>NC_064644.1:585887602-586516229 GCF_023864345.2 Schistocerca serialis cubense
ATTAAGATTTACCTGAACCTTATCCTTTTGTGAACCGCTTTGAAAATCTTATCAAAATCTACCTGAATATCTCTATAGCTTTTTTCGCATGGTACTTCACCATTAGTGTCACACCATGTGAAGAAAATGTGTGGTGTCTGTCAGTATTGTGAATTTTAAAGTGTTCCCGGCGAATGAGTATTGGAAGTATGTGGACGATAGTTTCATAGAGTAGCCTTACGGAGAAATTATATTGATTGACTCTTTACATCACTGTCATTCATCATAACATTTAGTTTATTATGGAAATAGAGAAGGATGGATATTTGGCTTTCCTGGACGTTTACCATAGCTCGCGATATGTCTCAGGGAAACTGTGATCTCTGTTTGAATAATGAATAAAAAACACAGTGTGGTCACTATATTAATTAGTCTTGAACGGTTTCAACCACATCATCTTCAGATTTAGCGTTGCAAAGTTAAGCTTGTCAACGTCTGTAAGAGTGAAATGACACAGACATTTTCTATGGGATTAAGATCGTGCGATTTAGCGGACGGGTCGAAGTGTCATAGTGTTCCCGAGTGTTCGTCAAACCAGGAACATATGTGAGCTGTCCTGTGAACGCGGTTGCCCTCATCTTGGACGGGAGTGTTCACAGCACAAACATGAAGATGTAGAAGAAGGGCAGTACTTTGTCACCCAGAATACTCAAATAACAATCCTGCTCCATGTTCACGGCAACATAACTGAATGGGCTCAAGTCGTCATGTTGAAGGCTCCCCAGAAACGTCACACAACCATGCCGATCTTAAGTACGTACGCCGTCCAGACACGCTGCTCGCAGACGCCCCATTGGGCCATCGGTCCACTCGACCTGCGCTTTTGCCAACTCGCGAGTCGAGTGACCACACTGCAGGCCTCGAGGCCAACTGCTTTGGTTCCGTGTCGATCGGTACTCTGAAGCCGTGGAGTTTCATGTGCCGCTGTGAGCACTGGCCTCCTATGAGGTACCCGACTACAGATCTCTATTGCAGAACGCTTCCTTTCGCAACGTTCGCTCGAAAATTAGTAGAGATGGACCCACACCCTGTAACTGCGACAATTCCAGTTGTGTTTGAAACCAACCGTTGTGCCGTCTATAATGATCTCGTTGTCGACGGGACGTAAAACCATAATCTTCCTTCCTTCTTCCTCCCTTCAAATGTCACTGATAAGGCGTGACCCTCCATTTCGGCCAATGTTGGCTAGGATCTTGAAGACCAGTGTGATTACGCCATGTTACAGCTTACGGGTAGTATAACATTTCTTGTAAATACTTTGAACAGCCTTCGTTGGTACAACGACAAATCGGGAAACTTCATTCACGGTGCCTGGGTAAGTCCATCTTTGTACAGGATGTTTGAGAGACCTCGGCTGGTCAGGATAAAATGTCAGATCAAAAACACCTTCATCCGTCTATATTTTCAATTTTATTTTACTTTGGTACGAGTTTCTATCGGTCTGCAATTGATGAACGAAGTGATCGCGTTCTTAAACATGTCTACGGATTCCAGTGACTGTATCATGCCCTCTACTTCGATTGTACAAGAGGTGGGATTCTTCCTACAAGTCGATCTGAGGGCCTGAAGATGGCGTAGTGGAACTACTCAACTGGTAGCAAAGTAAAATAAAATTGCAAATATAGACGGCTGAAGGTGTTTTTGATTCGACATTTTTCATTCACGATTTGGTCGTGGACACACCCAAACATGAACATTTATGTTATATAGTTACTAACCACCTTCCACACGGAGCACGTCCGTATCTCACCACTGACTTGTAGTATCAGCCGCACGCAATTGATGTCAACAAGTGTATGGGCCTGGAAATGACGTTGTTACAACGTTGAAACTAGTTGCCAAAGTAAAATCGGCGCCTTAAATACAGTTGGAGGAATTTCTTCATTTTTAGTATAAATTTATACCAGCTGACGTCCCACTGTCCTCCATTTCAACTATGGATGTACGAAGATCAAACATGAAAACTCCTGTATGCCATTCTGTGACTGCACGACGGCCGGGTTTACTGCGCTTATTCCACACAACCGATTGACACGTAGCCCGTTAGTCCAAATGGTTTGGAAACTGGACTAATAAAAAGTATAGAAAAATTAAGATGGTAGTTCTGATTCTCCGTATACTCTAGATAGTCTCCACCGACCTGAATACAATGCACTGAACGTTCATTCAACCACGTGTGTCAGACAAGTCCTTAAAAAGGGATGATGTTTAAATCGCGCATCACATTGCCTTGAATGTCGACTGTGTCGTCAAAACGTTGACGCGAGGAAGAAAATCAGTCTGGGAACTTTTTGGGCTGTTGGTGTACGCACCAGTTCACTGCCGTGACTGACGTGGGCTGTGAAAGGTCACGTGACCGTGTTGTACCAGTCCTACACCACGCCAAGGCGACGAATGTTCTATTTGAAGGGAATGAATCACACATTGTCCGGGGACCATACGCGAAACAGTTGAAAGCCAAAGTCTAAATATCCGTGGTTAGTCGCACGTGAAAAAAAAAGAAAAATACGGAAACCTCGCACTAGTGGTCTGCAGCGCTGCCGACACGAGGAGAGCCGCAACGTGAGTCAGCAGGGCTTGTTCACGGATGTGAGGTCAGTGGAGAGTCTGTCAGTTGTGGACGCCGTGCCGCTCAGCTGTGGCCGGCGCCAGCCGGATACACACCCGCCCTTACACAGCCGGAGAGCGCGCTTCGCGCTGGCGTGGTGCCCACCTCGCAGTAAATCCGCCAGCCCGGACGACCCTCTAACCTGGGCTAAGGCGCTGCGCCGTGCCGGCACTCAGCCGCTGCGTCACCACGTGACGCACTCGCTGCCAACGCCACGCCATTTCGCACCTCTGAACGACAGCGATTGTTTTGTACCCAAGAATAGCCCTAGCCTTCTGCTTACGCAGCACGTTTGACTGCGTTCCACATAACTGGCCTCATTGACTTCCATGCTTAACGCGTAAAAAAAAAAAAAAAAAATGGCTCTGAGAACTATGGGACTTAACATCGATGATCATCAGACCCCTACAACTTAGAACTGCTTAAACCTAACTAACCTAAGGACATCACACAACACCCAGTCATCACGACGCAGAGAAAATCCCTGACCCCACCGGAAATGGAACCCGGGAACCCGGGCGCGGGAAGCGAGAACGCTACCGCACGACCACGAGCTGCGGACTTAACGCGTAAAAGCGTTACTTCGCAGCAGGGGTTCTCAAGCTACTCTGACATGGCCTCCCCCTCAATCCGAATACAGATACACGAGGGCACTTCAGAAATTATTATAGCACGCCAAGTAACTTTTAATTGAATGCTGCACTATACTTCTAAGAGAATCAGATACCTGACCCTGGTCTCCAGCGTAGTCACCAAGTCTCTGTAAACAATAGTCCGAGCGTTCTGGGAATCGTCCAGTTCCTCAACGATGTAAATACGCTCCTTGGTCAGAGAGTAATTCGAGAACCGCTGTGTGAAGGTCCCCGTCGTAAGAACATATTTCTGTTTGAGGATGACAGCAGCTTGGAGTATGGCTGGTGAGTGCCACATGGGCAATGAATAAGGTACACTGAAGTGGCGAAAGTCATCGGATACCTTATAATATGTCTTACAGCCTCCTTGCACTATGTGTGGTTCTTTAGTGGATACAGGAGCGAGCAACAGATACTACTCGTCAACGGACAACGCAGGTATTACTTCATTCTACATTTAATATCAGATAATGATAATACACTACTAGCCATTAAAATTGCTACACCACGAAGATGACGTGCTACAGACGCGAAATTTAACCGACAGGAAGAAGATGCTGTGATATGCAAATGATTAGCTTTTCAGAGCATTCACACAAGGTTGGCGCCGGTGGCGACACCTACAACGTGCTGACATGAGGAAAGTTTCCAACCGATTTCTCATACACAAACAGCAGTTGATCGGCGTTGCCTGGTGAAACGTTGTTGTGATGCCTCGCGTAAGGAGGAGAAATGCGTACCATCACGTTTCCGACTTTGATAAAGGTCGGATTGTAGCCTATCGGGATTGCGGTTTATCGTATCGCGACATTGCTGCTCGCATTGTTTGAGATCCAATGACTGTTAGCAGAATATGGAATCGGTGGGTTCGGGAGGGTAATACAGAACGCCGTGCTGGATCCCAACGGCCTCGTATCAGGAGCAGTCGAGATGACAGGCATCTTATCCGCATGGCTGTAACGGAAGTGCAGGCACGTCTCGATCCCTGAGTCAACAGATGGGGACGTTTGCAAGGCCACAACCATCTGCACGAACAGTTCGACGACGTTTGCAGCAGCACGGACTATCGGCTCGGAGACCGTGGCTGCAGTTACTCTTGATGCTGCATCACAGACAGGAGCGCCTGCGATGGTGTACTCGACGACGAACCTGGGTGCACGAATGGCAAAACGTCATTTTTTGGGATGAATCCAGGTTCTGTTTACAGCACCATGATGGTCGCATCCGTGTTTGGCGACATCGCGGTGAACGTACATTGGAAGCATGTATTCGTCATCGCCATACTGGCGTATCACCCGGCGTGATGGTATGGGGTGCGATTGGTTACACGTCTCGATCACCTCTTGTTCGCATTGACGGTAGTTTGAACAGTGGACGTTACATTTCAGATGTGTTAAGACCCGTGGCTCTACCCTTAATTCGATCCCTGCGAAACCCTACATTTCAGCAGGATAATGCACGACCGCATGTTGCAGGTCCTGTACGGGACTTTCTAGATACAGTAAATGGTCGACTGCTGCCGTGGCCCGCACATTCTCCCGATCTCACACTAATTGAAAACGTCTGGTCAATGGTGGCCGAGCAGCTGGCTCGTCACACTGCGCCAGTCACTACTCTTGATGAATTGTGGTATCGTGTTGAAGGTGCATAGGCAGCTGTACCTGGACACGCCATCCAAGCTCAATGCCCAGGCGTATCTAGGCCGTTATTGCGGCCAGAGGTGTGTTCTGGGTACTGATTTCTCAGGATCTATGCACCCAAATTGCGTGAAAATGTAATCACATGTCAGTTCTAGTATAATATATTTGTCCAATGAGTACCCATTTACCATCTTCATGTCTTGTTGGTGTAGCAATTTTAATGGCCAGTAGTGTATTTTTGTTGTAGTTCCAGCGTCAGTGGCTAACAGTATCTTTGAATGCTGAAACATGTACAGATACCGTAGATTTACAAATCAATCAGTCTTCAATACAATAACTATTTAGACAGCGAGTCGTGGCCACTATGAAAGTCTGTAAAACATGTTATTCGACAGGCAAACACACAAGAGTAGGGTCAGCACACGAATGTTCCAACTTACGTACACCCGCCGCAGTAGTTCGGAAGGGCAGCGGCGTAAGCGTTCGTGGCAGCGCCCCCGTGCCGCCGTGGCGGCTGTAAAAAGAAAACGCGGCGGCGGTGCCGGCTGCGCGCGTATTTGGAAGTGCAGCCGACCGGATAGCGGCCGATACCGCTGTATAGCATTCGACTTCCTTTCGCCCGGCGTAGTGCAGCAACTAGTCGCAGCATCAACTCAAATTCTAAGCCCCTGCAGAAATGTTGTCATTCTGCCTCTGTAGGCATCCATAGACGAGAAAGTGTTGCCGGTGCAGGGTTTTATGCACCAATTCACCTCTCGATTACTAAATAATCTGTAAGGTGTCAGGCAAAGCCAACACCTTCCATGAAAACCCTGACATGATAGGAAATCCGGCAGTATGTCACATAGTTCCGAATAAATCCTGACATTAAATTAACCAAAGTAATACGATCAACGAGTGAGCAAATGGTTTACCACAGACTAACACAAGAACGCCTAAATGCATGTCATACCTTCCCACCGTGAAACAGACGCAGTTCCGAGGGGAGAACAGAAGCCGAGAGCAGAATCGTGTAGGCTAGGAGGCCCTACGATGAGGGACGGACACCCACGTCGCCAGCCGACCGCCAGGACCACCCCCAGTCCATGTTAAAAGATAGAGCCCTCCAGAAGAACAGTATAGATCTTACAATAACACTAAAAGGGCCACACCAGCTGAAAGTTTTAGCGTGAGACTATACGCGTCTCCGTTACGTTGCAAACGTTAAAAACATTGCCCCACCACGAAAAGTATAACGTTTCTCATTGGATAGACAGAATTTTTGTAGGCAGAGCTTAAGGTTAGCATTGAGACCCTGACTGGTCAGTTGAAAACATAGCCAGACACATTTTTCTTAAACCAGCTTCGGTAAATTGTAGTAAGGAGAGGTTAGAGAAGAGTTGCTTCCGAGACGGCGAGGTGTGTGGAGCTACGCCGCCCGCCGCCCCCTGACGCTGCCTAAACACTGACAAGGTAATGAACACACGCGATGCTGCATAACAGCGCATAAGGCTTCACTCACAACTGCAGAAGTCTCATCTGTTACATCCCATTATTACGTAATACTAGTATCGATCGTCAATTAAACTTCGTGGTATTCACATTTGCTATTAGAAGTTAAAATCTGAAACGCGATGATTTTTCTGTTATGCAATTATTGAGAATCCACATCAGCCACTGTAATTTACGACAAGTTAGATAAGTAATTAAAGATAATTGAGTGTCGCTGTAGACCATTTTGATAGTTTTCTCTTTTATGAAACTTAACTTAAACATAGATTATAGATGTGATATGACACAGGTCATCCTTCGATCCATTGTAGAACTTGGAAACCCATTCACGGAATATTCGTTCACATTTTTGTTGAATGCAGTTGGTTTTTATCATCCTGTATTAAAACATTTCCTTTTATCAATAGTGCAATTTATAAACAATGTTTTGTGAGTAGAATAAAATTTCCAGTGGTAAACTTAACTGCTTTTTGGACGTTATTTTACCAGCTAACTAAAAATAGAAAAGCCTTGAACCCCTTCCACCAAATTTAGTTAGTATTAAGATTCTTTTACAGGGAGTGCAGTGGAGCTGACGCTGAAATCATTATTTGGTTATATCATCGCTAGTCTCACTGAACTCTTCTGAATTCTACATGTCATGTGTGGTCTGGCGTCTCCTTACCAGCAACAGGTCCCAGGTTCAAACTAGTCAATTCCCTAAAAAACACAGACACCACGCAGAATGTTAGAAATCGATGGGATTCATGTCGGGCGACGTGGGTGACCATATCATTGGCTCGAATTCTCCGGAATGTTCTTCAGACCAGTGGGCCACAATTGTTCGCTACTCGTTTGAAGAACACTGCGGTGACATGGTTCATTGTCGTCCATAAAAATTACATTGTTTCCGGGTATGCAGCCGGATCCCGTCGACATTCTGCCACGATATTCCGGCCCAGAGACGTCCGGCCATCATCAGGTGAGTACACAACTACTGAAGAGTCCAGATGCAAAATTGAAAAGGACCTAACAAGCCGAATATCGAGGAAAACTGCTACCCTTTTGAACGACTGTTCTCTACCTGAACAAGTTATCGAGAGATTGAGACCACACAATGGAGTACCACCAATACTCTATGGTCTTCCCAAGATACACAAGGATGGTGCCCCACTACGATTAATAGTGAGTAATATTAATGCTGCGACCTATTCTACAGCAAAATATCTGGCCTCACTACTAAGGCCGTATGTGGGTAAGTGTTGGCACCATATACGTAATTCCGAGGATTTTGTCAGTCGCTTGAAGGAAGTTAAGCTTAGCAGCTCGGATTTTTTAGTCAGCTTTGATGTGGTCTCACTTTTTACCAAAGTGCCTTTAATGGAATCGTTACATTTTATTGGTAACTTATTCAGTGCAGAACTGACGGCCTTGTTTGAACATACACTCTCCTCACGTACTTTTTATTCAATGACGAATCCTTTGAACAAAGAGGCAGCGTCGCTATAGGGAGCCCTTTGTCCCTTGTGGTTGCTAATCTTTTTATGGAGGATTTTGAGGAGAAAGCACTTGAGTCTGCTGTTTTAAAGCCTACGGTCTTCTGGCGGTACGTAGATGATACTTTTGTTGTATGGCCTCATGGCAGACAGGAACTGGAGAAATTCCTTCATCACTTAAACTCATTACATGAGAACATCAAATTCACGATGGAGATTCAAAAAGATAGCACTTTACCATTTCTAGACGTGCTAGTACGCCGTAAAAATGATGGATCATTAGGACATTCTGTATCTCCAGGCGTCAAGCTGCCATCACCCTGCACAAACAGCCGGTGTTCTCAGTACCTGAATACATCGAGCGCATGTAGTATCGGATGATGAAAACCTCCACGCAAAATTAGAACACTTGGAGAAGGTTTTTAAAGAGAATGGCTACACTTCACACCAAATAAGGAAGTCCATGCGCAACTGTCATAACAAGAAGCAACACACTGAAAACGCTGATGGCGACTATAAATCAACTGCATTCCTTCCATACGACGGGAATGTGTCGTCGAAAATAGACAGATTACTGAAGAAAAATAAAATCAAGGCTATCTTCCGTCCACCAGCAAAGAACCGGGCGCTGGTTGGATCCGTTAAAGACGATTTACAACTGAAGAAAGCAGGCGTCTACAAAATTCCCTGTGAATGTGACTCTGCATATACTGGCCAGACGATAAGAACTGTCCATGAACGATGTACAGAACATGAAAGATACACCCGTCTGTGGCAACCGTCAAAATCGGCAGTAGCAGAGCACTGTATTTCTTTGGGACATTCATTGGAACACAATGGAACAAAAATTTTAGCACTGGTTTCCGGATTTTGGGATTCCGTAATCAAAGAATCAGTGGAAATACGCCTTGCGAATAATCTTATAAATCGTGAAAACGGCTTTCAGCTGGATAAAAATTGGAATCCTGTTATTAAAATTATACAATCACAGCGGAATCGACGGCGTCATTCGATACTCAATGACTAGATGATCTTTTACTTTCACCACCGAGGGCAGCACGTACAACTCGGCTATGCCGCGCATGCCAACACTTGACGCATGCGCTGTAAGATGCCAGTACATTTCGCGTGTGCGAGATTCGGCATAAATACCGCGACTGTACTTGGACCCTTCAGTAGTTGTGTACTCACCTGATGATGGCCGGACGCCTCTGGGCCGAAATACCGTGGCAGAATGTCGACGGGATCCGGCTGCATACCCGGAAATTATTAGAGGAAGAAATACGCCTGGAAAATTTCAGAAGTCACATCAATTACATTGTTGTTTGGGAACATGAAGTCCATGAATGGCTGTAGATGATCTCCAAGTAGCCGAACATAACCATTTGCAGTCAGTGAACGGTTCAGTTGGACCAGAGGACCCAGTCCATTCCATGTCAACACAACCCACATCATTATGGAGCCACCACCAACTTGCACAGTGCCTGGCTGACAACTTGGGTCCATAGCTCGGTGGCGTCGACGCCACACTCGAAACCTACCGTCAGCTCTTTATCAACTGAAATCGGGACTCATCTGATCAGACCACGGTTTTCCAATCGTCTTGGGTCCAAATTTCATCGCAGTATCCTACCGGATACGTTCGTCGTGCGTTACACATTCATTTCTGAGGTTATTTCACGCACAGTTGCTTGTCTGTTAACACTGACAACTTACGCAAGCGCCGCTCCTCTTGGTCGTTAAATGAAGGCCGTCGGCCACCGCATTGACCGTGGTGAGAGGTAGTGCACATTCTCGACACACTCTTGACACTGCGGATCTCGGAATATTGAACCGCCTGACGATTTCCGAAATGGAGTGTCCCATGCGTCTACCTCCAACTACCATTCCGCGTTCAAAGTCTGTAAATTTCCGTAGTGCGGCTTTCGCACGTCTTTTGTCACCTCAGTGTAGTGCAGTTCAGGGCATTCAAGTTTTTCGCTTGTAGAAAAAACATTACAATAAGACCCAGCTTTTACAGTTTTTAAAACACATTTCAATCAAAATTAACATTTTGGTTACACTGAATGAGCAGAACAATTAAAATTTCTAGCTATGCAGATCGAAAGACCTTGTTCAGGATCTAGTTAAAAAAACTCAGTGCTGCTATATTTAGCATTAGAACAGTTTCTCCAACGCGAAAATTACTCTACCTTTGCTGACTTTCATTAGCTTATGACACTCGGCATTATATTCCGGGGTAACTCTTCCCATTCACAAAGGGTTTCTTAGGCTGGGAAACGGCCAGTTCGAGCAATTTATGGTGTAAGTTCACGATTTCTTATCGACCCTTGTTCATGATTCTGCAAATTATGACATTGGCCTCTCATTATTTATTTTCTTTAATATTGTTTGTTGTTAACAATATGAGCTGATTCCCAAGAATTAACAGCTTTCGCTCGGTCAATACTAGTCGGAAATGCAATCTGCATTGGGATAGCACTTC
This sequence comes from Schistocerca serialis cubense, assembly GCF_023864345.2. NCBI lineage: Eukaryota > Metazoa > Arthropoda > Insecta > Orthoptera > Acrididae > Schistocerca > Schistocerca serialis. Next base: position 585,897,973 of record NC_064644.1, read on the forward strand.
CTTGACTTTTGTGCTGAAAGTATTCTAGCGCATCCATTTTCCGTAAGCTACCACAGGAATTAAAATATCTTAGCAGTAATCCGCGCACTTTCAATGGTTCAAATGGCTCTAAGCACTATGGGACTTAACATTTGAGGTCATTAGTCCCCTAGACGTAGAACTCCTTAAGCCTAACTAAGGACATCACACACATCCATGCCCGAGGCAGGATTCGAACCTGCGACCGTAGCAACAGCGCGGTTCCGGACTGAAGCTCCTAGAACCGCTCGGCCACAGTGGCCTGCCCCCGCACTTTCAAGTCAAAGCAGAAGAATTTCGTCATGGCTCTCACGTATTCTGTTGGCGAGTTCCTGGAAAAAAATGAAAGCGTGTTATATTGTTGATTTTGCCAATAGGTGCTGCCAATAGACAGCTTGTCGTCTGCACAGGATTAGTGTAAATTTTACTTTGTTTATTATTAATTCTTCTCATGTTAATTTCACTTACGCATTCGTTACCTGACCGTTTCTCAGTTTCGTCCTTGATGTAAAGAAAAGTGCATACATAAATAAACAAAAATATAGTATGTTGCATTTTGTCTACTGCAAGGTGTGCTGCAGGCACATGCTACTTTCCTCTCCAGTGGCTTTATGGGTTTCCTACAGTTTGAAAACACGTATTCATCGTGCAGAATGTGATACTGGGTGGCCAAAATGCATCTGTGGATGCAGGATGTCCACGCTCCTTTGTGGAAGTACAATGGGTCAATATGGAGCATGTCAAAAAGTCTAGAATCAAGGTACATGATAACTAGATATACCCTGGTCCTATGAGCCAAAAGGAACATATTCACCTGTAACTCAAGAGTGTCAGACTACAATTAAATCAGGTAGCTACACCCGTCCAGGGATAAGCTGAGAATCCACTAGAACGCAGCTGTCATAAAGGCATTAATACATGCGAAAATACTCAGGTTACGTATATGTAAGCGCCTAGCGGGGGTATTTATAAACAAGTAATATTTCTTTAATTTGATCAGACATAGCATAACTAAACAATAGTTTACATTAACATTGCAGTAAATTAGTGCCAAATAATAGTAACAAACCTGGTAGTGACTCGATCCACTAACAATAAATTATAGTGTGACAGGAGATGAAAACCTGTTTCGAAGTCTCAGAGTGTCGTAACCGGAATCTGCTCGTAACTTGTCAGGTGTTTCTGAACAACCGCATATGCAGAGAAGAGTAGTTTCCCTCCCACAGAGAAAGAATCAATTTGTTTGAAATTCTTCGTGGTGGAAAGACAAAAACGACTCGAAATTATCGCTGATGCTATATCGGGAATTTGTTTTATTAACAATAAGTGTTAAAGATTTCATTCATATAGAATGTCTCTTTTATGTTGACCTCCGCAGATAACTTTTTGACTACAACAAAGTAAAAAATGTATCAAGCAAATATTGTTTATCTTCAAGGGGAAGATACGAATAGCAGTGCGCCTTTTTATTTTAATACTATCCTATATTTTGTATTCGGTAACTCATTTCCGCTCCTGCAGATCTGATGGAAAACGTGTCACAGTGTGCCACTCACATAAACATAACTGAATTAAAAATGTGACACAAAATTGGCTTTAACTCTGCTGTACTAGCGCACACTGCACGTATCCAGAGCAATGTGACTCCTCCACTTGCTGGAGTTAACAGTAAACAAATGGGAATACAGGGAAAACGCACACCGGTCAGTCAGTCAATTTTTGCATTCGAAGGTTTGTGTGAGTAGATAGAGGTGCTATCTATTGAGAATGAACACTGATCAGCCAGGACGTTACGACCACATGCCTAGTAGCCGGAATGACACAGGTAACAGCGGCGACGCGTCGTACCATGGAAGCAATGAGGCTTAAGTAGGTCGCTGGAGGGGGTGGCACACATCATCTAATTACCGTAAATTCCGGGAGAGGAGGGAGGGGGGGGGGGGGGTGATGAGCTCTGACGCTACGTTCAATCACATCCCAAACGTGTTCTATCGGGCTCGGATCAAGCGAGCTGGGGTGCAAACACATCAGCTGAACTCGCCACTGTATTCCTCGAACTGCTCCATCACAGTCCTGGCCGCGTGACATGGCGCATTATCTTTTTGAAAAATGCCACTGCCGTCGAGAAACTTGACACGGTCTGCAACCAGTGTGCGATACTCCTTGGCCGTCATGGCGCCTTGCAGGAGCTCCACTGGGCTCGTGGATGGCCACGTGATTGTTCCTCACAACACAATGGAGTCGCCGCCAGATTGTACTCGTCCCGTAGAACAGGCATCGAGGAGCTGTTCTCCTGGAAGACGACGGATTCGCGCTCACCCACCAGCATGGTGAAGCAGGTATCATCAGACCACGCAACGCTCTGCCACTGCGCCACCCGTCCAGTGTCCATTTCAGTGGTAGGTGCCAACGTCGTGTTGTTAACATTGACGGGTGCATTGGTCGTCGGCCGCGGAAGCCCATAGTTAGGAGTTCAAATGGTTCAAAGCACTATGAGACTCAACTGCTGAGGTCATTAGTCCCCTAGAACTTAGAACTAGTTAAACCTAACTAACCTAAGGACATCACAAACATCCATGCCCGAGGCAGGATTCGAACCTGCGACCGTAGCGGTCTTGCGGTTCCAGACTGCAGCACCTTTAACCGCACGGCCACTTCAGCCGGCATAGTTAGGAGTGTTCAGTGTACTCTGCCCATAATTAAAGTCTGATGTTAGTTCCGCCACAGTTCGTCGCCTCTCCTGCTTTATCAGTCTGCCCATCCCACAACGTGCGACACTTGTAATTGGGATTGGCCGCCCCAAACCCACGACGTCTGGACGTGGTTTCACGTCGGTTTCGTCACGTGTTGAAGGCACTCGCCACAGCACTCCTCGAACTCGCGACAAGTTGTGCAGTTTCCGAAATACAAGTGGCGAGTGTGCGGGCCATTACAGTCTGCCCTCGGTCAAACGCAGATCGACCACGCGCCTTCTACATTCTACACGCGGACAGCACGCTCGCTGATACTGCATGCAACGTGCTTGCGTCTGACTACATCTACATCTACATCTACATCCATACTCCGCAAGCCGCCTGACGGTGTGTGGCGGAGGGTACCTTGAGTACCTCTATCGGTTCTCCCTTCAATTCCAGTCTCGCATTGTTCGTGGAAACAAGGATTGTCGGTATGCTTCTGTGTGGGCTCTAATCTCTCTGATTTTATCCTCATGGTCTCTTCGCGAGATATACACAGGAGGGAGCAATATACTGCTTCACTCCTCGGTGAAGGTATGTTCTCGAAACTTCAACAAAAGCCCGTACCGAGCTACTGAGCGTCTCTCCTGCAGTGTCTTCCACTGGAGTTTATCTATCATCTCCGTAACGCTTTCGCGATTACTAAATGATCCTGTAACGAAGCGTGTTGCTCTCCGTTGGATCTTCTCTATCTCTTCTATCAACCCTATCTGGTACGAATCCCACATTGGTGAGCAATATTCAAGCAGTGGGCGAACAAGTGTACTGTAACCTACTTCCTTTGTTTTCGGATTGCATTTCCTTAGGATTCTTCCAATGAATCTCAGTCTGGCATCTGATTTACCGACGATCAACTTTATATGATCATTCCAATTCAAATCACTCCTAATACCTACTCCCAGATAATTCACGGAATCAACTGCTTCCAGTTGCTGACCTGCTATATTGTTGCTAAATGATAAAGGATCTTTCTTTCTATACATTCGCAGCACATTACACTTGTCTACATTGAGATTCAATTGCCATTCCCTGCACCATACGTCAATTCGTGGCAGATCCTCCTGCATTTCCGTACAATTTTCCATTGTTACAACCTCTCGATATACCATAGCATCATCCGCGAGAAGCCTCAGTGAACTTCCGATGTCATGCACAAGTTCATTTATGTACATTGTGAATAGCAACGGTCCTACGACACTCCCCTGCGGCACACCTGAAATCACTCTTACTTCTCTCCATTGAGAATGACATGCTGCGTTCTGTTATATAGGAACTGTTCAATCCAATCACACAATTGGTCTGATAGTTCATATGCTCTTACTTTGTTCATTAAACGACTGTGGGGAACTGTATCGAACGCCCTGCGGAAGTCAAGAAACACGGTATCTACCTGGGAACCCGTGTCTATGGCCCTCTGAGTCTTGTGGACGTATAGCGCGAGCTGGGTTTCACACGATCCTCATTCCTCGCGAGAAGACGCTGCTGTCACCTGGATCGATTTATATTGATAGTAGGTCGTTGGTCATAATATTCTGGCTCGTCAGTGACAGTTAGCAGAACTGTAACGACCGGTGTGTAGTTTCTTTGTTTGTGTTTCCATTCGTTTAACGTCAACTCCAGCAAGTTACTCTCCTTATGTTACTCTGCATCCTGCATTGTGCGCTACTACAGAAGATGAAAGTCTGTTTTTTGTTTACGTGGATGCCACACTGTGATAAGGTTCAAATGGCTCTGAGCACTATGGGACTTAACATCTATGGTCATCAGTCCCCTAGAACTTAGAACTACTTAAACCTAAGTAACCTAACGACATCACACAACACTCAGTCATCACGAGGCAGAGAAAATCCCTGACCCCGCCGGGAATCGAACCCGGGAACCCGGGCGTGGGAAGCGAGAACGCTACCGCACGACCACGAGCTGCGGACACTGTGATAAGGTTTTGAGCAGGTCTTGAGCAGTAATTTTGTTTCCCGACAAAATGTTATTTGGGATGGTGACGATAAGCGAGATATCTTGCACAAAAGCGGAACTGCGAGTTCTAGTGAAGGAAACATGTTTTTGCCTGCACTGAAGGCTGCAATCAAAACAAGCAGCAGTCGTGAACGTGGGCACGTCGCAGACCGAGTGAGTTTACTGCAGGAGCAGGACAGGGAAGAAAAAGTATCTCTGAATCACGCCATTGAGAGGATCTGCTAGCACTTGGTTTCCATAGCAACGGCCATTAACAGACTCGTTAAAAGCAGGGAAGGTAACGATTTTCGCCAATTCAGCTGTCTGTGCAGAAGAAAGCTTCAAGTAGACGGTGATGCCGCTGGCCTGCTGTGGAATTTTTCATCACATTTATTGACGTAGAGCAGTCGCGAGCACATATCGCTTAACTGCATTTGTTATTAAACACACAATTTTTAAACGATATATACGTAAACAGTATTGTAAACTTTAAAGTCAGTACCGCCATTTAAAATACGACAGTATGCCATCTTAGGCACTGTATAATATTAAAACACTTGATAATGGCACTTAAAAGCCGAAATCATGATCGTGTAAATGTAACACTGCAAATAAAAAACACTCGAATGGCCGGACTGCCTTTAGAGAAATATATTATGACTGTGGCTCCAGATTATGAAAAAATTAATATTGTAAACGATTTTATGATTTTATTTAAATCTCAGCTCTTGGAGGCAGCCAAATATGTACCAGAATAATGTGATATTAAAGCACTTAAAATACATTAACTGTGTTGTAACTACCATCATCATCTTCCTTTCAGGAATTACGCTATAACCTGTTCACATATAAAATCTTTCTTATATTTTCCGAGGTCTTCCAATATCTCTCGTCCCGTTTGGTTGGCTCGTAGCTCATGATCTTTTGAGAAAATCTGCAAATGCCATTCTCATGAGATTTTGTCTTTAATTTTCACAATGCTGTTGAATTTTTCCTTTCTTGTTGAAAATATTTATTTTTGTTGTGATACCTTCAGGTCTAATCATATCTCTTCTTGTGCAGCTCTTCGTCCTCCTTAAGAACTTCATCTACGCTGTTTGAATTTTATTTTCTAATTTTTTTTGGTGGTAACCCAGCTACCACAGGATGACATAGGACCACCATCAGTTTATAGAATTTCGAGATGGTGGCATTTTGTTCTTTAAGACTCAATATTCTGTTAATGGTACCACAGTCACAATGAAATTTGTGTATTTTATTTTCAAATGGCAAAAAAATGGCTCTGGGCACTATGGGACTTAACTTACGAGGTCATCAGTCCCCTAGAACTTAGAACTACTTAAACCTAACTAACCTAAGGACATCACACACATCCATGCCCGAGGCAGGATTCGAACCTGCGACCGTAGCGGTCGCGCGGTTCCAGACTGTAGCGCCTAGAACCGCTCGGCCACTCTGGCCGGCTTACATTAGTTGTGTTTGCCTTTCTTGAAGAGAGACGTTAGTTTTGCGGTGTACCAAGGCTCTTGGATCATGCAATTCCTCCAGCATTCATTTATTAATTGTTCATGCCTTTCAAAACGTTATGCAGCTCTTCCTTAGGAATTAGGTCTGCTGTATTTATTGTGACTATTTTAACTTTACTGAGATAGCGACGAATTTTTAAAATGAAGTGGAGTAAAAATCGTGGTGGGGTGGCGGTTGGATCGTGCGCTCCCAACAATTTCTAAAACTGACAAAAAAAAACTGTGCTCATAGTTATTCCAGCACAGTATGTCGCACATAGCAATACCTGTCCCTGTAATATTGTCCGGTTGCTGGAAACAGTCCTCCTTACGTTATTAGACCAGTGTCATTCCTTCATGCTACTTCTTTTCTTTCTGTTTATGACCTGGTATCACCTGTTTACGCCCATTTTTTACATCGCTGTAAGCCTGCATTTGCAGTAACTGCTTTCGACGGCAAGACAACGGCTGTATAAAAGCAGGCAATATTGTTAGAATGGCACAAATACTGGCTCGGAACACCACCTGCAAGTTATTTAAGGAGCCATAAACAACTGTTATCGTACGTATGTTGACGTTTAGCGCCTCATCAGTTAGATTTCCAGCAATGACACACAGTGTGTAATGTCGGAGGCGCCTGGCGGCCATTTCTCGACCGCATTCGATTTCGACTGAAAACTTCTGTCTTCTTCCAAGCTGTATTCTCTCCATATAATCGTTGTGTGGTATCCGTATTATGTAATTCGTGTTGAAAAACACCTAGAATGATACTTCTGTAATTTTCTCTACGTTAAAGCCAGTTCTTCTAGATTCCTTGTTGGCCCAGACTTATTTGGGAGTCAACAGCAGACAATGCCCTCGGCGCCACCCCTCCCTCTTTCAAAAGATGGCCGATCCAATACTGCCATTTCACAAAAAGAGAAACCACATGTTTTGATAAAAGCGGTAGCGTCATCTTTTAAGTTATTTAATGACTAAAATGTTAATAACATAGTAAGAAATTTCACTGGTAAATCAAGCAGTGCAACAGATATCTTAATTTACATTAAATCAGTAAGAAACGGTGAGCCAGTGCACCTCCTATTCTTTAAAGAAGCGAACTCGCGTGTGTAAAACAGCCAGTTCTTCACACATCTAAAAAATAATGACGTCATATCTCCTGGAATGTGTGCCGTATAACGATATAATGTTACGAGGACGTTCAGCGGTAGACGTGGGCCACGGTCCGCATGATGTGCTGCGGGTGTTTGAGTCAGTAGTAGGGAAGTAATAAATTAAAACTTCATGCGAGGAGATGCTCAAGTTCAACTACATGAACAGCGGACATGCAGTAAGCGATACACCGTTCTCCTTTAATTATTTTGTGGGTTTTGGGGGAGGGAGTGCCAGCAAGGAAAAGTTTTGAGAAGGTTTCAGATTACATACAAAATTTGTGGAAGTCTCTAAATGCACTCATAGTCAAATACTGCATGAATATATAGTCTAGGTAACTTGTGCGCCGTGGTTACGCAGTCTCAAGATATACCACAGCTATTAACAGGAGTAAGATAGAAGAAATAACTCTGAACACCGCCTCTCCAGTTGAAGTTGTCGCACGTTGGCTGTGCTTAGATTGCGTCACAGAGGCAGGAAGTGTCTGCGACTACTAATGCGATGTATAGGTGCACCTCTGTTACGCGTCTTCCGTAGCTGAGTGATCAACGGGGTTAACTTTCATACAGAGGACCTGGGTTCGATTTCCGGTGCCGCCAGGGATTTTTCCTTGGAAGACTCGAACGGGCTGCACTCAACCTGGACAGAGGAGCCACTTGATCGAGTCGTAGCAGCTACAGGTCACGAAAACTGACAACCGCCGGGAGAGCGGTGTGCTGCCCCACGTCCTCCCATACTGCATCCAGTGATGCCACTGGCGGAGGATGACACGGCGGTCGGTCGGTGCCTGTCGACGTAGAGTTTCCGTTACGCCTAAAGCAATTTCTACCAAGCTGGGCGCATGCGCGACTTGAAACGTGACAATAAAAAAAATTACTGTCGCAGTAAGACCCTGTTACGGCTGAAAGTGAGGGTAAAAAGGGATTATTAAAAGCATAACTCGCGGTCGCTTGGAGCAATTTCAAACAAATTTGGTGTGCACAGGACAAACACACGATTCACTTGATTATGTTTTTATTAACTCGTTCCTTTTGTCAGTTTGTCAACGGCCTTGCCGCAGTGGATACACCGGTTCCCGTGAGATCACCGAAGTTAAGCGCTGTCGGGCGTGGCCGGCACTCGGATGGGTGCGCTGTTGCCATTTTTCGGGGTGCACTCAGCCTCGCGATGCCAATTGAGGAGCTACTCGACCGAATAGTGGCGGCTCCGGTCAAAGAAAATCATCATAACGACCGGGAGTGCAGTGTCCTGACCACACGCCCCTCTTATCCAAATCCTCAGTGAGGATGACACGGCGGTCGGATGGTCCCGATGGGCCACTTGTGGCCTGGAGTGCAGTGAATGCTTTGTCAGTTTGGTACAGATTTTGTAATTGATTATAAACTAACCTTCCACTCAGCTAGAGACTTCGAACTTTCAACACAGCTGCGAACTGGATGACAAAGCAGTATTAATTCGTTTTCTTCTGTGGTGTGTGGCCCAGTGTAGTTGATTTACCGCTGTCGTTTGCCAATAAACTGTAGAATTGAAACTTTCAGTAGAGCTTAGAACTGGATGACAGTGCAATGTGAAGTGGCTCCCTTGTCTGGTTCGTGGCAGTGGGTACTTCGTACAGCACTATCACTTCCCCCCTTTCCCCATTCCAATCGTGAGTTGTTCACAGGAATTGGTGGTAAGCCTCTGTGCGAGCTCGAATCTGTCAAATTTTTACCGTCAATGTCGTTTCGCGAGACATACGTAGGAGGATTCGTGTGAAGCTAAATTGAAATAAACCTGACATTTACTACATCTCTCTGTTGTAATCTAATCGAGATGTCTGAAATCGATTGAAACACACAGTGTTGTGCACGCCTGCGTACAGGGCGGTAAGGAGAGATAGGCTACAGAGTGCTGCGGCGACTGTCGTAGGAAAACTGGACTGGAGCACAAATGATAAGCGAAAAAGTTAACACACTAAACAGACTATTTACATAACTTATATTTCCGCAAGAGAGCGAATACTCAATACAAATTTACAGCAAGAAGTGGAGTCCAGCAATCACAATGTCAACAAGGATGACACTCGCTGTACCGGGCACGAAGTGTGGTGTCAGTGTGATGGGATTCCAAGCGCGAGTGGGCTGATGAGCGCGCTCGAAGTACGGAGCTGCTACTGGAGGCGTGGTGGCTCTGCGGGCGCGCGTCACTCCCTCCGCCACACTCCTCGCGGCTGCCATCCGCGTCACACGGAAACTTGCTATGACGCCCGTGGAGTGTTCTCGATACGTGATACCACACACACAACTAATAAGCGGAAAATAATTACTTACATAAAGAACTGTCTAATACAACACGTTTTTGAAACAAACTGAAACGTATCAAATAATTTCTCCTGTCTCCAATCACATGAACAGATAATTCTGAAACTATGTTTTTGTGAATTTTTAATAGCTACGAAAATACTTCTAATGAAAAACGAGTGTCGCAAGTAATATGCCGCGCGGGATTAGCCGAGCGGTCTGAGCGCTGCACTCATGGACTGTTCGGCCGGTCCCGGTGGAGGTTCGAGTCCTCCATCGGGCATGGGTCTGTGTGTTTGTCCTTAGGGTAATTTAGGTTAAGTAGTGTGTAAGCTTAGGGACTGATGACCTTAGCAGTTAAGTCCCATAAGATTTCAAACACATTTGAACATTTTGAGCAAGTAATATATAACTGACGCATGAATGGTTCACCTCCTAACCATTATTTTTCGTTATGAATCTTATAATATTTTCGTAGTTACCCTACTGCCCATTAAAATTGCTACACCACGAAGATGACGTGCTACAGACGCGACATTTAACCGACAGGAAGAAGATGCTGTGATATGAAAATGATTTACTTTTCAGAGCATTCACACAAGGTTGGCGCCGGTGGAGACACCTACAACGTGCTGACATGAGGAAAGTTTCCAACCGATTTCTCATACACAAACAGCAGTTGAGCGGCGTTGCCTGGTGAATAGTTCTAGTGATGCCTCGTGTAAGGAGGAGAAACGCGTACCATCACGTTTCCGACTTTGATAAATGTCGGATTGCAGCCTATTGCGATTGCGGTTTATCGTATCGCGACATTGCTGCTCACGTTGGTCGAGATCCAATGACTGTTAGCAGAATATGGAATCGGCGGGTTCAGGAGGGTAATGCGGAACGCCGTGCTGGATCCCAACGGCCACGTATCACTAGCAGTCGAGATGACAGGCATCTTATCCGCATGGCTGTAACGGACCGTGCAGCTACGTCTCGATCCCTGAGTCAACAGATGGGGACGATTGCAAGACAACAATCATCTGCACGAACAGTTCGACGACGTTTGCAGCAGCTTGGACTATCAGCTCGGAGACCATGGCTGCGGTTACCCTTGACGCCGCATCACAGACAGGAGCGCCTGCGATGGTGTACTCAACGACGAACCTGGGTGCACGAATGGCAAAACGTTATTTTTTCGGATGAATCCAGGTCCTGTTTACAGCATCATCATGAATGCATCCGTATTTGGCGATATCGCTGTGAACGCACATAGGAAGCGTGTATTCGTCATCACCTTACTCGCGTATCACCCGGCGTGATGGTGTGGGGTGCCATTGGTCACCTCTTGTTCACATTAACGGCACTTTGAACAGTGGAAGTGGTTCTACCCTTCATTCGATCCCTGCGAAACCCTACATTTCAGCAGGATAATGCACGGCCGCATGTTGCAGGTCCTGTACGAGCCTTTCTGGATACAGAAAATGTTCGACTGCTGCCCTGGCCAGCACATTCTCCAGATCTCTCACCAACTGAAAACGTCTGGTGAATGGTGGCCGAGCAACTGGTTCGTCACAATACGCCAGTCACTACTCTTGATGAACTATGGTACCGTGTTGAAGCTGCATGGGCAGCTGTACCTGTACACGTCATCCAAGCTCTGTTTGGCTCAGTGCCCAGGCGTATCAGGACCGTTATTATGGCCAGAGTTGGTTGTTCTGGGTACTGATTTCTCACCAGTAATGTATAAAATATCTATAATCAGAACCATCTATATCAGATTACGAATCCATATGGGACTATGAGAAACTATTTTACACTTTTTAAGTCCTGTATAACAACATGTTGTATTATAATTTTACGTATTTTTATTTTAATAATTATTTTCCGTTCATTTTTATGCAGCAAATATGTACAGCTTCTACCGCTGTTAGAAAAGACAGTGTAGTGGCAAATAACTTGCATTTACATCCTCTATAATTCATAATAACGTTACTGTATCTCTGTGTAACGTATCAACTCTTCCTCTTCACTTTCCACCAAGTTGCGTTGCTAGCGTAGAGTAGCAGGTAACAATGTTAAATGACGTAAAGGAATTCGGGACTGGCAGCGCGTGTTCTTGTATGAGGACGGTAACCAGAGTTGTTGTTTCGACACAGAGTACGCAAAGATTCCGCCTCGTGCGTCACGCCATCAGACACTCATGACTCGCTCTTACGCCACCGGCTTAGACGTCCCAACTGGACACCAATTGTCCACCGTTACATGCAGCAATTTTTCCCTCACAGGACATATCGCCAGGATGAACTATATGGCAAATAACTGATGTTCTATAAAAGACAGCACTTCGAGCGCTGCTTTTTCATTGTGGAGTTGAATAATATGCTTCCGACTATTGGGCTGCGTGGTATCGGCTGCAGGAATATAATGGTGATCCATCCGCATCAAGCGAAGCATACAGAGTGGTACAAGACCCCAAAATCAGGAAATGTGTAAGGCGCAGTTGGTCACTGTCTCAATTCATTAATTTGTATAGTTAGGTGTACCGTCTTCGATTCGTAACGTTATTAGTCCCTGGTTCCATTCCAACCACTACTTAAATTCTGAATAAAACTCACCAGCAATGTCAATCGAAGACTTCCAGTGTGAAGACTCATTCTCCTTGCTTGTCAATGAGGACGGAGGAGCGGACTGAGGTTCAGGGCACTCTCTTGTCCTAGGGGTGGGAAACTGCCTCTAAAGGGCGAAGTTGGAACATCTGAAAACGGAAATGTTAAGGCTCAGTCTAGAAGTAGTGGGGGGTCATTGAGCTGAAATGGAAAGAAGACAATTTTTTTGCTGATGAGTATAGGGTCCTACCAAAAGCAGCAGAAAATGGCAAAACAGGAATAGCATTCTTCAAAAAATGGTTCAAATGGCTCTGAGCACTGTGGGACTCAACATCTGAGGTCATCAGTCCCCTAGAACTTAGAACTATTTAAACCTAACTAACCGAAAGACATCATACACATACATGCACGAGGCAGGATTCGAACCTGCGACCGTAGCAGTCACTCGGTTCCGGACTGAAGTGCCTAGAACCGCACGGCTACCGCGGCCGGCTAGGATTCTTCAAGAATAGGAAGGTAGGGAAGAGAGTGTGTTATGGCGAACAGTTCATACATAGGATTATTCGCATCAGAATCGACAGCATACCAGCATCAACAACAAACCTTCAGGTATACATGACGACGTCACAAACAGAAAATGAAGAGATAGAGGAAGTATACGAGGATCCTGAATGTGTAAGTCAGTATGAAAAGGGAGAACCTAATAATTATGGATGGTTGGACCCCTTTAGTAGGGCAAGAAATAGAAGGAAGTGTTGTGTCTAGACAAGACAGCCTAGACACAATGAGAGGAAGCCGACAGGCACGCGCTAAGCCAAAGAGGGTGCGTGAGATCTGAAACAGGATACGTAATGATTGCTATAAAGAAAAGTACGTAGCTTCTGGAATACTTAACTTTAATCCATCCTTTTCGTACATCTGGAGATTGTGGCGATACAAGTGAGACTCTTTAGATACATGCAATGTTACTAATGGCGCCTTGCTAGGTCGTAGCCATTGACTTAGCTGAAGGCTATTCTAACTATCTGCTCGGCAAAGGAGCGAGGCTTCGTCAGTGTGCATCGCTGGCTACGTCGTCCGTACAACTGGGGCGAGTGCTAGTCCGTATCTCGAGACCTGCCTTGTGGTGGCGCTCGGTCTGCGATCACACAGTGGCGACACGCGGGTCCGACTTGTACTAATGCACCGCGGCCGACTTAAAGCTACCACCTAGCAAGTGTGGTGTCTGGCGGTGACACCACATTCCTCCCCCGCAAATCGGCGAACGGTCGTGTTATAAGGCTTCCGCCCGCCGTGGGGAGGACCCCATGTTGACGTATGCGATGAGGTGGGGAGCCTAACAACAGGCGAGGCTGTGCCACCCGCACCCGGCCATTCGGTCCGAGGGGATCTAGGAAACGCCTGAAAACCTAGTCCAGGGTGCACGTCAACATGCGGTGTATGCGCCTGTAAAGAGACAGGAGGGGCCGAAGGGTCGACCTCCATGGCGTCGGGATACCCGACGCGCGAAGACGCCATGTGGTCCGGAGCGGGCAAGAGTTCCATGGCGGAGGACGGCTGGCCACGGGAAGCGATCGGCGGCGCGTGACCCAGGGAGGCGCTTGGCGGCTGCAGCGAAGCGTCCACTGCGGGCGGCGCCGGCTGGAGGACAGGCGGCGGCGGAGGCGGCGGCGCGTCGCTATGGGGCAAAATGGAAGGCATCGTCGGTAACACCTGGGGATGAGGCGAGCCAGTAGATGGGTCCCCAGGGCGCTGACCGGACGGCACCGTCGCTGAAAGCAGACGGGGAGCGGCAGAACCCGTACGACGACAGAGGCGCAGCTGATTGAGATGCCGACGCACCTCACCAGAGGCCCCCAAAACCAAATACATCGCGCGGCCGAGGCAGCGAAGAATGCGCCCTGCGAGCCAACGCCGTGAACCTCGATAGTTGCGATAGAATACAACGTCGCCTGGAGCAAAAGCAGAAGTCTGCCGCTGCACAGGAACCTGATGCGGCGGGTGCAGCAAAGACATCAAGGTTCGATGAGGACGACCGTGGAGCAACTCAGCCGGCGAGCGACCATCTCGGGGCTGAGAGCGATACGATGACAAAAAGAGCAACAACGCATCCTCCCGAGAATGCGACTCTTTCAACTTTAACATCTGTGACTTGAAAGTCCGGACCAATAGTTCAGCGGCACCGTTTGACTGAGGCGAAAACGGCGCGGATGTCAGATGTTGAATACCATTGGCCTGGCAGAATGACTGAAATTCTGCGGACATGAATTGTGGGCCATTGTCGGAAACAATAGTCTGCGGAAGACCTTCAGTGCAAAAGATAGCAGACAACACTTGGATGGTGGCAGTTGACGTCGTGGAAGACATCCGGACAACAAAAGGAAAATTACTGAAGGCATCTACCAGAACCAACCATCGAGCATTCCAGAATGGACCAGCAAAATCGATGTGCAAGCGTTGCCAAGGGGAAGTGGCTTTTGGCCATGCAAAGACTTTCCGCGGCGGTGCGGATTGTTGTTCAGCACACACCATGCAAGAAGAACACATATTCGTAATCGCAGCATCGATTCCGAACGAAGTACAATGCTGACGAGCAAGTTGTTTCGTTCGCACTAGACCCCAATGTCCTTGGTGAAGAAGCCCTAAAACAGAGGACTGTAACGAACGTGGGACGACGACTCTGGACTGATCATTATCAGAACGCAACAACAAAACACCACGTCGAACAAAAAGTCTCTCCTTGTGAGCAAAAAATCGGCAAACCAACGGATCCTCGATCCGAGACTTTGACAAAGGCCATTGCGTAGCAACAAAACGCAAAACGGTAGCAAGGACAGGGTCAGCAGCTGTGGCTGTAGCTACACGACGAAAATCAATCGGAAACGATTCGACCACTTCATCGGTTTCCGAATCAATGAACATGCAAGCAAGTTCGGAAGAATTGAATGCTCTATCCTCAGCAACAGGCAAACGGGACAACGCATCGGTGTTTCCGTGCTTAGCAGTGGACCGATACAAGATATCGTAGCGGTACTGCGAGAGGAAAATAGATCAGCGAATGAATTTCTGCGCTGTACGCGGAGGTACAGGCTTGTTCGGATGAAAAAGCGACGTCAAAGGATTGCGGTCTGTGATGATGGTAAAGTGACGACCATACAAGAAATCATGGAACTTAGTAACACCAAACACGAGAGCCAAAGCTTCTTTCTCTATCTGGGAATAATTTCTTTGCACAGACGAGAGCAATTTGGACGCAAAGGCAATAGGGCGATCATGCGACCCATCTTTGTGCGCAAGCACAGCACCGATCCTGAAATCCGATGCATCTACCATCAACAAAAGGGGTTTCTGGGGATCAAATGGCATAAGGCAAGTATTTGAAAGCAACGCCGATTTCAACTGGCGAAAGGCGCGTTCGCAGTCGGTCGTCCAGACGAACGGAACACCTGTACGGCGTAAGCGATGAAGCGGAGCTGAAATGGAAGAGGCATTGCGCACATTCACTCACACCTTGTGATTCTAAATCGTGTAATGTTCTTGCGACCTCATCATGCAATGCGTGGGGAACACTGCGCGCTCGGAAAAATTTTGGCTGCGCGTTTACTTTCAGTTCCAAATGTGCTTCATAGTTTGTAGCGCAACCGAAGCCCGGTGCAAAAATGTCTGCAAATTCTGCAGACAGATGAGAAACACTGTCTGAAGGCACAGTCGGATTCACAGATAGGACCTGATTTACTATAGACATGTTAAACAATTGAAATAAATCTAAACCAAATAAGTTCACTGCAGTAGAAGAACGAAGAACGTAAAATGACACAAGTTTTGTTTGTCCCTTGTATGTTGCAGGAAGAGTGCACTGTCCTAACACAGGGATATGCTGTCCTGAATAACTATGTAACTTAACATTTGCGGCACGCAACGGAGGTTTGCCCAGTTGTTTGTACGTGTCATGATTGAGCAATGAAACTGCAGCTCCGGTATCGAGCTGGAATGGTATGACCTTGCCATTAAAGTCCAAATCTACAAAAAGTTTATTGTCCTGCTGACGACAAGAGCGATTGTCTCGTGCAATTTGAACTGATACAGGTACAGCATCACTTGCTAATTGACGTGATTTCCGGCGACGTCGACGCACACTTTTTGTGGGACGAACACAGTCACTGTTAGAGACAGTGGCACTGGACGAAGTGGAATTAACTACATGAATGTCCATGGGCGAAGGTTCACGAGCCTGAGTATTCGTGGTTCGATTCCGGCGTGAAGCAAAGGGCCGGGAATGGTTGTGATTGTCTGATCTGAGCCTTTTCTGGCAAACACTTTGAACATGTCCTTTCTTATTACAGAAAAAGCAAATAGCTTGGTGTGACGGGCAATTTTCACGCGAATGTCTAGTAGCACACCGCGGGCATGATTTCACTGCAGTTGTATGCTGTCGCGGCACACCTGGTTTAGAGCGTGGCGGCAGCTGCATGGACGTGCGCGAGGGCAGTTTACCAGGCCGTGCAGCGCGCCCGGCAGGCCGGTTAATGTTACACACGGCTGGCGAAGTTGCAAATGATTCCTGAGCAAAGTCAAGCGTGTCTTGTCTATCAAATATGTCTATCACTTGTTGAAGGGAGGGATTGACGAGTTTCAAAATCTGTTCCCGTATGCGAACATCAGACATGTTCTGTGCAATTGCATCACGCACCATAGTATCTGAATAAGGGAGACCACATTCACACTCAAAAGCACAATCCCTTGTAAGGCCTTGCAATGTTGCAACCCACTCCCTATTAGTTTGACCGGCCGTACGTTTTGTACGAAAGAAAGTATACCTTTTTGCAACTACATTAACTGTGTCTTTGAAATAGGCGTCTAAAGCAGACAAAATTTCTTCGTAGGACAGAGTTGCTACGTCGCGTCGGGGAAACAATTTCACTGTCACACCCCTACGCACGACAATAAATGAGGCTGCCGCTCGTTACCTTGAATTCTGTATGCGGCGAGATGAAATCCAAACTGGCGTGACCACTCCGTCCGTGTTTCCTTAGGTGGTTCATAGGGCCTAAAAGGCGGTGCAACTGCGAGTTGTGGCTGCGGTAGCGGTGAAGCGGCGGCGGCCGCATCGTTTTGCAGTGCACGTTGACCCTGGACGAGCTGTCCAAGGGCATCCAATAACGCCTGCGTCTGCTGATTCTGCAAGCGATAAAATTCGGACAGTACATCTGGCGAAGCCATGACACAAGTAAATGTAAGCAATTAGAAAGAACAAGACCCTTTCCGTTGACTCATCGCCAAAAATTGTTGTGTCTAGACAAGACAGCCTAGACACAATGAGAGGAAGCCGACAGGCACGTGCTAAGCCAAAGAGGGTGCGTGAGGTCTGAAACAGGATATGTAATGATTGCTATAAAGAAAAGTACGTAGCTTCTGGAATACTTAACTTTAATCCATCCTTTTCGTACATCTGGAGATTGTGGCGATACAAGTGAGACTCTTTAGATACATGCAATGTTACTAATGGCGCCTTGCTAGGTCGTAGCCATTGACTTAGCTGAAGGCTATTCTAACTATCTGCTCTGCAAATGAGCGAGGCTTCGTCAGTGTGCATCGCTGGCTACGTCGTCCGTACAACTGGGGCGAGTGCTAGTCCGTCTCTCGAGACCTGCCTTGAGGTGGCGCTCGGTCTGCGATCACACAGTGGCGACACGCGGGTCCGACATGTACTAATGGACCGCGGCCGATTTAAACCTACCACCTAGTAAGTGTGGTGTCTGGCGGTGACACCACAGGAAGAATGTGGGATCGATGGTAAGAATGACAGAGAACAAACATTACTTGAGTTCTACAATAAATTTCAACCAATAATAACAGATACATTGCACAAAAACAATAAGAAGAGAAGGTATTCGCGGAAAAGATCTTGAGATACGGGAAGATTTCAGCTAGATTACGACATCCGAAATCAGATATTGGATTGTAAGATGTACCCAAGAGCAGTTATACACTCAGATCACAAGTTAGTAATGATAAAGAGTAGAATCAATGTGGTAAGTAGTGAGTACAGAAGTACTAACGAACTATAAGGTGCAATTGGAGTTCTCTAAGCCTGTAGATATCGTTATGGTGAATACCGAAATAAGCGGTTCACTTGAAGCGGAATGGACGTCAGTGGAAAAGGAAGTCACTACAGTTGGGCAGGCAAACATAGATCCAAGGAGGGTAACTGTGAAGAAACTTCGGATAACAGAAGAAACACTTCAATTGACAGACGAAAGGAGGAAGTACAAAAATGCTGAGGGAAATTCAGGAATACGGAAATATAGGACAGTTGCGCAGTAAATAAATGTGAAGTGCGGGGAAACCAAGGGAAAATGGCTGCAGGAAAAACTGTTAAGATGTCGAAAAAGAAGTAGTCGTTAAAAGTACTGATCCTGCATGTAGGAGAGCCAAACATCCTTCGGTGAAATTAAAAGAAAAGGCGTCAACATTAGAAGTAAAAGACGAATACGACTACTAAACTCATAGGAGGGAGTGGATAGGTGGAAGCAGTACATTGAGGGCCTCTACGAGGGCGAGAACTTGTTTGATGAAGCGACAGAAGAAGAAACGGGAGCCAGTATTTGCCAGAGTTTAATACAGCTATGTTAGACTTTCAGATATATAAGACAGAAGGAATACATATTGTTCTTGTGGAATTTCTAAAATCATTGGAGGGGGTGGCAATCAAGAGTCTATTCAAGTTGGTGTGTGGAACTGTGAGACTGGAGATTTGCTATCAGATTTTCGGAAAAATACCGCTCACACTTTCCTGAAGCAAGGGCGAGAATTATCACGTAATCAGCTTAACATCTCATGCCTCCAAGTTGCTGGCACGAACAATATACAGTAGAATAGGAATTGAGGGTCTGTTAGATGACGATCAGTTGGCTTTAGGGAAGGTAAAGGACCAGAGAGACAGTTCTGACGTTGCAATTCATAATGAAAGCAAAACTTAAGTAAAATCAAGATACGTTCAAAGGACTTGTCGACATAGAAAAAGCGTTGGAAGTGTGAGTTATATGGAAATACGCGTAATATACAGAGGAAAAAAATAAGAATTAAGTCTGTATAAATCTCGAGGAGAATTGGTGCTGGACTGTTCTCGCTGACCGCTCTGGAAATTGCGTGACGTGTGTGTGTGCGGCAGTTGCAGGGCGCTGTCTGTCTAACCTAGCCGGCCTTCGGCGTTGGCGGTGTTACGTCGTTGGTGGGCAGGCGCTCTATTAGATAATGCAGCCGCGCGCCACGTGCTTCTCACAGCAGTAGTCAACTTTCTTTGGCCACACCAGTCGCCTGTCTGTGCCCAAATCCGTGGCTGTGGAACACGTAGGGGATGGACAAAATAACGCGAATGCTCAGGTAGTACGCAAAGGTCTGCCTTTGGCAACCAAAACAGCCAGAACGTTTGAGAGTATTGACCCACACAGTCAGTTGTTGTCACTGGGATTTTCTATGGTCCCAAGCAGAGAAACTAAATCCATTACAGATGTTGCGAGACGGTAACTAACACTTATTCTTTTGTAAAACACAGATTACGGGGGATGAATAGTTCTCTAGATTAGCGACTGCGGGGAAGGGGGGAGGGAGGTGGGGGGAGCTGTTGGACGTATTACTTCACCCTCAAATCGAGCGTAGATACTTGTAGCCGTGTAAAGGGGTACGGAGGGAGATTGTTCTATTCGAAGATTAATCACAGGCCGGCAACAGTGCTTGGGTGATTTACTGGACTGTTGAATGGAAATGGAATGGTTCCTGAAACCTTACCAGCCACGTATCCTTTCTGCCGCGCCGTAACGCCTTGTAAAAACGTCGTCACGAACGAACATAACATTACAGACACTCGACAACGTTTATACATGTTTGTATGGAGAATGCGGACTACCTTACACTCCCTGACAGGTGCTTACTAACAGAATCAGAAGAAAGCGCTTACACAATATACGGGGCTCGGATTACGGAAACATGATTAATGTAATCAAATCGCATGAATTATACTCTAAGCTAGAAAACATATGGACACAATTTACAAACGCAGCGTTCAATTTTATGGCCATACGAGCAGTAAATTACTGTAAATGGACGAAATGGATCTTCAGCATCTTTCACTCAAAATAAAAATCAAGAATTCCCCGATAAATGAACGTCAAAAAAATCTAGATTGTAGAGGAAATGGACATACAGTCAGAAAAGACACGAAGTTAAAACATCTGCAGGACGACTATAGCGATATTTACGACTTACCTAGAGAAGAAACGCACGACTGGTGTCAAATGATCGGATAAACGCCGTGCCTGGCACAGTAAACTGACGAAAAGCATCCGACACAACGGAAGAAGAAAGAACCATAAATGAGAGCAACTGTACTTAGATTCTATTTTATGTTGTTCATATTCGATCTAAAAATAGTAATCACCGAATGTTGCGCAGACATTTTGGATTATTTATGTCACTGTGAGATCGTTATTCCATTCGCTTGATTGTGCTTCGCTCTCGGGTATGGGAGGTCTGACGCCACATCTGATACGTAGGCGTGGGTGGAGAGCACTTTTGTGCTCTTCCTCCGTTGTCTAAGTCTCGATGTTGACAATAATGAAGGATGCAAGTATCGACTATTCTCCAATTAATAAACCAGTCCAACTTAAACAACGTCCTTCCGGTACTTTTATCTAATCGGTTTCCATCCCGTCGATTGCATCATTAAACGTCAGCATTCCAGTTATTGCTGGTGTTACACCTTCAATTGAATAAAAGCGTCTGGTATCGGTGGTCTACGTTTTTGACGTTCAGATCAGGTATCATTGAAAGCAGGGTTAATACATCAAACCGTATTTTGAATATTTTGCCGCATCACAAAAAAATGGCTCTGAGCACTATGGGACTTAACATCTGTAGTCATCAGTCCCCTAGAACTTAGAACTACTTAAACCTAACTAACCTAAGGACATCACACACATCCATGCCCGAGGCAGGATTCGAACCTGCAACCGTAGCAGCAGCGCGGCTCCGGACTGGAGCGCCTAGAACCGCTCGGCCACCACGGCCGGCTCCAGATACGGGGGTCTGTGATATAGACTACAACTAGCTTTATATGTGTACTTTGAGAGTGTGAACCTTCTATATGGATTTTTATAGTTTTAAATCTGTATCAAAGTTTGTTTTTGCTGTCGCTTCCATTTCATTCAGAATGCCTTTCAGTTGACTGAGTAAACCTTATCTAACACAGATCAACTATAAGCCCAGGTATTTACGGCAGGCACTTCCTTCGCTTCACTCAGTGTAGATCATGCAGTTAATTCCATTTCAAATATACAGGTATCCTGTCTTCGCCTTCTTTAATCTGGAAAATGTGACAGTCAAAAGCTGCTAGGGGATACCCCTTTCCGTCGCAAGCCTGCTTATCCTAGTGGCTCTTGGTGGAATCTGTGGCTTCCTTAAGCTTGCCTGCAAGTTTTATTAAAATAATACATAATCCGTAGAGAGTCGCAATCTCTCAAACCATAACTCAGAAAACGATAATACGTGGCAATTACACTACCGCCCATTAAAATTGCTACACCACGAAGATAACGTGCTACAGACGCGAAAGTTAACCGACAGGAAGAAGATGCTGTGATATGCAAATCATCAGCTTTTTAGAGCATTCACACAAGGTTGGCGCCGGTGGCGACACCTACAACTTGCTGACATGAGGAAAGTTTCCAACCGATTTCTCATACACAAACAGCAGTTGACCGGCGTTGCCTGGTGAAACGTTGTTGTGATGCCTCGTGTAAGGAGGACAAATGCGTACCATTACGTTTCCGACTTTGATAAAGGTCGGATTGTAGCCTACCGCGAATGCGGTTTATCGTATCGCGGCATTGCTGCTCGCGTTGGTCGAGATCCAATGAATGTTAGCAGAATATGGAATAGGCGGGTTCAGGAGGGTAATTCGGAACGCCGTGCTGGATCCCAACGGCCTCGTATCACTAGCAGTCTAGATGAAAGCCATCTTATCCGCATGGCTGTAACGGATCGTGCAGCCACGTCTCGATCCCTGAGTCAACAGATGGGGACGATTGCAAGACAACAACGATCTGCACGGACAGTTCGACGACGTTTGCAGCAGCATGGACTATCAGCTCGGAGACCATGGCTGCGGTTACCCTTAACGCTGCATCACAGAGAGGAGCGCCTGCGATGGTGTACTCAACGACGAACCTGGGTGCACGAATGGCAAAACGGCTATTTTTCGAATGAATCCAGGTTCTGTTTACAGCATCATGATGGTCGCATCCGTGTTTGGCGACATCGCGGTGAACGCACATTGGAAGCGTGTATTCGTCATCGCCATACTGGCGAACCACCCGGCGTGATGGTATGGGGTGCCATTGGTTACACGTCTGGGTCACCTCTTGTTCGCATTGACGGCAATTTGAGGAGTCGACGTTACATTGCAGATGTGTTACGATCCGTGTTGCAGGTCCTGTACGGGTCTTTCTGTATACAGAAAATGTTCGACTGCTGCCCTGGCCAGCACATTCTCCAGATCTCTCACCAATTGAAAGCGTCTGGTCAGCAGTGGCCGAGCAACTGGGTCGTCTTGATGAACTGTGGTATCGTGTTGAAGTTGCATGGACAGCTGTACCTGTACACGCCATCCAAATTCTGTTTGACTCAATGCCCAGGCGTATCGAGGCCGTTATTACGGCCAGAGGTGGTTGTTCTGGGCACTGATTTCTCATGATCTATGCACCCAAATTGCGTGAAAATGTAATCACATGTCGGTTCTAGTATAATATATTTGTCCAATGAATACCCGTTTACCATCTGCATTTCTTCTTGGTGTAGCAATTTTAATGGCCAGTAGTGTAATAAGGTGGCGCCTTCTGCTCAGCCATTTGTTGCTGCACAGAACAGAAATGAGATTCTGACTATTCCTGTGAATACTCAAGTCGTCAGTTTTCTAATTTTTTATTGCCCTTCAGATCGTTCTTTTTGTGTATTAATTTCAAACGTACGCAGTATATTATCTTGTAATTGTAGTTTACCTTCGACATGTGAAGTACTTTCAGAGGCTTTGCTAATATATATTTCTTTTTATTTTGCAGGTAAGACTTAAGGCAGAAGCAGTATTGTAATGTTGCGGAAGGTGAGTTTAAAATTTTAAGAGGAAATGGTCTCATGGCTCTGACTCAAAGCCCATTCTGAACTTTCCCGACTTTTTTTTTTTTTTTACTTAGAGTTCCACACTTTAAACGCAAGGTGCTTTAGTGTAATTTACGAGAGCATGCTGAAAAAGAATGCCTCCGAATTTTTTAAACGGAAATCCTGAAATCTTCATAAATAAAACAAACGTTATTAACAATCTAAATCTTTATTCTTCATGTCCACAAATGTATTTGTCAACATAGTGACCTCGGCGGCGAACACATTTATCCCAAAGAGAGAGAAGAGTTTTTCCATACCGTCACTGTAAAATGTTTGACTTAGTTGCCGGAGCCACAACCTCACCTCTGCTTGCACGTCTTCATCAGTATGAAACAGAAGTCCTCGATGGACTTCTCGGAGTTTTGAAAACCGGGTGCGGCAAAGTCAGGGCTGTATGGAGGTGACGACGACAGTGAACGGAGGGCGCCTGGCCGCTGCAGGTGTCGCAGGCTCGTGTGTGTGCTCAGCCAGCGTCGTGTTGGAGGAGACGGTGCTCCGTGGCTGGACCAACTCTTCCGATTCGGAACTCGATTACTTCACGCTGTTTCTCACGCACCAACACAGTTAATGTTACACATCACCATATTACCCCTCACAATTCTAGCGGCAGAGGGATGAAAATATGAAGAATAAAGATGTGGAATGGTAATAATGTTTGTTTTATTTAAAAAGCTTAAAGAGTTTTCACATAAAAGATACCGGGCGTCACGCTTCAGCACCTCCTTGCATAAGTCGATTTCGTAATCATTTGTGGGAATAGTGTGGTACACAGTATGACCACCACATTTTATGCGCTCTTAATCTGTGCTTCTTGTTTTGCTATATTTCTTTATTTATTTATGCGAGTCACAGCTATTTGATCATGGAAAGAGTCAGCACATAGTTTACCGAATGCTAATTAGAAAGTTTACAAACGAAAGTACGAGGGTCATTCTATAATTATAGAGACAAATTGGTCTGGGGAAAAAACTGTTAGTAATGCAAGTTTGGTACTTTTGTGGCTTTAAGTTGGCATCACTGGTACGAGCCGTCATCAGCTTATGAATCAACATTGTTTTGTTTATAACCTCAAAAATACATTTCAAGATGGCGACTCCGCTTGAAAGATCCACATTAGTTGAACGACGTTCTGTTACTCTTTTTTTACGTGCTGGAGGCGAGAAACCAGTGAATATATACTGTAGAGAGCTAATGTTTAAGGTGAATCGTGAAATTTTTACTAGTGGGTAGAGAGGTTCAAAAATCGTCGCGAATCAGTGAGTGACAAACACCGTTTTGGCCAACCAGTTGCAGTTTCAACTCCCTTACTTGAAAGTCGAACTGATGACATTACTCGTGCCGACCACCGTGTGGCTGTGGAAATGATGGTTGATAAGGTTCAAGTTAGTACTGGTACAGTTCATAACATTATCTGTTAGAAGCTGAAGTAACGCAAAACATGTGCAAGATGGTCCCAAAGGAGTTGACGCGGCTACACAAATTTTAACTTGTGACGAAACTTGGGTTCACTATTATGAACCACAATCAAAAAGACAAAGCATGGAGTGGAAGCACACCAATTCAGTTTTCAAGAAAAAATTCAAAACCAAAGCATCAGCAGGAAAAGTCATGTTGACGGTGTTTTGGGATGCTGAAGGTCAAGTTTTGTATGAT
Organism: Schistocerca serialis cubense; assembly: GCF_023864345.2. Classification (NCBI taxonomy): domain Eukaryota; kingdom Metazoa; phylum Arthropoda; class Insecta; order Orthoptera; family Acrididae; genus Schistocerca; species Schistocerca serialis. The sequence goes on from NC_064644.1 coordinate 585,923,076, forward strand.
TATCTCGAAGAGCAACGTACAAGAAACAGCCAATACCGCTCGGATTTGCTTTTAAACAACGTGAAGCCAGCCATGACAGAGAGATGTCGTGGATCTCAGAGGAGAGGTGTGATTCTCCAGCAAGACAACGCACGTCCTCATATTGCTCAACTAACCCGTGAAACCACCGACAAAATGGCGTGGAAGTACTGCCTCATTCTCCTTACAGTCCTGATTTAGCATCTAGTGGTTTGTATTGTTTGGTGCACTGAAGGAGTCATTACGTGGGAAGAGGTTCCAGGACAACGAGGACGTGAAAAAGTTTGTGGGAAATTAGTTCAAACATCAAGGTAAAGAGTTCTTTGCAGCCGAAAAAAAAAGCTTGCAGCCCGTTGGGACAAGTGCGTAAATATTCAAGGGGATTTTGTTGAAAAGTAGAAAAAGTATTGTTTTGTAAAAATAAACGCTTTTTTCTCCAGACCAATTTGTCTCTTCAATTGTTGAGTGACGTACTAATGAAACATGAAACCCTGTAAGGGAGTACAGGAATAAATGACGCGTTACAGAGAAAAGTTGTCAACTTATGCCGGAAATTCCCGCGCAGAATAGGACTTTATCAGAAACAAACTATTCAATCTAGGTTTAGATCGCAAAAATTTTTTCAGTTCTGTTGGAAGCCTATTGAAACCGTTAACATGCTGAATAGTGCACATCTTTCCTAAGAAAGTGTTGTAAGTGCACATGTTTTCCCGTTTAGTGTCCAGTGAAGGAAATTGATCTGAATGAATCAGTGTGGTTATCAACAGATCCCATGATGGAGTGTATATGCAGGAATGGCAAGGCCAGAATCCGAGAAATATCGACGGGTTACGAGGTCCTCGCAAACTGACACCGCAGATGAGTCTCCTTTTATGAGCTAATTTATGGCTATTAGCTATGAGTGTTGTAATATCTCTTTCTGAGGAAATCTTTTCTTGTTGTTGTCACTCTACATTTCATACTCTCTCCATTTCTTCCTTCGTCAGTCATTTTTGCTACCTAGATAACAAAACATCCACTACTCCCAGCGTCTCATTTCCTAATATAATTCCCTCGGAAGGTCCTGATTTAATTCAAACTGATTGTATTATCCTTGACTTTTATGTACACTACCGGCCATTAAAATTGCTATACCAAGAAGAAATGCAGATGCCAAACGGGTATTCATTGCACAAATATACTAGAACTGACATGTGATTACATTTTCACGCGATTTGGGTGCATAGATCCTGAGAAATCAGTACCCAGAACAACCACCTCTGGCCGTAATAAGCCTAAGCATTGAGTCAAACACAGCTTGGATGGTGTGTACAGGTACAGCTGCCAATGCAGCTTCAACACAGTACCACAGTTCATCAAGAGTAGTGACTGGCGTATTGTGACGAGCCAATTGCTCGGCCACCATTGACCAGACGTTTCCAATTGGTGAGAGATCTGGAAAATGTGCTGGCCACGGCAGCAGTCGAACATTTTCTGTATCCAGAAAGGCCCGTACAGGACCTACAACATGCGGTCGTGTATTATCCTGCTGAAATGTAGAGTATTGCAGGGATCGAATGAAGGTTAAAGCCACGGGTCGTAACACATCTGAAATGTAACGTCCACTGTTCTAAGTGTCGTCAATGTGAACAAGAGGTGACCAAGACGTGTAACCAATGGCACCCCAAACCATAACGCCAGGTGATACGTCAGTATGGCGATGACGAATACACTCTTTCAATGTGCGTTCACCGCGATGTCGCCAGCCACGGATGCGACCATCATGATGCTGTAAACAGAACCTGGATTTATCCGAAAAAACGACTTTTTGCCATTCGTGCACCCAGGTTCGTCGTCGAGTACTCCATCGCAGGCGCTCCTGTCTGTGATGCAGCGTAAAGGGTAACCGCAGCCATGGTCTCCGAGCTGATAGTCCATGCTGCTGCAAACGTCGTCGAACTGTCCGTGCAGATCGTTGTTGTCTTGCAATCGTCCCCCTCTGTTGACTCAGGGATCGAGACGTGGCTTCACGACAAATTGCAGCCATGGTGATAAGATGCCTGTTATCTCGACTGCTAGTGATACGAGGCCGTTGGGATCCAGCACGGCATTCCGTATTACCCTTGTGAACCCACCAATTCCATATTCTGCTAACAGTCATTGGATCTCGACCAACGCGAGCAGCAGTGTCGCGATACGATAAACCGCAATCGTGATAGGCTACAATCCGACCTTTATCAAAGTCTGAAACATAATGGTTCGCATTTCTCCTCCTTACACGAGGCATCACAACAACGTTTCACCAGACAACGTGGGTCAACTGTTGTTTGTGTATGAGAAATCGGTTGGAAACTTTCCTCATGTAGCACGTTGTAGGTGTCGCCACCGGCGCCAACCTTGTGTGAATGCTCTGAAAAGCTAATCTTTTGCATATCACAGCATCTTCTTCCTGTCGGTTAAATTTCGCGTCCGTAGCACGTCATCTTCGTGGTGTAGCAATTTTAATGGCCAGTAGTGTAATTTCGTCCTGCAATTTCTTTTCAAGACACTATACATCCAGTTCGTCTCTGACAGAATTACAATATAATCGCCAAACTAAAGTTCCTATTTCCTCTCACACAACTATTATGCCCTTTCCAAATTTCTCCTTGGTGTCCATTACTGCTTGCCCAATATACGCATTGAATGATATGGGGGTATATGCTACAAAACCTGCCCGATTCCGTCCTCTGTTAGTGCCTCCTTTTCGGTTTCTTCGACTCTTAGAAATACAGTGGGGTTTCTGTACAAGTTGTAGATTACCTTTCGCTCCTTGTAGGGCTATTTTACCTCTCCTGTGTCGGAGAAAATTAGTTCGGCCGGTAAGGGAATCGACACAGATCCATTTCTGTTTCATTTCCAGCAGTCAGCCTTTTCCTCTGAGATGTGTATAAGTTCGAGGCTGAGCTGGTCCTCCGCGATGCCGACGTGGGACCTCACTTGGCGGCTGTGACGTGACGGACGCGCTGCAGCGGGCCCGCCGACGTCGCGTGATGCGCGCCGCGGCGGCGCTCCCTTCACCTGGTCCGCGTGGAATATTCATAGCGAGCGGGCAGTCCGCTCCGCCGTGAATAATGCAGTCCGGCGCGCCCGAGCGGCCGTCCAGCGTCGTGCGTGTCTCTGCCTTTATTCCCGCCGCCTCATACCGCGAGGATCTCTGACGAGGAGACGAAAAGTAAAAGGTCGTGATGCAGAATACCTTATTTAGGACCTGTCTTAACATTCATTTACACGTACCTCAACGAGCGGCTCTCACTGAGATGTGATGTGATACGTGATGCGACTCGCAATATGACGCGGGAGCAACCCGCGTGGGTGGAGCACAATACGAAAGTAGATGAGTCGAATTAACTGGTTTGATGCGTCATTCCTTTCGACCCATCGAAATTAAACACATAACCAGTTTGTAGTTCCCAAACACTTCTTTATTACAAACACGTTCTGTTAATGAAACCAATAGTAACACTGTTATAACAAAAGGCACCTGGCCTACAGAACCAGCAGCAGTACTCAGATCGGAACATTAATGCGTTAGATGTGACACACTCAGATCTTTTAAAATTCACTCAAGCAATTTTCACTAATTAAAACAATGTTCATGGAACCACATTAATAAAATTTAACTGACATAACTGAATGCTTCATGACTTACACTACTGGTCATTAAAATTGCTACACCACGAAGATGACGTGCTACAGACGCGAAATTTAACCGACAGCAAGAAGATGCTGTGATATGCAAATGATTAGCTTTTCAGAGCATTCACACAAGGTTGGCGCCGAAAGCAAAGCCTACAACTTGCTGACACGGGGAAAGTTTCCAAACGATTTCTCACACACAAATAGCAGTTGACCGGCGTTGCCTGGTGAAACGTTGTTGTTTTGCCACGTGTAAGGAAGAAAAATGCGTACCATCACGTTTCCGACTTTGATAAAGATCGGATTGTAGCCTATCGCGATTGAGGTTTATCCATTCGCGACACTGCTGCTCGCGTTGGTCGAGATCCAATGACTGTTAGCAGAATATGGAATCGGTCGGTTCAGGAGGATAATAGGGAACGCCGTGCTGGATCCCAACGGCCTCGTATCACTAGCAGTCGAGATGACAGGCATCTTATCCGCATGTCTGTAACGGATCGTGCAGCCACGTCTCGGTCCCTGAGTCAACAGATGGGGACGTTTGCAAGACAACAACCATCTGCACGAACAGTTCGACGACGTTTGCAGCAGCATGGACTATCAGCTCGGAGATCATGGCTGCAGTTACCCTTGACGCTGCATCACAGACAGAAGCGCCTGCGATGGTGTACTCAACGACGAACCTGGGTGCACGAATGGCAAAACGTCATTTTTTCGGATGATTCCAGGGTCTGCTTACAGCATCATGATGGTGGCATTCGTGTCTGGCGACATCGCGGTGAACGCACATTGAAAGCGTGTATTCAGTCATCAGCATAGTGGCGTATCACCCGGCGTGATGGTATGGGGTGCCATTGGTTACACGTCTCGGTCACCTCTTGGCCGCATTGACGGAACTTTGAACAATGGACATTAGATATCAGATGTGTTACGACCCGTGGCTCTACCCTTCATTCGATCCCTACGAAACCATACATTTCAGCAGAATAATGCACGACCGCATGCTGCAGGTCCTGTACTAGCCTTTCTGGATACAGAAAATGTTCGACTGCTGCCCTGGCCAGCACATTCTCCAGATAACAACTGAAAATGTATGGTCAATGGTGGCCGAGCAACTGGCTCGTCACAATACGCCAGTCGCTACTCTTGATGAACTGTGGTATCGCGTTGAAGCTGCATGGGCAACTGTACCTGTACACACCATCCAAGCTCTGTTTGACCCAATGCCCAGGCGTATCGCCGTTATGACGGCCAGAGGTGGTTGTTCTGGGTACTGATTTCTCAGGACCTATGCACCCAAATTGCGTGAAAATGTAATCACATGTCAGATCTAGTATAATATATTTGCCCAATGAATACCCGCTTGTCATCTGCATTTCTTCTTGGTGTAGCAATTTTAATGGCCAGTAGTGTACATAGGAACTGTCTTCCATATCAAATTCTAAAACTGCTTTCGTGAACTGATTTTAAGCATTTGTGACAAGTTAAAGGTATTATCAGATTAATGCACTCGACTGAGGTACGAGGTTCACACACATTTCATGGTCAGCATATAATAATAGCATATTAAATAGTCTTATCATGGAGCCATTACAACTGAAAATTAGTGATGGACGCGAGTTCACCGAAAGGTCCTACCAGATAGAGGAGATTCACGGACGAGAAAGCAAAATGGAGCTACACTCAACTTTTGGCTACAATTAAGCTTCCAGAAAACCACAACGCTCCACGGGAAAGATGGAATTGCAGGACACTTACAACGTAACCACAGACACCGATCCGTGTCCTTAAATTTCCCTTTTCCACCGTGATACCCCGATCGGAGTTTGCTCGCGTCGAAAACTGCCAATTATCTGAAACATAAACACATCAGCGGCAGAGAGCATTCTGGCGCATCAAATAGATAAACATATCTGCCCAACTGGTTATAAATAAACCTTTAATTATACACGGCACCAAAGTCTGACTAACCTAGATGAGCCCTTGCCCAGTAACGTCTCTTAAAATTTGATTAGCCTATTCTGTAGAACAAAGAAATAAAATAATAACATATGAGCAGGAAATAGGAAAATTATTTCGGCCTGCTCTTGAACGTCAGGCACAGACTTAGGTACTATTTGGCATGACCTCTAGCTACGCATTAAGCACGGCTTCATGTCTATTTGTTGTTCGTAGCTAGCACTCCCTTAAATACCATCAACATATCAGGCGCCCAGACCAAGTACAGTGACAAATAACTGAAACAAGCAAGACAGTTTTCAGTACACTCGGGTATTCAATTAACGTGAACAGAACCCACCGAGGAACAATTCGACGACTCCAATTCGTTCACTTTGAGTAACATGTAACAGACACGAAGGTAATCTGTCCTTCAAATCTCCAGGAAATCCCAATCACCGTCGGCAGCGGATTTGCTTTCAAGCGGCTCGACACGCCGCAGCAGCTGCCCACGGCCCTTCGCCGTACCCCCTCGGTCATTCGCCAGCGCCACACGTCTCTGTCGCTCACACAGCTGATACCCGAACGCAAGCCCCAGCAGAGCGCGCGCGCCGCCGTTAAATAGCCGTCCGCCAAAGTCGCGAAGAAGACAAGCAGGCATCGAAAATCGACTCACAACGATCGGGATGACAATCGATGGAGACTGGCGCCAGCCGCGCACCAGCTCATGGTTCACACTGGGACGGCAGCGATACGCGACCGACACGTGCCGATATTGAATTACTCGGCGCAGTAGGGAGTGCTGGTTGCGCCCTATATCGTACGACACAAATTTCAAATCATCGGATGCTCTTCGACAAAATTTGTTGTATGTAAATGAAGCACAGATACATCTGTCTCTCTACGTAGTTTCTCAGTGAAGCATTTACTTTTTGCGTAAAAAATTAAAAAGCACGGTTTTTAGATTTTAGTGTATACTGCACTATGAAGGTGTTCTCATTCGATTCTAAGGAAACTATTCAGTGAAAAAACCGATTTTTTCCATCTTATAGTCTCACATGGCCAACGGCCTTGCCGCAATGGTAACACCGGTTTCCGTCAGGTCACCGGAGTTAAGCGCTGTCGGGCTGGGGAAGCACTTGGATGGGTGACCATCCGGTCTGCCGAACGTTGTTGTCAAGCGGGGTGCACTCAGCAATTGTGAGGCAAACTGAGGAGCTACTTGATTGAGAAGTAGCGGCTCCGGTCTCGTAAACTGACATACGGACGGGAGAGCGGTATGCTGACCACATACCCCTCAATGCCCGCATTCAGTCACGCCTGTGGGCTGAGGATGACACGGCGGCCGGTCAGTACCATTGGGCCTTCATAGCCTGCTCGGGCTGAGATGACATAGTTATTACAAATGATTGAAGCGATTTCACAGCTCTACAATAACTTTATTATTTGAGATATTTTCACAATGCTTTGCACACACATACAAAAACTCAAAAAGTTTTTTTAGGCATTCATAAATGTTCGATATGTGCCCCTTTAGTGATTCGGCAGACATCAAGCCGATAATCAAGTTCCTCCCACACTCGGCGCAGCATGTCCCCATCAATGAGTTCGAAAGCATCGTTGATGTGAGCTCGCAGTTCTTACACGTTTCTTGGTAGAGGAAGTTTAAACACTGAATCTTTCACATAACCACACAGAAAGAAATCGCATGGGGTTAAGTCGGGAGAGCGTGGAGGCCATGACATGAATTGCTGATCATGATCTCCACCACGACCGATCCATCAGTTTTCCAATCTCCTGTTTCAGAAATGCCGAACATCATGATGGAAGTGCGGTGGAGCACCATCCTGTTGAAAGATGAAGTCGGCACTGTCGGTCTCCAGTTGTGGCATGAGCCAATTTTCCAGCATGTCCAGATACACGTGTCCTGTAACGTTTTTTTCGCAGAAGAAAAAAGGGCCGTAAACTTTAAACCGTGAGATTGCACAAAACACGTTAACTTTTGGTGAATTACGAATTTGCTGCACGAATGCGTGAGGATTCTCTACCGCCCAGATTCGCACATTGTGTCTGTTCACTTCACCATTAAGAAAAAATGTTGCTTCATCACTGAAAACAAGTTTCGCACTGAACGCATCCTCTTCCATGAGCTGTTGCAACCGCGCCGAAAATTCAAAGCGTTTGACTTTGTCATCGGGTGTCAGGGCTTGTAGCAATTGTAAACGCTAAGGCTTCTGCTTTAGCCTTTTCCGTAAGATTTTCCAAACCGTCGGCTGTGGTACGTTTAGCTCCCTGCTTGCTTTATTCGTCGACTTCCGCGGGCTACGCGTGAAACTTGCCCGCACGCGTTCAACCGTTTCTTCGCTCACTGCAGGCCGACCCGTTGATTTCCCCTTACAGAGGCATCCAGAAGCTTTAAACTGCGCATACCATCGCCGAATGCAGTTAGCAGTTGGTGGATCTTTGTTGAACTTCGTCCTGAAGTGTCGTTGCACTGTTATGACTGACTGACGTGAGTGCATTTCAAGCACGACATACGCTTTCTCGGCTCCTGTCGCCATTTTGTCTCATTGCGCTCTCGAGCGCTCTGGCGGCAGAAACCTGAAGTGCGGCTTGAGCCGAACAAAACTTTATGAGTTTTTCTACGTATCTGTAGTGTGTCGTGACCATGTCAATGAATGGAGCTACAGTGAATTTATGAACTCGCTTCAATCATTTGTAATAGTCCTGTACTTTCAGTTTTATAGTATGGCATCACAATTTGTTAATAAACTACTTTTCGTTACACTATTTCAAAAAATGGTTCAAATGGCTCTGAGCACTATTGGACTTAACTTCTGAGGTCATCAGTCACCTAGAACTTAGAACTACTTAAACGTAACTAACCTAAGGACATCACACACATCCATGCCCGAGGCAGGATTCGAACCTGCGACCGTAGCGGTCGTGCGGTTTCAGACTGTGGCGCCTGGAATCGCTTGGCCACTCCGGCCGGCTTTACACTATTTCCCAAAGGGATTATGATACTACGGTATATTGATAATTTTTACTTATGGACCGTCTGACAGCAACTGAATAAAACACAATTATAGTGCCATACGCGTTTCGCCTTTATTTTCTGCAAGGCATCATCAGTGGCAGGTTGCGTGGACAATTTTTTACATATTACGCTCCTGCTGCATTTTTGGTGTTGTTCTTCTTCTTATGAATGCCAATTTGCGGTTTTTTCCCAGATTCCACAGCACTATGAACTGAACGCTTGTTTCAATAAATAAACCACCGGGCATATTCTGAAAAGTTTACAGTGAAGAATGTAGTCGCTGCCCAATTTACGTTTGGTGGGTTTTAGGTCATACATTGTTGTTACGAAACATAGCTAACATATCGAAACTGACTTTTGTCAAGAAACTACATGAGAAATATTGTAGGTTGTCCACGACAAGGTTGGCAGCTACACACCAAACACGAGGCTGTTACTGCCTGCTATGGTCTCTTATGTGGAATCTACAATTGCCTCATGTTCCTCATTTTCGTAAGCTGCCAATACAAGCCTAAGCTGGAAATGAATACAGTACCGAAACGAAGACACCGGGAGTAATCAGTTGATGATGCTGACTAGATGTTTTTTTCGATATGGTGTGACGGAGCCTCTGTTGTTGAGAACTGAGATGCTGTGTTCCTTTGAACACGTAGATTTTTTTTCAGTCTATCCTCCTTGATTTCAGGAAACTGTGTGACTGTTGTAAAAGAGATCCGAAAGCTAAATTCTTGTTGTTTCTGAAAGAGCAGGTCAAAGCCTGGAAGGACAAGCCTCCATTTTCCTTATTATCATGGGCTTCTTCATGTTTTTTTTTCAAACACGTTGTCTACGTCTACACAGAGTTCACAACCCACTGCTACACCAATGTTGACTGACCGCACTTCAAATCCAGCATTTGTTCTGAATGCTTCTCAAGCTGAATCATAAACAGTACCACTCTGCGGAATGGAACAGTTGTAGAAATACTACCCTAGGGTAATTAATTTGTAACCGTTATTTTTACACGTTATTTTTACATGCACCACATTCAATAAGGTACGATTCTAGTTCGTCATACAAAAAAAAGTTTCATAGCAGCGTTTCTAACGTCATTCACACACTTTCAACAACTTACTTTATTGCAACGAGTAGTTTGTCAGACGGAGCAACAGCAAGTCGAAAATTTGTGTCCTGCCTCGTCAGAGTAGCTGATACCAATTGCCCCAAAGAAGTGGGAAGTGTGAATTCATTCTGTAGGAATCGTGGAATTTTTCGCGTTGAAGACCTTGACGAGAAACCACGGCCGCTACCGCGTCGCCTCTGTATACAGCACAAATCTTCTGCCAGCATTCTTAGGCGGTTTTCCCCATACGATAGTAGAACAGCAAAAGATGTCGGAAATGTTCTTTTCTGCTTTCCATAGCTTGTAACCACAACCTCACGCTGCTCCATCCAGTACCTGGCTCAAACACGCTCTGACACATGCAATGGCGCGTCAGGTTGTCCACCTCTACGAGGTAGGGGCGGTTAGGCAACTGTGCTACCCTGGGGGGCACGGCGGGTGCAGGGTTTGCAGGCGCAATAGGTGGAAAGCCCAACAAAACCAGCGAACGTGTGAGGCAACCCCACCCTTGTTCTCGAAATACCTTTGTTAATGCACCGTGACAGCAGTGCAGTGCGCAGCTACTGAAATCTTCCTCGTTTGCAAGCACGCCTGTGATCGAACGCTTCGGTTTCTGTCGTCAACATTCTTGTGTCATCCTATGCGCTGTCATGCAGAGATACAGATCTGACTTTGGTTCGGTCCAGCCTGCAGCAGCAGGGTGGGGGTAGTGAGTTCAGACAGTCCTCGCGACTCCGCCGATTCCTGTTGTGCGCTAAAAGAGACGCCTAAGTGGGCAGCAAGGGCAAAGCTGGGAGGGGACCTGAGGTGCAACATTTGTGTACAGGGGCGTCATCATTAGCAGCGGAAACTGACACGGCAGACAGTGTGAGACGGCAGGAACTGAAACGTTCCAGTAAATATGCTCCCGACTAGCCGACGCTGACTGCAGTATCAGATATTTTTTGATGATGATGATGATGATTGGTTTGTGGGACGCTAAAACTGCGCGGTTATCAGCGCCCGTACAAAGACCCAATCTTTACACAGTCCAATCTCACCACTTTTCACGAATGATGATGAAATGATTAGGACAAACAAACACCCAGTCCCCGGGCAGAGAAAATCCCAAACCAGGCCGGGAATCGAACCCGGGTGCCGTGATCCAAAGGCAGAAACGCTAGCCACTAGACCACAAAATGCGGACTCAGGTATTTTTCTGGCTCATTGATTGACTGATTTATTGATTTACACAAGGAGACAAAACAAATGTGTTCTCAGCCCCCTGTTGCGTGCAGTGAAACTGAGTTTATGTAAGTCTGTAGGGTTTCGTGGCTGTTTTCACTGAAGTTAAAATCTTCCGGGTTATTTTAGGCCGCGTCATGTTTCTTCTAAAATGTTCGACGTTTCGGCCCCTCTGCTGGGATCTTCCTCAGGATCTTTTGGTGTCCACTACTGCTAGAACACTGTCAGAGACGAGTGTCGCGTCCACTTATAAATGGGGAGTTTTCTGGCGTTCGTGCTGGAGTAGAGATAGCATTGGTTAAAATTCATATGGCTACCATTGGTCGGCCACAGTCATAGGCTAATGCAGAAGAAGGGGCGTTGGTAGCTCATCTCCTGTGGATACCATTGGCGGTCATCGTCATTGGACAGAAAGGCACTATTTCACACTTATGCTGTAGAAGGGTTATTGGTTGGAATGCCTGCTACCGCTATTGCTTGTTCGTCATCAGTGGCTGGATTCGAAACGGACAGAGCAAGAGAGGGGGAATGTTTACCCAAAATATTATTGTCCGCCGAGGAGACTTGCAGCGCGTTGTTTACACCGGGTATTTACTTCCTCGATGGCGGGGAGCCACGATGCCGGAAGCCTATAGCCATCCTCTCTATTCAAAATTAGACGCGTTCTTAGAAATTTCAACCGCTTCTCGGACCTTCCTTCTATAAATGTTTGTTTCTTTAGCCAGTACACGTACGTTATTAAAATCGATGTCAGCGCCAGAGTTCTCGTGATGTTCCGCTACTGCCGATATTGCACTTTGATTTAGCCGCATGTGCCGTTCGTGTTCCTTAATGCGTTCTTTAACAGTTCTTCCCGTTCCGCCTATATACACTTTGCCGCAGCCACATGACACTTGATAGACGCCTGCATCGTGGAGGTAATCAGGTGCATCCGTTTTCCGTGGGAAAAGTCTTTTATTTTGTTTTGATGAAAGAAACATGTCTGAAACCCATTTTTCTTTAAAATTCTGCTTATGCGGTCCTGAGGAAGATCCCAGCAGAGGGGTCGAAACGTCAAACATTTTAGAAGAAACATGACGCGGCCTTATAACGCAGATTTCAACTTCAGAAACCGAGCTTACTTTGCGGTTTCTGTTCCCGTAATTCTAGTTGTCAGCCGGTTCCTTTAAAGAATAACAGGAGGCCTTTTACTAGTTCTTTATTAAATACAGTTTCTTCTTGCCGGCCGCTGTGGCCGAGCGCTTCTAGGCGTTTCAGTCCGGAACCGCGCTGCTGCTACGGTCGCAGGTTCGAATCGTGCCTCCGGCATGGATGTGTGTGATGTCCTTAGGTTAATTAGGTTTAAGTAGTTCTAAGTCTAGGGGACTGATGACCTCAGATGTTAAGTTCAAATGGTTCAAATGGCTCTGAGCACTATGAGACTTAACTTCTGAGGTCATCAGTTGCCTAGAACTTAGAACCAATTAAACCTAACTAACCTAAGGACATCACACACATCCATGCCCGAGGCAGGATTCGAACCTGCGACCGTAGCGATCGCTCGGTTCCAGACTGTAGCGCCTAGAACCGCACGGCATGTTAAGTCCCATAGTGCTTAGAGTCATTTGAACAGTTTCTTCTTGAATTAATGACCCGAATGTTACGTGTCTCTTGACCTTCAACGCTTCGCATTGGAAGATTTCCACTTACAGTGCCATGCCCGCAATATTACATTCGCTGAGTGTTAACGCGATCTGTCGCGCTCATATTTTACGGTCAGCCCTCCTCGTTGAACCCCTAGCTCCTCGTCCAACAGTTCTCAGAAGGGAGACAAACACTTGTACTACACGTTTCTGCCACCACAAAGCTTTTGGCTTTGCAAAACGGGCGTATGCAGCAGTCGACTGTGGGGTACCAGTGCGAGCGTATTCTCATTCGAAACAACATGTCAGGCAGAAGCCCACAGAGAGACACTGGGGTTTCCACTTTCTTGAAGAATCGGAAGCTAATATGAATGATATTTTTGACGTTGATGACAAGGATGAAGATCCAGTTTATGCTTAATCAGGATTAGATCAGATAACTGCTGTAATTCTTTTAAAATTTTTTCACATATATTTCCTGCACAATTTCTCAGAGGAAGTACCTTGTTGTGACATTTCCTTTTGTTATTTTTCCGCCCTTACGCTGAATGTCGTTTATATTCATTCAAACATATACACATTATTCCAGAATCGAGCAATGCCAGTGAGAGTACGATGCCAGCAGCTGCTGGAGAGCCCCCCGGTTCTCTGAAAAGTTCGCAGACCTCAGGTGGAAGCGGGAGAAAACATCCAAGACGGTCATGATGTCTGTATATAAATACCTAAACTCTGCCACTTGTATAAATAAATACACTACTGGCCATTAAAATTGCTACACCACGAAGATGACGTGCTACAGACGCGAAATTTAACAGACAGCAAGAAGATGCTGTGATACGCAAATCATTAGCTTTTCAGAGCATTCAAACAAGGTTGGCGCCGGGCGTTGCCTAGTGAAACGTTGTTGTGATGCCTCGTGTGAGGAGGAGAAATGCGTACCAACGCGTTTCCGACTTTGATAAAGGTCGGATTGTAGCCTATCGCGATTGCGGTTTATCGTATCGCCACATTGCTGCTCGCGTTGGTCGAGATCCAATGACTGTTAGCAGAATATGGAATCGGTGGGTTCAGGAGGGTAATACGGAACGCCGTGCTGGATCCAAACGGCCTCGTCGAGATGACACACATCTTTCCGCACGGCTGTAACGGATCGTGCAGCCACGTCTCGATCTCTGAGTCACCAGATGGGGACGTTTGCAAGACGACAACCATCTGCACGAACAGTTCGACGACGTTTGCAGCAGCAGAGACTATCAGCTCGGAGACCGTGGCTGCGGTTACCCTTAACGCTGCATCACAGACAGGAGCGCCTGCGATGGTGTACTCAACGACAAACCTGGGTGCACGAATGGCAAAACGTCATTATTTCGGATGAATCCACGTTCTGTTTACAGCATCATGACGGTCGCATCCGTGTTTGGCGACATCGCGGTGAACGCACACTGGAAGCGTGTATTCGTCATCGCCATAGTGGCGTATCACCCGGCGTGATGGTATGGGGTGCCATTGGTTACACGTCTCGGTCCCCTCTTGTATGCACTGACGACACATTGAACAGTGGACGTTACATTTCAGATTTGTTACGACCCTTGGTTCTACCCTTCATTCGATCCCTGCGAAATCCTACATTTCAGCAGGATAATGCACGACCGCATGTTGGAGGCCCTGTACGGGCCTTTCTGGATACAGAAAATGTTCGAGTACTGTACTGGCCAGCACATTCTCCAGATCTCTCACCAATTGAAAACGTCTGGTCAATGGTGGCCGAACAACTGGGTCGTCACAACACGCCAGTCAATACTCTTGATGAACTGTGGTATCGTGTTGAAGCTGCATGGGCAGCTGTACCTGTACTCGACATCGAAGCTCTGTTTGACTCAATGCCCAGGTGTACCAAGGCCGTTATTACGGTCAGAGGTGGTTGTTCTGGGTACTGATTTCTCAGGATGTATGCACCCAAATTGCGTGAAAATGTAATCACATGTCAGTTCTAGTATAATATATTTGTCGAATGAATACCCGTTTATCATCTGCATTTTTTTCTTGGTGTAGCAGTTTTAATGGCCAGTAGTGTAGTCTGTAAGATGAGGGAAAAATTTTTTTTTTTCCTACCCGAAAACAGCTTCTTTAATTCTGAATGTGGTGACGAAACGTTACGAAGCAGCGCATCATAAATGGCTCAAATAGCTCTGAACACTTATGGGACTTAACTTCTAAGGTAATTAGTCCCCTAGAACTTAGAAGTACTTAAACCTAACCAACCTAAGGACATCACACACATCCATGCCCGAGGCAGGATTCGAACCTGCGTCCGTAGCGGTCCTGCGGCTCCAGACTGTAGCGCTTAGAACTGCACGGCCACCCTGGCCGGCAGCGCATCATAAGTGGCATGTATTTGAAGAGGAAATAATAAGCTTTATTCCTGTCTAAAAACATATTTTTGATTTTTGGTTATTCCTGAATCTGTAACAAAGGGACAAAGTACTGTAAAAATGGACAGCTCTGCCTGGAGGAGACTCAGAAAATGTTTTGGCACCGGGGTAAGTAGATTTGCATACGTGGCGGGCACTCAAAGTGTTAAATGTAGTGCCGTTTCATCCCCATCACCACGTAGTCTGCCCGTAGGGACGTCTTTTTCTATACCCACCGCGTATATTGAAGTTCCCAAGGCCAGTTATCGCAACTTATGTTTTGCGGAGCACTACCGGCACGATACACTTCTTGCGTGCAGCAATTCAAGATCATACACCACTGGCACATATCCGCATGTGTATTGTCACCACAACTTCTGCTGGAGACAAGACGCCACTCAACGGTCCTCCCCACATTCCATCACCCTCCCTCCTTCCCGCAGAACGAGAACGGATATCCACGTGTTCATAACAGGTTCCGTTAGCTGCTAGCTCGAGTACGGAGTCCACGTGGGTGCCAAATTGCTGGGTTGCAAACTTGCAGTTCTGTCCGTGTTCCGACTCCGTCGCTCCCTTGTCGTTCTTCTTCAGTAGCTGTCCACAGACAGAGCCGGTCTGCGGCCGGGGCTGCTCGCAATTGGAGCATGATGTCGCTCTTCAGGCGATGTCGGGGCCACTGATGATTAGCAGCCGCTGAACATGCACGTCGTAATGAGCGGGAATTGGACTTGCCGAAATTCACGGCACACTGCATTCATGTTTTCCAGGAACAGCCAATAATATTCGCCATTTACATATTACTCTTCGGTAAAGGTAACAGCAGGAGTCTCTTTTCTATCTCAGAAACGTCTACGCATAATTTTCTTATCTTCTGCTTTCACTACTGTTTCTCGCATGAAGTAGCAATCCCACGTCTCACCCATAACGACAAATTATCGAACAAAATGAATTAGATTATTTTTCTAAAGGTTCTCCACTCTGTTTTAATCCTGTGCAACCCTCCCCATCTCTGCATAACTGCTGCAACATAAATCCATTTGAACCTGCTTACTGTTGTCAAGCGGCCGCCGTGGGCCGAGCGGTTCTAGGCGCTTCAGTCTGGAACCGCGCGACCAGTACGGTCGCAGGTTCGAATCCTGCCTCGGGCATGGATGTGTGTGATGTTCTTAGGTTAGTTAGGTTTAAGTAGTTCTAAGTTCTAGGGGACTGATGACCTCAGATGTTGAGTCCCATAGTGCTCAGATCCATTTGAACCATTTCTTGTCAACCTTTGTTCTCTCTCTACAGTTTTTACTCTCCACACACCCCTACATTAGCAAACTGACAGTTCCTCGATACCTCTTAATTGATCTCTTCTTTTAGTCAGGTTGTGCCCTAAATTTCTTTTTTTGTCGGTTCCATTCAATACTTTCGCATTAATGAAACTTCCTGGCAGATTAAAACTCTGTACCCGACCGAGACTCGAATGGACCTTTGCCTTTCGCGGGCAAGTGCTCTACCATCTGAGCTACCGAAGCACGACTCACGCCCGGTCCTCACAGCTTTACTTCTGCCAGTACCTCGTCTCCTACATTACAAACTTTACAGAAGCTCTCCTGCGAGCTTCTGTAAAGTTTGGAAGGTAGGAGACGAGGTACCGGCTGCGAGCTTCTGTAAAGTTTGGAAGGTAGGAGACGAGGTAATGGCAGAAGTGAAGCTGTGAGTACCGGCCGTGAGTCGTGCTTGGGTAGCTCAGATGGTAGAGCACTTGCCCGCGAAAGACAAAGGTCCCGATTTCGAGTCTCGGTCGGGCACAGAGTTTTAATCTGCCAGGAAGTTTCATATCAGCGCACACTCCGCTGCAGAGTGAAAATCTCATTCTGGAAACTTTCGCATTAGTTATGCGACCACCAACTGCATCTTCCTCATTATTCTGTAGTACCACATTTCAAAAGCTTCTGTTCACTTCTTGTCGGAATTGCCTATTGTCCACATTGTCCACATGGGCGTGCTGAAAAGTAATGTTTCCAAATTTTTTATGTGAAAACCCTTAAAGCTATTAAAATAAAACAAACGTCATTAACTTTCTACATATTTGTTCTTCATGCCAACATATTTATTTCTTAACATAGTCATCCTGGCGACAAACACATTTCCACCAGTTCGACACATTTCCACCAGTTCGTTGATACCATTAGTGTAAAATGTGTAAATTTATATATATATATATGATTATTTATATTATTTTAATTTTTGTTGAACTGCATTGAGATAAATGGAAATATTTAAAAAATCAGTGAATAAACCATGATAAGGTAGCATCGGACATGTACTTTGAGAATTTCGTCGCCGTAAGAAGGAGGTTCGTGGGCCACGTTATTTCTGAGCTAAAATGAGATAAATACTGAAAATACAGTTTACATATAATGTTGAAATTTTAGGATCATGGATTAAACAAATAATGAAATCACAATTAATCATAAGTATAATTACTGATGTGCACTATGCTTCTTACATTGGCAATACAATTTTAATCACTAGTGATATGATGATTATCCGCACGTCGGTATCTTGTCCGTGCGCAGTGGAAATTTCCTTATATAATTACTAGTATGCGCCCTGCAGTATGGAGTGACTTTTTATAAAATTAAAGAGTTTAAATTAGAGCGGCCAGTCTAACGCGCGAGGCTCTCCATCGACTCCATTCCAGAACAGATAACAGAAGAAGTAATTAACAAAAGACTAGGCATCCTTTCTGTGTTTCACTAGCGATCACATGCGACCGCGCACTTGCATTGCCTTTCATCCTTTATTAAACAGGGTTCTCTGATTAAAAAAGTAGATTTGCATGCTATGGCTAAAAATGTGCCTTTAAAAATGCCTGCCTTTGTTGACGGAGCCGTAACCTCACCTCTACTTGTACACTTCAACAGTATTAAAGACGCTTCCCGCGGCCGGATTCCCGGGTTCGATTCCCGGCGGGGTCTCGGATTTTTCTCTGCCTCGTGATGACTGGGTGTTGTGTGATGTCCTTAGGTTAGTTAGGTTTAAGTAGTTCTAAGTTCTAGGGGACTCATGACCATAGATGTTAAGTCCCATAGTGCTCAGAGCCATTTGAACCGCTATCAAATAGAGGTAATCGAAGGTGTAGTCTGAGTTTTGGAAACATGGTATTGAATGCAAGTTGATCGATGGCAGTGAACCCAAGGTGTCAGGTTGCTGAAATTGTTGCAACGTACGTGTGGGGTTTGGAGTCGTCATGCTACAGGAGAGGGTGCTTACTGTGTGGACGAACTGTTCGAATTCGTGGTTCCAGTTTTCTGACGGTCGCTCAGTCCCTTGCAGAGTTTATGGTGATACCTATAAGTACCAATTCTAAATGCACCAAACCTTGAATATCTCGCAACACTGTGATGATGACTCTGCCTGCTGATGGCATGGTCTTGAACTTTTTTTGCGTCGTACACTCCGAAATCTGACACACACGTTGAGGTTAGCACCACCGTTTTCTTCATTACGAACGCGAACAGTCGAACGTCGCACGTAACTGATGTGGATACAATCGTCACCGTAAACAGCTTTCATTCTTCTGT
The DNA here is from genome assembly GCF_023864345.2 of Schistocerca serialis cubense. Classification (NCBI taxonomy): domain Eukaryota; kingdom Metazoa; phylum Arthropoda; class Insecta; order Orthoptera; family Acrididae; genus Schistocerca; species Schistocerca serialis. The sequence continues at coordinate 585,941,660 of NC_064644.1, forward strand.
GGATTTCAATTGGAGGCTTGTTTTCTCCGGCCAGAAACTCGATTGCAGCGCTCTGTTTCTCACGCTCCGATACAGTTACGTAACACACCGCCATGTAACACACTGCAATTCGAATCCCTCCAACGTCAATCGTTGCAATTTGCGTCAGCGAAGTGGGAAAGTCGACCGAGTAATATGCATGACACAATACCTCAACGGATATTGAGAACAGAACAAAAAATACGGAAGCATTAGTTTTCAGCACACCCTTGTTCTTCCGTCCAAGGCTATATTCCAGACAAATACCTTCAGAAATGACTTCCTAACAATTGACTTTATATTCGGCGTTAATAAATTTCTGTACTTCAGAAATGCTTTCTCGTTGTTACAGATCTACATTTTATATGCTTTCAATTTTGGCCATCGTCAGTCACCTTTCCTATCTCATTTTCTAATCAAATTACGTGTACCTCGCCTGATTAATTCGACCATATTTCATTATCTTTGTTTTCCTTGGATTGACGCTAATCTTATTATTCGATTCAAAACACTATCCATGCCGATAAAATGCTATTGCAAGTCCTTTCCCATCTCCAACAGAATTACAGCGTAGTCACCAAACCACAAAATCTTTATTTCTTCTCCCTGAGCTTTAATTCCTTTTCCAAATTTTCCCTTATTTTCCTTTACTGCCAGTTCATTGTATAGATTGAACAATACCGGGGATAGGCAACAATCCTGTCCCACTTTCTTCGCAACCACTGCTTACCTTTCATGTCCTTCGCGTCTTATAAGTGTTCTCTAATTTTTGTACAAGCTGCAGATAACCCTTCGCTCCCTGCATTTTATTCGTACTGCCTTCACAATTTCAAAGAGTGGATTCTAGTCAACAAACACAGTCACAGCTCAGTCACTCAAAATCATTAAGAAATTTTACTTGTTAGAATGAAATCAGGCGATGATTCTTCTTCTCTGGAGGCTCGTGCTTTGCGGCAGTCTGCTAATCTGTACAAATAAAATGCCTCGTAATTTTAGGAGCGTTGTATAATCAGTCGGGAAACCTCAGATCAAGCGGATATTTGGCTTTGATGAAGTTTAACTTTCCGAAGAAGTGATGGAGCTCTTGGATTATTAAATGCAGGTTCGTATCCAGTCTTTCAGAAGTTTCCTTCTGATTAACAACTACGCAATATATCGACGAATATCATTAATTCTCAAATGTCAAATACACACCTTTTGTATGAAGGAGCAATATATATGTATATTTCCCTTTTAATGGTACAATTTCGTCTCAGTTATCTTTTGTCATAAATCTCAATATTCGGATTACAATTCTTCAAACCAAGCTCAGGCTAATCGGCACGAAGACAATCTCGGAAGCTTTTTTCTAACAACCACCAGAGAGAGTACTACAAAGAATAATTATGCGCTCATGGTATAGCTATTGAATGAAACTACTTTGCGCATGGATTCTGCGAGTATGAAGATAGAAAATTAGTAAACGTCATTCAAGGGTAGAATTGTATCAGAATAATTCATCGAATATAAAGAGTTATTACAGACGCAGGGTGAATACTGCCTCGAGTGCGCCTATATTTACCTTTTTTAAAAGCAATTATCTCTTTTTTTTAGAGTGGTGAAAGACTGTGTTACCCAATGGCCCCGACTCCGATGTGGGTAATTTTGCAAACACATGAGAAGATATGGCTACTATGAGACATTTTGCTGTAACTCCTAGCGTGAGGGACTTTAATCAATGCTGGGAGGATCTCTCAATGGCTTCGTTGCGGTCATATTTGATCGCATGCTTTCGTAATCATTGCTGTTAAACACTTGGCGCAGTCTTAGTGCCGCCCTCATCATGCAGGTTGCGTCCGCTGTCCAGAGAAGCCGTCTCGCATATACTACGACCCTGACTGCACAAACACATGGTCCGAGCACTGCCTACCAGTGAAATACTCCAGTACACTCGACTAAAAATCTGCCTCCCTGTACAGTATTTCGTTTGTCTCAATCTGTTAACTAACATCCAGGAAAATGAGCCTCAGATTATCATTGTTAGGACGTGTCTTCCTTTTATTCTTAGTGTGTAATGCAAAGATGTTAACAGATACAGAATACGTTAAGTAACTTTGAAAATCGTAACTATAACCAACTTTGTATGGTCCAAAATTGATAAAAATGTTTGCAAATAAAACCAATGATAATGTACTTTAATTTATCTTCCTGCAATTGGTGCACCTAATATTATTGTTAATGTTTACTGTTGATAAAGAATGAACGTACTTCATGAGATTAGCTTCTCAAACAGTGTAGGAAAAAATATATGTATCACCATATAAATTAGCTCCCGAACGTGGGCTAGAAGATCACTTCAGTGGGAATAAAATAGCTGACACCATAGGAGTAGCAGAAGAAACAACGCTACATTCCATATCAAGGGTTTACTGTGCAAAAGCTTTGTGCGATATCGACGACATATTTTGTTGAACGTTGACCAAAAATGAAAAGTGAAAGTCAATTTCTAAGAAGCGAAACTCCTCATCACACTCGCCTACGATTTAGTGGCAAACAGTAAGTATCCTGTCAAAAACTGAACACAGATCAAGCACGAAAACAGGAAGAAGGTGTACTGCACTGTGAATAAAGAAGCAAACTAAAACAGTGAATGGTCCAAGCTCGAGATGTGCTGCATCGAACGAATTGCAGGAACGACGACATTGTGCTTGTGTGGTCACAATGTTGGACTGCGGAAATCCGTCTTCAAATCTCCCTCGTGCCCTTTTTTTTTCACAAAATTGTGTACAGTCCGTCCAGTCACTAATGTGTCTGTTCTACTTTGCAGTCTTGGCAACTGTCAAACTGTATATTGGTTATAGAATATGAGTTATGTGGTAAGAATATACAGGGTGAGCACAAAGTCTGGCCCTGATTATAAAAATTTATAACAGAATAACCGTTTGAAGTAATGAGTTACATTTGATGTCGTTACATAGTTTAGTGTTACTAGCCGGCCGCGGTGGTCTCGCGGTTCTAGGCGCGCAGTCCGGAACCGTGCGACTACTACGGTCGCAGGTTCGAATCCTGCCTCGGGCATGGATGTGTGTGATGTCCTTAGGTTCGTTAGGTTTAAGTAGTTCTAAGTTCTAGGGGACTGATGACCACAGCAGTTGAGTTCCATAGTGCTCAGAGCCATTTTTTTAGTGTTACTAGTTTTTCTTAAGACCACTAAAAGGTCAAGGGGTGTAATGTCTGGAGAGCGGTGTGGCCAGGGTGTTGGACCGTTCCTTCCAATCCACCGATCCGGACATTACTCCCCTCTCCAGACACTAGTCGCCTTGACTTTATTTCTGGGGCTATATCAAGGACAGAGTCTTCGTGACACCACTTGCTGACGTCGACGAACTGAAAGCTAGGATGCAATTTGCTGTGGTTACTGTGACAGAACACACATTACAAAACACCTGGCGGGAACTGGAACACCGCCTCGACATCCTCCGAGCTACCAAGGAAACAAACGTTGAGGTTTACTAATCTGAGAGGTCTTAAGAAAAACTAGTAACACTATCCTATGTATTATGTTTAACGGTTATTTTGTAATAAATTGTTATAACGAGGGCAAGACTATGTGCTCACCATGTATTACCGTCGCACGTAAATGTGATGAATACCGGGAGCAGGCGATGTGCCGCATAGACTTCTCACAGAAACGAAAATAAATAAATAAACAGGTGTGAACTATGTTCCGACAAAGGAATTCAAGAGACAAAACTTCCAAAACGGAACGCAAGAGTCATAACACGTCGAACTTGCGTAGAACAAATAGGACGTCGGATTACGTGAGGAGGTCCCTTCCCTACACCTCGCTGATGGACGTTACACCATGACACAGACACAAGTTTGAAGAAAGCGAACAGACACGTCAATGACCGGGCGGACAGTTCTAATTTTGTGAAAAAAAAAGGGACACGAGGGAGTTTTGAACACGGATCTTCCCCCTCTCAGTCCAACACCACGACCACATAACCACGACGCCGATGTTGCACAACTTGAGCTTGGACTGTTTCTATTTTGCCTCTTTTTTCACGGTCCAGTACCCCTTTTTCCTGTTTTCATGCTTGACACGTGTTCAGTTTTCGACGGCCTTTCCACCCGAGCCTCTTACCACCAAATCGGGGGTGGTGTGATGGGGAGTTTCCCTTGTGAGTAAGGATAAGACTGGTAAAAACCGACCTCGAGAATATCGCTTTGGGTCACGAATTCAACATGTCAGACTACTTCAAAGAAGCAGATAAGGAAAAGGAATATTATGAAATGAATACGGGAGTTCGACACTTCGCTGCAACAAGTGAAAGAAAAGCAGAACAAATAAAATATTTCACGCGACAAGAAGACGTCATACGGTGAAAAACCTGGATATATGATATAAGGCTAACAGATTCTCAGTATCATACAAGAAATTGGACAGACCAGGAGTTCTCTGTTGGTTTACACTGAAAATATCTCGAAAAGGAAGGTTCGTTCTGATACATGTATAGAGTGTCTTTCTCTGTAACTTACAAATTAATAAGTTAAAGGGATATTTATTTAGAAAGGTAAAGGTAACAAACATTGTATTGTATGTTGTATGTTAACCGGGGACCTAGAAACGACGGAGAGGCTCCGTACCCGCCGCAGCCGCAGTGGTCCACAGCCCCACGACGACTACCGCAGTCCACTTCACCCCTCCGCCACCCCACACCGAACCCAGGGTTATTGTGATGTTCGGCCCCCGGTGGACCCCCAGGGAACGTCTCACACCAGACGAGTGTAACCCCTATGTTTGCGTGGTAGAGTAATGGTGGTGTACGCGTACGTGGAGAACTTGTTTGCGCAGCAATCTTCGACATAGTGTAACTGAGGTGGAATAAGGGTAACCAGCCCGCATTCGCCGAGGCAGATGGAAAACCGCCTAAAAACTATCCACAGACTAGCCGGTTCACCGGACCTCGACACAAGTCTTCCGGACGGATTCGTGCCGGGGACCAGGCGCTCCTTACCGCCCGGAAAGCCGTGCGTTAGACTGCACGACCAACCGGGCGGGGTAACAAACATTACTCTTCCTACAAAATTGTTTTTAAATTGTTTACAGCAACGAGTTGTACTTCTTTAAATATAACAACTTTTTCTCTCATGTAGCTGATGTACATGGTTGTTATAATTAAACTTTCTGTACTTGAGTGGTCCCCCGCGAAAAACGTGTGACCATAGGACAATGAAACGTTGTGTAAAACAAATTATTGCAAGAGACATATTTTAATTTCCACTTGAGAGGGAAACATTTGTTAATTGCGTTCCATTTTTACGTTTGAGGCAATAAACGTTGCTCAGTGTAACGATCACCTGCGTCCACGACAGCCTGGAAAAACACTGGAGATACGTTTCCACAATTAGTGTCCGCAGCACTTTATGAACCGTGGACCACGGAATGTTGAGCAGCCGCGACACAGCCGGTACACCGCTTGAAGATCGCACACTGCGACCGGCGTTCTCAGCCGTGGCAACACTACCTTTTTCATTCAATGAAGGCTTTCACGACCGGATGGTACTGTTGTTGATAATTCTTTCGGGTTATGTGGCCGTGGTCCATGGAATTCCTCTATTCCTAACGTTTCGTCCAATACTACGTTGGACATCCTCAGAGGTATGGCTGGTCCTGCTGAGTCCTGCCGACTGACGAGTCGGGCGTCGGAGAGCGGCCTAAATACCGAGGAAGGTGGGCGTGGTCTAGCTTGCACATAGTAGCAGAGAGAAAACTAGTCAAAGATAAAATGTTACTATCGATAAGAGTCCGTCATAGATAAAAATCACTTATCGATTCTGTAACGCCACTGTCCGTATCTCGCTTAATTTCAAGGCCTCTTCTTTTCTGCTAAAATTATCTTCATGTTTATAAATTTCAATAGCCTCCATATACAGTCGTGGATAATAGTTCGTGGTAGCACTTAAAACTATAGTTTGAGAAAACTTAACTACATGGTCACTTGACTGCAGTGCATGTTCCGCAGCGGCCGATTTATCTGTTTTTCCCAGTCGCAAATACTTTTATGCTCCTTTACCCTCGTATTCACACCTCTTTTCGTAGTACCAATGTAGACCTTGCCACAAGTACACGGAATTTTATACACACCGCTAGATGATAATGGTGGCGTTCTATCTTTAACAGAACAAAGCACTTGTCCTATTTTTCTGGTAGGTTTGAATACCGGTTTCACTTTATGTTTCAGCAAAATTTTGCCGATTCGATCTGTAACCTTACTATTGAAAGGTAAAGACACCGTGTTCTTCCATTGCTGTGTACCATCCTTGTCCTTTGGCATGCTGTAATTAGGTCTTAAAACTCTATTAATTTCTTTGTTTGAGAACCCAAAGAATTTATAAACATGATTTTAATAGAAACGAAGAGGCCTTGAAATTAAGCGAGATATGGACAGTGGCGTTACAAAATCGATAAGTGATTTTTATCTATGACGGACTATTATCGATAGTTACATTTTATCTTTGACTAGTTTTCTCTCTGCTACTATGTGCCATAAGAGTTCGGGCAATGCGTGTGCATCCGCACAGAAGAAGAAGGTCAATGGCCGGTTAGCCTTAACTGTATGAAGATGGTATCTGTTCTTTCGGACAAGTCCGAAATTATGCTGTACATAATTGGCTGTTCTCTGATGCATTTTCTGGTGACGAAATGTTTATATAGTTAAGGAGCTAGAAACGTTCAGTATTTTAATTGTAGATGCATCATGCTTCTAACAATACCACCACTTGCAAAGTAGGTTAGAAATCAGATTAATAATGTTGCTCACGCAGCATATGTTCGCTTTATCGGGCAACAACAAAGTTATTGACTGTGGATGGTATCGTCAGAATGGAAATAACGAAGTCACTGTAAAAAAGTCATTAATTTTGGCACTTATCCTGAATGGATTTCCACGTAGATTTAGTCGAAGTTGTTATGGCTCATCTTGTTGATTCGAGGGTGATTCCACTTTGACTGCTAGAAGGTCCATATCTGTATTTTAGCAATATTTGAAGACTTAACAAATGCGTTTTTCATGAAATTCTTAATGATCAAACAATCCCAGATCAGAACAATGGTATGGTAGAAATAATTCTTGACTTGGTGTTCACGATCCACATTTTTATTAAACTTCTTGTAAATTCAAATATAGTTCTTCTTATTTGTCACATCATCAAGAAAACAGTTTTGTATCAATCTTCATATATTTAATTTCCACTTTAACTAAACACAAGACTTGACTGTTCTTTTACAAAGCGAAATAACAACTTAACTTCTGCAAAGTGAAACAAAGACTGCTCTGTGCGCATTCGCGCCAATACGGTTACAAGTAAGTCAAAGATTATGACAGTCTCACAGAAATGAATACATACAAGAACCATATCACTGTAATATATCGATACATCGGAGTACCTATACATTAATAAAACCAAATGTGAATATTGTCACAAAAATATGTCTGTTACTTCGCAGAAAAGTAGTACGATATTACTGATATCGAGAACTGGGGTTGGAGTTCCATAATAGTCACGTAAATAAAGAACCATTACATGCTGTACCTAAGGGACTGTGTTGAAGTGGATATTCAGGTGACAGAACGTTACTTTATGTGACGTGTTCAAACGAGTGCCGCCGGCAGGTGTGGCCGAGCGGTTCTAGGCGCTTCAATCTGGAACCGCGCGACCGCAACGGTCGTAGGTTCGAATCCTGCCACAGGCATGGATGTGTGTGATGTCCTTAGGTTAGTTAGGTTTAAGTAGTTCTAAGTTCTTGGGGACTGAAGACCTCAGAAGTGAAGTCCCATAGTGCTCAGAGCCGTTTGATCCATTTTGAACCAAATGAGTGCCAATTTTCCAGAATGCACAACTTAGAGCGTATTCTAAACCGCCTGTAGACGAGATTTAAAGTTGCATTTCCCACTCGAAGCCCTGTTTGAAGTTACATTCTATAGACTGTATAATGAATCCTTACACTGCCTTATTTAAAGCAGATCGGAACACTCAAACAAACGAGTTTCGGTCTGCCACGGATACTGACGTGGAATAAACGTGGCACACTCACCCAGCGAGTACCCGACGCCAGCAGCTATACGTCTCGTCCGCACGTAGTTTAGAAAACGCAGTGAGTTGTACCTTCAGGAAAGTAGGTACTTAAGAGCTCACTTAAACCAACATTCTGTCATCCACGTGAACACAGCCAGTTGTGTACAACATGTCACAACCACTCCTAAAACTGTCGACGGTTCTAGCTCCCCAACTAAAATTCGTAGAGATTTGATATAAATTGATTTGTACACAGTTGGTCAAGGAACTTCAGCTACCCTAAGGAACAAATAAAATGTTCCATTCAGAAAATTACAACTCGTTGCCGTAATTCTCTGTGAAATAACTAAATATACTGTGTTTGTAATTCCGCAGGAAGACGAACGTGTATTACGTTCGCGTGTATAAATAAATATTCCTTTTACTTATTGTTTTATGAGTTACAGAGAAAAACACGGTATCTAAATATCCCGTATATGTGTTATTTAGTTGTTTTATCTTTATTGCTCTAAGGTAGCAGGTAACATTGTAAGTTAACTTACAAACATGCAGTATGACAATGTATTTGTATGTGTTAAATAAATGATGCAAAAAAGCATTTTGTTCGGCAGCGACGTTAATAGCAATACTGTTAGCCGCATTGATTCTTGATAGTGCAGACTATTGACTGAGTAGTCGAACTTTTTAACTTCGTCTTTTCAAATGACTTCAGCCCTATCCTTCTTGACAAATTCTGCTATTTACCAGGTGTACACACATAAGAGGAAGAAAGTGCATACTCATCTACAACAATTTCGTCAATGTCGCGAAATTATCTACACAATTAGTGAAGTATAGTGGATTACAACAGTGCTGTTCCAACCAGGTAATATGTTCCACAAACCTTGACAATTATGTATTTAATATGAGTAGGGGGCAAGAAGAGAACGAGGACAGTTTTCAAAGTCACTGATAAGATAAGGGGGTATCATATTACACTTCCGGTGTCAAGTTGCACATGAAACAATTGAGCGAGTTATCTTCCCCCACCCCGTCACCCCCTCCCCCCAGGACCCTCGACAAGCCACTCCCACTCTCCTGTGGACCAATAAGAACCAAGCTCCCCTGTCTACTCATCATCCTTTTATTACCAGAGCAACTGCATGGACTACATCTTTTGAGGTCTGTGCGCTGTAGTGGAGGGATCATCATGAAGGGCCAGCCGAGACCAGCCACCACCCTCAAACAGTATAAAAAGAAAAAGAAGACATGTAAGTACGCATTATTCAATAAATTATGCCAACATTGCATGATAAACAACTTCCACGATGCATTATTTAACAATAAAGACGCTCTGCCGGCCTGTGTGGCCGAGCGGTTCTAGGCGCTACAGTCTGCAACCGCGCGACCGCTACGGTCGCAAGTTCGAATCATACCTCAGGCATGGATGTGTGTGATGTCCTTAGGTTAGTTAGGGTTAAGTAGTTCTAAGTTCTAGGGGACTGATGACCTCAGAATTTAAGTCCCACAGTGCTCAGAGTCATTTGAACCAAAGACGCTCTAGCAGACTTTCAGTGCTTAAAAATCATCATAAGATGATATTTAAACAAATAAACACTTGTTGCATACCAAAGCTACGTCACCCCTACGTGCTAGTGCGTGACATGATAGTGTTTGTATTAAAATGGGCTCACTGTCTTATTCGCAGAAATACTATGAGAAGCGACAATAAAGAGACTAACTTTTTTCCTCGCTAGCGTGATAACACTGCAGCTTTCTACGGCAGGTAGTATGTGACCTTAATCCCCTCCCCCACAACCGCAAGTAGACCGTGCCTATAATGTTTCAGTAGGAGTAGCAACTTCAAGAGTGAAATCCTGTGTTTGTTCCTCGCCACGATAATGGAATCTCGAAACATTTTGCAGTGGTATGCCATTTCTTTCTGCGTAAAAGTTGGTGGGGATGCCGCAGTGGCATCAGGAAAGCTTCAGCAGGCTTCTGGAATCGAGGCTTCATAAAGGGAACAAGTGTTTCATTGGCACACAATGTTTTCTGAAGGCGGAACCAACGTCGAAGATGAACACAGCAGTGGGCGACGGTCAACAGCATGAACAGGTGACAACACAGCCAGGGTGAGTGAACTTGTGCGAACTGGCCGAACATTAACTGTGGAAATGATTGCAAAAAAACTGAACGTTAATCAGGAAAGTGTTTACCTGATATTGACTGAAACGCTGGACATGAGGAAACTTTGTGCCAAAATGATTCACAGAAATCTCACACAGCAACAGAAAGCTCGACGAAGGACTTTGCTGCTGATGTTTTGGAGCAAGTGCAGTGGAACCCAGAATTACTGATCCAAGTTATCACTGGTGATGAAAGATGGTCTTTTTTCGGTATGATCCCAAGACAATGTCAAGTTCACAATGATGTTCAAAGGAATCGCCAAGAATAAAGGAAGCACGCATGTCGATGTCAATGGAGAAATGAATGCTTGTTTGTTCCTTTGACTACATGCGTATTGTGCACAGAGGGTGGTTACCTCTGGGCCAGACAGTAAAGCAGTTCTCGAAAGGTTTCGAAAACGGGTCTGTTGTTTTCGTCCACGCATTGGTAGTAACGGCAGCCTGCATCACATTGAGGCGCCATCCCATAGTGCGTTGTATGTTAGGCAGTTTTTGGCGTCAGAGTCCATCACAGTGATACCACAACCTCCTCATTCATCTGACATGGCTCCTTGTGATTTTTGTAAGTCCCAAAAGAGAATAGTTGATAAAAGGACACCATTTTGCAGTAGTGCAGGACATCCAAAAAACTGTACAGTGGCTTTTGCTGGTATACCTGGAGATAAGTTCCAGAAATGCTAACAACAATGGTAACATAGGTGGAGTAAGTGCGTGCAAGCACAAGGCAGTTACTGCGGAGGTGGTGCCAGTGCAGTTGGCGAAAAATGGTGAGTGAAGTTGTGTCTTCTAACCAGTCTCATTACTGTATCGTCGCACATTGTATAATATGGTAGGCAGTGTAACAGTAATTGATGGTTCAATATGGCCACCTTTAAGTTTTGTATCTTAATTAACACAATTAGCAACAAAGTATTTGGCACATTCTGTAAGCACTCCGCCTCCCATTGTAATTTGCTATAGTTTCAGCTGATTTTTTTTTTCTACAAATACCTGCTCTAAGTACGAGACTGCGCAGCAAATAAACTTATGGCGTAACAATATTACAATAGTCCATTATTTAAACGAAACAAATACACCATTGATATAAACTGGGACTGGTTGATGTTAAACTGGTTCTTCTAATGGCCTGATTGCCTGGTTCAGTACCGTAAAAATAAATTCCGTTTCCATCACTCTGCTGAAGTACTGACTGTACGTCTTAAACAAACTGCATTTCAAAATTAGGAGGTGTATATATACCACAGAAGACAATAGTTTTTAACGGCACATTTTGTAATGGCAAGAGACAGTAACAAAACACCTATACTGATGCTCATGTTGTAGACTACCTGTCACTGGAATTTTGTGTTACAAATGAGATTCCATTGCTCTGCTGGCTGGCTACTCGTTGTAAGCAAATTACATTTCAGAATCAGGAGGCGTGTATATATACCATAGAAGATAGTAGTTTTAACGGACTGTCTGATAATAGCGAATGTTTAAATACATATCCAAGGTTTGTTCGTCATGGAATACAGTCCATTTAAACTTTAGTCAAAATCACTAAGGCCTCATTCACATTATAAAATAGAGCTACTGCCGTATAATTAGGCATCACGATGTTTTATACATAGAAGTACAAGCTATGCATGGTGAGAGAGTGGTTTCCATCAGTGTGGACTTTATTGCGGTGCTTAGGGAGTAGGATCCTGTTAGTTGCTAATGCGGCTCTGGTAGACATCCCAAGTATGAATTGTAGCCGGAAGCAAATTGTCTGTATACGGCTCGCAATAGAGAAATTCTGGAAATCAAAGGTAATATGTAGGTTTACCAACAATCACTCTTTAGGTCCATTACCAAGTTTGTTTAAAACCTGTGGAATAATTATAGCTAAAGTGCATTTGTTCTGGTAGAGTGGTAAACTACATCGGAATGGATTCGTCGGCCAACTTACGGGTGTCAGATACTTGCTTTGCCACAGAACCAAGACTTGATGAAACGTTTTACTGGGAATCATGTTTATTATTTGCCGTTGTGCATTCGCAGATGCGGCAGGCAAAAGCTCCACCTTCTCAGAGGTGTTTGCTCACTTTGCCGATAACTTATGGTTATGGTAGGCATTCTGATCGTAATGCTGTGCTTGAGGCATTCCAATCATGGGACGCGCAATGGACGAATTATGCAGGGAAGATAATATTAAGCTTCGGTTTATAACTATAGTGTTTGACCCTCTACACACACACACACACACACACACACACACACACACACACAAAGCATTAATGGAGATGACAGAAGTGACAAATACAAATACCATATCTGACTGACGCAGAACAGAAAAACAACACCTTCCTATCCACAGCATAGAAGGAAATAAACAAGGATGTTCAACATACAGCTATTTACCAATCAAAATTCTGAAGAAGTGATGTGAAAGATTACGTAGTTCCCAACATATGGTAGAAAAATCCATAGGGAGGGCAAAGTTCAAGAAATTGAAATAAACCTTTTACTTACGGGAAAGATTCCTAGTGTTGCTTTCATAGAAGACTGAGTACACCTGATGCCGTTCTGGGAGGACTGGAATGAGGAAAATTTACTGTCCCCATCCAGAATCGAACCCAGGAACACCAGCTGTAGTTTGTTTGTAGGGTTCTGTAAGGAGAAGGAATTGAGTTGTCTTGTCTTTTGTAGGCCTATGTCTATGTGTTCCACTTCTTTCGTTGTTATACTGTGATGGGTGTGAGTGGGCATGTCGCCTGTTTTATGAGGTAACGTCTTGTGGTTAGTAGAATGGAGGACACAGAGGAATAGGAGAAACTGCCACAATTACAAAAACAAAAACGATTGCATTCCGCGCGATCGGAACAAACAGAAGTTCGCAAAGTACGCGAGTTGATAAGGATGTATGAGAACATGCAAGTGAGAAAAATATGTGTCACTGCGGTCCAGTGTGTTCAAAATTGAACGCCTGTGTATACGAGAGCGCATGAAAACGATGTGGGATCCAAAAACCGCGAGTAAAAAAAGTAGTTTTAAAACGAGATCGTATCTCCTAAAAACGATTTGTAAACAAAATCACAGTTGTTACTGCGACCACTGCAGATGCTTTAAATGAAACGAAACGCGTTTGGTCCAAATAACAGTTCACACACTCGCAGAAGACTGAGCAACCCCTGTATTACTTCAAAAAGTGAGAGTGCGAAAGACAGGCTACAAAAAACAAAGAGACGACATGTAGAAGCTTTGCTACACACCAAATTGATCGTAAAATTTGCAACTGCACATCCTCAGCGCCCTTACTGATGGTAAAATTGCAGTACCTCACTTGCTATAGCACTTGCACGTTTGTACGACACGTGAGTACAGGACTGCTCAGGGGACGACACGAGCTGTCAACGCGAGCACTTTAGGGATGCGGCCCGATATTTCACAAAATATCGAAACCTGTGGTACACCGCTGTCTGGACAGATTCTAGCCAAACTGAGAGCTGCCCTGATGTCAGTATATAAAACGCACATCGGTGAAGTATGTTGGACCGAAAGTGGTACTCTACGAACTTGATATAGTGGTGGACTTCCCGCTGGAGAAGGAAACCGTGAGTCAGTGGGCAGTGTTCAGTTCGCAGTCTGGTTAGCAACACTTCCTTACGTCGGTGTGGTTGGTAAGAAGTCCGTCGCGCTTGCGTGATGCATGTGATTAAGCGCAGTCTGATGTCACCTGTTAACTGTTTCCGCTTTCGTTTATTACAAAATAACATGGTTTGTTGTTGTACGTATGTTATAAAATATTTTATAACATAAAGTAGTTCAGATGTTGATGCCAATCACCATTTCCCTTTATTTAACACCTGCACGACGCGTTTCGGAAAATAATTACCATTGTCAATCGCGATTTTTATGAATTGTGGCATTTTTAGGAGTGATGTTTGCAATGTGGGCTGCATCTTTATCTGGTGCCTTTACTGTAATTAACAAATACGAAGAAATTTGTAATTACTGCTCTACCTTTCTCTACAGGTAATGGCGTATTTGGAAATAGCTTTTATTTGTGGCCGGCCGGTGTGGCCGTGCGGTTCTAGGCGCTTCAGTCTGGAATCGCGTGACCGCTACGGTATCGCGTGACCGCTACGGTTGCAGGTTCGAATCCTGCCTCGAGCATGGATGTGTGTGATGTCCTTAGGTTAGTTAGGTTTAAGTAGTTCTAAGTTCTAGGGGACTGATGACCACAGATGTTAAGTCCCATAGTGCTCAGAGCCATTTGAATCATTTTTATTTGTGGATTTCTTGTTGTTCTCTTACAGTGGCAGGTTTAGACCAGTTGTTTCTAATGGATAAAATGAACTGTTACCTGAGAAACGTATACATTCCCGCTGCCTGACATCGCGGTGCTGTTAATGAAACACGGCCTTGATGTGACAGATAGCCGCGCGGGATTAGCCGAGCGGTCTGAGGCGCTGCAGTCATGGACTGTGCGGCTGATCCCGGCGGAGGTACGAATCCTTCCTCGGGCATGGGTGTGTGTGTTTGTCCTTAGGATACTTTAGGTTAATTAGTGTGTAAGCTTAGGGACTGATGACCTTATCAGTTAAGTCCCATAAGATTCCACACACATTTGAACACTTTTTTTTTGTAACAGATAACTGCCTCTGAAAGAACGAATACGTTGGAGACGCGAGTAACACCTTTACGCTACGGCGCCATATGTAATAGTTTACGTGCCCGCAAAGTGGAGGGGTGAGGCGGCAGAGGCTCAGGGGGGCAAGATGGGGCGCTTGCCCTTCCCTGGAACCTGGGGCAAAGGCGTTTGATTCATTACAGAATTCTCATACTCTTCTAGAAGTGATTTACCGTGATTCGGCTAAATCTCTCGTTCAACCAGTTACAGACTCACTCGACTGAGTGCAGTGAGACAATACTACGGCTTTAACAGTTGCTCGAAACTGACCATCTTATTTATGCAAAAAAATGGCAATTTCAGAGTATCTGTTGACCCACTCTCCCATGGATAAATTTAGGCAGACGCCCATACTGTGGAACGAAACACACTGTCGGAAAAAAATGCAACACCTTCTAGGACTGTGTTCAGTGGCTCCAGGGTAGCCGGCCGCTGTGCCCGAGCGGTTCTAGGCGCTTCAGTTCGGAACCGCGCTGCTGCTACGGTCGCAGGTTCGAATCCTGCCTCGGGCATGGACGTGTGTGCTGTCCTTAGGTTAGTTAGCTTTAAGTAGTTCTAAGTCTAGGGGACTGATGACCTCAGATGTTTAAGTCCCATTGTGCTTAGAGCCATTTGAACCATTTTGCTCCAGGGTATAATATGTGCACCCTGAGGGGTTGTAGTGTTAGTGAGTCACCTATCACGGTCATCGGAAATCCGATGACACGTTGCAGTCCTGTCTGTGCGCAATCTGGTTTCACTCTGCAGGCAGCAACAGTGTTGAGTTTAGAGGTGAATACTGTTAGCAACATTCAATTAAGGATACAACTGTGTCCTTCTGACCAGTACATACTCCTGTTGAACGACTTCAGCCATTTGAACGGGATCGCTTTGTTGGCCTGCGGGAAGCTCGATGGAGACGTCGACTGATTTCTGCAAGTGTTGGGCATCAGTGTATCGGTGTTTTGTCTCTGCTTTCAGTAACAGTCTGTGTAACATGCTCACCCCCGTTGACCAGGTTCTGGACGTCCGCGTACAACATACGCATTATGCGATCAGCGGTGGCCCTCGGAATATCACCGGGGAAGAGATCTGGGCACATTTTGCACCTGCTGTACCAGCGAGGGCCATTGGGAACCGGCTGCCTATTCCGGAGTGCTTTCGCCCGCAGTACACGGGCTCCACTCCTGGCTGTGGGGGAGCGTCAGTTACAGTTCGAGGTTGCATTTGGTGTTTCTGCTGGGCAGAGTAACCAGTGCCCGCTACTTTACACAGGCTATTATCCTTGCGCTGCTGCCATTTCTTCGACATGGAGGTGATGTGCCTTTTCGGCACGACAATGCTCCTCGTCGTAAACAAGAACTGATATGGCCGGTAAGATCACCAGATCTGTCACTAGGTGAACACGGAAGGGACACGTTGAAGAGGGAATTTACGCGTTTTCCAGAATCTGCAAAAACCATTGCGAAATTGCAACGAAAGGCGCAAGACGCTCGGGACAGTCTATCGCACCTTTACGATCGCTTGCATTCGAGAATACACGCCTGCGTTGCCGTCAGATTGGGCTCCACTGTCTGTTGATGTGAATGTTTGGGAACACTTTACTGTGACATATGTGTTTCGTTTGGTCATATACTCCAACAATAATAAACAACCTGTCACCTTGAAACATCCCCTTAGAAAATATAATGAATTACTGTGCTGATAAACCTCTTACGTTATTTGATTTTCAAACAGCTGAGCAGAAATGAAAGTACTCAGACATTTCTCATCTTTACTTATTCTGATCAACACTAAACTGACACACAATATTTTTAGCGCAACGTAATCTGACTTTCAATAATCCGTACAAAAGAATGGCCCTGACTAACAATAACCTATACCTTTCGTGAATCACTTACCTCACAAAAATCTTCGTTACTCGAACTACTGCAATACAGCGAGCGCCTATACTGCCAGCTAAATAAAAGATTCTAACTACTGAAGGCACTAACTACTGATAGACATACTTAGCAAATGAAACATTTTGACAGAGAACAAACAATGTATTTACCTTAACAGCGTTCGAAGGTCATAATATATATATCAGTCCATGACATCCAGTCTTACAAATTTACTCTCTCTGATGTACACACACGTCCATATCATCCGCTCTCAAAATTCTGCCATCTCCCTCCCCACATCCACCACTGCTGGCGGCTCACCTCCAACTGCGCAACAGTACACACTGTTCACAACCAACTGCCCAACAATACAATAGCGAAAATTCCAACAATGCCAAGCAGCCACAGACTGCACACAGCACAGTCAGTGATTTTCATACAGAGCGCCGCCTGACGTTGCTAACATAAAAACTTAAACAGTCTACTTACAACCTCAATTGCCAATAAAACGACTTTGTCGTTCACGTTGTTGCGTTGTTTTCTTTCCGGCAGTGTATTTCTTACTTTCAGACATGTTTTGGTGCAATCAGACACTGCACAACATTTCATCATTGTAATATGGAAAGCTGTAATGAAAGTGTGGTGTATGAACTGTAAGACCTTCAGTACACACATAATCATATTATTTGACCTGTCGCTCTAACGAAGTAGGCGAGTGTCAGCAATATGTCTCGTGGTCTTATCGTGGCTTGTTTATCTTCTGCCATTAGGTCTGAGGATAGAAATACCACTTGCACGCTTAGAGTAGCAGATTGACAATGACCAACTTTAAACAGAACTGGATTAATTTTCACACACATTTATTAAAATAATAACAGGCATAAAAATTACTTAACTTGGTTCTGGATGCTATTTACAATTGACAATGTGAAGTTCCTTTGGTATTTGTACGTTAATCTTAATCTCACATATATCTCTGATACTTGACAAAAGTATTTATACATTTATGTTCTTGGCTATGTACAGGAATATGGTAGTCTTATTAGGCGCAGACTGAAATTTGACTATAGATTGGTACAGACAAACGTAGAACTCGTACAGACTGTTACTGACTAATGCAGACTGAAACTTGACTACAGACTAATGCAGACTGGTTCAGACTGGTGCAGACAAATGCAGACTGACTAATCGGAGGTCTGTACACTCATTATAATACCTTGCGCGTTCATGTATCACTGCGCGAGTGTGATCCGCGAGGAGAAAAGGTTCTACGTTAGCAGCAATCTCATTGGCTGCGTTACATATTAATTCGCAGATCAGCGGAAGCAGAATTTGGTCCGTCTCTATGGCAGCGCCATCTCGTAGTGCGGAGACGGACGAGCGCTGCGCCTGCGCTGTTGAGCTTAGCGGGGCGCGCTCTAGTGGGAAAGTTGTGTACGCGCTGACTACGCGGAACTATGTACACAACAGAAAGATATTGCAGTTGAGATAAAAATAAGCTGAAGGGTACTAGAGAAGTCACCTGCAGATGGATGCCACCACTAGTCAGCTGTTCGGGATGTTGGTTTGAGTGTAATGCCGTCATGCACGACCTATATCATCAATAGTCTATAGTCGAAACAACGTTGTAGAAATCCGACTGCTACGAGAGCGTGCGTTTACAGTCGCGGGGGCGACGGGAAGGCACGTTCTCGTGAGCAGAAGGTAGCAACACGGCAGGGTGGGAGAATCCACGTACCTCTCCCGGATGGTTGGTAACAGTCTTTCTTTCTTGATTTCCTTTCGCTGGTCAGTTTTTTGCGCCTGCTGTCTGCCTGCGTCCTTGGCGGGGTCTTGTCCCGCCAGCACCTCGGTGGGGCCCTGGCGAGCGTACACACACGCCGCGCTGCCTGGGGCACAGCGCAGCAACGGCTCCGCCCGCCGCCTCAGCGGCCTCGACCGCTGTTTGCGTTCTAGGGCGGGTCCCGCATGACGTCACCGCCGGTAATGTTCTCGGCTCTGCTGCCGCAATTACAAGACGGGCGGCGCGTACGCACGCCATGCGGGCGCCTAACTAGCTTCGATAAACAAAAAAAAAAAGGGTCCCTTAAGGGGGGTACGACGTCAAACGGGCCGACTTGGGGCAGGAGAGGCACCACAGGACATATTAGATTCCACTGTCTATACTTTTACAAATAAATTCATAAAACTTTATCAGCATTACCAGGAAGGATTCAGGATTCATACTCATAGCAGTGAAAGCTCAAAAACGTAACAAAACACATTTTTTTTACATGGAAATTTCATCATTGTGTCACTTACTACTGGCTGCATTTCTTGCTATAGATACACTTTTCTTCCTAAGTAAGAGAGAGTCTTCGATGACTTTTGCACAGTCCGCAGCTCGTGGTCGTGTGGTAGCGTTCTCGCTTCCCACGCCCGGGTTCCCGGGTTCGATTCCCGGCGGGGTCAGGGATTTTCTCTGACTCGTGATGACTGGGTGTTGTGTGCTGTCCTTCGGTTAGTTGGGTTTAAGTAGTTCTAAGTTCTAGGGGACTGATGACCATAGATGTTAAGTCCCATAGTGCTCAGAGCCATTTGAACCATTTTGACTTTTGCACAGCTTGAAAAACGTAGTTACAGGTGTATGAAACTCTAGAACTTATTTAATTTACGAAAAAATGAATGAACTGTTACATTTTAAACTTCATGTTTAGCAAAATTCAAGTTTTATAGTTAATTATCTCAATTTTTTTATAGATTTGGAAAATTCTAGACTTTCATACACCTGTAACTACTGTTTGTATGCTATGAAAAATTCATCGAAGAATCTCTCTTACTTAGGAAGAAAAGTGTACCTAAGCAACAAATGCAGCCAGTAATAAGTGAAAAAATGATGAAATTTCACATGTAAAAAAAGGTATTTTGCTACATTGTTGAACTTCCACTGCGATGTGTGTGCGTCTTCAATCCTTCCTGGTCATGGTGACAAAGTTTTATGTATTCATTTGTAAAAGTGTAGACAGTAGACATTAAAATGTCCTGTGGTGACTCTCCTGCTCCAAGTCGGCCCGTTTGACGTCCTACCCCCCTTAACTGCTCAAGCGAACTCGCGCTAAACAAATGGAAAGTAGACCTCCTAGACCGCGCCTACTTTTATATTTCACCCGCATAGTTATAAACGATTGTCGCTACTCTGTTGCACTTCCTCCGCGCTTCCCCTTCGTCTCCAAAGTGCTATTATCTGCAACCCACCTTGTTAGTTTTCTTTCACGGGTACCGGACGGGTCGCGGCCCAGAAGCACTGACAGAAACTTTAAAATTCAAGTATAAAAACGCTCAAAGTCCTAAGGAGTTGTGTTCGTGATAGAAAATTCGCGGAGAGTAATTTTTTGAAACAAAAATACGAATCGTGAGTTTTGAGCAGTTTGGAGATTACAGGCTGTTATGTGAATGGCAGTCATTAGAAGCGAATGGCAAACTACACTACTGGCCATTAAAATTGCTACACCACGAAGATGACGTGCTACAGAAGCGAAATTTAACCGACGGGAAGAAGATGCTGTGATATGCAAACCATTAGCTTTTCAGAGCTTTCACACAATGTTGGCGCCGGCGACGACATCTACATCGTGCTGACATGAGGAAAGTTTCCAATCGATTTCTCATACACAAACAGCAGTTGACCACTGTTGCCTGTTGAAACGTCGTTGTGATGCCTCGTGTAAGGAGGAGAAACGCGTACCATCACTTTTCCGACTTTGGTAAAGGTCAGATTGTAGCATACCGCGATTGCGGTTTATCGTATCGAGACATTACTGCTCGCGTTGGTCGAGATCCAATGACTGTTAGCAGAATATGAAATCGGTGGGTTCAGGAGGGTAATACGGAACGCCGTGCTGGATCCCAACGGCCTCGTATCACTAGCAGTCGAGATGACATGCGTCTTATCCGCACGGCTGTAACGGATCGTGCAACCACGTCTCGATCCCTGAGTCAAAAGGTGGGGACGTTAGCAAGACAACAACCATCTTCACGAACAGTTCGATGACGTTTGCAGCAGCATGGACTATCAGCTCGGAGACCATGGCTGCGGTTACCCTTGACGCTACATCACAGACAGGAGTGCCTGCGATGGTGTACTCAGCGACGAACCTGGGTGCACGAATCGCAAAACGTCATTTTTTCGGATGAATCCAGGTTCTGTTTACAGCTTCATGATGGTCGCATCCGTGTTTAGCGACATTGCGGTGAACGCTCATTGCAAGCGTCTATTCGTCATCGCCATACTGGCGTACCACCCGGCGTGATGGTATGGGGTGCCATTGGTTACACGTCTGGGTCACCTCTTGTTCGTATTGACGGCACTTTGAACAGTGGACGTTACATTTGAGATGTGTGACGACCCGTGGCTCTACCCTTCATTCGGTCCCTGCGAAACTCTACATTTCAGCGGCATAATGCACGACCGCATGTTGCAGGTCCTGTACGGGCCTTTCTGGATACAGAAATTGTCGACTGCTGCCCTGGCCAGCATATTTTCCAGATCTCTCACCAATTGAAAACGTCTGGTCAATGGTGGCCGAGGAACTGGCTGGTCGCAATATGCCAGTCACTACTCTTGATGAACTGTGGTATCGTGTTGAAGCTGCATGGACAGCTGTACCTGTACACGCCATCCAAGCTCTGTTTGACTTAATGCTCAGGCGTATCAAGGCCGGTATTACGGCCAGAGGTGGTTGTTCTGGGTATTGCGTGAAAATGTAATCACATGTCAGTTCTAGTATAATATATCTGTCCAATGAATAGCCGTTTATCACCTACATTTCTTCTTGGTGTAGCAATTTTAATGACCAGTAGTGTAATTTCTTAGACGACCGTGTACAGACGTCAAATATTGGAAGAAACTATGAACAATTTAAGGTGAAGTAACTAAGTAATTGAAATATTCGTAACGCGGAACAGTCGAGAAAAAAAATTATGTATTTAAGTGATATGAATGATACTGCACTGAGATAGGGACCATCAAGTAAAGCTAGAGAAGTAATAAATCGTGTTCAATTTGAGTGACCTTTATCATTTCAGATCAACAATTGAAATAAGGTACACTGTGCAACAAAATTGAAGGATCACTTTTTCGAAACCCCGTTATTGTCTTCCATAGTGAGCCGTGAATTTACTTTCAAAACCTTTTCTTAAAGAATTTACTTTATTTACGAACGATTCATCAAGAACATTAACACATTTAATCACACTATGTGAGCGTGGAAGTAGTTGCCAGTGGGGAACTGATGAAAACAAATTTCTTTCAGCAAATGGAAAATTTATTCCTAAAAACCCTCTCCTTTCTTAAAAAAAAAGAGATTTAAAAATTATAATCAGAAAGCACCCTCTAACAATTTTTTGTTGTTGTTGACAGTATGAGCTTTCGGGCTTACCGCTCCCTTTTAACACGGCCGTAGTCACGACCGCTCACAACAACCTCTGAAAGATTACACTGGTGCAATCTGCAACACACCAGATTACTTTACTAAAAATTTTAACAACTCACAAAAACACATAAGCTATGCACACCGTAGGAGGGATGAAAATGGTACAAAACACTCACATGAAAAAAAGTACTTGCCACCGAGAGTGCAACTTGTTTTTAAAAGAAAACTCTTACGGTGGAAGGGTGGCAACTTTATATACTAAAATGACCACTTAAATAAAAACCCATGATATGCAGTCTTATATAAAATGTACAAACATGATCTACATTACACATATACCGCCTCTCAAGATGATAGGCAAGATAAAAACATATTTCAGGAATTCGGCCTTTAATCTTAAGGAATAAATTCGTTAACACAAACATGACAGAGGCAGCTATTAACGTACGGCAGACCGACAGACAGACAGACACTAACTGCCTAACAAATGCGGACGGGAGACAGACGAGCACGCTGGGGATGAGAAACTGACCAGGAAAACAAGTAGAATTTAACAAGTAAATGAAACAACATATCACGAATCGCTTAACTTCTAATAATCTGCGATGTCTGGCGAAGACCTGGCGCAGCAGCCCCAAATCGCTCTCCCGAACCGTCCGCTGCCAGCCGCTTCAACGGACGCAGGAAGGCGCGCCGATCTCCCGTCTCACGGCGTCGCAGCTCGCACCGACCAGACTGATGTGGGTTGACTCCTGCTACTCTCGTGTCGACCGCGAAGCCACTACCCCTCGCTATACGCCGCGGCCCACTGGACTAACGTGGTGACCTCACGTGCGCCGACGCCCAAGACGGACAAGTCATCTTGTGTCTCAGTGCGCGACCGACCAACCGATCGATCCAACCGCCAATGACCGTTGCCTGAACAAACTCGAGCAGACTGTCGGCCTAACAGATACTCTTACGGTGGAAGGGTGGCAACTTTATATACTAAAATGACCACTTAAATTAAAAACTTGTGATATGCAGTCTTATATAAAATGTACAAACATGATCTACATTACACATATGCCGCCTATCAAGATGATAGGCAAGATAAAAACATATTTCAGGACGACAGACAGACCCTGACTGCCCCACACTGACACGGCTGACCAACTGACCAGACTCGCCGGCTGACAGACTGACCCCCTGCTGAGCTCATAGCGGCCCTTAAATGCACGTGAACAGGCAACCTTTCCCCCTTTCCCACCAGACGGAGACACCAAAACTCCGACTGCCACAGCGGCGCCACCGCCAGAAACGGAGGACGACTGCTTCACACTACGCGCTGCGGCGCGCTCTTCAAAACAGCAAATTTTCCCACGGCTCAAACGGGACCAACGACGATTGAAGAGAACTTTTCAACGTGACGGACGTACAACCGTTCCGCAAAGTACTGCACATTTCAGTGTTGGGCTATTTTTATTTAATATTGTATTTTTTCCGAGTTTTCGATAAATATTTGTTGTTCTTTTGAAATTGTAGTAGAACGCAATTTTACTTTCACCGTTTGAAGGAGTCTTACTATTCGAGCTTTCACGACCTCCTGTTTAAAAATGGCTCTGAGCACTATGGGACTTAACTTCTGAGGTCATCAGTCCCCTAGAACTTAGAACTACTTAAACCTAACTAACCTAAGGACATCACACACATCCAAGCCCGAGGCAGGATTCGAAACTGCGAGCGTAGCGGTCGCGCGGTTCCAGACTGTAGCGCCTAGAACCGCTCGGCCACAGCGGCCAGGAGACCTCCTGTGTTTCTCTTTGACTGTGTGAAGCAAGTATAGATAGCACAAAGAAGTAGGCCGGTTCCACTGTGGGGTGCCGGGGTGAAAGCAATAACAAGATATCCGACGTGAAGAAATAGCGCACCAGTCGGGTTAAAAAACAGTTTTTAACGCTGTTACTGTGCTATTTCTTCACATCAACATTCATCGAAAACAGTTGCTGAAAATGATGAACGAAAATCTAGGTGACAAGATTGGTCCTTACCGTGGTCGGGGACATGTGAGGGGAAATTCTAACATAATCGGCGCTCGGCGCTACGAACAGAAACTACAACGTTTAACCTCACCACGCAATTTCGACTGTACAGGTAGGTCGCTGGCGTTTTGCAGAAATGAAAAAACAGCCAAGTCGAAACGAAGTATTCTAGACAAATCCGATGCATGATGAAACCGAACTGAGCCACTTACATGCAATTACCGTTGTTACCAAAGAGGTTATCGCCAAGCGTGAACGTCCATCGTTTTCCTTTCAGTTCCTGCTCTGAAGGGGATAAGCAGGTTGCTAGCTTGTTGATGTACAAAATACCCAGCAATAAACCAGTACTTCGATATACAACTCTAAAACTGGCAGTATATTTACGATGTGCAGCCGATATTTTTTGGCCAGTCTTCTTCTGTAGTGGTCAATCCAAGGATTGGTTTGCAACAGCTACAATGGCAGCTTGTGTCCATTCTGTGCGTCTTTCAGCTTTTCTCTTCATTTCTTTATAGGTGTCACATCCCACATCTTTCACGATTTGATCCATGTACCTCAGTCGTGGTCTTCCTCTTGGTCTTTTTCCCTCGACATATCCCTCTATGATTGTGTTCAGGAGTCCTTTGTGTCTTAATAGATGGCCTGCAAATTGCACTCTTCTTTTAACAATGAAACTCCAGAAGCTTCTCTTCTCACCTGCTCTTTCCAGAACCACTTCGTTTGTGACCTTGTCGATCCATTTTATTTTGAGCATGCGTCTATAGCACCACATTTCAAAAGAATTTAGCTTCTGCTGTTCCTCTGTCCCGAGAGTCCATGTTTCACACCCATAGCATGCCACACTCCGCACATATGATTTCAAAAATCTTTTCCTGGTTTCAAGGCTGATGCTCTTAGATGTTAATATGTTTTTCTTCTTGTTAAAAGCAGCCTTTGCTTGAGCTATTCTACTTCTCACTTCTGCCTTGCTCCTTCCATCCCTGGTAATATTACTGCCCAGATAAGTAAATTTATCAACTTGTTCAAGCAGTTCATTGCCTACATGAACTTGGACTTTCACTTGATCTTCTTTGTCGCATGCCATTACTTTTGTTTTTGCTTTATTAATTCTCATATTATATTCTTCACCCATAACTATATCCATTCTATTCAGTATGACTACAAGATCTTCTTCACTTTCAGCCAGGACAGCTATATCATTGGCATATCTTATCATATCTATTCGTTGGCCATGAATTACTACACCTGTCTGTGAATTTTCCCTTACTTTTTTCAGCTCCTCTTCAATGTATACGTTAAAGATAACAGGGGATAGTGCGCAACCTTGTCGGACACCTTTCCGTATCTGCACCTCTTCTTGTTTTGTCCGTCCACGGATAACTGCTGTCTCGTTTTTGTACAGGTTCCATATCATTTTTCTATCTTTATGGTCTATTCCTACTTTTTTGAGTACCTCAAACATCTTATCCCATTTAACATTATCAAAGGCTTTCTCTACATCTACGAAAGCTATGTATGTTTTCAGGTTCTTATCTAGTCGTTTCTCTATTATTAGTTTTAGAGCAAATATTGCTTCTCTGGTTCCTCTATCTTTCTGGAATCCAAACTGGTCTTTGGCCAGTACGTCGGTATTTTTCCGTGGATAAATCGATAATTTTTATCGATACAACAAAGCTCAATAATTACAATCTATTTAATTATCGATATATCGGATTCCAGATATTTTTTTAAAATACCAGCAGTCCTAAGCCTACCCCTTCTGAATAGCACCAACCGAAGCTTAACTCCCGCACCTGATTGATGGATTACCATCAACAGTGTAACATGCCCTCGCTCCATGACACACTACAGATAGAATTTAGAATTCATTTTAATTTAATCCAGGATATCGGCACTAACTCCAGTAAGCAGGAACTGTACACCCTCAGGTTTTCTCCCATTTTCTACCAAACATTGGCGGTGAAAATTTCTTCGACCACCAGGATTTGACCATTTATTGATACGGCCAACTACACAGTACCGGCATCCAACTCTCTTCGCTCATCCTCGGTGGTGGTCATGCTTTTTGTCCCTCGGATAATTTCGTTCCTTTAAAAAAAGTTTAAAAAAATCATGGATTCACCAGTTGCGACATAGTCACAGTACAGTTTTTCAACGACGGCAAAAAAACCGCAACACCAAAAAAATTAATGTACAGAAATGTAATTTCAGGAATGGATTTGTCTAAGTAGCATATAGAAGTGATAGGCATTGCGAGATCTTATGCTAATGTGAGCGCGAGGTGAACTATCGCAAATGTGAAATGCTGGTACATTAATAAACGGCGTAACCGCCACAATGTTGAATGCAAGCAGTCAAACGTACATGCATCGTCTTGTGCAGGCACCGGATGTCAGTTTGTGGAATAGAGTACCATGCCTGTTGCACCTGGTCGGTCGATGCAGGGATGATTAATGCTGTTTGCGGATGACGCTGGAGTTGCCATCCGATAATGCCCCACGTGTGCTCGATTGGAGACAAATCCGGTGATCGAGCAGGCCAAGGCAACATGCAGAAACTCTGTAGAGCATGTTGGGTTACAACAGCAGTATGTGGGCGAGCGTTACCCTGTGGTGCCACCGCCAGACACCACACTTGCTAGGTGGTAGCCTTTAAACCGGTCCGTTAGTATATATAGTGATTGCAGACCGAGCACCGCCACACGGCAGGTCTACTCTAGAGAGACTCCCTAGAACTCGCCCCAGGTGTACAGCCGACTTTGCTAGCGATGGTTCACTGACTACTTACGCTCTCATTTGCAGAGACGATACTTTAGCATAGCCTTCAGCTACGTCATTTGCTACGACCTAGCAAGGCGCCATGTACAATTACTATAACCTGAACAGATAATATTGTGAATCATGTACCGTCAAGAGCGACGTTCATCATTAATGGATTAAAGTTAAGTATCAAACTAATTACGTCCGCTTTCTGAATTCTAATTCCTTGTCATGTTACAGACCTCACGTCAGTATAGTCCTTCCCACCTCACGCCAGCCTGCGTGAGCTAAACGCGTGCATTTCGGCCTCCAATAGTAACACGGTGTTGGCTCTTCTGCCAACACAACATAACCTGCTGGAAAACAGTCTGCAACGCTGTTCATGAACAGCAGCAGATTGATGTACAGATTTGTAGTCAGTGTTCGTGGATTAACCGCGAGAGTGCTCCTGATGTCATTCGAAACTGCATCACACGTGTAAGTCCTGAGTGTCTCAAAAAATGGCTCTGAGCACTATGGGACTTAACATCTATGGTCATCAGTCCCTTAGAACTTAGAACTACTTAAACCTAACTAACCTAAGGACATCACACAACACCCAGTCATCACGAGGCAGAGAAAATCCCTGACCCCGCCGGGAATCGAACCCGGCAAGCCGGGCGCGGGAAGCGAGAACGCTACCGCACGACCACGAGCTGCGGTCTCCTGTGTGTCTAGCACGCAGGCAGGTTGGTTGTAGGCCCTCAGCTAGCGTCCTTCTGAACGACACACGGCCGTCCCTGGCACCAACGCAGAACCAGCTTTCACCAGAAAACACGTACGTCCGCCCTGCCCTTCAATTAGCTCTGACACCGCTGAATTCGCAAATTGCGGTGGTTCGGCGTCAGTGAAATTCACGCTACAGGGTGTCCACTCGGACCTGTGCTTGATGTAACCGATCTGTAATAGTTCGTTGTGTCACTGCTGTACCAGTTGCTGCTGCAGATGCAGATACGCCGGACTCCACGGTCTTCCCTATCGGCACTGCCAAGCGGCCGCCCGGAGCCCGGGCTTCTCGCGGCGGTATCTTCTCGTGGCCACCGCTGCCAGCAGTCATGTACAGCCTCCACAACCCTACATCTACATCTACACCATTACTCTGCAATTCACATTTAAGTGCTTGGCAGAGGGTTCATCGAACCACAATCATACTCTCTCTCTACCATTCCACTCCCGAACAACGCGCGGGAAAAACGAACACCTAAACCTACCTGTTCGAGCTCTGATTTCTCTTATTTTATTTTGATGATCATTCCTACCTATGTAGGTTGGGCTCAACAAAATATTTTCGCATTCGGAAGAGAAAGTTGGTGACTGAAATTTCGTAAATAGATCTCTCCGCGACGAAAAAGTCTTTGCTTTAATGACTTCCATCCCAACCCGCGAATCATATCTGCCACACTCTCTCCCCTATTACGTGATAATACAAAACGAGCTGCCCTTTTTTGTACCCTTTCGATGTCCTCCGTCTATCCCACCTGCTAAGGATCCCACACCGCGCAGCGATATTCTAACAGAGGACGAACGAGTGTAGTGTAAGCTGTCTCTTTAGTGGACTTGTTGCATCTTCTAAGTGTCCTGCCAATGAAACGCAACCTTTGGCTCGCCTTCCCCACAATATTATCTATGTGGTCTTTCCAACTGAAGGTGTTCGTAATTTTAACACCCAGGTACTTACTTGAATTGACAGCCTTGAGAATTGTACTATTTATCGAGAAATCGAATTCCAACGGATTTCTTTTGAAACTCGTGTGGACCACGTCACACTTTTCGTTATTTAGCGTCAACTGCCACCTGCCACACCATACAGCAATCTTTTCTAAATCGCTTTGCAACTGATACTGGTCTTCGGATGACCTTACTAGACGGTAAATTACAGCATCATCTGCGAACAAGCTAAGAGAACTGCTCAGATTGTCACCCAGGTCATTTATATAGATCAGGAGCAGCAGAGGTCCCAGGACGCTTCCCAGGGGAACACCTGATATCACTTCAGTTTTACTCGATGATTTGCCGTCTATTACTACGAACTGCGATCTTCCTGACAGGAAATCACAACTGAGACGATACCCCATAGGCCCGCAGCTTGATTACAAGTCGCTTGTGAGGAACGGTGTCAAAAGCTTTCCGGAAATCTAGAAATAGGGAATCAACTTGAGATCCCCTGTCGATAGCGGCCATTACTTCGTGCGAATAAAGAGCTAGCTGCGTTGCACAAGAACGATGTTTTCTGAAACCATGCTGATTACGTATCAACAGATCGTTCCCTTCGAGGTGATTCATAATGTTTGAATACAGTATATGCTCCAAAACCCTACTGCAAACCGACGTCAATGATATAGGTCTGTAGTTCGATGGATTACTCCTACTACGCTTCTGAAACACTGGTGCGACCTGCGCAATTTTCCAATCTGTAGGTACAGACCTATCGGTGAGCGAGCGGTTGTATATGATTGCTAAGTAAGGAGCTATTGTATCAGCGTAATCTGAAAGGAACCTAATCGGTATACAATCTGGATCTGAAGACTTGCCCGTATCAAGCGATTTGAGTTGCTTGCTGCCATGTCTTTCTGCAGTATCGCAGAAGAAACATCCAGCTTCTCGTAGGCCTGTTACACAACCTCGTTCAAACTCA
Source organism: Schistocerca serialis cubense (assembly GCF_023864345.2). Lineage (NCBI taxonomy): Eukaryota > Metazoa > Arthropoda > Insecta > Orthoptera > Acrididae > Schistocerca > Schistocerca serialis. The sequence goes on from NC_064644.1 coordinate 585,971,288, forward strand.
GTGCGGTGTTGATAATTGCCCCTTTGTCGCTTAAAGGCATTCTTGACTATTATTAACTCTCCACGTCCAATCTCAAAGGTAAATTAATCTCACGACCGTTACAGCATTTGTTTGAAGCAAACCTGATTTACATCTTTATAGTGGCGCTACCAGCGTCACTCATAGGCGGCTGGCGTGAAATCTGAACAGACGCCATTTTTTTGATGTAGAAGCACGCCTACCAACTTTCATCTGTGTCGCACAACTCCTTCTTGCTGCTGCGATTATTTTCCGTCAGTGTATTTATTTTATTATACTTCCATTCACGGACCACAAGTGTTTATAAATCAGGTTATTAGTTTCAATGAATGATTACCACCTTCAGACTTGAAAATGATGCTACCTAGACAGCATAACGCACAAATATATCCTGTTGCTGTTGTGGTCTTCAGTCCAGAGCCTGGTTTGATGCAGCTCTCCAAGCTACTCTAACCTGTGCAAGCTTCTTCATCTCCCAGTACTTACAGCAACCTACATCCTTCTGAATCTGTTTAGTGTATCTAGCCCTTGGTCTCCCTCTACGATTTTTACCCTCCACTCTCCCCTCCAATACTAAATTGGTGATCCCCTGATACCTCAGAATATGTCCTACCAACCGATCCCTTCATCTAGTCAAGTTGTACCACAAATTTCTCTTCTCTCCAATTCTATTCAATACCTCCTCATTAGTTATGTAATCTACCCATCTAATCTTCAGCATTCTTCTGTAGCACCACATTTCGAAAGCTTCTATTCTTTTTTGTCTAAACTATTTATCGTCCACGTTTCACTTCCATACATGGCTACACTCCATACAAATACTTTCAGAAACGACTTCCTGACACTTAAATCTATACTCGATGTTAACAAATTTCTCTTCTTCAAAAACTCTATCCTTGCCATTGCCAGTCTACCTTTTACATCCTCTCTACTTCGACCATCATCAGTTATTTTGCTCCCCAAATAGCAAAACTCCTTTACTAATTTAAGTGCCTCATTTCCTAATCTAATTCCTGCAGCATCCCCCGATGAAATTCGATTACATTCCACTATCCTCGTTTTGGTTTTGTTGATGTTCATATTATATCCTCCTTTCGGGACCCTGTCCATTCCGTTCAGCTGGTCTTCCAAGTCCTTTGCTGTCTCTGACAGAATTACAATGTCATCGGCGAACCTCAAAGTTTTTATTTCTTCTCCATGGATTTTAATACCTACTCCGAATTTTTCTTTTGTTTCCTTCACTGCTTGCTCAATATACAGATTGAACAACATCGGGGAGATGCTACAACCCAGTCTCACTCCCTTCCCAACCACTGCTTCCCTTTCATGTCGCTCGACTCTTATAACTGCCATCTGGTTTCTGTATAAATTGTAAATAGCCTTTCGCTCCCTGTATTTTACCCCTGCCACCTTCATATATCGTAATTACACAAATAAAGAATCAAAAATCTGTTTAAGCAACATGGAAACATTCCGATACCTGAGCAGGTGCAGTATACTGAACGTGTCATGTAGTTACGCATTTATAGATGGCATAGTCACAATAATTGGCGACAAGCTTCGTTGCAAAGTAACAAAATTTGCGCAGCATAAGGACAGCCTCGAGGTGCACGTTGACAATTCAGGGAAACAAAAGAGACTGCCGTGCAGCGACGCGTGACGTGCCTGCAGTCTTGGACGCTACACGTTGCTGCTGCACGTGATTCCACGTGATTTCCATTAAGTTTACGAATTATTTCCGTCAGGAGTTGGTGCGAACAGATATAAAAACGCAGATACAAGGTGACAGTTACTGAACGTGGTGAAAGAAAATAGTCATAACTTCTGAACGGTTTGCGTTAGGACATTCAAATCTCAAGGTTGGCTGCAGGGCAGGATGGGAACTAGTATTCGCGTGCACGGTTTGGTTTAGCGACGAGCCCTCTTTCATTTGGAGGGGTTCGTCAAAGGGCAAAATTGAAACATTTGGGGGCTGAGAATTCGCACATCGGGATCGCGAAGTCTCTCCACGCTCAGTGGGTGACTGTGTGGTGAGCAACCTCCAGTCACGGAATCATCGGTGCGGTATTACTTGATAGCACGGGTACTGCCGAACGATACGTGAAGATTTTGGAAGCTGATTTTATCTCCGTCATCCAAAGTGACCTTGACTTCGACAAGATGTGGTTCACGCAAGACGGAGCTCGACCCCATCGAAGCAGGACAGTGTTTGATGTACTGGAGAAGCACTTTGGGGACCGCATTCTGGTTCTGGGGTACCCAGAGGCCACTGCCACGGACCTCGATTGGTCGCCATATTGTCTGGATTTGCACAGATGCGCCGCCTTTTTGTGGGACTATATTAAAGACAAGGTGTACATTACTAACCCCAAAAGCATTGCTGAGCTGAAAACAGCCATTCAGGAGGTCATCGACAGCATCGATGTTCCGACACTTGAGCGGGTCATGCAGAATGTCTCTATTCGTGTGCGCCACATCATCGCCTATCACGGCAGGCATTTCGAACATGTCATAACCTAAATCTGAATATCTGTACTGTCGTTGAATAAAGTGTTTGATCGCCGTGGTTCGTAATTAATTTACGTTTTTTCATATAAATGAATAATTGTTACCCTGTAAGTGTGTTTGCACATTACATTCGTATCAAAAAACAAAAAGCTCTGCAACTCGCTAGTAAACAGAATTGAACACTGTACAAAATTGATCGCAGATACTGCGCCCGCGCAATCCATTTTTCTATCGGATTTTTTAATAAAGCCTCCTTCCTCGTTATATTTTGTTGTATAACTAGCTTAGAGCCCGGTGCTTCGCCCGCGTAGACTGTATTGCCTACACAGAATATTTTTTCTTTAATCGAGTTTTTATGTTGTTACGCCCCTAGCTCATGTCTAAATGTAAACACTACAAAAGAGCTAGCAACCCTCTACTACACGACAGTATTTGCATAATTAAAGTGTTGCGACCTGTTTAGTTTCTTTTAGCGAATTCGATAGAGGAAGATGTGGATTGGATATGTGCTCCTATAGTTATTAGCACCAGTCTTACACCCAGTACTGAATTCTCTCACCTCACATGGATATTAATGCATTTAAACGTGCTATCTATTTCGTCATCAGTAATGGTTATTTTGCGTAGTAATTACAAAAAAAAATTTATAAACATATATTACGCCTACTGAAAAATTTACGTGCTGAAAATCTGTTTCTTATTCTGTGTAATTCTGACAAAGCGTATTTGTCGTGGTAACTGTTAAATAGTTTCCTTTCATTTAGTTCACCTAGTGGCGGCCGTAGAAGCATCGGCTTTTCCAAATGTAATTCTGACCACAAAGCGAGTCTGCTGTCATAATTAAATATATTCATAATGTAACACCCCACACGTCACTTAGCTGGTTTTGGCGTGTGTTCACCCCAACTAATTGACTAACAGATCAACAGAGAGTGCAAAACTGCCGCAATATCGGATAACGCAAAAAAGGAATATGGCCCTGTGACTCCTGATTGAACTGCGGTGGCTGTGTTGACATTAATTGGTTCAGAATTGATCCCTTCTTAATTAAAAAGGGGTGCACATTGATGTTATATTCAGCTATTGAACACCAGATGCAAATGTGAACATAAAATTAATTTAGAAAGTGACTTGGGATTTCAACTACTTGATTGAAAACAGATGCAGTCGATTAGAACAGATTTATTGTAACTCACGACCTTCAATCATCACATTACATGACTCTCCTAACAGACAGTGGTAATAAATTGCGTTTGCATGGAGTAAAGCGCGATAAATCAAAAGTAATTCCTATCGACTGACCCAGGCGTAATGCGAAGTGCGAGAAGAATTCTACAATACACGGCCGATGAAACCCTTGTGGAAACTTTGCCGACGTGATCCAACAGATTAATCAGTGGGCAGAGTGGGCACAATATCACCGAATACAGCGTGGCGGAGCGGCGTCGTTGTGCGGACGTCGGCCGACCTCGTGGTGCTGCAAGGCTGCGCTCATCTATTCACTCCTAGCTATCTTGCTCAGTACATAGCTGAACCAAAACTTTCTATCTCCAAGCTCAATTGTTCCATTTGCTAAGTCCTAAACTGCAGAGATGCTCACTCTTTCTCAGGCAAGCTGAGTAAAGAACGCCACGTCCACACTCTAGGCAAGCTGGGAACAGAAGACCTCTACCGAGACTTCTCCCAGTCCGCTCTTCGCCTCAGTTTCCCCTCCACCAAAAATCACTTACGCCAATGGCAGCGCAAGTCACGTTAACTATGCGTCCGTCGCTTCCCAGCGCCGACCAATGCCTGCTCTGGGAAGTGAACAGATTCCCACAAAATTTCCCTTCCTCTCAACTTCTTCTATTTAACTCCCCCCAGGCCACCCATCAAGGTTAGCGTCTGCACAAACACCAAGTTTTCCGGAATTCTGACTCCCAGGGGAGAGTACTTCAAATTCCTTACTCCTATGTTCCCATCGGAAGCCGGCGTATTTCATTCTGTCGCTCTTCACCTGATTTGCTTCAGACTCTGCGGACTGTGAATTCACCGTGAAGTTGCTATAGTCACGAACACACATATTTTGACCTCTGTTGACCGCTCCACCGTAGCTTCGCGTGGCTTTCTCGTATGTTTCACAGGAAACGGGACGACGGACATTTAGCAACAGGTGTACAAGTTCTCCATGTTTCCTGGTAGACCGGCATGGAGTCGGGTCAACCACCCCCTCACTGTCACTCATCTTAAGGCAGCTGGAGGCTGCGCACCGTTACCGCTTTCTCAAGAGTTTGAGCCGCCCTAAGCTGCCTATTGTCGCTTCCCTTCGCCACTCCCCCGCCAGCCACGGTGGTCAACTCGAATACATCCCTGACGTAAACTAGCCTCCAGCAAATCGACGCGTTTCCACAAAGTTTTCATGTCGTGTGAATTACTTTAAAACCATCACCTGACATTAATTATTCCAATACGTCCTTACTATACCCTCCACAAGATACATTGTGCCTTGTCAGTCATTTTGTTCAGCCCTACTGTTCGCTCAACGTGAGTTAGGTGATCTTTAATGACTTCATGTAAGGGGCATAGTTCTTGCCATCTTACAATAAAACTTTTCATTCTCCTTAATGGCTGAATTTCCACAAACTCAGAAACACATTTTTTTAAATTTCTAACCGAGAAGTCAAAAACATTTTCACAGACGAAGCTTTAAAAATGCTTCAGTAGTTCTTCATTAATGTTTTTTAAAAAAGTGGCGCCATCTATCTCACTGTCGTAGAGTTGAATTTCCAAAAATGCTGAAAAACATATTTTTTTATTTCTGGCCTAGAAAACAAATAACAATTTTCGTAGTTCTAGGTCAAAAATTGTCTTAATAGCTAAATATTTCGAAAAAAAGCTTCTTAAACAGTTATTACACTAGAAGATCAACACTATCTCCAAATACGAAGTTCTATCCTTAGCGGTGTGTACTGGGCGGCCGGCCGGAGTGGCCGTGCGGTTCTAGGCGCTTCAGTCTGGAACCGCGCCACGGCTACGGTCGCAGGTTCGAATCCTGCCTCGGGCATGTATGTGTGTGATGGCCTTAGGTTAGTTAGGTTTAAGTAGTTCTCAGTTCTAGGGGACTGATGACCTCAAACGTTAGGTCCCATTGCGCTCAGAGCTATTTGAACCATTTGTACTGCGCGGCGGTGAGTCAGTGAATCAGTCAGGACATTTCGTTTTATATATAGAAACATGCTAACACAGTTATCAGATTTTTATATCTTCTTGAATCAATTCCATCTTGAAAGATTTTGTACATTTAATGGAAAAGAGTATTTCTCCAGAAATCAAGTGAAGTGACGTGCAGCAGCGACACGTAACGTGCAAGAGAATGCACGCACGCACTCGCCGCTGCACGCCAAGGTCTGAGATGTTTCCTCAGAGTGTGAACATGTTTTTCTTTGTTGTTGTTGTTGTGGTCTTCAGTCCTGAGACTGGTTTGATGCAGCTCTCCATGCTACTCTATCCTGTGCAAGCTTTTTCATCTCCCAGAACCTACTGCAACCTACATCCTTCTGAATCTGCTTAGTGTATTCATCTCTTGGTCTCCCTCTACGATTTTTACCCTCCACGCTGCCCTCCAATACTAAATTGGTGTTCCCTTGATGCCTCAGAACATGTCCTACCAACCGATCCCTTCTTCTGGTCAAGTTGTGCCACAAACTTCTCTTCTCCCCAATCCTATTCAATACTTCCTCATTAGTTATGTGATCTACCCATCTAATCTTCAGCATTCTTCTGTTGCATCACATTTCAAAAGCTTCTATTCTCTTATTGTCCAAACTATTTATCGTCCATGTTTCACTTCCATACATGGCTACACTCCATACAAATACTTTCAGAAATGACTTCCTGACACTTAAATCAATACTCGATGTTAACAAATTTCTCTTCTTCAGAAACACTTTCCTTGCCATTGCCAGCCTACATTTTATATCCTCTCTACTTCGACCATCATCAGTTATTTTGCTCCCCAAATAGCAAAACTCCTTTACTACTTTAAGTGTCTCATTTCCTAATCTAATTCCCTCAGCATCACCCGACTTAATTAGACTACATTCCATTATCCTTGTTTTGCTTTTGTTGATGTTCATCTCATATCCTCCTTTCAAGACACTGTCCATTCCATTCAACTCCTCTTCCAAGTCCATTGCTGTCTCTGACAGAATTACAATGTCATCGGCGAACCTCAAAGTTTTTATTTCTTCTCCCTGAATTTTAATACCTACTCCGAATTTTTCTTTTGTTTCCTTTACTGCTTGCTCAATATACAGATTGAACAACATCGGGGAGAGGCTACAAACCTGTCTTACTCCCTTCCTAACCACTGCTTCCCTTTCATGTCCCTCGACTCTTATAACTGCCATCTGGTTTCTGTACAAATTGTAAATAGCCTTTCGCTCCCTGTATTTTACCCCTGCCACCTTTAGAATTTGAAAGAGAGTATTCCAGTCAACATTGTCAAAAGCTTTCTCTAAGTCTACAAATGCTAGAAACGTAGGTTTGCCTTTCCTTAATCTTTCTTCTAAGATAAGTCGTAAGGTCAGTATTGCCTCACGTGTTCCAGTGTTTCTACAGAATCCAAACTGATCTTCCCCGAGGTTGGCTTCTACTAGTTTTTCCATTCGTCTGTAAAGAATTCGTGTTAGTATTTTGCAGCTGTGACTTATTAAACTAATAGTTCGGTAATTTTCACATCTGTCAACACCTGCTTTCCTTGGGATTGGAATTATTATATTCTTCTTGAAGTCTGAGGGTATTTCGCCTGTTTCACACATCTTGCTCACCAGATGGTAGAGTTTTGTCATGACTGGCTCTCCCAAGGCCGTCAGTAGTTCCAATGGAATGTTGTCTACTCCCGGGGCCTTGTTTCGACTCAGGTCTTTCAGTGCTCTGTCAAACTCTTCACGCAGTATCATATCTCCCATTTCATCTTCATCTACATCCTCTTCCATTTCCATAATATTGTCCTCAAGTACATCGCCCTTGTATAGACCCTCTATATACTCCTTCCACCTTTCTGCTTTCCCTTCTTCGCTTAGAACTGGGTTTCCATCTGAGCTCTTGATATTCATACAAGTCGTTCTCTTATCTCCAAAGGTCTCTTTAATTTTCCTGTAGGCAGTATCTATCTTACCCCTAGTGAGATAGGCCTCTACATCCTTACATTTGTCCTCTAGCCATCCCTGCTTAGCAATTTTGCACTTCCTGTCAATCTCATTTTTGAGGCGTTTGTATTCCTTTTTGCCTGCTTCATTTACTGAGTTTTTGTATTTTCTCCTTTCATCAATTAAATTCAATATTTCTTCTGTTACCCAAGGGTTTCTACTAGCCCTCGTCTTTTTACCTACTTCATCCTCTGCTGCCTTCGCTACTTCGTCCCTCAAAGCTACCCATTCTTCTTCTACTGCATTTCTTTCCCCCATTCCTGTCAATTGTTCCCTTATGCTCTCCCTGAAACTCTGTACAACCTCTGGTTCTTTCAGTTTATCCAGGTCCCATCTCCTTAAATTCCCACCTTTTTGCAGTTTCTTCAGTTTTAGTCTACAGGTCATAACCAATAGATTGTGGTCAGAGTCCACATCTGCCCCTGGAAATGTCTTACAATTTAAAACCTGGTTCCTAAATCTCTGTCTTACCATTATATAATCTATCTGATACCTTTTAGTATCTCCAGGGTTCTTCCATGTATACAACCTTCTTTCATGATTCTTAAACCAAGTGTTAGTTATGATTATGTTGTGCTCTGTGCAAAATTCTACCAGGCGGCTTCCTCTTTCATTTCTTAGCCCCAATCCATATTCACCTACTATGTTTCCTTCTCTCCCTTTTCCTACACTCGAATTCCAGTCACCCATGACTATTAAATTTTCGTCTCCCTTCACAATCTGAATAATTTCTTTTATTTCATCATACATTTCTTCAATTTCTTCGTCATCTGCAGAGCTAGTTGGCATATAAACTTGTACTACTGTAGTAGGTGTGGGCTTCGTATCTATCTTGGCCACAATAATGCGTTTAATATACTGTTTGTAGTAGCTTACCCGCATTCCTATTTTCCTATTCATTATTAAACCTACTCCTGCATTACCCCTATTTGACTTTGTGTTTATAACCCTGTAGTCACCTGACCAGAAGTCCTGTTCCTCCTGCCACCGAACTTCACTAATTCCCACTATATCTAACTTCAACCTATCCATTTCCCTTTTTAAATTTTCTATTCTACCTGTCCGATTAAGGGATCTGACATTCCACGCTCCGATCCGTAGAACACCAGTTTTCTTTCTCCTGCTTTGCTTATGCTACACAAATTTTGTTACTTTGTGATGAAGATTGCGTGACCAACCATTGTAACTATACCATCGATATACACTACTCGCCATTAAAATTGCTACACCAGGGAGAAATGCAGATGATAAACGGGTATTCATTGGACAAATATGTTATACTAAAACTGACATGTTATTACATTTTCACGCAGTTTGGGTCCATAGATCCTGAGAAATCAGTACCCAGAACAACCACCTCTGGCCGTAATAACGGCCTTGATACGCCTGGGCATTGAGTCACACAGAGCTTGGATGGCGTGTACAGGTACAGCTGCCCATGCAGTTTCAACACATCACAGTTTAACAAGAGCAGTGACTGACGTATTGTGACGAGCCAGTTGCTCGGCCACCATTGACCAGACATTTTCAATTGGTGAGAGATCTGGAGAATGTGCTGGCCAGGGCAGCAGGAAAACATTTTCTGTATCCAGAAAGGCCCGTACAGGACCTGCAACATGCGGTCGTGCATTTTCCTGCTGAAATGTAGGGTTTCGCAGGGATCGAAGGAAGGGTAGAGCCACGGGTCGTAACACATCTGAAATGAAACGTCCACTGTTCAAAGTGCCGTCAATGCGAACAAGAGGTGACCCAGACGTGTAACCAATGGCACCCCATACCATCACGCCGGGTGATATGCCAGTAGGCGATGACGAATTCACGCTTCCAATTTGCGTTCACCGCGATGTCGCTAAACACGGTTGCGGCCATCATGATGCTGAAAAGAGAACCTGGATTCATCCGAAAAAACGACGTTTTGCCATTCGTGCACCCAGGTTCGTCGTTCAGTACACCATCGCAGGCGCTCCTGTCTGTGATGCAGCATCAAGGTCAACCGCAGCCATGGTCTCCCAGCTGATAGTCCATGCTGCTGCAAACGTCGTCGAACTGTTCGTGCAGATGGTTGTCCTCTTGCAAACGTCCCCATCTGTTGACTCAGGGATCGAGACGTGGCTGCACGATCCTTTACAGCCATGCGGATAAGATGCCTGTCATCTCGACTGCTAGTGATACGAGGCCGTTGAGATCCGGCACGGCGTTCCGTTTTACCCTCCTAAACCCACCGATTCCATGTTCTGCTAACAGTCATTGGATCTCGACCAACGCGAGCAGCAATGTCGCGATACGATAAACCGCAATCGCGATAGGCTACAATTCGACCTTTATCAAAGTCGGAAACGTGATGGTACGCATTTCTCCTCCTTACACGAGGCATCACAACAACGTTTCACCAGGCAAAGCCGGTCAACTGCTGTTTGTGTATGAGAAATCGGTTGGAAACTTTCCTCGTGTCAGCACGTTGTAGGTGTCGCCACTGGCGCCAACCTTGTGTGAATGCTCTGAAAAGCTAATCATTTGCATATCACAGCATCTCTTCCTGTCAGTTAAATTTCGCGTCTGTAGCACGTCATCTTCGTGATGTAGCAATTTTAATGGCCAGTAGTGTATATGTAACAACTCGATGTGCTTGTTATACTATTTCTCGTCAGGTCTGGAAACGATTTCATGTTGTTTAAATTGATTTTTGATTCTGTATCTGAGTAAAATCGATATATTTGTACATCTGGCTACCTAGGTTTGTATGGTTTTAGGTCTGAAGATGGTCATCGTTGGTTGAAACTAATAGCTTGTTTTATAAGCAGTTATGTTCCGCGATGGGTATATAACAAATAAAAATGACGGAACTTCTTTACTTGTGCTTTCCTAGATCTGCATCACTACCGTTGCCACTTCACATATTTTACTGTAGACTTTCAGCTAGAGTTCTGACGATTGGAGTAAGGGAGACTCAGTTGACGTAATACTGGCTGCGTGCGGGGAAGCGGAATGGGGCGGGTGACGACAGCCTGCTTCCGGGAAATACCCGCGGCTCCTCCCTCCTTCCCCCCTTCCCATTTCCCGTCCCCCTTCTCTGCCCCCAGTGTTTTATTTAGTTCCGATCAGCCGGCGGCACGCATATCGCTTTAAATATTCACGCGATACGCCTGGTCAGGGACGCCCGGAAACCGTACACAAGCGGCCGGCCAGTCGATGACAAGTGTCGGGGGAAGCCCCAGCCCGAACTGGTGGCGCTTCCCGTGGCGGTTCACAAATTCATTGCTTCCAGCTATTCTTACAGCGAGCTTGCAAGATTGTGATGGCGTAAGCCAGCTGAAATACCTTCAGCGACATGACAGGAACGAACTCTAAGGGGACGGAATCGATAAAGAGCATCTCGTGAACGCTTTCTTCGCCAAATACCGCTTGTGACGTATAGACTGTGAAGACGGCTAATGTGTGGCCGAAAACGACTGTGATTGTAATCATATTTCGTGACAGAGCTTAACACGAAAATAACTGAGTGTAATACGTCACTCACTCTTCTAAGTAGTCATTTTGTAAACAGTCAGTACATTGCAGATTCAGCATTTCTGAACCTTTTTTTTAATAGATATTCCATTGAGTTCAACCTTTTATATTACATCCAAATCATTTCAGTAATTTTACTCCAATTAGCACACTGTAACAAGGAACTCCTTGAGCGCGAGATCGCGAGTTCAATTTTAATAAGGCTCTTTTGAAAGTGTCATATTAGCATCACCTCACCATGTGCATCAGGAGGGCGAAAAAGAATGAGTGTCTGGGAGGTGCAACCTTCTATGAGATGTACGTATTACACTTCATAAAACGGATATCTTCGACATGCTCCATGAACACCGAATGAAAAATAGCGCGCTACGGTGATCACAAAGTTTCGCACCATCAAGATCGAAGGCGATCCCCTTTGGGAGTACAAAACCGTGCAGGACGTTCAGCTAGCTACCCACTCGTAAAGAAAATAGGGAATCATATAGCTGTAACTGGGTCATGAGAACTGATGGATCATGATGGCATGCGACCGAAGCCGAAACTGTACGTCGTGGAGCTTATCGCGACACTGGCTGTCCTTTAAGGCGTAGCCGTAGATAGTGCGATTGTGTATTTCACAGATACGGAAAAAAAACGTCCAGAAGCTGAATTTGTCCAGTAGTTCCAGGAGGTATAAACTTTTCAAAAAGGATAGTTCTCTCTAGCGTAATACGATTTTTACACACGGTTCAGGAATCAAGCAAAAGCAAGTTAGTTTGACCAGCTACTGGCCAGATGCAGTACTCATACCATAGTTGTAGTTTTTCTTACACCATTTTCCCGCTGTTGCTTGCTGTGACGTAAAATTTCCCTATCAGCCTTGTAAGATCACACACACACGAGAAAGAATCGAAGAGTGCAGAGCATCTCCAACTTCTGGCAGCACTATAAATAACTTTCCAACCTATTTACTATCCAGATTAACAGTCGGCACAATTGTATACGAATGCGTTAAGGCATTGACGTTAGTTGATCTTGATACAATTCTCGTGGTGCCTTTGATTTCACGATTCCTTTCATATATATTCCCTCTTCAAAATCTGACTGGTCAGAGTTCAAAACAAATTCTTGATTCAACGATAGGAAAAGTTTGTTCATTCCATCTGAAAATTTTCGGGCCGATTCTGCAGTTTTCTTTGCATCGTCAACTTCAAATTTCGTTATCTTACGTGTTTCATTCTGTAGCGCTGTTTGAAGTTATGCAACTATCCACTGCTTCCCTTGGAATGACTGCAAACTGTGTCGCCCGCAATTTGATGCGCATAGCGTAGTAGGCCACTATCGTACACATCCTGTAATTTGTGTGGAGGAGCATCCTTGAAACGCGAAAACATCAGTTTTTGCAACAAATGCATCTACATCTACATCTAGATCGATACTCTGCAAATCACATTTAACTGCGTGGCAGAGGGTTCATCGAACCATCTTCACAATTCTCTATTATTCCAATCTCGTATAGCGCGGGGAAAGAATGAACACCTATATCTTTCCTTACGAGCTCTGATTCCCCTTATTTTATCATGGTGATCGTTCCTCCCTATGTAAGTCGGTGTCAACAAAATATTTTCGCATTCGGAGGAGAAAGTTGGTGATTGGAATTTCGTGAGAAGATTCCGTCGCAACGAAAAACGCCTTTCTTTTAATGGTGTCCATCCCAAATCCTGTATCATTTCTGTGACACTCTCTCCCATATTTCGCGATAATACAAAACGTGCTGCCCTTCTTTGAACTTTTTCGATGTACTCAGTCAGTCCTATCTGGTAAGGATCCCACACCGCGCAGCAGTATTCTAAAAGAGGACGAACAAACGTAGTGTAGGCAGTCTCCTTAGTAGGTCTGTTACATTTTCAAAGTGTCCTGCCAATGAAACGCAGTCTTTGGTTAGCCTTCCCCACAACATTTTCTACGTGTTCCTTCCAATTTAAATTGTTAGTAATTGTAATTCCTAGGTATTTAGTTGAAGTTACGCCGTTTAGATAAGACTGATTTATCGTGTAACCGAAGTTTAACGCGTTCTTTTTAGCACTAATGTGGATGACCTCACACTTTTCATTATTTAAGGTCAACTGCCACTTTTCGCACCATTCCGATATTTCTGCTAAATCGTTTTGCAGTTTGTTTTGATCTTCTGATGACGTTATTAGTCGATAAACTACAGCGTCATCTGCAAACAACCGAAGACGGCTGCTCAAATTGTCTCCCAAATCGTTTATATAGATAAGGAACAGCAAAGGGCCTATAACAGTACCTTCGGGAACGCCAGAAATGATTTCTGTTTTACTCGATGACCTTCCGTCAATTACAACGAACTGTGACCTCTCTGACAGGAAATCACAGATCCAGTTACATAACTGAGACGATATTCCATAAGCACGCAATTTCACTACGAGCCGCTTGTGCCGTACGGTGTCAAAAGCCTTCCGGAAATCCGGAAATACGGAATCGATCTGAAATCCCTTCTTAATAGCACTCAACACTTCATGTGAATAAAGAGCTAGTTGTGTTTCGCAGGAACGACGTTTTCTAAACCCATGTTGACTGTGTGTCAACCTCCCTTGAATATCCATAACTTTTCGTATGCACTACACGATCGTATTACTGCAGACTTATTCGAATTCTGTTCATAATTGTTTTTTTACTAATCTGCAGATGATTTTCCATGTATGTAACTATGTTTAGTACCCGCTACTTGAACAATGATTATCCCTTGCCTCGATTCACTGGAGACGGGAGTTTTTGCTCCCTGTGGGACAAGGATGTTGAACTACAAGGTTCAAAATGGTTCAAATGGCTCTGAGCACTAAGGGACAACTTCCGAGGTTATCAATCCCCTAGAACTTAGAACTACTTAAACCTGACTAACCTAAGGACATCACACACATCCATGCCCGAGGCAGGATTCGAACCTGCGACCGGTGCGGTCGCGCGGCTCCAGACTGAAGCGCCTAGAACCGCTCGGCCACAATGGCCGGCGAACTACAGTGCTCGACACCTGTTTCAGTATCACTTTTATTAAACACGTATCGCCATCATTGTACTCCTCATGTGCATTGTCCTCACAGGTGGTCGCATGCGACACCATACTTTCCAGGGACTCGTCTGGAGAAACGCTAATATTTGATCCACCACTTCTTTTTCACTTTTTGAAATTCCTTGGGTTCCTTTCTGACGAAATGTCAACTTCGGCAACGGTTTTTGTAGATATAATGCAATGTTTGCTTTGCTTATCGTTGCCATTGCTCTGCTTTGTATCAATACGACTAGCACTGAAACGCCGTTGTGAGTTACTCGCCGACAAAACAGCTCAACCACGCTCCGTGGCCTCATGCTGTGCTCACCACTGGATACGTCCAGTTCCGCCCCCTGTTGCCATTAACAGCCAATGTTGTGGCTGTGTGGTACCACCCCGAAGAAATTATCCGAATAGGATGAAAATCGGTAGATGTGACGTACATGTACTGACAATCAAGTATTTACAATTTCAGAAAACTTGGATGATTTGTTCAAGAGAAAGAGCTTTGCAAATTGAGTAAGTCAATAGCGCACACCTCTGACCCATATCCAAGCAGTTACTCGGCTTCATATCGTTTGACAGAGCTGTTGGATGTCCTTGGATGTTGTGGTATCACCGCCAGACACCACACTTGCTAGGTGGTAGCCTTTAAATCGGCCGCGGTCCGTTAGTATACGTCGGACCCGCGTGTCGCCACTATGAGTGATTGCAGACCGAGCGCCGCCACACGGCAGGTCTAGAGAGACTTCCTAGCACTCGCCCCAGTTGTACAGCCGACTTTGCTAGCGATGGTTCACTGACAAAATACGCTCTCATTTGCCGAGACGATAGTTAGCATAGCCTTCAGCTACGTCATTTGCTACGACCTAGCAAGGCGCCATTACCAGTTACTATTGATGCTGTAAAACATGTACCGTCAAGAGCGATGTTCACCATTTATGGATTAAAGTTTTCCACAGCTACGTCCTTTTTTGCTAGTCTAATTTCCTTGACCTGTTCCAGACCTCACGCCAGCCTCCTTGAGCTAAAACGCGTGCCTTTCGGCTTCCTCTCATAGTGGGTTGCCTCTCTTGCCAATCCACATCAGATGTCGTGCCAGATTCTGTCCAAATGGAGCGTTAATATCGTCGAGATGGTTGGAGGGCCCTCTCCACAATGTTACAAACGTTCTGAACTGTGCAGGGATCCGACGGTCTTGCTGGCCAAGGTAAAGTTTGGCAAGCATAAAGACAAGCAGTAGAACCTGTCACCATGTGCGGGAGGACGTTATCTTGCTGAAATGTAAGACCAGGATGGCTTGCCATTAAGGGCAAAAACCGGAGCGTAGAATATCGTCGACGTACCGCTGTGCTGTACGGAAGCGGCGGATGACAAGCAAAGGTGTCCTGCTGTGAAATGAAATGGCGCCCGAGACCATGATTCCTGGTTGTGGGGCCGTATGGTGGGCGAAAGTGAGGCTGCTATCCCATCGCTGTTCAGGAGATCGCTGGTGATTGGGGCTCATTTCGAAGCGGTACTGATCACTGAAGACAAACCTGCTGCTGCAAATGGGATGCCAGACCGAAGACGTGTCTGGAGACCACCCAGACACCAGTGGGGTTCCAACCGGACGACCGCCAACGAGGAGTAATGGTCTGCGGAGCCGTTTCTTTTCACAGCCGATTGCCACTGTTGACTGTCATCCGCGGCATCCTTACAACACAGCGGTGCGTCAACGATACTCTACACCCGGTTTTGTTGGCGTTCAAGGCAAACCATCCTGGACTTAACATTTCAGCAAGAGAAGCCCGCCACCCCGTGCCCCTGCCTCACACTGCGAGTGTTAAGTGTTCCTACAGGTCGTTTTCGTGCTTTCCAAACCCTACCTCGGCCAACAAGGTTGCGGCTCTACCAAACTCAGAACGTTACAAGCATTATTGACAGGGTCCCCAAACCAGCACGGCAGTTTGGCGATCTAACGAGCCCAAAGGACATAATTTGCTACCATATCCCTCAAAAGGGGATCCAACAACTGCTTAAATCAGTGCCAAGGCGAATACCTGCTTGCATAAGGGGCAGAGATGGACTGACGCGTTATTGACCTGCTCAGTTTGTGGAGCTCTTTCTCTTGAATAAATCATCCAGTATATCTGAAATTGTAATCATTTGTTTTTCTGAACATGTACGTCACATCTACCTATTTACGTCCCATTCGGATAATTACTTCAGGGTGCGTCGTTTTCTTAATTTTTATTTTTATTGTATTTTATTTTTTAAGAGTGTACTTCCATTTTATCTTCCAATACTGTCCAGTTACTTTGACGGACTCGCATTTCCCTTTTTACCAGAAAAGCTGTCTGGCAAGACTTTGTCGTAGTGCTCATAATCCTGCGGATGCTTAGCGAGCATCCGCTCGCTGTTACTGCGTCGTCACTTGACTGTGGATACAGACCTCTCACGTCAGAAAATGAAGAAAGACCCTGTGAGTCAGCACCCTCTAAGAAAAATAATGAGTAGGTTCACTGTCTCTTCACAAATTCCAAGATCGAGTTTGTACATTTGCGGGTTTCGTATTGTCAGTCCAAAATGGCTCAAAGCACTATGGGACTTAACATCTGAGATCATCAGTCCCCTAGAACTTAGAACTACTTAAACGTAACTAACCTAAGCACATCAGACACATCCAAGCCCGAGGCAGGATTCGAACCTGCGACCATAGCAGAGACTGGGTTCCGGACTGAACCACCTAGAACCGCTCGGCCACAGCGGCCGACTGTATTGTCAGTTCCGCACGTGTTTGTAGGAACGTAAATGAGAGATCCAGTATGAGATTTTCACTCTGCAGCGGAGTGTGCGCTGATATGAAACTTCCTGGCAGATTAAAACTGTGTGCCGGACTGAGACTCGAACTCGGGACCTCTGCCTTTCGCAGGCAAGTGCTCTACCACCTGAGCTACCCAAGCACGACTCACGCCCCGTCCTCACAGCCTCACTTCTGCCCGTATCTCGTCTCCTACCTTCCAAACTTTGTAAATGAGAGATTCTGCCCGTCACCCTTTGCCCTAGAACCAGATAACAACGATCACATTACTAATCTTCAGTTTCCCGGACATTGGAGACGTCAGCAGGGAACTCTTTTGCCGAGATAAATTACTTGACTAACAAACAAAGGGGACACGGGGAACCTGCAGAGCAATAACAGTCAAAGAACCGTAATTAAAGCAAGTATATTATGGATAAAAACACATGAATGCCAGATTTTCTGTTCACAAAGAATTGGATTTAAGTAGCGCACAATTAAAGCCTGTATGACGACCCGCCATCATCCTTCGTGTCAAACTACGTAAAAGTACATAGAGCAGATATAGAAACAACGATAACTTGTCATGAAAGAGCGATAATCGGCAACCACTGAGATGAATCTTGGGAACTGAGGATCATGAACAAAACCAGTGAGCAACGAGGAGTCAGGTAATACACTACTGGCCATTAAAATTGCTGCACCACGAAAATGACGTGCTACGGACGTGAAATTTAACCGACAGGAAGAAGGTGCTGTGATATGCAAATGATTAGCTTTTCAGAGCATTCACACAAGGTTGGCGCCGGTGGCGACACCTACAACGTGCTGACATAAGGAAAGTTTCCAACCGATTTCTCATACACAAACACCAGTTGACCGGGGTTGCCTCCTGGCGAAACGTTGTTGTGATGCCTCGTGTAAGGAGGACAAATGCGTAACATTACGTTTCCGACTTTGATAAAGGTCGGATTGTAGCCTATCGCGATTGCGGTTTATTGTATCGCGACATTGCTGCTCGCTTAGGTCGAGATCCAATGACTGTTAGCACAATATGGAATTGGTGGGTTCAGGAGGGTAATACGGAACGCCGTGCTGGATCCCAACGGCCTCGTATCACTAGCAGTCGAGATGACAGGCATCTTATCCGCATGGCTGTAACGGATCGTGCAGCCACGGCTCGATCCCTGAGTCAACACATGGGGACGTTACCAAGACAACAAATCTGCACGAACAGTTCGACGGCGTTTGCAGCAGCATGCACTATCAGCTCGGAGACGATGGCTGCGGTTACCCTTGACGCTGCATTACAGACAGGAGCGCCTGCGATCGTGTACTGAACGACGAACCTGCGTGCACGAATGACAAAACGTCATTTTTTCGGATGAATCAAGGTTCTGTTTACAGCATCACGATGGTCGGATCCGTGTTTGGTGACATCACAGTGAACGCACATTGGAAGCGTGTATTCGTCATCGCCATACTGGCGTATCACCCGGCGTGATGGTGTGGGGTGCCATTGGTTACACGTCTCGGTCACCTCTTGTTTGCATTGACGGCACTTTGAACAGTGGACGTTACATTTCAGATGTGTTACGACCCGTGGCTCTACCCCTCATTCGATCTCTGCGAAGCCCTACATTTCAGCAGGATAATGCACGACCGCATGTTGCAGGTCCTGTACGGGCCTTTCTGGATACAGAAAATGTTCGACTGCTGCCCTGGCTAGCACATTCTCCAGATCTCTCACCAATTGGAAACGTCTGGTCAATGGCGACCGAGCAACTCGCTCGTTACAATACGCCAGTCACTACTCTTGATGAACTGTGGTATCGTGTTGAAGGTGCATGGGCAGCTGTACCTGTACACGCCATCCAAGCTCTGTTTGACTCAATGCCCAGGCGTATCAAGGCCGATATTACGACCAGAAGTGATTGTTCTGGGTATTGATTTCTCAGGATCTATGGACCCAAATTTCGTGAAAATGTAATCACATGTCAGTTCTAGTATAATATATTTGTCCAATGAATACCCGTTTTTCATATGCATTTCCTCTTGGTGTAGCAATTTTAATGGTCAGTAGTGTACAAAGACGCAGACAGGAACAGCGCGACAAAGCCTACGGCTTAACATCGTCGACGGCTGTTTACTCACCGTGCAAATAGCATTTTTTTCGTCTTAATCACGGTCGATGATACCACGAGAGTTCTACCGCGAAAACTCTGCACTAAAATTGAGCCAGCTCATGGTTGCTTGAAAGATGATCGAGATGAACACATGTATCGCGAAATGGCAGCAACTACCGTATTTCTGGTAGTTACGAAGTGAAGGTGACTGACAGCGCCAACGGAATGGGTCTGAGAGAGCTTCTGTCAGTGCTTTTGTAACCCCGGGCGCAACGCAGCAGAGTGTCATCTCCGGTAGAAAAGTACCACTGTAGCCAACTTGACGGGGGGTGGCAATGCAAACCGTTCCCCTTGCTTTCGTCGGAGGTGGCAGCTCGGCCTGCCGGTGCTCAGGTTGGTCACCCTGCCCTGCTGTGGCGCCAGTCTTGCGAATGCAGGCGCTATCAGTGTTCCCACGCGCCGGTACTGCTGTGGCTTGAATTCGAAAGTAGCGGCCTTCGGACTTCTGTCACTTTTCGTCAACTTGTATATTTTACGCATTAAATAATGTTTCTCGTGAAAACTGTTGTGCCCGCACCATTCGACAGTCGTCAACTGAGACAGGCTATCGGTGGTTCCAGCTGCCCGGGGAAATCGACAGTGACGTGGAAAATGGCAGATTGATTTCATTGATTCGTAGGCCTGTGCTACTACCATTCAGTTCACGATAATTTAAGCAACTCGTAGCTGTCATTGGAAACGCGATTATACAGCACACCAGTTGAAATAAATGCAAAAATCTTTTCCAGTAAACTCATGACCAAGCTCAAAGACAAATAAAGAAGTTCTCTTCAGAATAACGACTGCCATGATACGTGCCTTTACTAGCATAAATATTGGAATCTAAAGACAGTGTGTCCCATTTATTTATTTTGACCACACCATATAACGTTTTGTCCAAAAGCAAAATAAAAAATATGTCATTTAAATTTTGTTTAGCTACAAGGGATGCATCAACCGCCACTGATGCCTTTCTTGTAACTTCGTTCATTGTGAACACATGAACCGCATACGTCCATTTTAAATAGCACACTACATTTTCTTTCGGTACTCCAGTTGCTCTCCTCAACCCTCGTTCGAAAACATATCACAGTGCACCATTCACATAACATGACGTTATTAAAAACGAAGAGTAAAACTGACTTTGCCCGTTTTGCACTAGCTTAAAGTGCAGTTAGCCTGGGGCAATGTACCGAGCGAGACTGCGCGCTGGTTAGCACACTGGACTCGCATTCGGAGGACGATGGTTCAAACCCGCCTCCATCCGGATTTAGGCTTTCCGCGATTTCCCTAAATCGCTTCAGGCAAATACCGGGACTCTTCCCACGAAAGGGCACGGCCAATTTCCTTCCCCATTCTTCCCTAATCCGAAGTCACCAGTGACCTCGCTTTTGGCCCCGTCCGCAAAACCAACCAACCAACCAACCTGGGGTAATGTAACTCGTCCACTCAAGCAAACTGTACAAAGGTCATTCAGCAAAACGTCTTCAGTTGCAGGTTTGTGTGAGTACAGAGCATACCACAGAAGATCAGGTATAATGCTACTCATCTACGGAGAATTTAAGCCGAACAGTAACTGCAGTAATGCGTGTTTCTGTTTATTTGCTGTTAATTCCAGGGCGTAGATAAATTACGTTAAAGCGGATACCTGCTCTGTATGGTAGCACAGGAGATTAAAAGTCAGTTTTATGTTACGTTTGTAGTAATGTCATGTTTACGTGAATAGTACCCTGTGATTCGTTTTTGACAAGTCTTGAGGAGAGGAAATTGACTACCGAACAAAAGTAATATAGGCTACAAAAAATACGTACTTCTGGTCACATCTTTGCAAACAAAAAAGTTACAAGAAAGGCAGTCATGGTAACTAATGCCCCCCCCCCCCCCCCCCCCGGTAGTTACCTAATATTTGTCTGGTAAATTTTTTATTTTTGTTTTCGGCGAAAAGTTATGTAAAATGATTAAGATAAATGGGACACATTGTATATCCAGAAAGCTTACATAAAATTCATTCTGTCTGGTGCGGAATAATACACTATGTGAACAAAAGTATCCGGACACCTGGCTAGAAATGACTTACAAGTTCGTGGCGCTCTCCACCGGTAAGGCTGGATTCATCAAGGTGTTGGCCCACCCTTAGCCTTGATGACAGCTTCCACTCTCGCAGGCATACGTTCAATCAGGTGCCCGAAGGTTTCTTGGGGAATGGCAGGCCATTCTTCACGGAGTTCTGCACTGAGGAGAGCTATCAATGTAGTTCGGTAACATCTGGCACGAAGTAGGTGTTCCAAAACATCCCATAGGAGTCCTATAGGATTCAGGTCAGTGCTCTGTGCAGGCCAGTCCATTACAGGGATGTTATTGTCGTGGTGTTGTCATTCCGCCATGCAAAACAACAAGAGGTGGAAGCCCCCTCCATGAAAAACACGACTACACCAGGACACCACCACCTCCGCTCTACAAAACGTTTTTCCACCGTTGAGTCGTCCGACGTTTACGCTCCTTACACCAAGCGAGGCGTCGTTCGGCATTTACCGGCGTGATGTGTGGCTTATGAGCAGCCGCTCGACCATGAAATCCAAGTTTTATCACCTACCGACTAACTGTCAGAGTACTTGCAGTGAATCCTGATTCAGTTTGGAATTCCTGTGTGATGGTCTGGATAGACGACTGCCTATTACACATTACGACCCTCTTCAACTGTCGGCGGTCTCTGTCAGTCAACAGACAAGGTCGGCCTGTACGCCTTTGAGCTGTACGTGTTCCCCCACGCTTCCACTTCACTATCGCGCAGTCCGGAACCGCGGGACTGCTACGGTCGCAAGTTCGAATCCTGCCTCGGGCATGGATGTGTGTGATGTCCTTAGGTTAGTTAGGTTTAAGTAGTTCTAAGTTCTAGAGGACTGATGACCACAGAAGTTAAGTCCCATAGTGCTCAGAGCCATTTGAACCACTTCACTATCACATCGGAAACAGTGGACCTAGGGATGTTTAGGAATGTGGAAGTCTCGCGAACTGACGTATGACACAAGTGACACCCAATCACGTGACCTCGTTCGAAGTCCGTGAGTTCCGCAGAGCGCCCCATTCTGCTCTCTCACGAAGTCTAATGACTCCTGAGGTCGCTGATATGGAGTACCTGGCACTACATGGCAGCACAATGCCCCTAATATGAAAAATATGTGTTTTTGTGGGTGTCCGGATACTTCTGATCACATAGTGTATCTTGTGGAGGAAGGATTTACTAATAGTATTTGCTGGCCTGAAACTTGTCATTCTTTGAGTTACCAGCCACAGGAGACTCCGGACGGATATATCCGCCGTGTCCACTTGATGGATTAATTCACGAGGGACATTGCGTGTGTGTGCAGAAGATGCGACGTAGAGTGTACAGGAACGCGACTAGTCAGCGATGCGATGCGGTGCAGACGGCAGATGCGCGTTATCGCTTATCACGCTGACCACGTGCTTGTAGAGGGCAGCAGCGGCGGCGGCGGCCGGCTGGCAGGACGCAGTGCACCGAGCGAGATGAAGACATGTCCCCCCACCTCCACCTCCACCCGACCCAGGCAGCTGCTACCTGTTGCTGCTGCCGGCTGCTCGCTTCACTTTAGCATCTCTTCTGCTGCGGCACAGTTACTACCGACGCCGTGGACCAAGAGTGCGGAGAATGAGACAGCTACTGCCATTTCTGGAGCGTCATAGTGCGATGGCGGGCCCAGATCCGTTTCTGGTGAAAAGAGGGTGGGGGATACAGTATGTCATTGCCGCCCCAACTCCGTGAATATAACTTCCAGTCACCTCACCCCCCCACACCACCAATCCATTTTTAACGAGCCACAGATGCTTACAACTTTAATAATACCGTCGATGGTTTGATTCAGTGTGTTTGACCGAGGTGCTGTTTCCGTTTTATGCCCACTATTTCACCAACCGAGCTTGATTTTCTGTTACAGGCGGTGTAAAAAGTATAGGAAACACAGCGAGAAATGTATGCTGCTGGCCAAGCGTGCAAGCTGAGCTGTTGAATCTGACCACGTACGGCATCTGTACAATGTCCTTCTTGTGTACATAGTTCCGCGTAGTCAGCGCGTACACAACTTTCCCACTAGAGCGCGCCCCGCTAAGCACAACAGCGCAGGCGCAGCGCTCGTCCGTCTCCGCACTACGAGATGGCGCTGTCTTAGAGACGGACCAAATTCTGCATCCGCCGATCCGCGTATTAATATGTCACGCAGCCAATGAGATTGCTGCTAACGTAGAACCTTTTCTCCTGAACGGGCAAGGTATTATAACGAGAGTACAGACCTCCGATTAGTTAGTCTGTATTTCTCTGCATTAGTCTGTATCAGTCTTCATTAGTCTGTACCAGTCTATAGTCAAGTTTCAGTCTGCACCTAAGAAGATTATCGTATTCTTGTACATAGCCATGAAGATAAATGCATAGACACTTTGTCAAGTATCAGAGATATGTGAGAATAAGATTAACGTACCAAGATCAATGGAACTTCAGATTGTCAATTGTAAACAGCATCCAGAATCAAGTTATGTAATGCCTATTATTTTTATTATTTTAATAAATGTGTGTGAAACTTAATCAAGTTCTGTTTAAAGTTGGTCACCGTCAATCTGCTACTCTAAGCGTGCAAGTGGCATTTCTATCGTTTGACCTAACGGCAGAAGATAAACACGCCACGATAAGACCACGAGACATATTGCTGACACTCGCCTACTTCGTGAGAGCGACAAATCAAATAATCTGGTGGTGTGTGTACCGAAGGTCTTACAGTACGCACACCACAGTCGTCAATACGTTGCGTGTGTCAGTCGTGGTCAGAACAGTTTTCTCGTACTATGTCTGAGCACAGTGCGATCCAACCTGATGGTGCCCGTAACGTAGGTGCGTCTGTAATCAAGGTTGCGAAAGTGTTTGCTGATTCAAGAGGTACCGTATCGAAGATTTATACCGCTTAAAGGAAAAGTAGAAAAAACCTCATCCGCTTAGTCACGCTGAGGAAAGTGCGTGTTCAGTGATCGTGACAGGCGGTCATTGAAGAGGACTGTGAAGAAAAATAAGAGGACGACAGCTGTAAAAGTCAGTACAAGACCGAACGTTGCACTCGCGAACCCTGTCAGCACCAAAAAACACGAAAGGAGTTCCATAAGCAGGTAATTCCAAAGCCACTCATTAGTGATGCAAGTGTCCATGACAAGAAAACGTGGTGCCGAAGCCATAAAAACAGGACTACGAAGCAATGGAAGAAAGCAATTTGTCCCGATGAGTCTTGTTTCGACTGTTTCCATCTTCTAGTCGAGTACACGGCCCTAGAGTGAAACAAATGGGGGGGGGGGGGGGGAGTGGGTTCTCTGATTTCGCGGTATTTAGAACTGAGTGCTGGACCGAGACTCGAACTCGGGACCTTTGCCTTTCGCGGGCAAGTGCTCTACCAACTGAGCTACCCAAGCACGACTCACGCCCCGTCCTCACAGCATTACTTCTGCCAGTACCTCGTCTCCTACCTTCCAAAGGTCCCGAGCTCGAGTCTCGGTCCGACACACAGTTTTAATCTGCCAGCAAGTTTCATATCAGCGCACACTCCGCTGCAGACTGAAAATCTCATTCTGGAAACATCCCCAAGGCTGTGGCTAAGCCATGTCTCCCTCCACAATATCCTTTCTTCCAGGAGTGCTAGTTCTGCAAGATTCGCAGGAGAGCTTCTGTAAAGTTTGGAAGGTAGGAGACGAGATACTGGCAGAAGTAAAGCTGTGAGGACTGGGCGCGAGTCGTGCTTGGGTAGCTCAGTTGTTAGAGCACTTGCCCGCGGAAGGCATAGGTCCAGAGTTTGAGTCTCGGTCCGGCACGCAGATTTAATCTGCCAGGAAGTTTCACATCAGCGCACACTACGCTGCAGAGTGAAAATCTCATTCTGCATATAGGACCTGTATTAATCCATTCCGAAACGACTAGACTCTGTTTCAAATGCCAGTGGTGATGCAACTGCGTCGTGTTTTTCGTGTGCCCATATCATCTCGCTGCCTAGTCTGCAACCACACTGTGAACTACTCTTGGTGTCGCAGCGCTACTTATTGCCGAGTACGACTCACGGTATCCACTACATCTTTTGAGGCCCTTTTAGCTTCTCAGAGCCCAAGCAAATTCTCTCAGCGCTTCCACGTCTGATGGCTGTGATGGCCGACGAGATGTTAATAAATTGAATGCCGGACCACACGCCTTTTTAAAAATGAAAACAACGTCCTTGTTCATTACGTTTGTCGACGTTTTTATTCCAATATGATTCTTAAAAAGGACAGAAGCTTCATTTTAAACAAGGCTTGGGATCCAACACTCAGCTTATAAAGATCTCACCAGCTTTCACATCCACCAGGGCTGAAAAACACTGAAAGATTTTGCGTTTCACGGAATATGAGTGTGGGTTCTGAAAAACAAAACATCAAAGGCTGTAGTTGGGCGTCGAATTCGAACTCCGCTATAAATAGCGTCGCGTCACCAACTGTAGTTGACAGTCTGGTTATAGTGCAGGTAGCGAGTACACACACAGCAAAATTCGCAGCACCTGAAGAAGACAAATGGATTGGTAGTGGAAATGTTCTGCATTAAATGCAAACAGCAACTGTGCTGATTATCCGGGAGCACACCATTAGCCAATGACGTCGAGAAAACCTAAGAGATTGCAACAATGATATATAAGGGCTATCAAAAAGATTCCTTGGGAGTGGCACAGTTACCCCTTGCCAACATGTCGGTGCTTATATAGCGGCATCAGAGTCGCGCTGGGCTGCATATATGCTGCAGCGAAGTTCTCAAGCGTGCATAAAATGTTCTAGTAGGAGTATAATAATTAAAAGAGATCAACTGACAAAAGTGAAAGAGGATTCAACGTGCAATGGGCATGTGAGTTAACAACAATCATCACCTTCTTCTTCTTTCCAAGTATTGACCCTCTTCTCCTGTTACGGTATCATCTTGAAGCGCTCCTGTCATACTGTTACTGGTCGACACAGCGATCTTACACCACTGGGGTGGTAGTGTGGCATGGACTTTGGCATCCTATTAGAGCTCTTTCGTTGTTGATGTCTTTCCAGTTGTTTTGGTAGTTTTGGCTATAATGTGTGACGGATTCCATTTTAAGTTCCTTCAACGCGTCTTGTTTCCTTTTGTAATGGTTCAAATGGTTCTGAGCACTATGGGACTTAACATCTGAGGTCATCAGTCCCCTAGAACTTAGAACTACTTAAACCTATCTAACGTAAGGACATCACACACATCCATGCCCGAGGCAGGATTCCAACCTGCGACCGTAGCGGTCGCGACGTTCCAGACTGTAGCTCCTAGAACCTCTCGGCCACCCCGGCCGGCTCCTTTAGTGATCCCATTTTATGTAACCAGTTGTTTGTCACAAGAATTTCATTTCACAGGCTGCCTTCGCACCTGTTGCGTTTATATTGCCCATTCATCGCTGGCATAGCATAGCACATCTCTTGCTAAGGTCTTATGAAGCTTCTGGACCAGGGAAGCTTCCATTACACTGTTAATAACTCCCATTGTTTTTTTATACTTGGTGGATTCTTCACCTAAGTCTCTTCTACAAAAGATAGTCAACGAAGTAAATATGTAACTGTGTTCAGTTTTCCTAGAATTTAATTTTTCAAATAGATTTTTCTTTGTACTGAGTATTTTCTGCAGAAGTCCATAGTTTTTATTTTTTCAGTGTTGATGTCGATGCTGTATTTCTCGGATATAATCTGTATTGTGTACCAAGCAAGAGGTACATATCAAACAGACTGTGCAGACTGCTACCAGACAGGCGCCACCACTCGCCTGGCGCCTCTCAGCCTCCAGACGTCGCTCACAAACACCGATCTCTTCCTGCTTCTGCGCCATTCCCACCAGCACGTCGTGTAAGACTACCGATAGTGCAGCCAGCCAGCAGGGGACGCTGTCAATGGTGGATTACTTCGTTTCCGCCTTGTGCTGGCGGACATGCAAATTGTGCAACCGATAGGCATCAAAACACGACGCGCCGCAGCCACTCAGACAGTTCCGCTCCAGCAATCAGTTGCGAACCAACAGCTAGACAGCTCTGTGTAGCGCCTGCAGTACAGTAGTCTGAGGCTAGCTAACGATTTAGCAGTCGCTATTTATGAGGAATTAGGATTAGTAACAGAGTGCCTGCGTAATTACATTCAGTTATAGCGGCTAATCAATAACAATAGTGCTTGGTGTGATCCTCTGAAGACGTCACAAGAAATGAATCGTGTGCAAAGAGAAAAGCATGTAGATTTGTCGTTGCGAAAATTGGCGATTGACCCTAAATAACGAAAAGTGTGAGGTCACCAACATGAGTGCTAAAAGGAATGCGCTGAACTTAGGTTACGCTATAAATCAGTCAGATCTAAAGGCCGCAAATTCAACTAAATACCCAGGAATTACAATTGCGAACACCTTAAATTGGAAGGAACACACAGAAAATGTTGTGCAGAAGGCTAACAAAGACTGCGTTTTATTGGCAGGACACTTAGAAAATGTAACAGATCTACTGAGGAGACTGCCTACACTACGCTTGTCCGTCCTCTTGTAGAATACTGCTGCGCTGTGTGGGATCCTTACCAGATAGGATTGACGGAGTACATTGAAAAAGTTCAAAGAAGGGCAGCACGTTTTGTATTATCGCGAAATAGGGGAGAGAGTGTCACTGAAATGATACGGGATTTGAGGTGGATATCAGTAAAAGAAAGGCGTTTTTCGTTGAGGCGATATCTTCTCACGAAATTCCTTTCACCATCTTTCTCCTCCGAATGCGAAAATGTTTTGTTGACACCGACCTACTCAGGGAGAAACAATCACATGATCAAATAAAGGAACTCACAGCTCGTACGGAAAGGTATGGTGTTTGTTCTTTCCGCGCGCTATACGAGATCGGAATAGTAGAGAATTGTGAAGGTGGTTCGGTAAACCGACAGCCAGGCACTTAAATGTCAGGTACACTGTCTGTGGATTTGAATGAGTCCATACGCAATGTGTTTCCACACTTGGATGATTTTATTCATACAAATAATAATAATCAAGAGTGACGAAAAGTTGCATCCCTGTCGCACTGCATATATTCTGCCCCACCGCGATAATTTGTCGTTCTTCTTGACAAAGATTAAATTCGTTCTGTAAATGTTATATATATTATGTGTAAATTGCTGAGGAACATGGTCATCTGCCAGAATATGTAATAATTTGTTTTTTGGGCTTTATTAAACGTTAAAAAAGATTTACGGTAAATAGTTCATATAAAGAGATGTAAAAAGGATCATTACAATGTACAGGGTGTTTCAAAAATGACCGGTATATTTGAAACGGCAATAAAAACTAAACGAGCAGCGATAGAAATACACCGTTTGTTGCAATATGCTTGGGACAACAGTACATTTTCAAGCAGACAAACTTTCGAAATTACAGTAGTTACAATTTTCAACAACAGATGGCGCTGCGGTCTGGGAAACTCTATAGTACGATATTTTCCACATATCCACCATGCGTAGCAATAATATGGCGTAGTCTCTGAATGAAATTACCCGAAACCTTTGACAACGTGTCTGGCGGAATGGCTTCACATGCAGATGAGATGTACTGCTTCAGCTGTTCAATTGTTTCTGGATTCTGGCGGTACACCTGGTCTTTCAAGGTTCCCCACAGAAAGAAGTCACAGAGGTTCATGTCTGGCGTATAGGGAGGCCAATCCACGCCGCCTCCTGTATGTTTCGGATAGCCCAAAGCAATCACACGATCATCGAAATATTCATTCAGGAAATTAAAGACGTCGGCCGTGCGATGTGGCCGGGCACCATCTTGCATAAACCACGAGGTGTTCGCAGTGTCGTCTAAGGCAGTTTGTACCGCCACAAATTCACGAAGAATGTCCAGATAGCGTGATACAGTAATCGTTTCGGATCTGAAAAATGGGCCAATGATTCCTTTGGAAGAAATGGCGGCCCAGACCAGTACTTTTTGAGGATGCAGGGACGATGGGACTGCTACATGGGGCTTTTCGGTTCCCCATATGCGCCAGTTCTGTTTATTGACGAAGCCGTCCAGGCAAAAATAAGCTTCGTCAGTAAACCAAATGCTGCCCACATGCATATCGCCGTCATCAATCCTGTGCACTATATCGTTAGCGAATGTCTCTCGTGCAGCAATGGTAGCGGCGCTGAGGGGTTGCCACGTCTGAATTTTGTATGGATAGAGGTGTAAACTCTGGCGCATGAGACGATACGTGGACGTTGGCGTCATTTGGACCGCAGCTGCAACACGGCGAACGGAAACCCCAGGCCGCTGTTGGATCACCTGCTGCACTAGCTGCGCGTTGCCCTCTGTGGTTGCCGTACGCGGTCGCCCTACCTTTCCAACACGTTCATCTGTCACGTTCCCAGTCCGTTGAAATTTTTGAAACAGATCCTTTATTGTATCGCTTTTCGGTCTTTTGGTTACATTAAACCTCCGTTGAAAACTTCGTCTTGTTGCAACAACACTGTGTTCTAGGCGGTGGAATTCCAACACCAGAAAAATCCTCTGTTTTAAGGAATAAACCATGTTGTCTACAGCACACTTGCACGTTGTGAACAGCACACGCTTACAGCAGAAAGACGACGTACAGAATGGCGCACCCGCAGACTGCGTTGTCTTCTATATCGTTCACATCACTTGCAGCGCCATCTGTTGTTGAAAAATGTAACTACTGTAATTTCGAAAGTTTGTCCGCCTGAAAACGTACTGTTGTCCCAAGCATATTGCAACAAACGGTGTAATTCTATCGCTGCTCGTTTAGTTTTTATTGCCGTTTCAAATATACCGGTCAGTTTTGAAACACCCTGTAACAGTGAAAGGAGAGTAATTCTGCGCAAGTGAAAGCGTAACACGAAATTAAACATTGTATCAACTAGAAATCTTAAAGAAAAAAAGGAACCTTTTAGGTCGAATAAGACATACAAAAACATGAATATTAATAAGCAGTGATGAAATACTGGGTTGCGTCGTACTTTAGTTGGTTTATCTCGCGCTTTCCACCTATAGCGCCTGCAAACCCTCCACCCGCGATGCAACCCTGCGTAACACCGTTGCCTAACCGCCCCTGCGACGTGGAGGTGGACAACCTGTCAGCGCATGTTTGGGTCTGGCGTTTGATATAACAGCGTGAACGTGTGGTTACAAGCTACGGAAATCAACATCTTTAGCTGTTTTACTATGCCAAGGGGAAAACCGCCTCACAATGCCGGCAGTAGATTTGTGCTTTATACGGGGACGATTCAGTAACGGCTCTAGCATCTCAAAAGTGGTATAGTCGATTCCGAGCTGGTAGTTTGGCCCTAACAGACAAATCTGGACGTCGAACGTCTTAATGACATGGTAGTCAACAATCCATCAATGACAACGCGGGCTGTGGCATTGGAGCTCAATGCTTTCTTTTTCAAATGGTTCAAGTGGCTCTGAGCACTATGGGACTTAACTTCTGAGGTCATCAGTCCCCTAGAACTTAGAACTACTTAAACCTAACTAACCTAAGGACATCACAAACATCCATGCCCGAGGCAGGATTCGAACCTGCGACCGCAGCGGTCGCGCGGTTCCAGACTGTAGCGCCTAGAACCGCTCGGCCACTCCGGCCGGCGCTTTCTTTTTGATTGCACTGTAACGGAAAGCGAACGAACTTATGAGACAATTCAAAACTTCAAAATACTGAAGAAATAAAACAGGAGAATAAGGAAAAGAATAAAGTAGTTTTTGCTCGTTTATACAGCACGAATGACAAAGGCTGACAAAAGAAATCGATGTTTCGCTGTTTGAGGGCCGGTAGATGAGTATACGAGGCGGGCAGTGGCGGCTCGCGCTGCACGCGCCCGCACGCCGCAGCGAGAGGCTATCGCTTCCGCCAGCTTTCACGATGGCGCAACCTGCCACTGCCAGCCAGCAGTTCCCACGGCCGGCGAAATGGAAAGGTGCAGCGAGAGATACCGCGTCTCTGCCGGCCGACAGGGCAGAGCCTGGCGCCTCCCGCACGCCGCATCCGGCCGCGAGTCGTCTGTTCCACGTGTGGCCTACATTCCACACCGGAAGGTTTCAGGTAATGAAGCTGCGAGTCGTCGAGAGTGTCTGCCTCCTGTTGAAGCGACGTCTACTCCGAAACAGTGTCAGTCACCATTTTCAGATGTGGTAACCACCAGCGAATGTCGTGAAGTGCCATTGTCCGTAGCAACGACAGCCGTTAGTCGCACAGAACTAAACTGTTAAAAACGTTTTCTACCATTACCGAACTATTAGTTTAATAAGCCACTGCTGCAAAATACTAACACCAATTCTTTACAGACGAATGGAAAAATTGGTAGAAGCCGACCTCGGGGAAGATCAGTTTGGATCCCGTAGAAATGTTGGAACACGTGAGGTAATACTGACCCCTCGACTTATCTTAGAAAATAGATTAAGGACAGGCAAACCTACGTTACTAGCATTTGTAGACTTAAAGAAAGCTTTTGACAATGTTCACTGCAATACTCTCTTTCAAATTCTGAAGGTGGCAGGGGTAAAATACAGGGAGCGATAGGCTATTTACAACTTGTACAGAAACCAGATGGCAGTTATAAGAGTCAAGGGGGATGAAAGGGAAGCAGCGGTTGGGAAGGGAGTGAGACATGGTTGTAGCCTCCCCCAAATGTTATTCAATCTGTATATTGAGAAAACAGTCAAAGAAACAAAACACTAATTCGGAGTATCTATTAAAAACCATGGAGAAGAAATAAAAACTTTGAGGTTCGCCGATTACATTATAATTCTGTCAGAGACAACAAAGGACTTGGAAGAGCAGTTGAACGGAATGGACAGTGTCTTGAAGGGAGGATATAAGATGAACATCAACAAAAGCAAAACGAGGATAATGGAATGTAGTCGAATTAAGTCAGGTGATGCTCAGGGAATTAGATTAGGAAATGCGACGCTTAAAGTAGTAAAAGAGCTTTGCTATTTGGGGAGCAAAATAACTGATGATGGTCGAAGAAGAGATGCTATAAAATGTAGATTGGCAATGGCAAGGAAAGTATTTCTGAAGAATAGAAATTTGCTAACATCGAGTATAGATTTAAGTGTCAGGAAGTCGTTCCTGAAAGTATTTGTATGGACTGTAGCCATGTATGGAAGTGAAACGTGGACGATAAATAGTTTAGACAAGAAGAGAATAGAAGCTTTCAAAATGTGGTGCTACAGAAGAATGCTGAAGATTAGATGGGTAGATCACATAACTAATGAGGAAGTATTGAAGAGAATTGGAGAGAAGAGAAATTTGAGCACAACTTGACTAGAAGCGGGATCGGTTGGTAGGACATATTCTGAGGCATCAAGGGATCACCAATTTAGTATTGGAGGGCATCGTGGAGGGTAAAAATCGCAGAGGGAGACCAAGAGATGAATACACTAAAACATACTCAGAAGGATGTAGGTTGCAGTAGGTACTGGGAGATGAAGAATCTTGCACAGGATAGAGTAACATGGAGAGCTGCATCAAACCAGTCTCTGGACTGAAGACCTCGACAACAACAAACCATCGGTAAATGAGCAAAAGTGTGTGGTGTTAGATTTAACATGGGCAGCCAATCAAAGGATAAAGGTTATAAAAATTTAAAAAATATTACTGTGATATAAAAACCTTGTCCAAAAGTAAAAGCACATATTATCACACGCGTAAAACCTACATCTGCTTGTGGGCAGCACTGAATACCGCCTCCACAAATAATCTATCGCTTCGCAGTGCTGTTTTGAGACTTCCTGTGTCAGACCGAGACTCGAACCCAGAACTTTACCTTCCTCGGGCAATGCCCTTACCGACTGAACTATCCGGATACCACTCAGGACCTGCCCCCACCGCTCTGTTTCCGCCAGTACCTCGTCTCCCACCTTCCACACTGCAGAAATTCTATCGCATACATTGTTGTACTAGCAGTTCTTCAACGAGGCATATACACGCTCATTGACTATCATCGGTAGAAACGAAAGCGGAAAGTGGAGGACAATGAACAAGTAAATAATGCTAACAAACATGGAACCGGAAACCAATAGTTTCCTCGGTACAGCTTATGAATGTTACCACGCTATTAGTCTCCAAGGCTACTTTTATTTCGAGACACCGCAACTGTGGCGTTTACTACAAAGTGATAAACTGACTTCGTTTGATTTTATCTACAATTCTGACTTGAGTGTTTGACAGAGGCTTCATAGAACCACTTACAGAATATTTCTCGACCGTTCCATTCTCATTAGCAAGCAGGACTAATGAATACTTAAATTCTTGCAATATTCTTGACAGATTGGACGTTGAAAAAAATAGCAAATCTTGAAACAAATGTGTAATTTCAATTGTATACAGCTGTGTGTACCTATGCAGAAGTACGGTGCGCATTAGGTTCCACGTGGCAGGTCTCCAGAATGTAAGCAGTGTTAAATAAATGAATACCATAAAAAACTTGTAGACTCTTCCCTCCCGAACTGACATCATTACCTGGGCTAGAGACGGTGTATCGCGGTATTAGCGTGATGTTTCCTCATTTTATTAACACTGTCCTTCTCTCTGTGTAAGTGGGAGTTAACAAAATATTTTCTCATTCGGAGGAGAAACTTGGTGATCGAAATTTCGGGAAAATATCTCCCCATAAAGAAAAGACTTTCTTTTAATGATTATCACCCCAACTAGTTTATTATACGTGAACCTCTCTCCCCTCTTTCCCGAAAATACAACGAGAGCTGCCCTTCTTTGACATTTTTCGATGTACTCCGTGAATGCTGACTGCTAAGAATCGCATACCGCGCAGCAAGACTTTAGAAGAGGACAGATAAGCACAGTATAGGCGGTCTCTTAAGTAGATGGATGTATTTAATAACGTTCGAACACAGTACAGGTTCCAAAATCCTCGCACTGTACGCAAGTCATGCTGCGAATCATCACAAGGAACATGAGCGGACCTCTCGCAAGAGTACACCCCCCACCCCTAACACGTGCCCAGTCCTTGCAGTTAATTAGGGCTTACTGCTTCCCACGCCTGGGTCGGCGAGACGATTATCAACATGTAGGCCGACCCGCTGCCATCCCTCGAGTTGACAAAGGATTCGGAAGACACTGCTGTGTGCACACTGCCTGCAACGCAAAGGTAGACGTGTACTCGAAGGCAACTGTGAAGCGAACGTGATTTAATAAGAGCAGCTGTATAAATGATCAAGCATAATGCAACAGGCTGTTGGAGAAGGTAACTAACGCTTGCGTAACGGTACGGCCGTGGCTGCTGCGTACGCCTTTCGCCTTTTGTCGCCGCGTGTTGACACTGCCGGGGTTGGCTGCTGTTGTCTGGAAGCGGCGATTAAACGCCGGCATCATTAAGGCGACGCCCACCCACTACACAGGCGACTCGGACAACAAAACACTGCAGCCGAGGCGAGCCGCCTAATGATGGAACGGCGCGCCACGTGCCGGGCCGCGTTTGTAGCGCCGCTGTTGCTAAACACGGCGGGCAAAAAAGTTGTCACCCTCTCCCCCCCCCCCCCCCAGGAAACATCACGCTAATACTGCGTAACGCCGTCTCTAGCCCAGGTAATGATGTCAGTTCGCGGAGGAAGAGTAGTCTACAAGTTTTTTCTGGTATCCGTTTATTTATCATTGCTTACATTCTGGACACCCGCCACGTGGAACCTAATGCGCACCGTACTTCTGCATAGGTACACACAGCTGTATACAGTTGAAATTACACATTTGTTTCAAGATTTGCTATTTTTTTTCCGACGTCCAATCGGTCGAGAAATTACAGTGACAGTGAAAACCCGATGAATCTTCGCACAGATGTGTTGTGCAGTGTTTGTGGCATGCCCGTCTATCGCGTCACGTCGCACTTTTCAGTAAAGATGACTCCAATAATACACTCCTGGAAATTGAAATAAGAACACCGTGAATTCATTGTCCCAGGAAGGGGAAACTTTATTGACACATTCCTGGGGTCAGATACATCACATGATCACACTGACAGAACCACAGGCACAAAGACACAGGCAACAGAGCATGCACAATGTCGGCACAAGTACAGTGTATATCCACCTTTCGCAGCAATGCAGGCTGCTATTCTCCCATGGAGACGATCGTAGAGATGCTGGATGTAGTCCTGTGGAACGGCTTGCCATGCCATTTCCACCTGGCGCCTCAGTTGGACCAGCGTTCGTGCTGGACGTGCAGACCGCGTGAGACGACGCTTCATCCAGTCCCAAACATGCTCAATGGGGGACAGATCCGGAGATCTTGCTGGCCAGGGTAGTTGACTTACACCTTCTAGAGCACGTTGGGTGGCACGGGATACATGCGGACGTGCATTGTCCTGTTGGAACAGCAAGTTCCCTTGCCGGTCTAGGAATGGTAGAACGATGGGTTCGATGACGGTTTGGATGTACCGTGCACTATTCAGTGTCCCCTCGACGATCACCAGTGGTGTACGGCCAGTGTAGGAGATCGCTCCCCACACCATGATGCCGGGTGTTGGCCCTGTGTGCCTCGGTCGTATGCAGTCCTGATTGTGGCGCTCACCTGCACGGCGCCAAACACGCATACGACCATCATTGGCACCAAGGCAGAAGCGACTCTCATCGCTGAAGACAACACGTCTCCATTCGTCCCTCCATTCACGCCTGTCGCGACACCACTGGAGGCGGGCTGCACGATGTTGGGGCGTGAGCGGAAGACGGCCTAACGGTGTGCGGGACCGTAGCCCAGCTTCATGGAGACGGTTGCGAATGGTCCTCGCCGATACCCCAGGAGCAACAGTGTCCCTAATTTGCTGGGAAGTGGCGGTGCGGTCCCCTACGGCACTGCGTAGTATCCTACGGTCTTGGCGTGCATCCGTGCGTCGCTGCGGTCCAGTCCCAGGTCGACGGGCACGTGCACCTTCCGCCGACCACTGGCGACAACATCGATGTACTGTGGAGACCTCACGCCCCACGTGTTGAGCAATTCGGCGGTACGTCCACCCGGCCTCCCGCATGTTCACTATACGCCCTCGCTCAAAGTCCGTCAACTGCACATACGGTTCACGTCCACGCTGTCGCGGCATGCTACCAGTGTTAAAGACTGCGATGGAGCTCCGTATGCCACGGCAAACTGGCTGACACTGACGGCGGCGGTGCACAAATGCTGCGCAGCTAGCGCCATTCGACGGCCAACACCGCGGTTCCTGGTGTGTCCGCTGTGCCGTGTGTGTGATCATTGCTTGTACAGCCCTCTCGCAGTGTCCGGAGCAAGTATGGTGGGTCTGACACACCGGTGTCAATGTGTTCTTTTTTCCATTTCCAGGAGTGTAGTATCCCCTTTTATATAAAGTAAAGGTCGAGAGGGGCGGAAAGGAAAGGAGAGTAACAAATGATATCTTTATGAGGAATCAGCGGTGACAAGTGAAATTGTGTGTCGGACCGGGACTCCAGACCGGGACCTCCTGCTTACTCGGCAGTTAGTTGTGTTTAACCACTGCGCCACCCGGACACAGCGTTTACCGCCAATGCCTGGACTTTTTCGGCGCGGCCTCCGGCCGACTGGCATTCCCATGTTGAGCGACATGTCCGCAGTCTCCGTACATGTTCTCCAAGCACGCTAATTTTAGGTTCGCGCTGGAGATCGAACATAAATGTACATCTACACTGAAGCTTGTGGATTCCCTGCCGATCGATAACTGAGTCGACTCATTGCCGGATGGCAGCTATCCCCATCACAGCACTCCCTACCCGTTCACAGCAGCCAATATCCCTCCCTTACCCCACAAACCCCATCCTTTCCACGGGGGTGCGAACCTCTGAACCAAAAGGTCAACGGGAGGGAGCTCGTCCGTCGTGGAGATCTGGAGCTCCGAAGATTGGAGGTACATGCAGAGGAAGCTGTCCTGTACATCCAACAGAACCCCCACCCCCGTGGATACTTCACATCAGCCAGGCAGTCATCAAAAGAAGTAGAAAAACAAAAAGCCGCCAGATGCATCTGGCCGTTAATTTTCTTTGTTTCAGATCGACAGAGGCCCAACCAAAAAGAGAGGAAAAAGCAACTTCACCCTGAGAAGAGCTGAGGAGGAGTAGATTAATTAAGCTTATACTCCTATATCTCGGGCCAAGGATAGGGCCCGTCAGTTGACTGTGACAGTGACAGATACCCATCGAGGTGAATCAGTTGTATGAATGCTCGTTCTTATAACAGTGCCCCCCCCCCCCCCCCAAGTATGGAATAGCTTCTG
The DNA here is from genome assembly GCF_023864345.2 of Schistocerca serialis cubense. Lineage (NCBI taxonomy): Eukaryota > Metazoa > Arthropoda > Insecta > Orthoptera > Acrididae > Schistocerca > Schistocerca serialis. The sequence goes on from NC_064644.1 coordinate 586,008,800, forward strand.
AAGGGCTATTTTCAAACAGCTCACGTAATATTACTGTTCAGCGTTTCCTTCATCGTCTCAATTCTCGGTCATACGCTGCTGATCCAACTTAGACGTGCCTGCAGCGTTTTCGATAGCAAGTGTTTGATCACCCTCCTTACAGCCAAGACTTCTTCTCTCTCATATACATCCCGTTCAAATGGTTCAAATGGCTCTGAGCACTATGCGACTTAACTTCTGAGGTCATCAGTCGCCTAGAACTTAGAACTAATTAAATCTAACTTATGGAAATGGAAGAGGATGTACATGAAGACGAAATGGGAGATAAGATACTGCGTGAAGAGTTTGACAGAGCACTGAAAGACCTGAGTCGAAACAAGGCCCCGGGAGTAGACAACATTCCATTAGAACTACTGATGGCCTTGGGAGAGCCAGTCATGACAAAACTCTACCATCTGGTGAGCAAGATGTATGAGACAGGCGAAATACCCTCAGACTTCAAGAAGAATATAATAATTCCAATCCCAAAGAAAGCAGGTGTTGACAGATGTGAAAATTACCGAATTATCAGTTTAATAAGTCACAGCTGCAAAGTACTAACGCGAATTCTTTCAAGACGAATGGAAAAAACTGGTAGAAGCCGACCTCTGGGAAGATCAGTTTGGATTCTGTAGAAATGTTGGAACACGTGAGGCAATTCTAACCCTACGACTTATCTTAGAAGAAAGATTAAGAAAAGGCAAACCTACGTTTCTAGCATTTGTAGAGAAAGCTTTTGACAATGTTAACTGGAATACTCTCTTTCAAATTCTGAAGGTGGTAGGGGTAAAATACAGGGAGCGAAAGGCTATTTACAATTTGTACAGAAACCAGATGGCAGTTATAAGAGTCGAGGGGCATGAAAGGGAAGCAGTGGTTGGGAAAGGAGTGAGACAGGGTTGTAGCCTCTCCCCGATGTTATTTAATCTGTATATTGAGCAAGCAGTAAAGGAAACAAAAGAAAAATTCGGAGTAGGTATTAAAATTCATGGTGAAGAAGTAAAAACTTTGAGGTTCGCCGATGACATTGTAATTCTGTCAGAAACAGCAAAGGACTTGGAAGAGCAGTTGAACGGAATGGACAGTGACTTGAAAGGAGGATATAAGATGAACGTCAACAAAAGCAAAACGAGGATAATGGAATGTAGTCAAATTAAATCGGGTGATGCTGAGGGAATTAGATTAGGAAATGAGACACTTAAAGTAGTAAAGGGGTTTTGCTATTTGGGGATCAAAATAACTGATGATGGTCGAAGTAGAGAGGATATAAAATGTAGACTGGCAATGGCAAGGAAATCGTTTCTGAAGAAGAGAAATTTGTTAACATCGAGTATAGATTTAAGTGTCAGGAAGTCGTTTCTGAAAGTATTTGTATGGAGTGTAGCCATGTATGGAAGTGAAACATGGACGATAACTAGTTTGGACAAGAAGAGAATAGAAGCTTTCGAAATGTGGTGCTACAGAAGAATGCTGAAGATAAGGTGGGTAGATCACGTAACTAATGAGGAGGTATCGAATAGGATTGGGGAGAAGAGAAGTTTGTGGCACAACTTGACTAGAAGAAGGGATCGGTTGGTAGGACATGTTTTGAGGCATCAAGGGATCACAAATTTAGCATTGGAGGGCAGCGTGGAGGGTAAAAATCGTAGAGGGAGACGAAGAGATGAATACACTAAGCAGATTCAGAAGGATGTAGGTTGCAGTAGGTACTGGGAGATGAAGGAGCTTGCACAGGATAGAGTAGCATGGAGAGCTGCATCAAACCAGTCCCAGGACTGAAGACCACAACAACAACAACCTAAGGACATCACACACATCCATGCCCGAGGCAGGATTCGAACCTGCGACCGTAGCGGTTCCAGACTGTAGCGCCCAGAGCCGCACGGCCACTCCGGCCGGCTCATATACATCTCTTCGCTCGCATGGGCCTCCGGCTATGACGACAATATTTTAGCAGACCAGCACAGGGAGTCGACGGAAATCACAGGCGGATGCCTTCTACGACGAGGCTACTGGAAAGTTGGTACCACACTACGACAGATGTCAAAAGTCGGAGGGCCGACTATGTACGGAAGCAGCTGTAAGGTGTTGCTATATATTGTTAATAAAACATTTTAGATTTTCACTGTGGATTCCATTTCCCTCGTAGATTATCATTTTCAATAATTTGTGAAATCAAACATAATATAAAAAATTAGAAACGCCAAGAACCCTTAAACCATGGCACCACATTTGTTAACCATCTACATTACCATTACCATGGCTTACTGGCAGTTCCTAATTGTAATTACTGGGACACCTCAGGGTCAAAGAAGCTAAATTATTCGTGAAGCCCCTCTTGCGGGATTCTGCCTCTATGATCTGTGCCAATGTTGCTTACGTCTATGCGAGAGAGTCCCTCATTTCTGCGGCCAGCATGCGAAATCTCTAGAACTGGAGTTCCAGGAAACCCATACCACCCCCAAACAATTCAGAACCCACCCCACGTCTGACATGGGGCCACAGGTAAATTAGACCCGTCGTCCACATTCTAAATGGGGCCATCAACAGCTGAAACCACTAATTATTAATGATTAGTTGCCGTAGGGTCACCAAATTATGGGGATGCTAACTGATACCTTCCACTTGCTGCTCCAAATAGTTGAGACATTATTTATGACGTTAAAATCAGGTAATTTAGCGGAATAGCCAAGATCCGGTAGGATGCCTAGGTGTTCCACAAAGCAGGAACGTATGCGTGCAGCGAGGGTATTCAAATCGTGCTCATCATGAAGGTGTAAAAGAAAGTGAAACACTGGTCATTGAGAATACTGAAATAAACATACTACTTGACGTTCACCGCGACCTGAATGAATGCGCTCATGTCATGGCGTGGAAAACATCCTAGCGACATCACAGAACGACTTCCGGTCTGAACTACGCCCTCCACCTACTGCGCGTTAAGGACCTCATTGCGTCGTTTATGCAGTGCATCATTTTAAAAGAGGCAAAATCGCGATCTGCGAGCCACGCTACACGCCTGCTTTCAGCTGTGCTGTTGCCCAGTTTATGTGATGTTCGGCAGGGTGACGACATGCCACTGGCAGCAACGGTCTTTTGAGAGTTACCCGATTCGAAGTACCTTCGCAATGTAGTACATGTAGTAACCTTCGCAATGTTCTCTCGAGTACGGTTTTGACGTGTATAGGTAATACACATACACTAAGTGATCAAAAGTATCAGGACACCACCAAAAACATACGTTTTTCATATTAGGTGCATTGTGCTGTCACCTACTGCCTGGTACTTCATATCAGCGACCTCAGTAGTCATTACACATCGTAAGGGAGCAGAATGAGGCGCTCCGCGCAACTCACGGACTTCGAACATGGTCAGGTGATTGGGTGTCACTTGTGTCATACGTCTGTACACGAAATTTCCACACTCCTAAGCATCCCTAAGTCCACTGTTTCCGATGTGATAGTGAAGTGGAAACGTGATGGGACACGTACAGCACAAAAGCGTACAGGCCGACCTCGTCTGTTGACTGATAGAGACCGCCGACAGTTGGTCGTAATGTGTAATAGGTAGACATCTATCCAGACCATAACACAGGAATTCCAAACTGCATCAGGATTCACTGTAAGTACTATGGCAGTTAGGCGGGAGGTGAGAAAACTTGGATTTCATGGTCGAGCGGCTGCTCATAAGCCTCGCTTGGTGTAACGAGCGTAAACATTGGGCGACTGAACAGTCGAGAAACGTTGTGTGGAGGACAAATCACGGTACACAATGTGGCGATCCGATGGCACGGTGTGGGTATGGCGAATGCCCGGTGAAAGTCATCTGCCAGTGTGTGTAGTGCCAACAGTAAAAGTCGAAGGCGGTAGTGTGGTCTTGTTTTTCATGGAGGGGGCTTGCACCCCTTGTTGTTTTGCGTGGCACTATCACAGCACAGGTCTACTTTGATGTTTTAAGCACTTTCTTGCTTCCCACTGTCGAAGAGCAATTCGGGGATGGCGATTGCATCTTTCAACACGATCGAGCACCTGTTCATAAAGCAGAGCCTGTGGCGGAGTGGTTCACGACAATAACATTCCTGTAATGGACTGGCCTGCACAGAGTCCTGACCTGAATCCTATAGGACACCTTTGGGATGTTTTCGAACGCCTACTTCGTGCCAGGCCTCACCGACCGACATCGATACCTCTCCGTGAAGAATGGGCTGCCATTTCCCAAGAAACCTTCCAGCACCTGACTGAACGTATGCCTGTGAGAGTGGAAGCTGTCATCAAGGCTAAGGGTGGGCCAACACCATACTGAATTCCAGCATTACCGATGGAGGGCGACACGAACTTATAAGTCAGTTTCAGCCAGGTGTCCGGATACTTTCGATCACAAAGAGTAGAAATTCCATTTGCTAATCGTCAGATTTGCAGATTATATGTACTCCAAAGGCCACTGTAAGGAGACTACATAATGCGGCACTATCATTTAACTTCCTGTTCCATTCGCGGGTGGTACATCCGACAAAAGACTGTGTGCACCTCTCCCTATGGGGTAAATTTATATAATTTCTGCGTTGCTGTCATTCCAGGAATTATTTGTCGGAGGAAGTAGTGTATTTCTTGTCTCGCTTCGCGACGTGGACCCGAAATTTTGAAAATGACACTCTTCATGACGGACAAAATACTTCTTGTAATTGGTGAAAAAATCTGAGTTGTTAGGCCGCCTCATATTGCTATACGGTCTACTTTAGTGTTTGGATCCGTATTGGTTGACCGTGTCATTGGATAAATAAAGAGAGCATATATTGACAGAGAGGAGGAATCCAAAATATTGTTGTTGTTGCGCCGCCTCTGTCGTTTCCTGGTAACTGTATATGTTCCTTGCTCGCAGTGACTGAGTGTTTATTTCCGTAACATCGGGTAGCCATCAAGACGCAAGCTTGTAGCCGTCAGCTCTATTGAAATTGTACCCCTTCTTTGAAATTTCGACTGCTTTACGGAGTTTCCTTATATACGTATAATTTTCTCTGGCTGGCACGTGTATATTCTGAAAATCACATTCCTGTTGATGCTCCGCTGCCGCTGACTTTACATTTTGTCTTAAGCCCGTGTGGCGTCCGTGCTCTTTCAGGCGCTCCTTCCAGTTTCGCAGATACAAGCTTTGCCGTAACCACATGTCACTTCATATACTTCCGCAGTGTGGAGGCGTTTAGGCACGTCTTTTTATCTTGACAGAAAAACGTAGTCCTTAAATCATTTTTCGGAAAGATTCCGCCTAAGCGTTCGCTTACTCTAAACACAAACGACAAACTTTCAGTCTGTGTAGTAGATTAATCGTTGTTCTTGTTTGCGTTATTATTATTACCTCTTAGTTTGAAGGCCCTATTGGACGGCCGGGGTGGCCGAGCGGTTCTAGGCGCTACAGTCTGGAACCGCGCGACCGCTACGGTCGCAGGTTCGAATCCTGCCTCGGGCATGGATGTGTGTGCTGTCCTTAGGTTAGTTAGGTTTAAGTAGTTCTAACTTCTAGGGGACTGATGACCTCAGATGTTAAGTCCCATGGTGCTCAGAGCCATTTGAACCATTTGAAGGCTCTATTTATGAAAAGGTCATCATGTCCTGTAAGGGGTTCAGCACCCTGCTGGAGCAAATCTAATCTCGATGCATTGCTCACTTGCTAGAACTACAATTCACAGGCGCTGCCTGAGACATAAAATATCTTTGCCCCTGTTAAAAGAGAGCTGCAATGTAGTCGCAGGTGAGAGCAGTCTCTGCCGCAGTTGCAGTCGCTCGCTGCAACAGTGTAGTTACAGTCTGTCGCTGGTACAGCGCAGTTTACAGTTAGTAGTTGTTAAAGTCACAGTGCAGAACAAATTGTAAAATTTTGTTATATGGAACTGAATAATAATTGTGATCAGCCGCAGAGCTAAATGATACTATTGAATGAGATGATGATGAACAAATGAGTAATTGTTAATATAATGAAAAATCAACAGTGTAATTAAGTCAACCATCTATGGTAAGGTAAATTTTATTATTTTTGCTGGCACACGCGTAGTTAAGTCACTTGTCTGAGATGTTAATATGAACTTGTTTCTATCTTTTCTTTTGCAATTTGTTAGCACCAGTTGACCCAGATTTGTAATATATTCAGTTTTACTGTGTAATGGATTGCAGATCTTTATCAATAACGTAAAATAATTTCAGGATATAATTGTTTTTACGAGTCAACTGTAAAAGTATAATTTCCCCTTAAGTCATTGCCAGTCCCGATCCAGTCATTTATCTAAATTAAAATATTCCAGAATTTTTGTCAGATCATAGTCATGTGCTCTTTAGTAATCAGACGAACGGCTGTGCAGCTGTGGCACCAAGTAAAGTAGCTTTTTCTCGTAATTCAGATCTCAGACAAATGTTATCCAGTATTTATAGATAGGCCAGCATTGCACTAAGCTGTGCCATTTACGAGCAGCTATATACACAGCGTTATCCGGCGACACCATGACGAGGTAAGCGCTGCTTACGTCAAAATTAATCAGTTTTTCATGAGTTAAGATTTATCAGTTTTCATACGTCAGAATTTAACTATCCAAATTTAAGTATTTATTTTTTTATTTTCTGTTCGGGCCATCAAAATTTCCCTCAGGAAATCTAGCTGTGATCGCCAGCTCTTACTGTCACTGATGCTGAGTGCACGCGACGAACGTGCGTTGAGAGCAACTTGGTTCTGGGCTGGCTGATGGTGCGAAGCAGTGTCTAGATACCTGTCGCGTTGCTACGTTTTCTATAAACTGTGTGTCTTAAGGCTCGTTTGAGCAGTTACCAGGAAGCGCCAGACAACAGGCTGTAGTGCGCATGCGCAGCTACGATGACGTAGGCAGCCCGTGCTTGGTGCTTGCTCTGCTCATACGCTTTTCGTCGTATTTCTGGTGGGGCATCACGTGACCATGTGTAGCCGTGCGGCCCGTGCGGCATGTTGTTGACAGGACATACTGAATTGTACTTAGAGCAATTGTTTTATCATATCCCACACAGGTAAAGGATGCAAATAAGGAAGCAGTTCTTGGCAAAATATCATTTCAAAATTAGACTCCACAGCTCGAAGTACCATAAAATTTTGCTAAGGGGTGACTTTGACAGATTTTTTTTTTAATTCGTACTCTGCAATATTGTTATGTAGCATTTCCAACTGGTTTACATCTACACAGCACCGCAAAAAGCTACTAGGATGGAATACAAATTACTTGCAACAAAAAAAGAGACAGTTTCTTGTGTAGCTTACACAGGAATAAAGGACAATAAATTTCATGACTATTTCAAAATGTGAAAAAATTAACATGGTGAGGCAAAGAAACTGTACAACTGACAGTTTATATTCTATTCTAGCAATAAATATGAAGCCATGTGGGGAGTTAAAACGATAAAACATGGCATGCTGCCAGTCTAAAATTTAGCATGGAATGGCATTCTATAAATTTAAGACGTAAACACAAATTAAGAAATAACTTCAGGCCCAGAAGTAGTACTAGACAAGTGCCTTGTGATCGAAAAACACTTTCACAGAAGGCAGATCTATAAAATTCTGCTACAGCTGTCATTATATTTGAAACAAAATATTTAGTTCAAAGCTGTTGAGCAAATTTGCCTACTTAGCTTCAAGTCAATGTTTACGTATGTTCGTACGTATATAGAATTAAGAGATCTTTCAGTGTCATAAAAGGAACAGGACATCAGAGACTACTCCAGCAGCATCGGAATTTCATAAACCATACTAAAATGCTTCATTCCGCTCTAATTGCACATTTCTATGTCCAGATGGACTCTGAAGTACCTGATATTCAGCGTTTCATGTGGTTCTCGTGATACTAATTTTCTTGGAGGTCCAGTACTGTATTCTCATGTTTGGTTCTTTATTATGGTATAACGTCATTCGTCCCAGAAGATGAAAATTTGCACTTTAAACTAAACGAGGCTGAAAGTAGCCAACAGCGCGGAATGAAACACTTCGTTTCAACTAAACTAACTGCCTCAGCGGAAAAAAAATTAACTGAAGCAAATGTCTCTATAAATCGGACAGAAATAGCTTCATTAAGACATTAATGGTTGATTGCTAATAATGTGGAAATAATATAAAATCAGAAAATTCAAACTACCAACTTATTTTGGTCTTTCATGGTTATGAGAATGTATATTAATTCATTTGATGGCTCCCAGCCACAGAAATCTGTTTTGTTTTCATTTGACGTGGGAGCTGTATACGAAGACACGGTCACGTGTCACGTGGGGAAGGAACCCCCCCACTATAACTCAGCTTGCTCTGCGCATGCGCGGATCTGGCAGCTTGGGCGCGCCAGGAAAATTTCTCTGGGTAGCTTCTGGCTGCTTGCTGCTACTGCTCATACACCAAACAGCCACGCTCCAAGTAGCCAGAAGCGGGAGGAGGGCACTGCTCATACGCGAATTCAGCTCTGCGCATGCGCACGAGCCCGCTGGCAACTGCTCATACGAACCTTTAGAGTACTGTTAGGTCTTCTGCAGATACACACCCCTAAAACCGGGAGGCCGACCTCACTCTCCGCATCCGTGGTGAAGCTGACCGTCTGCTGAATGTTGTTCAGAAAATCGTGGAATTAATGTAGTTTTTCGCTGTTGTATGGTCGTGTAACAAACGTCTCATCCACATAGCGAAGCCAGCAAGAAGTTTCGCACTGCGTAAGGCCTTTTGTTCGAAATACTCAATAAAAAGCGACACTAATGGAATGCTGAAGAAGATCCCAGCAGAGTGATCGAGCAGCGAAGATGTCTCAAGAGCAATGTGACGCGGCCTAACGTCTCAGGTGACTTTATCGTCAGTGACAACGGCCACCAAACCCTGCGGACTTATATATCTCTACTAACTTTCCCCAATGGGGTTTCTTGAACGTTTCTGTGACACTATCAATCCAGTGACGCATCGTGCAAGTCTTTTTGAAATCTTTCTGTTCCTTCTGCTAATCCAAATTGGTAAGGGTTCCAGTCAAGCAATGGTGAAGAATTGGTCAGTCGAGGGTTTTGTCCGGGAGTACACTACCTTAACAAAAATTTGAGACTTGTAGCTGCCTTCGCCACGGCTTAAACTGTTCCAGACAGTCATACTTTCAGACATTCGATGGTCGTGAGTGATGATGGCGATCGCGTAGTCATATGTTATCGCATTTTTACATCTATCTACGCTGTCTACATTACTATACAGCTGTGGTCATTCACTGCCTGTCTAGCAAAGTCTTCCACTGCCAAGAACTGACCGAATCTAAGAAAAATTAAATGTTGTTGCAATCTATTAATTAAGAAGTATAATCTCACGTTAAAGCTTAACACAACAAGTATTTTCGGTTAGAAACTGCGTCAGTGTCTAGAGACGAAGTAACCGATGGCGCGCAAATTACCCAGACAACATTCATCCAGTATTTGTGAATGAGAGCTATTTCCACCAAATCTCACACATAATTTCATTTCATTTAGAAACTTTTTTTCGCTGGAATCCCCCACCAAATAATAAAAGGAAAAAAGTTTATCGCTTATCACATTTTCGCTCTTAATGCAGTAAAAAGTAATAAAGTAGAACGTTGCCCAATACTGATCAATCATGACGTTTTACTTCATTACTTCTTAACTACTAGAACTCCACATTTAGCAGGCGGTAACCAAGAATACCACTGTATGTCTCTGCAAAATTATGCCATTCTGCGAGACACTGTTCAGGAGTATGACACCATAAAGACTGATATTAGATTTTAACTTTTTGAGTAGTCTGCTGGCGAATAATCTGAGACAAATAAAGTCAACATAATAAGGGATTTGCCTCTTCTACAATTATGTTTTTACTTGCTTCATGTCAAATATCAGCTCATTTGTAAAGCATCAGACATTTGAAGTTTTATGTACATGGAAATTCGATTTTTAAATACTCAGACGTGTCGTGGTTGGAAGGGAGGGGCGTTACTGCTTATATATGGGTCGTTGTGGAGATGTGATTAAAGAGCAGAAAGGCACTAAAATCTGTGGACGTGCCTACGACCACGTCGGGAATGTGACCACATTTGTTCTAGAACTAAAGCAGACAGTGCAGCATGTCTAGAACGAAATGTACACCACCCGCCGTCGTGTAACACGGTGTAAGAACAATCCTCGTAAAAGGATCCTATCCTACAGAGACTGGACACGAGTGGCGCATACTGTCAATCATAGTGGGTTTCGAACTCGACAGGAACTGCTGTTGCCAGTGAGTGCAGCTCCATCCTAACCCACTTCCGAGCGAACGATGCGAGGGCCTGCATGCAGTGTACACTTGTGTACATTTCAGAAGGTCACAGCTCACAGTGGCCCACAACTTCCATAAAAAAAGGGTTCAAATGGCTCTAAGCACTATGGAACGTAGCATCTGAGGTCATCAGAACTACTTAAACCTAACTAACCTAAGACCATCACGCACATCCATGCCCGAGGCAGGATTCGAACCTGCGACCGTAACGGCAGTGCGTTTCCCAATTGAAGCGCCTAGAACCGCTCGGCCACAGCGTCCCGCTCGTCTTCCACTGTTCAGCGGGCCACTCTGTAGCAATTCTGCACGTGTGGGATGTCACTTTGACCTGCTGCAACTGCCCAAGTCGCTCGAAATGGACAATAGACATGAATGGATGCTGGTGATCAGACAGGATGCTTACGTACGTGTCATCCGTCAAGAGTCGAATCTAGACGTATAAGGGGTTCCGTATCACTCAAACTGCACCCGCCCCAGTCCATTACAGAGCCTACCCAGCTTGAATAGTCCCCTGTTTAGATGCAGGATCCATGGATTCATGAGGTTGTCTCCATACCCGTACACGTCCATCTGCTCGATACAATTTCAAACGAGACTCGTCCGACCAGGCAATATATCCCAGTCAAAATGGTTCAAATGGCTCTGAGCACTATGGGACTTAACATCTGAGGTCATCAGTCACCTAGAACTTAGAACTACTTAAACTTTAGGACATCACGCACATCCATGACCGAGGCAGGATTCGAACGTGCGACCGTAGCAGCAGCGCGTTTCCTGACTGAAGCGCCTATAACCACTCGGCTACAACGACCGGCTCGTCTTCCATTGTTCAGCGGGCCACTCTGTGGCAATTCTGGACGTGTGGGATGTCACTTTGTCCTGCTGGAATTGCCCAAGTCGGTCGAAATGGACAATAGACTTAAATGGATGCAGGTGATCAGACAGGATGCTTACGTACGTGTCATCTGTCAAGAGTCGTATCTAGACGTATAAGGGGTCCCATATCACTCCAACTGCACACGCAGCAGACCATTACAGAGCCTCCACCAGCTTGAAAAGTCCCCTACTGACATGCAGGGCCTATGGGTTCACGAGGTTGTCTCCATACCGGTACACGTCCATCCGCTCGATACAATTTGAAACGAGACTCGTCCTACCAGACAATATATCCCAGTCATCAACAGTCCAGTCACGGTGTTGACGAGCCCAGGCGAGGCGCGAAGCCTTGTCTCGTGCAGTCATCAAGGGTCTACGAGTGGGCCTTCGGCCCCGAAAGCCCATATCTATTATGTTTCGTTGATGCTGACGCTTGTTGATGGCCCAGCAGTGAAATCTGCAGCATTTTGCGGAAGGATTGCAGTTCTGTCACGCTGAACAATTCTCTTCAGTCGTCGTTGATCCCGTTCTTGCAGGATTGTATTCCAGCCGCAGCGATGTTGGAGATTAGATGTTTTACCGGATCCTTGATGTTCGCGGTACATCCGTGAAGTGGTCGTACGGGAAAATCCCTTCATCGCTACCTTGGAGATGCTGTGTCCCATCACTCGTGCGCCCACTATAACACCACGTTCAAACTCATATAAATCTTGATAACCTGCCATTGTAGCAGCAGTAACGATCGAACAACTGCGCCAGACACTTGTTGTGTTATATAGGCGTTGCCGGCCGCAGAGCCGTGTTCTGCCTGTTTAGATATCTCTGTATTTGAATATGCATTCCTATACCAGTTTGTTTGGCGCTTTATATATATATATCACGAAATAAGAAACAAACGAAAAAACTACAAAGAACGAAACTCGTCTAGCTTGAAGGGGGAAACCAGATGGCGATATGGTTGACCCCGCTAGATGGCACTGCCATAGGTCAAACGGATACCAACTGCGTTTTTTAAAATAGGAGCACCCATTTTTTATTACTTATTCGTGTAGTAGGTTAAGAAATATGAGTGTTTTAGTTGGACCACTTTTTTCGCTCTATCATAGATGGCGCTGTAATAGTCACAAACATATGGCTCACAGTTTTAGATGAACAGTTGGTAACAGGTAGGTTTCTTAAATTAAAATACAGAACGTAGGTACGTTTGATCTTTTTATTTCGGTTGTTCCAATGTGATACACGTACCTTTGTGAATTTATCATTTCTGAGAACGCATGCTGTTACAGCGTAATTACCTGTAAATATCACAATACCAGAATAAATACTCAAAATGATGTCCGTGAACCTCAATGCATTTGGCAGTACGTGTAACGACATTCCTCTCAACAGCGAGTAGTTCGCCTTCCGTAATGTTCGCACATGCATTGACAATGCGCTGGCGCATGTTGTCAGGCGTTGTCGGTGGATCACGATGGCAAATAACCTTCAACTTTCCTCACAGAAAGAAATTCGGGTACGTCAGATCCGGTGAACGTGCGGGCCACGGTATGGTGCTTCGACGACCAATCCACCTGTCATGATATATGCTATTCAATACCCCTTCATCCCTACGCGAACTGTGTGCCGGACATCCATCATGTTGGAAGTACATCGCCAATCTGTCATGCAGTGAAACATCTTGTAGTAACATCGGTAGAACATTACGTAGGAAATCAGCATACATTGCACCATTTAGATTACCATCGATAAAATGGGGGCCAATTATCCTTCCTCCCATAATGCCGCACCATACATTAATCCGCCAAGGTCGCTGACGTTCCACTTGTCGCAGCCATCTTGGATTTTCCATTGCCCAATAGTGCATATTATGCCGGTTTACGTTACCGGTGTTGGTGAATGACGCTTCGTCGCTAAATAGAACGCGTGCAAAAAATCTGTCATCGTCCCGCAATATCTCTTGTGACCAGAGGCAGAACTGTACACGAGGTTCAAAGTCGTCGCCCTGCAATTCCTGTTGCATAGAAATATGGCACGGGTGCAATCGATTTTGATACAGCATTCTCAACACCGACGTTTTTGAGATTCCCGTTTCTCGCGCAATTTGTGTGCTACTAATGTGCGGATTAGCCGCGACAGCAGCTAAAAGACCTACTTGGGCATCATCATTTGTTGCAGGTCGTGTTTTACGTTTCACATTTGGCTGAACACTTCCTGTTTCCTTAAATAACGTGACTATCCGGCGAACGGTCCGGGCACTTGGATGATGTTGTCCAGGATACCGAGCAGCATAAATATCACACGCCCGTTGGGCATTTTGATCACAATAGCCACACATCAACAGGATTTGGCCTTTTCCGCAATTGCTAAACGGTCCATTTTGAGACGGGTAATGTATCACGGCGCAAGTGCCGTCCGCACTGGCGGAATGTTACGTGATACCACGTACTTATACGTTTGTGACTATTACAGCGCCATCTATCACAAAGCGAAAAAAGTGGTCCAACTAAAACATTCATATTTCTTTACGTAATACACGAATATGTAATAGAAAATGGGGGATCCTATTTAAAAAAAAAAAAAAACGCAGTTGATATCCGTTTGATCTACGGCAGCGCCATCTAGCGGGTCAACCATAGCGCTATGTGGTTTCCCCCTTCAAGCTAGACGAGTTTCGTTCTTTGTAGTTTTTTCGTTCGACGCTTATTTCGTGAGATATTTGGCCCGGTCACTGTCAATGCTCCCCGTGTACCTGCTACCTCTTCCTCTGGGACTCGAGGTGAGGGGAGGTTCTCTGGCTGTCTGGAACGCGAGGCCACTTAAGAGCGGCGGCGGGGCGGCTCCGGGTGCGAATGAGCGACGCGCCGACCGCTGACCCCAGGCGCCGACGCTGACGTGACAGGCGTCAGCAACGTCAGCCGACTCTGCCTTCTTCTCTTGGAGAGCCACAAAGCTTCCAAGCTGCGGCTGTCAGATTTCCGTGAAATGGTCAAAGCAAAGTGAAACAGAACAATATACAATCAAGATTCTGCACAGAAATACGATGCTGTGTTACAATATGCTTGGCAGAAGGCGGGTTGTGACGCTGATAAAACAATATCTTCGTTCGCAGATGTAAGTGAATCGGTTAGTTGACAAGCCACTCATGTCCATTTTCAGCCAAATCGGCGTTTAATGCGCATACAGACTGAACCACTTAAAACTTGTATCGCAAATACTGCAGAAATGGAAAATGCTATTGATTGATTCGCAGAATGGATTAGTAAACAGGGGCTCGCATTGGGGTTAGCCAATAAACAGATTGTAGTAATACTTAGCAAGTATTTTTTTTCTGCACACATGCGTATTGACTAACAAACTAAAAGGGGGAAAAATAGAATGTTGCATGGGGGCTTAATTAAATAAAATGCAAATAATTTTAGTTTTGTAAGTCCGATTACGCTGTTTCTCGTAAACGGTGGGCCCTGACTAGTATTATTACGCAATCTGACTGCATAGAATAACAACAAACAATGAAAGAAAAATTTTCGTTAACACAATTAATTAATTAAGTCCCCAGCAACTATGAAACCTACGAAATCAAAGCACGAGTATAACTGTTCTGTATGTGGAAGTATGACTCAACACACATCTGGCACGGTTCTTCTTCAACAAGACAAGAATTTTTAAATACCAATTTTACTGACGTGATAAAAGAAAATTAGAAATACTATATTTGCGTAAGGAAAGCAGAATTAAACTCTAATACAAGAACACACGCCAGATGCTTTGTTGACTGAACCTGTAATGACGCATTATTTAGGACACTGAAATAATGAAAAAAAAAGAAAAGTAGTTTGTTACCTTAATTTATATTGATGAAAATCACTCTAATCCTTACAATATATCTCCACACCGACTAGTTACTATCACATCTCAACCAGAACTCTCTAATATCACATCTCAGCAAGCACTGCCTACAAACACTCTCTGCTACGAGTTCTTAACAAGTACTGACTGCTACGAGTTCTTAACACGCACTGACTACTACGAGACCTCGACAGGCACTGTGGAGGCGGCAGAATAGTACTCTTTGGCGCAATCTCTGGCGCAGTGGCTCAGTGTAGCCACCTTTCAATGTCACTGGTGTTTGTTGCAGGATACAGTGCGAGTCGTTTACGAGATATCGTGTTCTCAAAAGCAACCACACTGGTACTTGTTTGTACCGTTCAACCTGCGGAGTTTCTAGTTACAATATTTCCATGTTTGCTTACAGCGTGCTTTTCGGTTTCTTAAGTGCATTGGGAGTCTTCAGGCAGTGTGTGAGAGTCCAGACAGTAGGTCCTGAGTGGACGATGGGATTTACCAATGCAGAAAAAGTCGACCTGTTCAAGGTATGTGGAGAGTGCAGGAAGAATGAAGTTCGTTTTGGTTCAGTGTATGCAGCAAGACATC
Source organism: Schistocerca serialis cubense (assembly GCF_023864345.2). Classification (NCBI taxonomy): domain Eukaryota; kingdom Metazoa; phylum Arthropoda; class Insecta; order Orthoptera; family Acrididae; genus Schistocerca; species Schistocerca serialis. Next base: position 586,024,412 of record NC_064644.1, read on the forward strand.
CCAATAGATATCAGTTGTAGAATTTTGGAACACGTATTATGTTCGAGTATAATGACTTTTCTGGAGACTAGAAATCTACTGTGTAGGAACCAGCATGGGTTTCGAAAGAGACGATCGTGTGAAACCCAGCTCGCGCTATTCGTCCACAAGACTCAGAGGGCCATAGACACGGGTTCCCAGGTAGATCCCGTGTTTCTTGACTTCCGCAACGCGTTCGATACAGTTCCCCACAGTCGTTTAATGAACAAAGTAAGGTCATATGGACTATCAGACCAGTTATGTGACTGGATTGAAGAGTTCCTAGATAACAGAACGCAGCATGTCATTCTCAACGGAGAGAAGTCTTCCGAAGTAAGAGTGATTTCAGGTGTGCCGCAGGGGAGTGTCGTAGGACCGTTGATATTCACAATATACATAAATGACCTTGTGGATGACATCGGAAGTTCGCTGAGGCTTTTGCGGATGATGCTGTGGTATATCGAGAGGTTGTAACAATCGAAAATTGTACTGAAATGCAGGAGGATCTGCAGCGAATTGACGCATGGTGCAGGGAATGGCAATTGAATCTCAATGTAGACAAGTGTAATGTGCTGCGAATACATAGAAAGATAGATCCCTTATCATTTAACTACAATATAGCAGGTCAGCAACTGGAAGCAGTTAATTCCATAAATTATCTGGGAGTACGCATTAGGAGTGATTTAAAATGGAATGATCATATAAAGTTCATCGTTGGTAAAGCAGATGCCAGACTGAGATTCATTGGAAGAATCCTAAGGAAATGCAATCCGAAAACAAAGGAAGTAGGTTACAGTACGCTTGTTCGCCCACTGCTTGAATACTGCTCAGCAGTGTGGAGTCCGTAGCAGATAGGTTTGATAGAAGAGATAGAGAAGATCCAACGGAGAGCAGCGCGCTTCGTTACAGGATCATTTAGTAATCACGAAAGCGTTACGGAGATGATAGATAAACTCCAGTAGAAGACTCTGCAAGAGAGACGCTCAGTAGCTCGGTACGGGCTTTTGTTGAAGTTTCGAGAACATACCTTCACCGGGGAGTCAAGTCGTATGTTGCTGCCTCCTAAGTATGTCTCGCGAAGAGGCCATGAGGATAAAATCAGACAGATTAGAGCCCACACAGAGGCATACCGACAATCCTTTCCAGGTACAATACGAGACTGGAATAGAAGGGAGAACCGATAGAGATACTCAAGGTACCCTCCGCCACACACCGTCAGGTGGCCTGCGGAGTATGGATGTAGATGTAGATGTAGAACCCTCTCGGCAATTATTTATCGAACTCTCCAACTAGTTACGTGTAAGTGGCAGAGTGACACCTAGAGAACGTAACGGAAGGAAACCAGTGACATAGAAGAGGTGGAAATTAATTTTCTTGCTGCTGTTGCAGTTTTCCGCCTGTTAGTTCCCGCCCAATCGCACGAGGAAGTGGTATGAGTCAGGGAAGTGTCCTACACATTCTCCGTCCACAGAGGTTCTGTCACTATCACATCTCTCTCCATTAAGAAGTGCATGAGAACGATTTAGAGATCGTGCTAACTTCTGTACAAGGGCATTAAGACAGCAGTCGTTCCATACCAGACTGGAAACGTGTATTGCCGCTGTCGGTGGTCATTTTGAACACAACCCGTGATGGTGAGTTGTCTCGGTAGCGGTCAGAATCCACGCAACTACTGTATGCATTTGTGACGTTTTTCAGTCTGTGCTACCATAGGTATTATACAAATGTCAGTGTGGGATCTTTTTAAGATATAAGATATCTCGTAATCGACTGGCACTAGAATCATGTAACAAACACCACTGACACTCTAATTTACCGTGCTTTTAGTTTGTTAATGTCAATAGGTATTGTTCTATTTAAAAAAGTGTGTACATTTTCTAAGTATTATCAGAGTCTGTTAATTGGCCAACAGTACCGACCCTGACTATCAATATATTCTGTGAGAACAGCACACCAGTAGCACTTCCCATGTACAAGCAGTTACGAGTATGGGCAGTCGTCAGCTGTATAGTGGAACGTTCGAGAGAGCGGACGAGGTGCAAAAGATAGGTGATGATTCCAGATTAAATCGTACATCATTTTTTTGAAAACAACAGATACATGAATTTCCTTTATAAAAATTATCATATACGCTAGGGATTAACTCTGGGAAAAATTATTCTATCGTTGTCTGTAAAACACGCTGCGTTACAAATTCCATTATTACTCACCGTGAAAGCATACCCAGAATGGCATGTACCAAACAATGTTAAAAATTGAGACGTGAAAAAGTTGCAGAAATGTCTATTCACTGAAGAGAATGTGAAAACCTTTTGTGACGAGGTATTCTGCTGGCCTGCAGTGTTTCGGGTAAAAGTACTGAGACAAGTTAGGAGAGTGAAAAGAACTGGTACGAAATGCTTAGAAGACAGGAAGAAAAATCTTAGTGAACAGTTGAAAGAGCACCGGAAGAAAAGAAGAACGAATAAGGAATAGAAATTGGCACGTGTTCCGTAGTTGGCCCAAGCGAGACGAAACACAACAAAAGCAAAAAAAAAAAGAAAAATTGTAAATTGTCATTAATCTGTGGGGCCATGTATTTTTGTCACAGCTGTTGCCTAGCCCTACTTGGATCTATGAGAAATCTGTGAAGTTGCTACCTGCTAGCTGGCCACCTCATAAAACAGCTGCTACTTTGGTGGTCGCTGCCACATGCAAATAAAGAAATAAATAAATGAATAAGAAATAAAAATAAAATAAAATAATTAGATTATTGTCCGCAGTAAGTGGTCTTGCGGTAGCATTCTCGCTTCCCGCGCACGGGGTCCCGGGTTCGATTCCCGGCGGGGTCAGGGATTTTTCCTGCCTCGAGGTGACTGGGTGTTCTTTTGTCGTCTTCATTATCATCATTCATCCCCATTACGGTCGGAGGAAGGCAATGGCAAACCACCTCCACTAGGACCTTGCGTAGTACGGCGTTGCGGGTCTCCCGCATCGTCCCCTACTCTCCTCGGAGTATGGGACCTCATCGTCAATTATATTATTACTCTGCAACAAGCCACCGGACTCTGCGTGACCGCTACGCCAAATTAATCATAAAGTATCACAGAGCACCATGCGAAATTTTCTCAGTAGTGTTCGGGCTCACCCTACAGGAGTACCTAACAGTTATATGCAGGCGATCTGCTAGATTTATTGGCGGCTCAACAGACGGCGCATCATTTTTTATTAACAGGGAATGAAATTAAACACGTTTGCTCTATGTCAATGTCTTTAACAAATAATCCCTGGAGTAAAGGAGTGGAACTGAAAGAATGCGCTTTGGTACCGTCACCGTACAGTAGCCATCGGGGAATGCAGAATGCGGCGGCGACGAGATCCGCGCCGACATCAGCGACGTGAATAGCGCGAGACAGGTGGTGCCCACTTTGGGTCCTCGGAGCCGGTTGGTCGTCCCGTCGCGTCGACACGCTTTCCAGCCGTGCAGATGTCACGCCAGCACTGCACTGGCAGTAACACGCCGGAAAGCGGCGAAACGTCTCTCCAGCTGATACTACGGGAGACCATCCGAAAATAGTGCCACAGCTGGAAGAGAATGCCAGAGACGAGAACAAATCCGTCCGCCTCATTGTAAACCCGACTCGACACTTTACACTGTCTGATCAGAAGTACCCGGACACCTATCAGTGGACGTTAATATGGAGTGTGTCCACCCTTCGATCTTATGATGGCTTCAGCTCTGCTGGGGACTCTTTCAATGAAGTGTCTGAATGTCTGTGGAGGAATGTCAGTCCATTCTTCGTCAAGAGCCGAAACCAGAGAATGTGGTGATATGAAATATTGGTCTGGAGTGAAGTCAGCGTTCTAACTCATCCCAAAGATGTTCCAATGGGTTCAGAGTTAGACTTAAGGTCAATAAGACGACCACACCCTAACTACGAAAAACATCTCCATACCGTTACACCATCTCCTCTGTACCTCGAGGAGCTACACACGACGCCAGGTAACGTTCTACAGACGCTAGCCAAACTCAAACCCCTCCATCGGACTGCACAGCGGATACTGTGGTTGATGAGCCCAAATCGACTCGTCTGTAGTCATCCACCACCCAGAGACGTTACCCTTTACATCGCCTCAAGTTTCGCTTAGCAATATCTACAGAACTGTGTGACTTATGAGAACCTGCTCTTCCAGTGAACCCCACTCTTCTTACCTCCCTACGCACAGTCATTGTAAAACTTTGGAACTCACGAGCGATTCCTCCCGATGAACCCATCCGATTTTTACAAATATCTTCCGCATTTCTCAACGGTTCCTCGCCATCAGTAAGTGAGGTCTTTGCGGTCTTGCTTTATCTGTAGTTATTCCTTCGCGGTTCCGCTCCACAGTCGCATGACCACCAGCCTACTTGGGCAGTTTTAGAGGGCTGAAATGTCTGGTGGATTTGTTACTCATTGTCAGGTGACATCCGATCTCGAGTCCACGTTCGTAGTCACTGAGCTGTCCTAACCGACCCTTCTTGGCTGTCACGCTTCTCTACTGACAACACACTACCCGCCCCCCCCCCCCCCCCCCATCCTTTTATATTGACGGATACGCATCCCGTGTCATCCAGTGGTCAATTCCGCATTACATACTTTTGATCTCACAGTGTATCTACTCGTACATCTGCATCTGTACTCCATAAGCCTCATCGAGCGAGGTGGCACAGTAGTCAGCACACTGAACTCGCATTCTGGAGAATGCATTTCCATCACGAGTAGGGTTCCAAACTATCTGTTCTAAGTAGTTTTCAGATAACGCATTTAACAAGATTATGGTATTATTGGGGTACTTACGTAGTAGCTAAGTAACGTTTTCTCTAAAGTTTCCGATTACACCAGGAAGTGAGTCTGGTGGTCGGCAGAAGGATCCAGTAATGATTTAGCTGTCCGTACTAATGCAGAGAGCGGATGGTGACATCACTCGTGCAGTACCGGACGTTACGCTGGAGAAGTGAATGCTTGCGTTGCAAAAGCGATGAGGTGGTCGTCACGGTTCAAGGCCCTTTCCATTCCACGTATTAGCCGCCTAATCAGCGCTCTCCGAATGAGGCGTTTTCTTCGCACTTGACCTCGTTCAGCGACCGCCCAGGGCTCCGTCACTTAGCACACGCGCGCGGGCTGTCTGATCTGGCGCCTCCAAAGAGACACAATACCACGGCGGCAGTGAGGCGAAGTAAACAGCCCTCCGTTCTATTTATGTACTAATAGGAGCTGTGTTGGATAGGGGTTGATAATATGTCAAGTAACTACGAAATAACATCTAGCGATTGACGTCGAGCAAATACAGACTGAAAAGGTATAATTCTTGGTTACAGCGGACGAGTGCTTGATATTCAGTGTTATCAAAAATTGTTCAAACGGCTCTGAGCACTATGAGACTTAACATCTGAGGTCATCAGTCCCCTAGAACTTAGAACTACTTAAACCTAACTAACCTAAGGACATCACACACATCCATGCCCGAGGCAAGATTCGAACCTGCGACCGTAGCGGTTGCGCGGTTCCAGAGTGAAGCGCCTAGAACCGCTCGGTCACACCGGCCGCCCTATTCAAAGTTATCAGCGGGGTTAGTAATCTGCAGTGTGTGAATTATAACAATTTACAGCGCACCATACTGGTGTAAGCGAAGTCGAGCCGAACAAGTTGATATAGGACACTTTGTGGTCTATCAAGCCGGGAAACGACCACAAATTCGGCTACAAAAACTACCTAAGCTGCCGCTTGAGATTTGGGCTAAAATCGGACTTCAATATTACGAAGCCCTCGTTTTTTGATCTTACAAAATATAAGACTAACGTTTGTGTAAATTTTATTTCCAAATACTGTGAATTTCGACACCACAAAATTAACAATTAAATCGTTCTATTTGTATGCCTTCTTACTAGGAAACTACTGTGTTTGTGAGGATTAAGCATAGATCGAATTGTAAAGGTAATAAATTCGTACACAACGTTTACAAAAGTCGTTTTTCTTTCATTAATATCACGGGAAAGTTTCAATTACCAATGTTAATGCTATAAGAAGTATCAAAATTCTTATCGACTAAGCTGATTGCGTAAAAAGGCAGGAGGACATTAAAACTATGGCGCTGCGCGCATGCGCTGCGTCTTAGGAGCTTTTGTAGGTCATTTTGAGGTCGTTTCCCCATCTTGACAGATCGAAAGTGGCCTGTATCGAATTGTTCGTCTCGACTTCTTCTCCACCACTGTGGTACATTGTAAACAGTTTTCGTTTACATTTTGATAGATAAAGTTACTACTGTACTCCCAGACGACACATTGGCATTCAGAGTGAGAAGATACGGTCCGGAAAGTACTGTCTAGGTTCAGTCTACGTGCGGTTTAATAGACCCTTTTATATACAAAAGAATACGTCCAATACAGAAAAATACCGAGCTGTCCAGACTTGTATAGTCCGAGTAGTCCACAAGTTTCCGAAAAGACAAAATTATAGAAAGAAAATTTCAAGAAAAAGATTACTTTTCTGTAAATTGTATGAAACGTATGGTTAACTTTCATTTAAATTTGATAAGTGAAATAAACAGTGTATTACATGAGTCATATATGGAAATTTGGCTAACGCATGCCGCCCGTTGGTGGCCGAGCGGTTCTAGGCGCTTCAGTCTGGAACCGCGCGACCACTATGGTCGCAGGTTCGAATCCTACCTCGGGCATGGATGTGTGTGATGTCCTTAGGTTAGTTAGGTTTAAGTAGTTCTAAGTTCTAGGGGACTGGTGACCTGAGATGTTAAGTCCCATAGTGCTCAGAGCCATTTAACCATTTTTTTTTTTTTTTTTTTTTGCTAAGGCATCATGTCACTACAGGATCACCCAACATGCGAAACATTCAAACGAAAATGGTACCAGTGAAATCAACACGTAAGACACTGCTTACATAAAATGTCCGTCTGCTGAATGAAGTTATCATTCCCTCATTATATACGAGTTATCAAAATTCTGAAAAATGCGTACCCATGTAGAGATGGAGACCAAGATTCGGTATCATAGAGCAATTTGCACTATGCACTTTAGTATCATCCTTAAGTTGTAACTTAAAACTAACAAATTCTCCCCATCTGATAAAAAAAAGTGATTCACCCAGAAGAGATTGCCTGATATCAACGTAACTATACATCATTAGTGGGTATGTAAATTATTAGAGCTGCAGTTTTCTGTGACAGATAGAACGACCGCGACTGTCCAGTTGTGTTGTTTGTGTGTAGTGTTGTTACTAACAAGGGAACCTTCCCATCGTACCCCCCTCAGATTTAGTTATAAGTTGGCACAGTGGATAGGCCTTGAAAAACTGAACTCAGATCAATCGAGAAAACAGGAAGAAGTTGTGTGGAACTATGAAAAAAATAAGCAAAATATACAAACTGAGTAGTCCATGCGCAAGATCAGTAACATTAAGGATGATCTGAGCTCAGGAGCGCCGTGGTCCCGTGGTTAGCGTGAGCAGCTGCCGAACGAGAGGTCCTTGGTTCAAAGCTTCCCTCGAGTAAAAAGTTTAATTTTTCATTTTCAGACAATTATTAAAGTTCAGGCACTCAGACATAATCAGCTTTTCTCTCCAAAATTCCAGGACATGTTCAGATTTGCTTGGACATATGCAGGATTTGACGGTCTACACACGGATAAATTTGAAAACGTTAAAAACATATGTTTTGACAGAGCACAGTGAAACCTGTGCGACTGTGAAACTGTTGCATTCATTTGTTGCAGTTTATGTGACAAACTCTTATGTTTTAATCACTTTTTTGGCAGTGATTATCACATCCACAAGAAAACCTAAATCGGGCAAGGTAGAAGAATCTTTTCACCCATTCGCCAAGTGTACAAGTTAGGTGGGTCGTCAATATATTCCTGTCATGTGACGCACATGCCGTCACCAGTGTCGTATAGAATATATCAGCCGTGTTTTCCTGTGGAGGAATCGGTTGACCCATGACCTTGCGATCAAATGTTTTCGGTTCCCATTGGAGAGGCACGTCCTTTCGTCTACTAATCGCACGGTTTTGCGGTGCGGTCGCAAAACACAGACACTAAACTTATTACAGTGAACAGAGACGTCAATGAACGAACGCCCAGATCATAACTTTGTGGCCGGCCGGTGTGGCCGTGCGGTTAAAGGCGCTTCAGTCTGGAACCGCGTGACCGCTACGGTCGCAGGTTCGAATCCTGCCTCGGGCATGGATGTGTGTGATGTCCTTAGGTTAGTTAGGTTTAATTAGTTCTAAGTTCTAGGCGACTGATGACCTCAGCAGTTAAGTCGCACAGTGCTCAGAACCATTTGAACCATTTTTTTCATAACTTTGTGAAAATAAAGAAAGTAAACTTCTCACTCGAGAGAAGACTTGAACCAAGGACCTCTCTTTCCGCAGCTGCTCACGCTAACCACGGGACCACGGCGCTCCTAAGCTCAGAGTATCCTTAATGTTGCCTATGTTGTTCATGGACTACTCAGTTTGTATATTTTGCTTACTTTTTCATAGTTCCACACAACTTCTTCCTGTTTTCTCGATTGATCTGTGTTCAGTTTTTCAAGGTCTATCCACTGTGCTAACTTACAACTGAATCTGAGGGGGGGGCGATGGGGAGGTTCCCTTGTGAGTAACAGTGGTAAGGAGAGGTGGACTACAGAGTGGTGTGGTACCTGTCATCGTAGGAAAGCTGGTCAGGAACAGAAATGAATAGCGGAAATATTAATCACAGTAAACAGAATATTCACTTAACTTGTATTTCTCCAAGCAAACAAAGACGCATTAGAATTAACGCAGCGATAAACAGAATCCAGCTAGCACAATGTCTAGTATGAGGCTAGCTGTAGTAAGGCACGAACGATGGAGTCGGAGACGCGGCTAGGCGGCGCCTGCCCAGCGAAGTGGCTTCGAGCGGGAGTGGGCTGAGTCGCTGCCGCCGGCCATCCTGTGTCACGGCAGCAGAGGGCGCTCCCAGTCCAGAGCCGACCCAGGCGTGGCTCAGCGGGCGCGCACGACCCCGCGCGGCTGCTGTTGGCGTCAGACGGAAACTTGAAATCACTCAGCCGTGACGCCCATGCAGTGGTAGCGATACATCGTATCACAGGATACATAACGGGTGTGAATGGTGTCAGATGTTGAGAAATCGCTGCGAAGGAAATGGACTCGCTTGAGACAGTGTTATCAGCAGAGTTTGGAGGGCCTTAATTGAGGGTCTTCACTTGGTCGGCTGGATGGACTGTGCAATATCGACGCATGTGACAGTAGCTCATTGTTGGACTGCTTATGAATGTGAAGACGGGCACACGCATCATCAAGGTTCCATTCGACAATGTCCGAACAGCACAAGGAAGACTAGCTTACCGTGCACCAGGCACATCTTGCATCTGCCATACAACAACGCACTATATCATGCTGCACCATTCGGTCAGAGACTAGCAGACTGAGGAATACCAACCAATGAGAAGGCTGCCGTTCAAACCACAAAACAAGCGGTGCCGTAACCTGGAAGCGTCGACTGCTGATCAACCGCATGCATTTTGTGCAGTGATGAATCGCGGTTTTGCCCTCTCTCGAGGTCCCGTTCTTCCTGTGTTTTGGGGAGGCACAGCAGGCCACTCTTCGCCTCGTGGTGTGGGGAGTGAGTGGGGAAGCTTTGGCGGCACAGCGGTAGTGTACGGCTCGGACATCCTGCGTCCCCGTGTCTTACCTGTGATGCGACACTGTCGCGGTGCCATTTTTCAGAAAGACAATACTTGTTCACACGCAGCACCTTCCTCTATGAACTGTCTGTGTGAAGTTGAGGCACATCCGTGGCAAGCAAGTCCCTGGTAGAACACGTATGAGATCAGCTCACACGTCAACTTTATCGCAGCGCCAGTGGCGAGGATATCAACGACCAGTTAGAACAGTGGTGGGCCAGTTTGCCTCGGGAGAGGGCACAACGGCTCTATGACATCCTTCAGAACTGAATGAGTGCGTGCATCTGTGTCAGAGGGTTATCAACGTCATACAGATAAGCGGGCTCGTAGTGCCGAGTATTCAACAATTTAACTCGATATTGTAATCACTGAGATAACATTATATACTTTCTCAACCGGTGAAGTTCCTCCTCCCTTCCTGGGTGTGTCCTTTTCGTTCTCAGTGTGTCTGTTGAATGGCAGTTACTTGTCTTCCTGTATGTTATGCATTTTTTGTTATGTCGAAGCGTCTATCATTTTAATTTTAGCAGAAAATTGGAAAAAATTTTCGGAGCAATTCCTATTTCAAAACTGTCAAACAGTAAATCAACAGAAATACGTACTTGACCATACCCTAGGTCTAGCAACGAAGTTTTCAATCACAACAATATTGTATAATGTTTTTTATTCCAGTCTTTGATCACAATATGAATTCTTTAGACGATGACCGGTTTCACTCCGTAATAACCATCCTCAGATCTTTTTTACACCATGTCCTAAAGTGTAAGGCCATAATGGCATCGTCAAAACATATAAATTATGGCCTTATCACTTTAGGACACGGTGTAAAAAAGATCTGAGGATGGTTGTTACGGAGTGAAACCGGTCATCGTCTAAAGAATTCATATTGTGATCAAAGACTGGAATAAAAAACATTTGACAGTATTGGATCACTGTTTGTATACGCGACCATGTCGCAGTTGGTGACAATATTGTATGTGTGTGTCTCTTACTTTTCTTCAGCACTCCAGTTAAGCAAGAACCTGATTTGTTGACTATGGGAAGACCCGAGACACGACCAAGTGATTTAACTCATACACGGTAGTTCGGTTGTTTACGGCTTAAAATGAAAGACTCCAAGATGTTTTGGCTTAATACCCCTCCCCCCCCCCTTGATTTTGAGAAAAGCACACCTGACTTTCGTGACGCGTAATCAATTCAAATTGATAGGATCGATAGACTGAAAATTTAGCATTTTTCAGCAATTTATGGTTTCGCAAACGCATATTTTCCTAGACATCGAGGAAAAACAGTTTTACGACTGCTGCTTGTGTACGCATAAGGTAAACGCTGTTCATCGAAAGCGATGGTGGCGTAAGGACTATGCAATGCCGCCACCGTAGCTCAACGTGATCGGTCAGAGGAATTGACCCCATCTGTAATTTTAAAAAAAATGAGGAAAGTCTTCAACGTTGGAATTTGAGAGATGACACCTGACATCCGCAGAGAACTTAATAAGAGGAAACTAAGAAAAAAATGGAAGGGAAGAAAGAACAAGGACGTCTCGCTAGGAAACAAATAACTTGTGCGATTACGAAATGCTTTCCGCAGTTTCATTCATTTGCTTTTTCCCCATATCTAAGTTGTCGGGAATAGGATGGTTAATAAGGTGAATAAATCAATAATGGAAATGGAAATGAGCGTTTGGCGTCATTGGCCGGGAGGCCCCTTGCGGGGCAGGTCCGGCCGCCTTGGTGCAGGTCTTAGTACAATCGACACCACATTGGGCGACCTGCGCGCCGGACGGGGATGAAATTATGATGAAGACAGCACAACACCCAGACCCTGAGCGGGGAAAATCCCCGACCCAGCTGGGAATCGAACACAGGCCCGTAGGACGGCAATCCGTCACGCTGACCACTCAGCTATCGGAGCGGACAATAAATCAATAATGATATGACAAGAGCATCGTACTGTTGTTCGAAGAAAACGACGACTTGTAACGGAGTGAGTCAAGAAGCTATTGTAGAGGGATCAGGATTAATACTTTAAATCTTTAGTAATACAAATCGTTACAGAAATTTATTTGCCTATCTTGTTATTATTCTTCATTGATTTACTTACCTTATTAAACCACCTTTTCCTACCAATTTCGATACGGAATGCGTTTGTGAGTCGAACGCAGGCTCTTTGCTCTCCAGCCATATCCCTTGGTCACTACGGCAGGGGAACTTTCGATGAACAACGTTTAAGTTACGGATGCACAAGCGTCGTTCATAAAACTGTCCACGATTTTTAGGAAAATTTGTTTTTGCAGACCCCATATACGATGACGAAAATTGTTCAGTTTTCAATTATCTATTGCGTCAATTGCGTGTCATGAACTTTAGGAGTGGTTTCCTCAAAAACAGGTTTTTATCTGACTGGTTTGATGCAGACCGCCAAGAATTGCTCGCCTGCGCCAACGTTTTCATCTCAGATTAGCACTTCCAACCTATGTCCTCAATTATTTGCTGGATGCATTCTAATCTCTGTCTTCGTCTACAGTTTTTGCCCTCTACAGCTTTCTCTGGTACCACGGAACTAATTCCATGATGTCTTAACAGATATCGTATCTATTCCTTCGTCTTACCAGTGTTTTCCACTTATTCCTTTCCTCTCCGATTCTGCGTAGAACCTCCTCATTCCTTACCTTATCAGTCCACCTAATTTTCAACATTCTTTTGGAGCACCACATCTCAAATGCTACAATTCTCTTCCGTTCCCGTTTTTCCAAACTCCATGTTCCACTACCGTAAAAGGCTGTGCTCCAAACGTACATTATCAAAAATTTCTTCCGTGCATTGAGACCTTTGTTTGACATTAGCGGACTTCTCTTGGGCAGGAATGCCCATTTTTGCCTATGCTAGTTTGACTTTTATATCCTCCTTGCTCCATGCATCATGGGTTATTTTGCTGCCTAGCTGCAGAATTCCTTAATTTCATCCGTGACCACCAATCCCGATGTTAAGTTTCTCGCCGTTCTCATTTCTGCTACTTATCATCACTCTCGTCTTTGTTCGATGTACTCTCGTTCCATATTGTGTGCTCATTAGACTATTCATTCCATTCAACAGAGCCGGCCAGTGTGGCCGAGCGGTTCTAGACGCTACAGTCTGGAACCGCGCGACCGCTAGCGTCACAGGTTCGAATCCTGCCTCCGGCATGGGTGTGTGCGATGTCCTTAGGTTAGTTACGTTTAAATAGTTCTAAGTTCTAGGGGACTGATGACCTCAGAAGCTAAGTCCCATAGTGCTCAGAGCCATTTGAACCCATTCGACAGATCCTGTAGTTCTCTTTCATTGAGAATAGCAATGTCCTGAGCTAATGTTGTCATTGATATCGCACCACCTTGACTTTTGATCCCACTCTTGAGCCTTTCTTTTATTTTCACATTGCTTCCTCGCTGTATAGATTGAACATTAGAGGCGAAAGACTACATCCCTGTCTTACACGCTTTTTAAGACAAGCACTTCATACGTGGTTTCCCACTCTTATTGTTCCCTCTTGGTTTTGTGCATATTGTGCGTCACCCGTCTTTCTCTATAGCGTACCCCGTACAGGGGCGTGACCCAAAATGTCAGAGTCTCTCATTCTGGGTTGTACACAAGCGACCTGTCAAATATGAGCCGATTCGGTTGGGCGAGTCTGAGAGGCATTCCTCTTGTCGGTGGCTTGTTCCCGAGGCAGGTGACGGTTGCAGTTGAAAAGTAGCCCGACCTGCTCACCGCATAATGGACAGCCTGAAACAGGCAGAAAATGAAGACAGACGTGGCGCGATTCACTTTCCGGAAGGAAATTCCAGTGGCCCTGATAAGAAAATGGAATGGGAGAGTTCTGTGAAACGTGGCGTACACGGAGTCCCAGGTGGAAAGTTGGCCAAGAGTGAGCGAGAGAAGCGCCGAGGCCGGGAAATTAAGAGAATGGAAGAGCGGCGTCGGCTGCGGCAGCGGCAGTGGCAGCGGCCGGTCCCAGGTGGGGGCGGCTATCGGCGTGCGTCACCAGGGCGTGGCGAGGGGTGCCGGTGGGCGTGGCCGGGGGACGGAGGCCGCCCGCCCGCGGGTGCCGATGGGCGTGGCGTGGCAGTGACACCGCGGCCGGCGGGCCGTCGACCCTGATGATCAAGGGAAACACACAAACTTACAACTAGCTGTTCACCTCAGCATAACACCTGCGTCATACGTATCGATTCGTATTAGTAACTGTAGCGCCAAATGAGATTGCAAATCAGACTGTATGTGCAACAAGTGTGCTCAATGTGCTTCATTTGTGACACTTTAGTCAGCACACCTGTGTTATGGTGAGCAACATACCGTTAGGACTCATTGCGCATCGCACCAATCTCGTGAGCAGATTCAGACTTCGCTAGTAAGCAGATCCCAACACGTAGTTTTCAAAGACACGAAATCGTCATTTGAGAAACTTAACTCCCGGAGAAACCAAAGGGATTGTTATAGAGCCGTTGCTATTTACACTACTGGCCATTAAAATTGCTACACCACGAAGATGACGTGCTACAGACGCGAAATTTAACCGACAGGAAGAAGATGCTGTGATATGCAAATGATTAGTTTTTCAGAGCATTCACACAAGGTTCGCGCCGGTGGCGACACCTACAACGTGCTGACATCAGGAAAGTTTCCAACCAATTTCTCATACACAAACAGCAGTTGACCGACGTTGACTGGTGAAACGTTGTTGTGATGCCTCGTGTGAGGAGGAGAAATGCGTACCATCACGTTTCCGACTTTGATAGAGGTCGGATTGTAGCCTATCGCGATTGTGGTTTATCGTATCGCGACATTGGCGCTCGCGTTGTTCGAGATCCAATGACTGTTAGCACAATATGCAATCGGTGGGTCCAGGAGGGTAATACGGAACGCCGTGCTGGACCCCAACGGCCTCGTATCACTAGCAGTCGAGATAACAGGCATCTTATCCGCATGGCTGTAACGGATCGTGCAGCCACGTCCCGATCCCTGAGTCAACAGATGGGGACGATTGCAAGACAACAACCATCTGCACGAACAGTTCGACGACGTTTGCAGCAGCATGGCTGCGGTTACCCTTGACGCTGCATCACAGACAGGAGCGCCTGCGATGGTTTACTCAACGACGAACCTGGGTGCACGAATGGCAAAACGTCATTTTTTCGGATGAATCCAGGTTCTGTTTACAGCATCATGACGGTCGCATCTGTGTTTGGCGACATCGCGATGAACGCATATTGAAAGCGTATATTCGTCGTCGCCATACTGGCGTATCACCCGGCGTGATGGTATGGGGTGCCATTGGTTACATCGGGAGGACGACGGTTCAATCCCGTCTCCGGCCATCCTGATGTAGGTTTTCCGTGATTTCCCTAAATCGCTTCAGGCAAATGCCGGGATGGTTCCTTTGAAAGGGCACGGCCGATTTCCTTCCCCATCCTTCCCTAATCCGAGCTTGTGCTCCGTCTCTAATGACCTCGTTGTCGACGGGACGTTAAACACTAATCTCCTCCTCCTCTTCCATTGGTTACACGTGTCGGTCACCTCTTGTTCGCATTGACGGCACTTTGAACAGTGGACGTTACATTTCAGATGTGTTACGACCCGTGGCTCTACCCTTCATTCGGTCTCTCCGAAACCCTACATTTCAGCAGGATAACGCACGACCGCATGTTGCAGGTCCTGTACGGGCCTTTCTGGATACAGAAAATGTTCGACTGCTGCCCTGGCCAGCACATTCTCCAAATCTCTCACCAATTGAAAACGTCTGGTCAATGGTGGCCGAGCAACTGGCTCGTCACAATACGCCAGTCACTACTCTTGATGAACTCTGTACCTGTACACGCCATCCGAGCTCTGACTCAATGCCCAGGCGTATCAAGGCCGTTATTACGGCCAGAGGTGGTTCTTCTGGGTACTGATTTCTCAGGATCTATGCACCCAAATTGCTTGAAAATGCAATCACATGTCAGTTCTAGTATAATATATTTGTCCAATGAATACGCATTTATCATCTGCATTTCTTCTTGGTGTAGCAATTTTAACGGCCAGTAGTGTACAATATACAGGGTGAACCACAGTTTGCGCTCTCTGACGCCACAGCACTATTCCTTGCGTACTAACAGTACAAAAATGTCTAAAAGAATTTCGTTCCGTGTATGTTTTTAGTAGGAAACTAATAGCGAGGAAAGTCCATTTCGTAATGCGGTATCGGCCGATACCCGGTCGACCGCACTTTCGAATACGTGCGCCGCCGGTTACGCCACCCCGGTACGAGGCCGCTGCTAACGAGCGATTACGCCGCTGTCAATGCGATGCAGGCATCCCCTCTGCGGAGCTCCAGCGGTGGTTGTGTTAAGTCCGAACATTCATAAAGTGATCATATTTTTGCGTGTTGCCAGCTGAATAACATTTACAGACTTTCTTACTGGCCAGGGCTCGTCATTTACTGAATAGTCATAATATTGAAGATTGTCTGGACTGCAAATCATTTTCATCGATATATATTTCAACATTCAAATCTACCGTTAGCAACCCACACTGCAGCTACAGCAACAAAGTTATATATTACTTTTACTACTTGATGGAATGTAGAATAAAGTAATATCTGACTTCTCTGCTCATGAACCGCGTCTCTTACTCGCTCCTGTATGCACAGCGTGAAAAGAAAATTATAGCACGTAACATTGCAATAATAGTACGACACGAGTTGGCTTGTAACCTCCCCGCTATACGGGGTGAGCCGCAATTTCCACTTAGAATAACTCCGAAAGAATCATAGTAGCTGAAAAGTTTGTGGGACAAATATTGCATGGGACAACGGGGGCCATAATATGACGCTGGTTTTTTGTTGCTAGGTGGGGTCGCGTCAGATATATGCTATAGTTTGGTACTTATTTTCTGATAGCAGCTACAGAGACGAATCCAATGATCTGTAACAGTAAGGTCTTTGAAGGTCAGCGAAGATCAAACAGGTGGCATGAACGTCCATTTACAGAAGGTGTTCGAAGTGATGACCATTGGTATCAATGCAGTGCTGCAATCTTCTTATCATGCATTGAGTGGTATTCCGTATCACTTCGGTACTTATCAAAGCACATGCTTTGACAATTCTCTCTCGTATATTGTGCAAATAATGAATATTCGCCGAATTCGGCGTATCCATCTAACGTGCCATTGACATGTAAACACCATTCGACGGTTTCGCTATACAACGCTAATAGGAGCGGTAAGACTAGTATCGTCGAATCAAGCGAATGTGAATGATGTTTTTCTTCGAAGAACAAGTCGATATGCTTCTCATTTACGGAGATTGCCAACGAAATTCAGTCAGAGCTAGAGACTTATACGCTGAAAGATCTCCTCAACGTAGTCACCCTACACGTCTTACCTTTAAATATGTACATGATAAACTGAGAGCAACTGGATCATTAACGCATCGGAAACATATTCGGCAAAGGAGAGTTACTAATGAGGAAACGGAAGTTGGTACTCTTGCCAACTGTGGTTCGAGATCCATGTGTTAGTTCGCGTCAAATCGCAAGGGAATCTGGCACGAGCCTATGTAGTGTTGTTCGTGTTCTGCATCGCCATAAAAATCGTCCGTTCCATATTAGTCTGCACCAAGAATTAACTGGTACGGATTGTATGCGTCGCATTGAATTCTACCGATGGGCTCAACTTCAGATTCAGAGGAATGACACATTTATTAATTCGATTTTATTTAGTGACGAGGCTACATTCACGAACCATGGAGATGTTATTTTGCATAACATGCACTATTGGGCAACTGAAAATCCATGTTGGCTGCGGCAAGTTGTACACCAAACACCGTGGTCGGTGAATGTATGGTGTAGGATTCTGGAGGACAGAACTATAGGTCCCTATTTCATCGAAGGAAATTTTAATGGTAGGAAGTACGCCACATTCATGTAAGAAACATTAGGTCTGTTATTGGAAGATGCACCTTTCCGAATACCGAACAGAATGTGGTATCAACACGATGGGTGTTCGGCACATTTTTCGCTGATGGCTAGGAATGAGTTGCAGAGACAATTCCCAGATCGTTAGATTGGACGCGGAGGAAATGTGTCATGATCGGCTCGTTTGCCAGACATGACGCCCCTGGATTTTTTCTTGTGGGAATTCGTAAAAGACATCGTTTAAAAGGCGTTCCAACTACACCTGAATATATGCGACAGAGAACTGTCAGAGCATGGCCTTCGGTAAGGAATACCAGTCAATGCATGCTAAGAAGATTGCAGCACTGCATTGATACCAATGGTCATCACTTCGAACACCTTCTGTAAATGGACGTTCATGCCACCTTTGTGAACTTTGACCTTCAAAGACCTTACTGTTTGACACCACTGGATTTGTCTCGGTAGCCGCTATCAGATTATAGCATCCCATTTAAAAAAAACAAAGTTAACCTTCATAGCTCTGAAGCGTCTTCTTTTATGCAACTTTTGTCCCACAAACTTTTCAGCTCCTATCATGCTATCGGACGTATTCTTGGTGGCAATAGTTAGTGATTCATCCTGTATTTTGTTTCTGAATGGAATTTAGCTCAAATTTACCTCCAGTTCTTTAAAAATGTACGTATTACCAAAATTATGACTTACAAACTATTATCTGACAAACTCGTATGCTAACCTTTGCTGAAGAGAACCTAATTTGAATTGAACTGTAAATGAACTGAGTATAAATTGTCTTTATATGAAACGTGCAACTGAAGTAAAACAATTATCTGGCCCTAATAAAAAGTTCCATTTATCTAGCGTCTTGACAACATTGTTGCCGATTTCTCGAAAGCACAACAGCAAACAGGCAGCTAGATTTTTATTTCTAAATAAATATTCAAATTGTTGCTTACCACATAGTGCAATATGGTAATGCGTAACGATAAACAGTGGGGTGGGGAGAGTAATCATTCCCATGAAATGATAATCCAAGACAACGGTTTTAGAATGAAGTATGAATTCAAAACGACAGAGTAAAACTTCGCGTGATCTTCACACGTAACATTGGTCTGATTTGAAAAGGGTAAGTGTTACCAGATAATTTCCGTAAAAACCCAATCTGCTTAATCAGTTAATATGTTCACGCATGATCCATGGAAGTGAGGTGTTTATCTCTCCGCTCTGAGCAAGTGAACAAAGTCAACCAACTGGCAATAATCATTTCTACAAATTAGGTGCGCAGTGACGCAGTCTTACTTAAAACTTCTTCTTTTCCAAAAATAGCATTATCAAAATTTATATTCCTTTCGCCTTTCGGTACAGACATCATGATCGTCCTTGCTGTCCTTTCACCTAACTGATAGAATCACAAGTCGACACAGAACTAATAAATAAATACGTCCATCGATTGTCACGCTTCAACTAAGAATATATCAGACTGCGAAGAGATAATTTAACACTCACATAACTTGCTCTCCCTGACAAACATATCGATAACTTACAAAAATCAAAATGAAATGCCCTGCTTACAGGATGTATTAAAGTTCACTTGCTTTTGGCAATCTTTATCACTTCCTGTTTGCTATAGACTCCGGTTTACGCTCACGTCGTCCTCTCATTGATCTGTAGTTCCTAATGGAAAATTCAAGTAGCACAGCGCTAGCACTTTCGCTGGTGAGTCTGGAGTCTGATGCGACAACCGACTTGACACCCACAGGCACGGTCGTGTACATCACCCGAAAGAAGGCTTCGTCTCAGGTGCTTGTCTACCAGCTCACTTAACATAAGTTGTTTGCCCTGGCGCCGTCGAGGAACTTGCTACCGTCCTTGATAAGTTTCCTCCATCTCCTGCGGTCTTCGGCGAGGTAGCAGTTAGTCTTAAATGCGTTAATGTTACGCTTAGCCCGCATCTCGTGGTCGTGCGGTAGCGTTCTCGCTTCCCACGCCCGGGTTCCCGGGTTCGATTCCCGGCGGGGTCAGGGATTTTCTCTACCTCGTGATGGCTGGGTGTTGTGTGCTGTCCTTAGGTTAGTTAGGTTTAAGTAGTTCTAAGTTCTAGGGGACTTATGACCACAGCAGTTGAGTCCCATAGTGCTCAGAGCCATTTGAACCATTTGAATGTTACGCTTGACGCAGCCTTAAATCCAAACTGCAAGTATTCCTGGCGGTGTCTCGGTAAGCGCTGTTTGACTAGCAAGA
This sequence comes from Schistocerca serialis cubense, assembly GCF_023864345.2. Classification (NCBI taxonomy): domain Eukaryota; kingdom Metazoa; phylum Arthropoda; class Insecta; order Orthoptera; family Acrididae; genus Schistocerca; species Schistocerca serialis. The sequence continues at coordinate 586,044,302 of NC_064644.1, forward strand.
GGACCTTCCGGTCACGGAAATTCAGTTCGGCGTGAGGCTTCGCAGGCGACTAGTGTACCTCAAGGGTGATGAGGTGCTAACCGCACTATCCAGTTATAAAAACTTTCAAATAAAGTTAATTATCTAAAATATTATCAATTAAATAATAAAGAATTTCATTCCAAATAAGAAGTAACTATCCGCAGCTCGTGGTCTTGCGATAGTGTTCTCGCTTCCCGCGCACGAGGTCCCGCGTTCGATTCCCGGTGGGGTCAGGGATTTTTCTCTGCCTCGAGATGACTCGTTGTCTCGTCTTCATCATCATCGTCATTCATCCCCATTACGGTCGGAGGAAGGCAATGGGAAACCACCTCCGCTAGGACCTTGCCTAGTACGGCGGTGCGGGTGTCCCGCATCGTCCCCTACGCTCCTCGGAGTATGGGACCTCACCATGATCATCATCATGAAGTAATTGTTGCAGCTAATTAACATAAAATGTAAACTACAATTAATATTTTCTGTTTAAAAAACTGAATAATTTCAAATGCATTTTTAATGGAGGTAATTTAATGCTTTAACCCTAGAAACACCGCCCGCATCTCGTGGTCGTGCGGTAGCGTTCTCGCTTCCCACGCCCGGGTTCCCGGGTTCGATTCCCGGCGGGGTCAGGGATTTTCTCTGCCTCGTGATGGCTGGGTGTTGTGTGATGTCTTTAGGTTAGTTAGGTTTAAGTAGTTCTAAGTTCTAGGGGACTGATGACCATAGATGTTAAGTCCCATAGTGCTCAGAGCCATTTGAACCATTTTGAACCCTAGAAACACCAAGGTATTTTAGCTTACACGGAGCACCAACCAAGGGCAAATTTTGCCCGTGTTACAATAAGTTGTAAATCTTGTAATTTGTTGTAATATGTATTTATTTTATGTAATTCTGTTTCCATTGAGATATTAGTTTAACAGGAAATAGTGACAACATAATTGAAAGCTTTATTTTGTTTAACACTCATAGGGTGAATATAACAACCAAGAATGGTCAAATCTTGATCAATGAAAGCTTGTGTAAATTAGATAAGAAGGTTTGTAACTGAATAAAAAGGTTGTCTAAAGTTTCTATGCACTCTTTGATCTATTAACTGAATAATACAGCTTTGTCATTGAGAGGAGGTTTCAAAAATAGAAATGAAAACACTTGCTAAAATACATGTTACTGTACATCGAAAACTCTCCGTAAACACTTTTCACTTGGAGAGAATAGTTTCACTTGGAGAGAATAGTTTCACTTGCAGATGACATTTACCTCCTGCACACAAAATGATTGATTCTGAATGAGTCTTACACAGATGGCGCCCATAGCTTCCACATGTTAATTTGGTTTTTGTGATGTTGTCTCTTGCTCTCTGGTTACTTGCATTCTTCAAGCATAAGTAGCACCTTGCTTTCTTAGTTGGTTCTTCACTTGCAACAATTCTGTTTACCTGTAGTTTCTTTCCTAGGATCTCTGCCGTCGCGCAAATAATAGGCAACTGGAGTCCCTTCTTCTTCTTCTTCTTCTTCTTGCGTTACGGCCTCTGTAGGACCGCGGGTAGCCCCTTCGTCGACTGCATTTTCCTTTCAAATCCATGGCTCGCTCTTCTACGTATGGTTACAAAAGTTCGTGGCCTAATTCATGGAGATACAGTTTTCCGGCGTTTGGTTTCCCTTCATTCCATTTAGGCGCATTCATCTTGAACAGTGTGTAGGAGTTAGCTGCAGCTATACCAAGTAGGCTGTAGAACATTGACAGTGGCCATCTTCTCGTACCCCTTTTTGTAGAGTGTGTCCTAACCGTTTGATCTACGGCATCCACTCCTCCCTTGGTGGATTTATAGTACAGGTTTATGTGTGTCTTCTTTTTTGGTGTATCAACTTCTACTCCTGCATTACGATGTTGTGTAGACAATATCAACAAATTTTTCTTTGGTTTTTCCTTTGTGATGTAAGAGACAACTGTTACTGACGGTTTCTTAGAAGATGGGTCTGTGAATGCGAATCTGGAGGAATACAGCTCTCGGTCTGCAGTCGTCTTAAGTTTCTATGGTACATGTTTTCTGTTTGAGCTGAGTGTCCCAGCCAATGTAAGTTTGTAGTCCTGATAGAGAATGTCCGCCAACTCCACAGAAGTGTACACTTCCATTTTTATTATGTATCGTTCAGTTGCACTACAAAGCATTCTGACTAATATTCCATATTTTCCGCATTTGTCTTTGAGGAAAACTTTGAAAGGACAACGACCTCTGAAAAGACACAACATTTCATCAATTGTATTGTCAGGTCCACTTCTGAAGTACCGTGGGAATATTCCATTCAATACTTCAAATACTTCGCGCAGTGGCGGAAATTTGTGACGTACATGTGTTTCTGACCTCGTGCCTTTATCATCAAAGCGAAGAATTTTCAATAGCTGATATGCTCTTGTCTTTCCCATAGCTCCTCTATAAATCGCTCTTCCCAATAAATTTGACCATAAATCAGATAAAGAAATATTGGTGTCCCGGTACACTCCCATTATAATTAAAATTCCCATCAATGCATATATTTCAGAATCGCTAATGAGAGATACGTTTCCTCTTTCAGCTTCTTCATTTGTATGGTCAATTATTTTCTGCACTAATTCAGGAGTGAAATTTTTTTTAAATAATTCACATATGCTTGTTACTTTCGCAGCAATGGTTATTCCTTGACGTTCACGGACTATGTTACCAAAATCCCTTTTACTATTTCTCGGAGCTTCAGCAAGATACACTCTGCCAGAACTTGTAACATATATAATTGGAGCGTTACCTGCATGGTTCGTTTCTTCTTCGTTGTCCTCCGCTTCTTCACTGGAATCTTTTTCTACTTCTGTATGATCTGACTCAAAATCACTTAAATCTGATAATTCGTCGTCGAGTAACAGTTCTGCAAGAACTTCTGCGTCGTTCAAGCCTCTATAACTCATCTTACAAAGTCTACTTTACAATGAAGGCGCCGCTCTGCTGTGATAAACTGCTAATAGTAATAATGGCAAGTCTAAAATCAACAATAAAAGGGAAACTCAACAATTAGACGCTCAACAAACCACTGTAAAACTCATGTTCGAGGTTGCCAACTGAATAAAAGAAAGAAAAACGTACGAGTAAATTTTGCCCATGCTTGGTGGTTGTAGGGAAGATAATAAGAATTATGGTCGCGTGGAGTACCAACCCCGGGCCAAATGTGCCCTTGGGCGTAAAATTCCTATTTTGTACTTGCAATTATAAAAATTTAACCATAGAAACGTACAGCATCGTGTGTTATAAGGTAACAGACAAATATAAAAAGACCCAAAAACATTGAAGGATATTTGCCATGACGTTTTTAAAAAATAAAAATGTACGGGCAATTTTTGCCCGTGCTTGGTGTTTCTAGGGTTAACTACAACTGTAACTAAATCTCGGATAGGGTTTTATTTATGAAAAAATTTTTACTATACCGCTTTTATTTGTCAGTTTCGTATGTTACATACAAGCACCAGTGTGACAATTATAGTAAAAATCTTGAAACCAAAAAATATTTTGACATCTTGCACAATTTATGAAGGACGTTAGTTTACACGAACAATCTGTTTTTAAAAGAACTGTTGGAGAATATACTCTGTTAACATTCATGAAAACGTCTCTTTCATCAAAAATCCTGTAAGCGTAGCAAGCATACCGATCATTTAATTAAAAATTGTTGGTTAAATTTGATGGTACACTATTGATCGTATTTTTATACAGTCCTCACGGGAATTGTTTCTTTATTATTTTCAATCCTACAGGTGCAGATTTGTATAAGCTTTAATAGATTTTTTACCTGTCTGTACTTACTTTACTTCCTTACTTTTTCGTGTCCGGAAACTACAATTTGTTTGCCCAGTAGTGGGCAATGTCCAATCCTTCTTCTTTAGCCAGCCATAGATCGTCGAGGGTGCACCTGTGCGGGCAGGCAGGGCATTGTAGGAGATGTTCCACGTCCTGTCGAGTGCCGCAGTCGCATTTGTCGTCATTTTCGTCCAACAAACCCTATTTGATCAGATTAGATGTCACAGGAGCCACCCCAGTTTTGCTGCAATTAAGCATTCTCCAGGTTTTCCAATCACCAGAAACGCCGCTTGGTGGGTCCTCTCTTAGTGGATAGTAGATGGGGGGCTCATCTAAGGCGCAACTTAGAAAACGGCGTCAGGATTTGAGTCTGCTGGGGCCATACTCTAGGCCATATACTGAGTGACGGGCATCAAAGCTTTGTTTTAGCTTCTCGGTATGTTCATGGGCTTTCCTACATGAGTCAGGGTTTGTGAAACCTGCGGCCCTGTAAAGATTTTCTATGGGGGTTGGTTTTGTGCAGCCTGTCACTATCCTGCATGTTTCATTCAAGCTAATATCTACCTTTTTTGCGTGGGCGGATCTGCACTATGCCGGGCAGGCATATTCGGCAGTTGAGAAGCACAAAGCTTGGGCTGAAGTTCTGACCACGGTAGGTTTGGCACCCCATTTGCTGTTGGACAGCTTTCTTATTATGGAATTTCGTGCTTCTACTTTTTTGCGTGTTTTTTCGCAATGATATTTGTATGTCAATGTTCTGTCCAGCAGGACGTCAAGGTAGGTGGGAGTATCTGTGTGTTCCAGTAATGCCCCATCCCAGGTAACATTGAGCCTGTACTTTGCCTGCCTCGAGTTCAGATGGAATGCACTCACTTGAGTTTTGGAGGGATTGGGTTTTAGAGAATTCTTTTTGTAGTTGGTTGACATTGTGGAAAGGGCGGTTTCTAGTTTCTCCTCGATGGTTTCAAACCTGTTGCCTTGACCTGTTATTGTCAGGTCGTCTGCATATACAAAAGTTTTGGTTTTGTCTGGAGTTGGTCGGTCATTTGTATATATGTTGAATAGGATTGGCGCCAACACACTCCCTTGGACGAGCCCATTTTTCTGATTCCGCCATCGACCTTTTTTTTTCCCTCAAGCATTACGAAGAACTGTCTATTTTGGAGAAGGGATTCGATTATCCTGACTAGGTGGTAGTCTTTCAGGGTCTCGTAGGTTTTATGCAGTAGTGTCCGGTGATCTACTGTATCATAGGCGGAACTTAGGTCGACAAGTGCCAGCCCGGTGATTAGTTTATTCTCAAACCCATCCTCGATATGTTTCGTCAATGCCAGAATTTGACTGGTACAGGACTTTCCAGGGTTGAAACCTGCTTGGTGTGGAATTAGCTTCGAGTCAACGATCTTCTCTATTCTGTTGAGGATCAATGTTTCATAAAGCTTAAACAGGTGGCAGAGAAGGGTTATGGGTCGATTTCGGAGACTCTGAGTCCTTCCCGGGTTTAAGGAGAGCCACCACTTTCGACTCCTCCACAGTTTCGGGATTTGAAAGGTTTCACGGCACACGTTAAAAAGTCCAAGTATCCAGTCCCTGGCGCCAAGACCCACCGGAAACCAATGCGACCTGTCTATGAAAATAGAAATCGTCAGAGGAGTACATTTTTGAGAAATAATTTTCATTGTACATTTCGGTGATTTCTCTCATTCTGAAAGATTTCGCCATATAAGTCGGACTTGACTTGTCCTCCCCAAGACAAACAGTTTTCTTCCCTCATAAGACTTTAAACAAAGGTTCAGAATGTCAGTGCAGAGCCCTGTCGTTATCTTCCCAGACTTCTAAGATAATATGTTAGGTCATTAACTTCATTTAAAAGTTGTTTCAATTTTAAAAACGGTTTAGAAACAAAATAAGAAGCTAACCGAAGTCAGAATTGAACGTGGATCGCTGGCGTGGCAAGCAATGCCGCTACACGCACAGCCATTTCGCTATGCTACCAGAGTGAATAAATTGATAAATATATGAGCTGCTCGTAGACCTTCAGAGCTCTTTATCTCGGAGTCTTGTGCCTTGCGCGTTATAACTTTTGAGGGTGGACACCCTTGAGGTGTACTCTAAGTTCCAAAATCTCATTCCGAACTGAATATCCGAGACCGTAAGGTCCCTTTGTGTGTAGTGTGCGTCGGGGGAGACGGGAATGGTCCATGCGAAGTAACTGCCCTGGCAACCGCAGGAATTTCTTGAGAGTGGCGGTGATACCAGAGTATTCAGGGCCGTGCCATTCGCCACACGAACCCTCCGTGTTACGCCTAGAATATTTCGTAAGCAACGCAGCTGAAAGTTGTTAAGCTTACGTTGTTGTTTAGCATATGTTGTGCAAATCACGGCACCAAGCAAGAGAGTGCTCTGTATACACGCTTGATAAGACGAGCATTTTTGTGGCCACCGTAAGGTGGTCGTTGTCTCTTATTATTGTCCGGAGCTTCTCCAAAGTATTCGCCTCTTTGTCAATTCTCGCGATTATTTCATCGTCCAGAGAGAGATCTTCTGACACTAGGGGGCCGAGTTAGCGGAATTTATTGACAGCATTTAAGAAAATGAAGTAGCCAATGTTGTGGCAGGCAGAACTGCATATTATCTATACGCGACTCATATTCGCATATGCGAATATTGGTAACCTTTGGCTGCAGTAGGCACTGATGGTAATGAAAATTTGTGCGTGGCTGGGACTCTAACCCGGATCTTCGTGCTGGAGCGAGCGGTCGCTTCGGAAACCCGAGCACACTCCCCAGACCGACCCAAACTTCCAGATCTCACTGTTCTCGTCTACATCCTATACTTGCACATACGAACTGTGAGTGCCTCACACGAAGAGACGTATGATTAAAGTCGAAGCCCAGTTATTGGGCATGAAATACTAAATTGCAGGGGCTGTGTTGTTCTAATGTACTTTGCAGTCTCCTGCAGATCTCAATTTACTGTTTCGTGCCTAATAACTGGGCTTCGACTTTAATCATACGTCTCTTCTTGTACGGCACTCACAGTTCGTATGTACAAGTATAGGATGTAGACGGGAACACTAAGATGTGGAAGTTTGGGTCGGTCCTGGCAGCGGGCTCGGGTGATTGAGGCGGCCTGGGTGACTTCCCGCATGAAGCGCAAGATGCGGGTGCAGGGTTGGTTCAGGTCCCGGCCGGGCACAAAAAAATGGTTCAAATGGCTCTGAGCACTATGGGACTTAACTTCTGTGGTCATCAGTCCCCTAGAACTTAGAACTACTTAAACCTAACCAACCTAAGGACATCACACACATCCATGCTCGAGGCAGGATTCGAACCTGCGACCGCAGCGGTCGCTCGTTTCCAGACTGTAGCGCCTAGAACCGCTGGGCCATCACGGCCGGCCCGGCCGGGCAGAAATTTTCATTGTCACCAGCGCATACTGCAGCAAAACTTTGGCCATATACGCTAATGCGAATACGGTTCTCGTATTTCATACGGGTGTCGATCGTTGCAGTGCCTACCGTGCAGTGCATACGTGTCTGAAAGACTTTTAAAAAGTACGTTAGAACGACACAGGCACTGCAGTTTAGCATATCTGTGTGCCCTTGCGCATAAATACGGTCGACTTCGCATTCACAAATATTGAGAAGAGCTAGCACGCAGTAGCAAATTTGTCCGTAAGTCTTTGAAGATCATCTTGAGTTTTTGCTAAGAATACTGCATCGTCAGTGACTAAAAGGTTACTCACAAATAAGTTCTCACGATAGCGCTTGCATCTGAGCAGCGAGTTGTAAAGTTGTTCGTTAGCCCTGGTTTGCTTCGCCGAAAGCCACTTTGAGAAATAGGGAGAAGATTATACCAAACACGGTGAGGGCCAGACACAGCCTTTACGGTCTCCCCTTTGCACACCAAACGGATGAGATGTGTTTCCGCCAGATGGCAAAGCACCATCCACATCGTCGTGAAAAGCGCTGATCATCCTCAGGAGTTTTTGAGGACATCCTATCTTCACTTGTGAAGTACACGGTCCCTACTTGCTGACTGTATCGAATGCCTTGATTACGTCGATGAGAGCAATGCTTGAGACAGTGCTGCCGCACTTGCCAGGATGTGAATATCACACCAGTAGCATTAGGCCGGTTCATAAGTTCGTTGTTTTTTGTTTTGCATGCTGGTATTCCGGTTGCTAAGGGTATATATCGATTGTCATTTTTTATTTGTAGTTCACTGTTGCTATTTGAGTTTACATATTGTCATTTTATCTTTTGGAGATAGTCGAGCTGTGGATCTTAGTACATGGAGTGGCAAGTCGAGAATCGGAGCATTTCCGACATGTTCCTCTGTCTGAGTTCAGTAGAGGGGTGACAGCAGCAGAGGGAGCCACACACATTTGCGACGTGTATGGGGATAACGCCTTTGGACAGAGCACAGCAAGAAAATGGTTTTCTCGCTTAAGGAGAATCGTTTCGACATTAGTGACTTCCCACGTACAGGAAGACCTACGGGGCTTGATGGGAATCGTTTAAACATGTTAACCCCCAATAATCCAGGTCAGTGAACTCTAGAACTGCCACATGTGGTGAACTGTGATCATTCCACCATCGTGCGTCATTTGCATGCAATAGAAAAGGTTAAAAATGCGGTGTATGGGTACTACATGCTCTAAACCAAAATTACAAAAATCAACGGATGGCCATTGTAAACAGGCTGTATAGGTTTTTATGTTGGTAACGCCACGTAGCGCTCTGTATGAAAATCACTAACTGTGCTGCGTGCAGTCTGTGGTTGTTTTGCATTGTTGAAATATTTGCTATTGTAGTGTTGGGCAGTTGGATGTGAACAGCGCGTAGCGTTACACAGTTGGAGGTGAGCCGCCAGCAGTGTTGGATGTGGGGAGAGAGATGGCAGAATTTTGAGAGCGGACGATCTGAACGTGTGTCCATCAGAAAGAGTAAATATGTAATACTGGATATCATGATTTGATATACATATATATATATATATATATATATATATATATATATATATATATGATGACTTTTGAACATTATTATTAAGGAGCCGGCCGGTGTGGCCGAGCAGCTCTAGGCTACGGTCGCAGGTTCGAATCCTGCCTCGGGCATGGATGTGTGTGATGTCCTTAGGTTAGTTAGGTTTAAGTAGTTCTAAGTTCTAGGGGACTGATGACCACAGATGTTAAGTCCCATAGTGCTCAGAGCCATTTGAACCATTTTTTTGTTGGTTGTATACAGAAACGCCCCACGAGTAGTTGCTGTTCATTTCGCCTTGGTGGGACGTTAGCAAGCTTCTTTAAATCCTCCGTTTCGACACTGGAGTTTAAAAGGAGACTCCTAACATGAAGGAACGGTCACCACCCGTCAACGTTGCAGAGAAGACGTGAACTCCGGTGACAGAGCGTGTTGTCGCGTGACCGTGGCGAGTTGGGTACGCTGGCGACGCGTGCGCGGTCGGATGTGTGGATCCTTGCCATCGGAGGTCGTGTACTGCCTGTTCGAGCATAATTGCAAGTTAAGTTCGTGGAAGGTTTAATCATTAAGTAATAAGTTTGCGTAAGCAGCGTCTCTTCTGGCCTGTGGCCTCCGGCGACCGGGTTTCCTGTCCCTGGCACCGGTGTAATTGAAGACAGTGATCTTTCCTCCTCCTCTCGTTACTGTCCGATGGGAGGTGTGGTTTTGGCAGTTTAATTGTTTCGCTATTGTGTCGTGGGTTATGAGTAAATTCATGCTTCTTGTTGGTTGATCATGTGGTCGCTCATTCAGGACTGTGTGGTGTGTTGTTTCCTTGCACGAGGTTAGCTCTAATTCTGTCAGCAAGTTAAGCCATCTTATAACAAGTTTTCGCTGGCAAAAAGTCGGTGCAGTGACCAGCCTGAGAGTGGCAATTGTGTTTACGGGCGTATTTAAATTGGTCAGTATTCTGTCTAGCCTGACCATCCCTGAGTGGGTGATTTGCGGCCGCCTTACATCGGTCCGTCATATCTGTTATGTTCTAATGATATTCCAGGACACTTTTGTTTAAAAGTTTTTTAAATTCCTCCAAGTTTGTAACTTCCTTTTATTGCCATTAATCGTGTGTTTGCTGAGACCTGTTTAATTTTTTTTAATGGCGGTGTTGGTAGCTTCACTACCTCACCGTACTTTATTAACAAATTTCTGTATTTACTTTAGTAGCCTGTTGACTAATGTTCTTTAAATTTTTTTAAATTGTTGTATTGCTATAAATTACTTTGATTGGCGTTAGCGGCGTGTTTTAAAAGGTAGTTTATTGCCGTACTGCTAGCTTCTGAGTGTTTTTTTAAATTTTTATTTTTAAATTGTTGTATTGGTATAAATTACTTGATTGCCGTTAGCGGCTTGTTTAAAAGGCTGTTTATTGTCGTACTGCTAGTTTCTGTAAGATACGAATAAAACATTTGTGAAAATCTCAACTCGACAGTAAACTACTGGAAATTTGGCCCCGTTTCCCAACTTGTGGTGTGGCTTGTAGTAACCGTAAACACGGTGTGTGTCAAAATGTTCCTCTACTTCCACTCCACCAACGAACTACGCCATCTTTACTGAACCAGGAAATGAGCGGCGTAGGAGCACCCGTTGCTGAAGACTGGTAGAAGATCAAGTCACTTCTTACGTCACACTGGCACTGTATTTAGTAAATTGACAGTGAAATCCCAGGAATGGTTCCTCGAGAATACCGACTTTTTGAAACCTCTGCTCGATTCTATGTGTCAGGCAGCCGTCAACTGAAACGTCAAACGCTTACAGTCCTATCCACCGAAATCTAAGCAAAGCAAATGCTGCAGCTCATTGCACTGTCCGTAATTTTATTAATGCATACCGGTAAAAACCTTGCAGGACTATACGCAAGTGTGTCAATGCTCGTGTAAATTAGTGGCGTATACTCGGGTATCTAAACGACTACTGGATCAATCCCGAAGAAGACTGTCCCAGTTAAGGAGATTGATGGAACAGTCATCACAGATTGTAATCGACAACCGCAACGATGCGTGCAGCCTTCTCTTACGTCAGATCACCATCACTCCAAAAGCAACAGGTCAAATTTCTCTGTTGCCAATATGCCACGTGTCGTGTACGCCTTCGTACACAATGGTAAGAAGAGGGGGGCTGCAGGGCGGTGCGGCAACTGCCGTCGTAGGGAAGACGGAGAGGAGCAGAAATGATTAGTGAATAACTTAACACGGTAAACAGAAGACTTACTTTCTCCAAGCATTGTATTGTATTGTATGTTAACCGGGGACCTAGAAACGACGGAAAGGCTCCGTACCCGCCGCAGCCGCAGTGGTCCACAGCCCCAGGACGACTACCGCAGTCCACTTCACCCCTCCGCCACCCCACCCCGAAACCAGGGTTACTGTGCGGTTCGGCCCCCGGTGGACCCCCCAGGGAACGTCTCACACCAGACCAGTGTAACCCCTATGTTTGCATGGTAGAGTAATGGTGGTGTACGCGTATGTGGAGAACTTGTTTGCTCATCAATCGCCGACATAGTGTAACAGAGGCGGAATAACGGGAACCAGACCGCATTCGCCGAGGCAGATGGAAAACCGCCTAAAAACCATCCACAGACTGGCCGGCTCACCGGACCTCGCCACAAATCCGCCGGGCGGATTCGTGCCGGGGACCAGGCGCTCCTTCCCGCCCGAAAAGCTGTGCGTCAGACCGCACGGCCAACAGGGCGGATCCTCTCCAAGCACACAAATACTCAAATACTCATTACAAATTATGAATCAAATTATGAAGCAAGAATCAGACTGTAGGGAGTACTATAGCAACTAGGACGATGGCGTCGCAGTAATGAGGCTCTGGCTGCAAGTGGAGTGAGCGGCTGCCGCCCGCCGTCCTGTACCAGGGCGCTCGCAGTGTGGAGGTGTGGCTCAGCGGGTGTGCACCATTGGGTCCGCCAAATCCCGCACCAACGTTGTCGCCATCAGGCAGAAACTTGCAATTCCGTTACCAACTGTGGGTCGCCAGTGTGGTGTAATCAGTATGTGATACCACATGCGTGTCTACTATGGAGGAGCTACATAGCGCTGTTGGGCGGCTGCTTAAATGCGAAAACGCAATGGTAAAGGCAACACCAGCACACAACTTATCAGAGTGACTCCGCCTGTCCCACTGCTCTACAACCTTTAACTGAAATGTTGCGCTGACGGTGCTGCACTGCAGCGTATGCGCGATGCGAACATAGTCACTCTACACAAAGCTAGTGCAGAATTTCACTGCAGAGTATCACCACAAAAGCGTTGCCCATGTCGTGCTGGGCAGACGGCAGAATCTTGCCAAGTGCGTGTACCCTGAGTCAGGTTTCGAGCCCAGCTAGCTGTTGGGTTGGTGCACAAGTTCATAGCGTTTTTCCGTAAGTTTAACAGACACGACAGATACACTTAACAGAGACTTTAGTCACCAGCAATATATTGTCCTTCACTATTTACAATAGTCTGCCAACGCTGGGGTAACTTTCCGATTCCGCAACTGCAGAAATCACGTGGTTCTGAGGCAAAGAACTCGTCGAGCCATCTTCGGAGCGCATTTTCATCCGGAGAGAAGGTTGTTCGACAGAGAGCGGAAAAGGTGGAGACCTGGGGCACAAGACCAGGTGAATACGGTGAATGCTGAATGGCTACTCCTGTATAGAGTTTTTTGTCAGTCTAGCAGAATGCGGGCGGACGTTATCGTGGAGCAGCATCACTCCACGCAGTCTTCCTGGTCGCTGTTCTTGGATTGTGTCTGCAAGAAGTCTCAGCTGTTGACAATAAATGTCACCAGCAGTGATCGCCACACCACGGGGAAGAAATTCGTAGTACCCCCCACCCCGTCACCGTTCCACTAGAGGCATAACATTATCTTCTGTGGATGTGTGGAGGTCTTTGTACGGGTGGTTGCTGCTTTGTTTGATGTCAACTCACAGACACATTGTTTCTCGTCACCAGCAACGATACAGGATAGGAATGGTCGGTGTTGTTCACAAGCCAATTGATGATGAGCAAGCATATATGCACATATGGTGAAACATCCCCTTAGCAAAATTAATTAATTACTGTGCTGAAAAACCTCCTACTGTATTTGATTTTCAAACAGCTGAGCAGAAATGAACATACTCAGATATTTCTCTCTTTCTGATCAACACTAAACTGACACACAATATTTTTAGCGCAACGCAATCTGACTTTCAATAATCCTTGCAAAAGAATGGCCCTGACTAACAATAACCTATACCTTTCATGAATCACTTACCTCACAAAAATCTTCGTTACTCGAACTACTGCAATAAAGCGAGTGCCAATACTGCCAGCTAAATAAAAGATTCTAACAACTGAAGGCACTAACTACTGATAGGCATAGTTAGCAAATGAAAGATTTTGATAGAGAACAAACAATGTATTTACCTTAATAATGGTTTCGAACCTGCGACCGTAGCAGTCGCGCGGTTCCGGACTGAGCGCCTAGAACCGCTAGACCACCGCGGCCGGCTATACAACCAACACACGGGGAGCTCTTCCGTCAACTCGACCCGCTCGTTGCACACAACCGACATACATCACGTGGCGACTCGGTACAACCGACCACGCCTGCTTCGCGCCGGAGAGCCACACTGCCCTCCCGTGTCCACCACACTCTCTGCGCGCAATCCCCTACTTTCACGCCACCACACGAGGTAACAACCGGTAAAAGATCTCACTTCCTCCATAGCAGTTTCCCGGAAGCAAAAACGCAGATATCGATAGCAGAGGGAAAAGACAACCAAGCAGCTACTTGAAACTTCCTGGCAGATTAAAACTGTGTGCCGGACCGAGACTCGAACTCGGGACCAATGCCTTCGCGCGCAAGTGCTTTACCAACTGAGCTACCGAAGCACGACTCACGCCCCGTCCTCACAGCTTTACTTCTGCCAGTATCTCGTCTCCTACCTTCCAAACTTAACAGAAGGTCTTCTGCGAACCTTGCAGAACTAGCACTCCTGAAAGGAAGGATATTGCGGAGACATGGCTTAGCCGCAGCCTGGGGGATATTTGTAGAATGAGATTTTCACTCTGCAGCGGAGTGTGCGCTGATATGAAACTTCCTGGCAGATTGAAACTGTGTGCCGGACCGAGACTCGAGCTCGGGACCTTTGCCTTTCGCGGGCGAGTGCTCTACCAACTGAGCTACCCAAGCACGACTCACGCCCCGTCCTCACAGTTTTACTTCAGCCAGTACCTCTTCTCCTACCTTCCAAACTTAACAGAAGCTCTTCTGGGAACCTTGCATAACTAGCACTCCTGAAAGAAAGGATATTGCGGAGACATGGCTTAGCCACAGCCTGGGGGATGTTTAGAGAATGAGATTTTCACTCTGCAGCGAAGTCCCGAGTTCGTGTCTCGGTGCGGCACACAGTTTTAATCTGCCAGGAAGTTTCATATCAGCGCACAGTCCGCTGCAGAGTGAAAATCTCATTCTGGAAGCGACCACTTAATGACAGACAACATATCAAACCAACATGTCAGGTGAAGAAAAGGAAAACCAATGTAATCTAAATACAAGGTGTAGCACGAGTCGATACACGGCTCACATTTCCTACCACCGAAAAATGTTCTTGCATCTTTTGAACCGTCATCACGGATCGTGCCGCAACTAAACTGTTGACATCTCGAGAGCAGCAGAGAGTGTCGCTGTGGAGCGCCGCTGCCGCCCGAGACGTGCGGCCACAGCTCTGCTGGGCAGCAAGTGGCGCCGCACTATGGCGAAGGGCGTGGCCCGCTGCCGGGCCAATCTGCTAATGCAGTGGCAGCCGCAGCCGCAGCCGGGCAGCCAGCCGGATAGGCGGCCGGCCCCTGATTGCGGGCTGCGCCGCGCCGCGTCGCCCACACTCCGGCAGCACGAGCCCTCGCCACTGGCTGTGATCTGCCCTCCTGGACTCTAAAACTGAGACATCGCGCGGCGGCAAGCACAGACGCCCAACTAATCATACAATGAAGGCTTTCACGACCGGATGGTACTGTTGTTGATAATTCTTCCGGGTTATATGGCCGTGGTCTATGGAATTCCTCTATTCCTAACGTTTCGTCCAATACTACGTTGGACATCTTGAGAGGTATGGCTGGTCCCGCTGAGTCCTGCCGACTGACGAGTCGGGCGTCGGTGAGCGGCCTAAATACCGAGGAAGGTGGGCGTGGTCTAGCTTGCACATAGTCTTGTTGTTGTGGTCTTAAGTCCTGAGACTGGTTTGATTCAGCTCTCCATGCTACTCTATCCTGTGCAAGCTTCTTCATCTCCCAGTACCTACTGCAACCTACATCCTTCTGAATCTGCTTAGTGTATTCATCTCTTGGTCTCCCCATACGATTTTTACCCTCCACGATGCCCTCCAATACTAAATTGGTGATCCCTTGATGCCTCAGAGCATGTCCTACCAACCGATCCCTTCTTCTGGTCAAGTTGTGCCACAAACTTCTCTTCTCCCCAATCCTATTCAACACCTCCTCATTGGGAGGTAGGAGACGAGATACTGGCAGAAGTAAAGCTGTGAGTACCGGCCGTGAGTCGTGCTTCGGTAGCTCAGATGGGTGAGCACTTGCCCGCGAAAGGCAAAGGTCCTGAGTTCGAGTCTCGGTCGGGCACACAGTTTTAATCTGCCAGGAAGTTTCGTATCAGCGCACACTCCGCTACAGAGTGGAAATCTCATTCCGGAAACCTCCTCATTAGATATGTGATCTACCCATCTAATCTTCAGCATTCTTCTGTAGCACCACATTTCGAAAGCTTCTATTCTCTTCTTGTCTAAACTATTTATCGTCCACGTTTCACTTCCATACTTGGCTACACTCCATACAAATACTTTCAGAAACGACTTCCAGACAGTTAAATCTATTCTCGATGTTAACAAATTTCTCTTCTTCAGAAACGCTCTCCTTGCTATTTCCAGTCTACATTTTATATCCTCTCTACTTCGACCATCATTAATTATTTTGCTCGCCAAATACCAAAACTCCTTTACTACTTTAAGTGTCTCATTTCCTAATCTAATTCCCTTAGCATCACCCGACTTCATTCGACTACATTCCATTATCCTCGTAACTACTACAAACATCAAATGATACATACAAGGAGGAGCCAAAGAAACTGCTACACCTGCCTAATATGGTGTAGGGGCCTCGCGAGCGCGCAGAAGTGCCGCACCAAGATGTGGCTTGGACTCGACTAATGCCCGAAGTAGTGCTGGAGGGAACTGACACCATGCATCCTGCAGGGCTCTCCATAAATCCGTAAGAGACTAGCGGGTGGTGATCTCTTGTGTACAGCACGATGCAAGGTATCCCAGAGATGCTCAATAATGTTAATGTCTAGGGAGTTTGGTGGCCAGCGGAAGTCTTTAAACTCAGAAGAGTGTTCTTTGAGCCACTCTCTAGCGATTCTGGACGTGTGGGGTATCCTGCCGTGTTGCCCAAGTCTGTCCGAATGCGCAGTGTGCATGAATGGATGCAGGTGATCAGACACGATGCTCACGTACGTGTCACCTGTCAGATTCGTATCTAGACGTATCAGGGGTCCCATGTCACACCAACTGCACACGCCTCACACCATTACAGAGCCTCCAGCAGCTTGAACACTCCACTGCTAACATGTAGGGTCCATGGATTCACGAGGTTGTCGCCGTACCCGTACAAGTCCATTCGCTCGATACAATTTGAGAGGAGACTCGTGCGACCACCAGGCAACATGTTTCCAGTCATCAACAGTCCAATGTCAGCAACGTTGACGGGCCCAGGTGAGGCATAAAGCTTTGCGTTATGCAGTGATTAAGGGAACACGAATGCGCCTTCGGCTCCGAAAGCCCATATCGATGATGTTTCGTCGAATGATTCGCACGCTGACACTTGCTGATGACCCAGCATTGAAATCTGCAGCAATTTGCGGAACGGTTGCTCGTCCATCACGTTGAACGGTTCTCTTCAGTCGTCGTTGGTCCCATTCTTGCAGAATCTTTTTCCGGCCGCAACGATGTCCGAGATTTGATGTTTTACCAGATTCGTGATATTGACGGTACACTCGTGAAATGGTCGTACGAGAAAATACCCACTTCATCGCTGCTGTGCCCCATCGCTTGTGCGCTGACTATAGCACCACTTCAACTCACTTAAATGCTGATAAACTGCCATTGTAGCAACATTAGCCGGTCTAACAACTGCGCCAGACACTTGTTGTCTTGTATAGGCGTTGCCGAATGCAACGCTGTCTTGTGAATGTTAACATCTCTCTGTATTCGACTACGCATGTCCATAACAGTTTCTTTGGCGCTTCAGTAAAAATTCGACTCCCCCCCCCCCCCCCCCCCCGGACCTGCCGGTGCTATTACTCACATTCAAGCAATAGAAAAATATCTTTTACAAAAATTTTTCCTGCGCAAACTTCGGCCAGTAAATGGACGCTAAAGACTGGCATTCTGGTTGGTTCAAATGGCTCTGAGCACTATGGGACTTAACATCTATGGTCATCAGTCGCCTAGAACTTAGAACTACTTAAACCTAACTAACCTAAGGACATCACACAACACCCAGTCATCACGAGGCAGAGAAAATCCCTGACCCCGCCGGGAATCGAACCCGGCAACCCGGGCGTGTGAAGCGAGAACGCTACCGCACGACCACGAGCTGCGGACTGGAAATCTGGCAACCCTGCAATCATATCTACGGTAACTACCTTCGTTAGAGTATAGAAGCAACGCTGGACACTTGGTTCAGTGGATAGCATTTTGGGTTAGCATGCAGGAGGTCGAGGGTTTGATCCTGGATCGAGGTATCTTTGTTTTTATTTGCTAAATTAATCTGCGTGGTACGCTATGTGCCGTCTTAATCGTCATACAAAGATTATAGTGGGTCTTCTACAAAACATTTGAATTTACGTACTACGAACACAGAAATGAAAGTACAATCGTTTTCATTGGTCAGCGTTTAAAGAAACCTTTTGCATGTCGTGGACGCGAATTGTTTCGCAGCACTACGTCTACAATATTCCAAACTTGTTTTGTATGTACCCTCCCCCAACTGTGCCATGGATTAGTACCAGTTATTATTCTTGCCACGTTCTCGTCCATTACACTTACAAGGGGAGGCCGCCAATTGTGAAATTCAGATTCGATTCATACTGTGCATAATAAAAGCTCATGGCCAGAGGTGTAATGTGGCAAAGCACCAAGATGCACTTCTCAGCCGTTGTCGAGAAAATCGACAGTTAAAAGAAACCGTTGCGGTGCAATACTCTCTACAGATTAACAATTCTCTACAGCGTCGTGGCGCAGCGGTAAGCGCTCGGGTTCGTAATCCGAAGGTCGCCGGATCGAATCTCGTCACAGGACCGAAGAGAAAACAGCCAGAGAGATGTCCGCATGGACACAGACTACAGCACCGACTGATAAACTAAATGAGCAGGCAGGCAAATACAATCTATAAAGTTGTCACAGTTAACATAAATAGAATGAGCACATCTTTAAAAATTCGAGCCCTCGCAGACTTCCTACGCCATAGAAGAACAGACGTTGCACTATTGCAAGAAGTGGTTACTACTAAAATAAACCAGATACCAGGATATGCAGCAATCACAAATATAGACCCAGAATCCCAATGCGGTACGGCATAATGGTACGGAACGGGATCGACTTTGGCGGGACTAAAATGTTGTCAAGCGGCCGAGGGATAGCGCTAAGCATAGAAAAGACGCTCTTTATCAACATATACGCACCTTCTGGCACAGACAACAAGCGAGCAAGAAGCACCTTCTATAATGAAGAAGTAGCCGAACTGCTGATGCAGAACAATAACAACATCATCATTGGAGGAGATTTTAACTGTGTCGCCGCAGCTGAAGACCAAATACCTGTAGCAAACATGTGCCCAGAACTGCAAGAACTGATCCGACGACTGAAAATAGAAGATTCGTGGCGCCTTCTCCATCCAACACACACTGAATTTACATACCACCACAAAAATGGTAAAAGCAGACTGGACCGTATATATATCAGCAGAGCAGCAACTAAAAATGTTGCGCACGTCGAAGTATATCCTGTCATCTTTTCGGACCACTGCAGCTACGAATGCAGCCTGCATCTCCAAAAAGGAAAGAACGTCAGCAAAAGAAGCACGTGGAAGCTAAATACGGAACACCTGCAGGACGCGGAACTGCGCAAGCAAATAGTGGAAATGTGGCAAGAATGCCTGGCACAGCGCGCACGCTACAGCAGCACGACCGAGTGGTGGCTGGCACGAGCGAAGCCGACAATGCGCAGCCTGTTGATAAGATACAGCGCGGAAAAGTCTTTCTGGAGGCGAACCACGGCCGAGTTCTACCAGCAGTGCCTGAAAGACGCACTCGACGCACCAGCAGACGACCAGCAATACCTGCCGCGAGTGAGGAGAATCAAGGCAAAACTCCTTCAAAGAAAGAAACAGCAAATAAGAGGCGTCCTCACAAGAAGTAAAACATATGGCGATGTGGATGAAGAGCCACTCACCATGCACCACCTAAATAGGGAAAGGGAGAGAGGCGCAGGAAAGTGCGTAAATGAGCTTCAGGACAAGCAAGGGAAGACGCTCACGACGAAAACGGAGTTAACAAAACACATCGAGGACTATTTCCGAGACATGTTCCGTCGAGAAGCGACAGACGACGCGGCAACTGCTGAAATCCTCCAGCAGACGAGGAGCGTGCTCACAGACGCAGACAGGGCGTTGCTGACAGAAAATGTCGACGTGGATGACATCAAAGAAACGATGAGGACCAGCGCAAGAGGAAGAGCACCCGGCGCCGACGGCATCCCGCTCGAGTTCTACCTCGCATATTGGGACGTGCTAGGAGAGCAATTCACGGAAATGGTGAACGAGATACTCGATGGGGCGGAAATTCCACCTGGGCTGACCGAAGGGACCATAACACTCATCCCTAAGAAGAGAGCCGCCCGCCGCATTGAAGAGTTTCGTCCGATTACGCTCCTCAACGCCGACTATAAAATAATAGCGAAATGCATCGCAAACAACCTGAAATCGGCGATGAGGAAAGTCATCAGTCCGTGGCAAACATGTGCGGTACCAGGGAAAAATATATTTGACGCCACATGCACCTACAGGGACATAATAGCACAGGCAGCCACCACCAGAAGCGCAGGTGCCATAATTTCGGTGGACTTCAACAAAGCCTTCGACAGGATCGACCACAAATATCTCGTAGAGACACTAAATAGACTCGGGTTTGGGCAAAAATTCATCGCAATCATCCATAAGATACTAAGTACTGCAAGATCGACAGTAATAATCAATAGTTGGGAAACAAAACTGATAAAACTGGACAGATCCGTGAGGCAAGGCTGTCCATTGTCAATGGCTCTATTCGCTATAGCACTGGACCCACTCCTGCGGAAACTCACAAACGACATCAGAGGCTTCTCCGTAGGAGGCAAAGTAGTAGCATGTATAGCCTACGCTGACGACCTAGGCATCTTTATTGAAGACCAGGAAGATATTGGGAGAGTAGAAACCATCATGAATACATTCCAAAAAGCGTCAGGCGCCCAAACCAACCCCAGAAAAACAGTGCTACTGCCGATAGGGAATCAACGACTCAAACCAGACAGCCAATGGTATAAAATAGCAGAAAGCCATAAAGTTCTTGGAATATATATACAGTCTTGTCCACTTAGAATGGCCGCATACAACTGGAGGGACGTGCTACACACCATAAGAGGTCTCTCCAGACAGCACGCGAACCGGAAGCTAACAATCCACCAGAAAACAGAACTGATAAACACGACGATCCTGTCGAAAGCTTGGTACCTGGCGCAAATCTTAAGCATCCCGACAGAAATTGCGCGAGCACTAACGAGCGCAGTGTACTACCTGTTGTGGCGTCGAAATATATTCAAAGTGGCGCAAGCAACGTGCTCGCTGCCAACAAAAGAAGGGGGACTAGGTCTAGTTGATATAAAGACCAAATATGCAGCCCTTCTACTGAAACGAACGCTCGCCATCCAGGACAAAAACCCTGACAGCGTCACAGCCAAGATAATTGGAAGATACAAGCCCGCATCACAAGAAGCGCCGGTCGACACGAGACACATTCCCTGCAGAATGCGACACGTCAGGCTGCACTACGCCAACAAAAGTTACGTTCTGGACACCGTGGCGAACCCCAGCCACAGAACAGCCAAGAGAATATACTGGGCCCTCAGGGGGAAGCCGGAAAAAAACAAAATTGAACAAAAACTCCCGCAATACAATTGGAAACAAATATGGGGGAACGTCTCTGAAAACGTGTTACCTAAACATGCGAAGGAGACATGGTACAAAATAATTAACAGAACGGTACCAACCAACCAAAGACTGGCGGAGATAAAACTCGTCGCAAGTGACAAGTGTGACGTATGTGGCATGACCGACACCCTCGAGCACCGATTCACGTGCGGGAATGCCATCAACATCTGGGAAGCGTGCCAGCAGATGGTGGCCCACATCAACAGAACGGCGCCGGGAAGCATCACAGTGGAAGCAACCCATTTCCACGACCCAAGCGACTGGCGACTCTCTGGATCCTCGCCATGACGGCATACGCCATCGTAGCGCGGAGGCAGACCGACCGGCTGGCCTTCCTGATGGACCTCTGGGAGGAGAACAAGACGGCCCAGCAGCACAGGCGATACCACGAGAACTTCAAAAACTTCCTGCAGATTCCACTGCAGACAGCAATCGCCAGAGTCCTCCCCAGCCTGTGACCCCCAGCACCGCCACCAGCCACCTCACCGCACTCACCACAAGAATAACGTGTGCAGTGATAGTGAACAAGTGCAACACAAAAGATAAAGAGCTTTCTCTTCTCGCATCAAATAGTGAAGTATAGTAGTATAAAGTGTTTCTTCCTAGTGGAATCAGTGACACAAAGTGCTCCCTAGTGGAAAGTGCCAACTACTCATTATTATTAGATATTTTGATTTCCTTTACTTTGTGCCTATAAAATTCTATTGATTACTCACACTATCCTTTCTGCTTCTCTTATGTAATATGACAAAATTTTCTCTCTTCTTCAATTAGGTATATTCTGTAGTATATGTAAAAAAAAAAAGTTTCTTCCACTTCTGTTCCACCTATCATGGTGACGTTCCTTCATACTGTCCCACTAAACAGTGTAACTAGAGGAAGAGATCAAACCAGAATACACAATGTGCCTGTGTCATCACAAGTGCATCACATACAGAAACATAAACTCAAATCAATGCAACGATGCCAAATATAAACTGTTATGCCTGTCCTGCAATGTCTACCCCCCTCAAAAAAAAAAAAAAAAAAAGACGACAAATGGCCATGTAAAAGGGTTTAAGGAACAAACAATAAGAGGAAAACGAAAAAGGAAAATATAAAAACGAAAACATATAAAATGACAATAATATTAACCATCACTAGAATAATAGATTAATAGAATAAAATGTCTTTTTTTTTAATATATCGTTGTTAAAATATTTAAATAAATATATATGGTTACAAAAAAAAAAAAAGAATCTCGCGCCATGAAATTTTTTTTATTATTAGTTTTTTGTAATTCAAATATATATATATATATATATATATATATATATATATATATATATATATATAAAGTATTGATGAATTGCTTATGCATGTTGGTGAAGGCGGATCGCTCTCCAATTGTACCGTCTCCATTTTTCCGTTTTTTTTAACAGGGTGTACCAAAGCTCTCCCGTCCGCACTGATTTTCGACAATGTTATAAGTTGCGCTAGGGACCGCATCTACCTTCTTTCGAAGTTAGCAGGCAACTACGCTGTTATGCGGCGGCTCGTTTCGGCCCATTCAACATCTGTCATTCAAGTGTAACGAGCGAGTAACGGAGTTTATATTTCATACCTGCCACAGCAAATTTGTGTTCGTGGGGTCTCTATTCTAATTCGAACGTCTGACTTACGCTATACGTATTCGTTTCGGAATATCGTTTCTACGTCTTCCGTTAACTATACGTGGTTAACATTATGAAGACAATTAATAACATTTGTCAAATACAACTTTGTTTGCGGAAAACATAATGATGTTCGAAGTCGCCAGTTTTTCCACGACAAACGACTTTCAACAACTTATTATATGCATAATTGTTGCAACTGATTGCCGGGAATTATATATATATATATATGTATGTATATATATTATAAAAAACAAATACTAAAAAAAAAAAGGTTGCATAGCGCGAGATTCGATCCGGCGACCTTCGGATTACGAACCCGAGCGCTTACCGCTGCGCCACGACGCTGTAGAGAATTGTTAATCGTAGAGAGTATTTCACCGCAACGGTTTCTTTTAACTGTCGATTTTCTCGACAACGGCTGAGAAGTGCATCTTGGTGCTTTGCCACATTACACCTCTGGCCATGAGCTTTTATTATGCGCAGTATGAATCGAATCTGAATTTCACAATTGGCGGCCTCCCCTTGTTAGTTAGGGTCTTACGTCACCAGTAGAGCTGATAATGTACTTTGCAAATAATTTCGATAGCACATTTGGGGGACGGTACACAGAAAACAGGCTTGGAATCTAGCAGCTGTAGTGGTGCGAAACAGCTCGCGTCCACCAAAAGGCTTCTTTAAAAAACGATGGTGGCCGAGCGGTTGCAGGCTCTTCAGTCCGGAAGCACGCTGCTGCTGCGGTCGCAGGTTCGAATCCTGCTTCGGGCATGGATGTGTGTGATGTCCTTAGGTTAGTTAGGTTTAAGTAGTTCTAAGTTCTAGGGGATTGATGACCTCAGATGTTAAGTCCCATAGTGCTTAGAGCCATTTGAACCATTTTTTGAAAAAAAACGATGTACTTCAACCTTTGTGATCGTAGTACATAACTGCAAATGTTTTGTAGAAGACCCACTGTAAGCGCTGTACGACGATTAAGACGCCACACACCGTACGACGCAGACTGCCTTTACCAAATAAAAACAAATCTCCCGCATTCTAACCCAAAACGCTACCCACTGCACCGAGCGTGCAGCGCTGCTTGTATTTGTGGACAGAGGGAGTCACCGTACACGTGGTGGCAGTGTTGCAATCCTTAACGGCAATTTACTGCCCGAAATAAGCGCAGCGCGAAATTTTTGTCAAAGATATTTTTGAATTGCCAGTATGTGGGGAATCGCTCTGTGAAGTGCGAGTGCGCGAATTTTTCTTGACCACCAAAAATGAATGTTCGTCCAGATACAAATTACAAAATGTTTCAAGCAAATGTTCTTTAGCCGTCAGGGGGACATCAATCAGTACGATTGCCTTCGTTGTAGCTTTGTTTTAGCAAACATATGAACATCGGTATGACTCTTTTAAAAATGGCGCCCTGTATTTTTTATTCGGTAATTCATTTCCTCTCCTAAAGACCTATCCAAAAAGTATCACAGTGTACCATTCACTGAAACACAACGTTATTAATTAAATAACACAACATTGACGTTGACGCTCCCAGCGCTTAGTGCAAGTATTCGGGGTAATGGAACATGTCCACGTGCTGACGTTGACAGAGCACAAACGTAAACATAAGAAGAATGCACACCCGTCATTCCGTCAACCATCGTCAGTTGAAGAGTTGTGTGAGTAGGAAGTACACCAACGAAGAGAAGGTAGAAATGCTACTCATCTATGGGGAATGTGACAGAACAGTAATTGCTAACTGTTTTCTTATGTAAGGGGAAAATTAAGTACAGTAGCTTAGTCCTTTTAAATACTGTTGTGTAGAGTAGGCACGCAATAAAGGCTGTCCTTCCTACAGACCGTATCGACAAACGTTTCTTTTATAGTTGTTGTTGAAGGTAGACGAAATGCTACGCAGTCAGCGGAACTAAACAGAGAGCGATATCCTGACAAGAACCCACCTTCCCAATGGATGTTTTCTCGTCTTGGTGCGACGGGAAGTTTCAACCCACGACGAAACAATTGTATCATTCGCACAGGCGAAGCTGTTGAAGTTACTGTTCTGCTGCCGTTGCTATGAATCCACATGTGAGCACACGACAGATTGAACAGAAGGTTGGCATTCCTACAAGCAGTGTATATCGTATTCTTACACGTCACCGGTTCCATCCTTACCATGTGCACCTACACCAAGAATTGCATGGGGATGATTCCCAGACTCGTGTACAGTTCTGTCAGTCGGCACAGCAACAAATCCTCGCCAACCCGAACTTCTTCTCCAATGCTCTATTTACCGATGAATTTTCCTTCTCAAACACAGATAAATACAAGGAAAATGGGTTGGTACGCCGGGCCTAATATTTTTAGCCAACACACAGACTGTAATAATACTTAGAAGCTGTATTTTTTGTGCAAACATACACTCTTTTAAATGGAACAATGTCTATTCACATTAACAGACTATATATATATTGGCCACGACATCTTGGTAGATGATTGTTGCAGTGTCTGTGTGTTAATGGGTTGCATTTTTTCATATGACTTGTCAAGCCAATGGCAGCACGGCATCTCTTGCCGCAATTGTCACAAGTGTCTCTGGCTGCTGAGGCAGGAGCAGTGGTAGCACTGCGAAGCTTTTTCTGCCTTAATCTGTCTGACAAGCCTTCATCATGCTTCGACATTCCAGAGGATATATCATCACGCCACTATGGTCTCATGCTGGCCCGTGCCTCCCATCTGTTTGTGTCGATTCCAAAGCTCTCCACATCTCGTTTACAGGAGTCCTTCAACCTCAATACAGGACATCCTACAAGTCTTTTGGCTATAGAGATCTCTCCAAGCATCACCTCACGTGGTAATACGGTGGACGTGTCCCAGCCAGAGGAGTCGTCTCTGCTTCAAGATAGCTGAAATACTGTTGCACTGCTTCGTTGGTCACTCGGTCCTTCCACGTTACTCCGAGGATGGATCTCAGGCACCGCATGTGGAAAGCATTAAGGCGACGTTCTTGTTTGGCGCAGGTAGTCCATGTTTCCGATGCATACAAAAGGATGCTGAGGACGCAAGTTTGATATACAAGAATTTTGGTGGACAAAGTATCGTAAATTAGAATGTCAGTAGTGCTTGTTGCAAGACTGGTGTGCGAGTCGTTTACCAGATATCGTATTATGAAACACTTGTACAGTACCTGTGGTAGCACACACTAAAGAACACCGCAAGTGCATACACTATGTGGATTCTGACCAATAACGAGAGAACTAACCATCACAGGTTGTGTTCAAAATGACCACCGGCAGACAGTACACTCTTCCAGTCTCGTATGGGACGACTGCTGTACACGAGCAAGTATTTCAGCGGGGATGTCCGAGGTAGCTGCAGTAATACGTCGTTTCATAGCATCTGGTGTAGCTGGTATGGCCTTGTAGACAGCATCTTTCAACTTTCTCCACAGAAAAAAAGTCTACGGTCGCCAAATCCGGAGAACGAGCTGCCAACTTACAAGTCCTCTGCGTTCAGTCCAACGATTTGCGAGCAATTCGTGAAAACGTGCTGGAGTATTTCGTGCTGTAGGGGCTGGACAGCCATCATGTTGGTACAAGAGGTGCCTCCTAGCTTACAGAGGAACGTT
The DNA here is from genome assembly GCF_023864345.2 of Schistocerca serialis cubense. NCBI lineage: Eukaryota > Metazoa > Arthropoda > Insecta > Orthoptera > Acrididae > Schistocerca > Schistocerca serialis. The sequence continues at coordinate 586,070,712 of NC_064644.1, forward strand.
TTCTAGCATCCGTGGTAGGCAGTGATATTAGTGCGCGTTCAGTGTTCCGTCTATGAACAAAGGGCCCATGGGTTGATGGTTCACTATCTCACACTACACATTTACAGTCCTGTGATGGTTAGTTCTCTCGTTATTGGTCAGAATCCACATAGCTAGTGTATGTACTTGCGGTGTTCTTTAGTGTGTGCTACCACAGGTACTGTACAAGTGTTTCATAATACGATATCTGGTAAACGACTCGCACAGCAGTCCTGCAACAAGCACTTCTGACATTTTAATTTACGCTACTTCTAGTCTGTTAATGTGAATAGACATTGTTCCATTTAAAAGAGTGTATGTTTGCACAAAAAATACAGCTTCTAAGCATTATTACAATCTGTGTGTCGGCTAAAAATATTAGGCCCGGCGTACCAACCCATTCTCTGAAAACTGCACCTCAATAGCACTTCCCATTTCAGCACTAACTGTTTGTCCAGGTGAAAATTACACAATGTTTCAAGCAAATGTTCTTTATCCGTCAGGGGTACATCAACCAGTATGATTGACTTCGTTTTTTACAAAGATATGAACACTGGTATGACTTTTTTAAATATTACCCTGTATTTTGTATTCGGTAATTCATTTCCTCTCCTAAAGACCTATTCTAAAATGTATCGCAGTGTACCATTCACTGAAACACAACGTTATTAATTACATAACACAAAATAGGCATTATGTGCTGACGTTGCAACCGGCGAAACCAACGGGGTTGTCAACAGACAGCAGCGCATCTTTCGGCAGTTTACCTGGCCATGATTGGCCTTAATGCCCACGTCCAGAAGTTAATACGATTCTCATAATCGTTTCCATGCGGAGGGATGTAACCTATGTTGTTGGAGGACACTTCCGTCACTCATGCCACATCCTCCTGCGATTGCGCGGGAGCTAACGTGCGGGTCGAGTGCAACAGCAGCAAGAACATTGTTTTTCCCCTCTTCTGTTACGGTGTCTAGGTGTTACACTACCAGTTTCAGGCAGCGATATGTAACAGCTCGTTGTGTCACTGTGACTGTGGTGCCAACTGCTGCTGAGATTGCTGCTGCAGGTGCAGTACGGTGACGCGAGAACCATTTGCCGAACACGTTGGTCTTCCATCTCGGTAGCGCCACATAGCCGATTGTCTTCTAGTGACTGTATATTCCAGTGACCACAGCTGCCAGCAGTCACGTACAGTGGCTACATTCCTGCCAAGTCTTTCTGCAGTATCGCAGAAGGAACATGTAGTTACTTGGCAAGACAGCCAAGCCACTCGGAGGTAGCCGAAAGGCACGCGTTTAGCTCACGCCGACTGGCATGAGGTCTGGAACAGTTAAGGGAATTAATAGTAGCAAATAAAGTACGTAGTTGATGTAATACTTAACTTTAATCCATAATTGGAGAACATCGCTCTTGTTGATACATTAATAACAATCTCAATATAAACTGGTAATGGCGCCTTGCTAGGTCGTAGCAAATGACGTAGCTGAAGGCTATGCTAACTATCGTCTCGGCAAATGAGAGCGTATTTGTCAGTGTAGCATCGCTAGCAAAGTCGGCTGTCTAACTGGGGCGAGTGCTAGGAAGACTCTCTAGACCTGCCGTGTGGCGGCGCTCGGTCTGCAATCACTGATAGTGGCGACACGCGGGTCCGACGTATACTAACGGACCGCGGCCGATTTAAAGGCTACCACCTAGCAAGTGTGGTGTCTGGCGGTGACACCACAGAACATCCAGCTTCTGGCACCCCTATTACACGACCTCGTTCAAACTCACTGAGGTGGTGATAATGACGTCTTTGTTGCCTTAAAGTCATTCTTGACTAACATCGATTCACCGCGTCCATTCTCAAAGGTATCTGACGCTCACTACCGTTACAGCGTCTTATTAAAGCAAACGTGTTATGCATCCTCACAGTGGCACTACTAGCGCCACTCTAATGCAACTGGCGCGAAATTTGAATAGACATCATCTGCCAGATGTAGGAACACGGCTACCAACTTTCATTCATGTTGCGCAACTCATTCTTGGTGCTGCAACTTTTTTCGATCAGTGTGTACTCCATAATGTAATAAGGAACCAAGTGAAGTAAAATGTGCAACTCGTAAACAAGATCTTTTCAGAATGGTAGCACATGAAAAAATTTTTATGGACGGAAGTAAGTCATTACACAGATCATACTATGTAAAATTTCACTCATGATGGCAACATGTGTAACAATTTAGTTTATGCCAAAAATTTTCCGCCTTTTTCGAAGTCTAGTGTTATACCTGAATGTTTGTAAACTCGCTGTTTTTCATTATACATCCATTAACGTAAATATGTAAATAATGAATTTATAAAATTGCGTTGTTGCCACTTTATTTATACATCGAAGACTGTATCTGCCGGTGTCACTGTCAACCGGCTGCAGTATGAGTTCAAGTTTTATGTTTGTAAATTAAATTTGTGGCAGTGCGGTCTAAGGCACTGCTTTCCGGGCGGGAAGGAGCGCCTGGTCCCCGGCACGAATCCGCCCGGCGGATGTGTGTCGAGGTCCGGTGAACCGGCCAGTCTGTGGATGGTTTTTAGGCGGTTTTTCATCTGCCTCGGCGAATGCGGGCTGGTTCCCCTTATTCCGCCTCAGCTACATTATGTCGGCGATTGCTGCGCAAACAAGTTCTCCACGTACGCGTACAGCACCATCACTCTACCACGCAAACACAGGGGTTACACTTGTCTGTGGTGAGACGTTCCCTGGGGGGTCCACCGGGGGCCGAACCGCAGGGTAACCCTGGGTTCGGTGTGGGGCGGCGGAGGGCTGAAGTGGACTGCGGTAGTCGTCGTGGGGTTGTGGACCACTGCGGCTGCGGCGGGGACGGAGCCTTTCCATCGTTTGTAGGTCCCCGGTTAACATAACATAACATAAATTAAATTTGATTTGAAGCCAAACGAAAAACGGTCACCATACTAAAATGTGAATATAACTGGTGCTTCCGGAATGTATAAAAGTAAGATCATGTGCAAAAAGTTGTTGTGTTATTAATTAACGTCTACGCTGGATCTCCTTACCCATCATTGGCAGCGAAGTATTTAAAATAAATTAATTTCTAACGTCTCGCAATGAAATTTGGACTCTTGGTGATAAGTATTGGCTTACTCCCCCAACTGAGTCGCCTGCATATTACAATTATAATTTTTGCTAGTGTCAGTTAATGACTTTTATTATTCTTAACAGTCGGATAGTAATGTTGGAGCGGGTAGGCAAAATTTTTACTCCTCTAATTTCCGCAGTTTAAAATACAGCTAATGGAGCCCCTTTTTCAAAAGAAAAATGTTCAAATGTGTGTGAAATCTTATGGGACTTAACTGCTAAGGTCATCAGTTTCTAAGCTTACACACTACTGAACCTAAATTATCCTAAGGACAAACACACACACCCATGCCCGAGGGAGGACTTGAACCTCCGCCGGGACCAGCCGCAGCCCCTTTTTCACACGTGCCGTTAATTTCCTCTACCTGCTGCTAACTTCGTCTTCGGTGTAATGACCACATTTCATAAATAGCCCCAAACACTAAAAATAATGGTTCATTTATATTTTTATCGTGGCATTGGGCACTTGCCATGCGGTACAGCCAAAGAACGTTGTGAAATGACTTTAAAATATGCCAAAAACATAATTATGAAATAAGGTTGGAGACGAAAAAAAGATGCTGGGAGCGACAGTTTCAATGCCGCTATGGAAAAGAAAATGTAGAATCTGTCAAATGACGATCAGTTTGGCTTTTGGAAACGTAAGGCCGCGAGAGAGGCAGCCGTGACGTCGCGGCTGATGGCGGAAGCAAGACTACAGAAAAATCAGCACCTTCATCGGATTTCGCGACCTGAGAAGTGTTCGGGACAGTAAAATGGTGCAAGATTTTTGAAACTCCGTAAAAAATTGGAGTGAGCTATAGGGAAAGAAAGCAGAAACAAAAATCAGAAGGGAATAATAAAACTGGAAGACTAAGAAGGAAATGATCGGATTAAAAAGAGTGTACGCCAGGAATGTAGTCTTCCGTCCCTAATGCTCAATCTATACGTCAAAGAACCGATGACGGAAATAAAAGAACGGTTCCAGACGATTAAAATTCAAGGTGAAGGGTTGTCAACGATAAGCTTCGCTGCCGAAATTGCTCTTCTCGGTGAGCGTGAAGAAAAATTGAGATTGTGTTGGGTGAAACGGCAGTCTATGATGGAATGGATTGAGAATAAACATGAGAAATACGCACGTGATGAGGGGTAGCGGAAATGAGATAAGCGATAAACTTACTATCAAAATTGGCGACCACGAGTAGACGAAGTTAAGGAATTGTTCTATCTTGGAAGCAAAATAACACGCGACATACGAAGCAACGAGGATATAAAAAGCAGATAAGCACAGCCAAAGAAGGAATTTCTGGCAAAGATAAGTATCTCAGTGTGAGACGTCTGCATCAGTATGAGGAAGAAATTTCTGAAAATGTACTTCTGAGGCACAGCATTCTATGGTAGTGAATCATGGACTGCAGGGAAAAAAAAAACAGTGACAAGATGAAGGGACAGGATGATAATAAGCGTTAAGACATCAGGGAATAATTTTTCCTGCTAGCAGAGGGAGCCGTAGAGGGTGAGATTAAAAGACATACAACGAATCATTGGCGACGTGGGATGCGGGGCTACTCTGCGATGAAGAGGCTGTAGAAGACCATTCATGGCGGGCCGCAACGTATCAGTCAGAAGATTGAGGACTTTAAAAGAAAAAAAGGCTACACGTATGGTTGTTCGATGATAAAACTTACGAACAACGAATGAAATAATTTATTGAATGCTTTTGTAGCAACTGCTACTGTTGCGGTCATGAGCCGTAACTTTGGATTCATGCGGCCCTTCACTTCTGCCCTCTCCATTTCAGCACAACTGCAGCATGCCACATTATTGGCCATGTGCCTTAAACTGTCATGGCTGGCTATCCTGCCCCCTTGTGCTTCTTTCCTTCCGCCATACATTCAGCTACAGTTTTCAGGAACGACCCAGTCGTAATACGAGGGCTAGTCAGAAGATAAGGTCCGATCGGTTGCGAAATGGAAACCACAGTGAAAATCAAAAATAATTTATTTGCGACATTTAGCTACAACTTCCAGCCACTTCTCTATAAAGTCGCCGGTCCAACTGAGACATTTGTCGTAACGTTGTACCAACTTTCCAAGATTCTCGTCGTAGAAGGCAGCCACCTTTGTTTTCTGCCAATTTTCTACGCTGATCTGCAGCTTGTTCTCCGTGCCAAGACGTTGTCTTCATAGCCAGCGGTCCATGTGAGCAGAGATGAAAATCAGAGAGAGCCAAGTCCGTGCTGTATGGCGGGTGATCAAAAAATACAAAAGTTCAAAAAATGTCCGACAGATGGAGCTTCACCTGATCAGAATAGCAATAATTAGCATAAAAAAGTAAGACAAAGCAAAGATGATGTTCTTTATAGGAAATGCTCAATATGTCCACCATCATTCCTGAACAGTAGCTGTAGTCGAGGAATAATGTTGTGAACAGCACTGTAAAGCATGTCTGGAGTTATGGTGAGGCATTGGCGTCGGATGTTGTCTTTCAGCATCCCTAGAGATGTCGGTCGATCACGATACACTTGCGACTTCAGGTAACCCCAAAGCCAATAATCGCACGGACTGAGGAGGCCAAGCATGTCGAAAGTGGCGGTTGAGCACACGATCATCACCAAACGACGCGCGCAAGAGATCTTCCACGCGTCTAGCAATATGGGGTGTTTTTTTTTTTTTTTTTTTTTTTGTTCTAATAAAACCCCATGTCATACCAAGCATGTGTGTCAATTTTTACCTCTCTATCTACATTATTCCGTGGTTTATTAAGTTTTCAAATTTATACTGACTTTGTGATCACCCGGTATATTGAAATTTTTGGACGACACTTCTCCTATTCTTTCCATTATCAGGAATATAGAAAATTTACCACATCTTCGACAAGAACATCCACTAAGAACTTTGCTTTGGTCATTAATTTTGTTACTATATTTCGAATTTTTCGTAAAAAGTATGGTCCCTCACAACCTCACTTTCGCTGTTCAGGTGCCTAACTGCACATCAGACAGCTCTCCTAGCACAGACATTTTTTGCACCGCCATGTAAACGAAAATGACCACTCGACAGACACGAGACTCACAATAAAACGCTTGGGGCACTGCAGTAGAATCCCTTGTCTCGAGTAAAGAGACGAAAGTCGGTCTTGTAAAAGGGGCTGTATTAGCGTGAGGGGCGCGCAAGAAAAGTCACGCGAACTACTGCTCTGCAGCTATTATTGGCGGATCCGGCTTGCTTTTCTGCACTGCTACGCTATACAGTCAGTCTAAATGACTGTCGCCAGTCTAGCTTTGACCTGCAAGTCGCGGTTAAACTTCTCACAAACAGAAAGCCTTGTAGCAGTCCAGTCACGTTCAGAAAAATTCCGAGGTGGGACCACTGGAGTGGAGCGTGTATACTGGCAGCAATCAAACCAGCTCCTGGAAGATTCCGCCCATAATTTCCACAACAACGAAACGAAATACAATTCAAATTCAATAGGGTAAGAGTGACATAGAACACCACACTCAAATATCCAGAGAAATAATTTATTGCCTTCAATGAAAACCTCGCCAATTTCGCTTTGTTCTTTTGCGTCTACATCTGTATACTACACAGAATTCCATACTTAATTGCTTTGCAGAGGTTTATCTCTCTACTTCTGGGAAATTAAACACCTAAATCTGTCCATATGAGCTCTGACATTACTTTATTACGATGGTCGTGTCTCTCAATGAACGTAGGAGCCAACAAAACATTTTCGCATTCGAAAGAGAAGGTTGGTGACTGAAATTTGATGAAAAGATCTCGCCGCAACGAAGAACACATTTGTTCTAATGATTTCCATCCCAACTCGTGTGTCATATCCCTGTTCAAGATAATACATAACGAGCTGCTCTTCTTTGAAGCCGCGCGGGTTAGCTGCGCGGTCTGAGGTGCCTTGTCACGGTCCGCGCGGCTCCCCCCGTCGGAGGTTCGAGTCCTACCTCGGGCATGGGTGTGTGTGTTGTCCATAGCGTAAGTTAGTTTAAGTCAGATTAAGTAGTCTGTAAGCTTAGGGACCGATGACCTAAGCAGTTTAGTCCCATAAGATCTTACCACAAATTTAGAATATATTTTTTTCTTCTTTGAACTTTGTAGATGTCCTCCATCAATCCTATCTGGTAAGGGTTTCATACTGCGCAGCAGTACTCGAGAGGACGACGGACAAGCGTAGTGTAAGCAGTCTCTTTAATAGATCTGTCACATATTCTAAGTTTTCTACCATAAAATCGCAGTTATTTCTATGTGATGGTGCTAATTTAAGTTGTTCGTAATTCTTGTCCCTAGATATTGACAACTTCTAAATTTTTGTGATTTACCGTAAAACCGATTAACGGATTTTCTTTAGTGCTCATATGAAGGATCTCGCATTTTTTATTGTTCAGGATCAATTGCCACTTTATTCTCCATGCAAATGTCTTATGTACATATTCTTCTAATTCGTATTGGTCTTCTCTACTAGACGGTAAACGACAGCGTCATCTACAACAAATCTGAGAGAGCCGCTCACATGGTCTCCTAAATCTTTTATATAAATCACGAACAGCAGAGCGCCTATAAAATTGCCTTGGGGTACCCTAGATATCACTTCTGTTTTATTCGATGACTTCCCGTCAGGTTTTACGAAATGTGAACTTTTTGTCAGTAGATCACGGATCCATTTGCAGAACTGAATCAGTACTCCATAGGCACGAAATCTGATTAAAATCGCTTGTGAGGAATGGTGACTAACTTCGTGAAACACCTTGCAGTTGCTTCTTGTGACTTAGTAGGTTAGAGGGCGCGGACTCGCCTGCTCCCTGTTCAATTTAAGTTTACAGACCTACGAAGGAGGGAGGTATATTACCACAATCCGGTGGCACACATTCCATTATATGTCCACCCTCCTCCACTCCTCCCCTTCAGCCCGTCACACCACCAGAATAGAATTTATCCCTTTACACTGTTCTGCTGTATTTAGATAAGGTACACGCACTTAATACTTGTTCTTAACACATATCATTTAACAACGAACATTAATTTTTAATTACTTTCAAGTAGCTACTATTTTTCAATCCTCTGCAACCCTTTGACTAGTAGTCTTAGAGAAAAAAATTATACAATCTTCGCTGTCGGAAATTTAATATAGTTAATTTTATACTAGGAAACATTTCCGCTAGGAACCGCGATTTTCGAGTTTTGAAAAGAAAGATAAAAAAGTGACTTTAAAGGCCTCCCCACCCCACGCTCACACCCCACCGGTCAGGATTTTTAGTGCTTTTTTAATTGGTGTCTCCCTCCCGCCCCGCCCCCCTCCCCCGTACCCACTGTACAAAAATTTGCGACTACACAAATTTTCCCTTTATCCGATCTGTTTTGGTCTTTACTGACTAAGCTAACACGGACTGAGTTCTAAGAACGACGAAATTAATGAGACGTAGCAGAGACGAGATTAGCGATAAACTTAACGTTAAAATTGGCGACCAAGAAGTAGACGAAGTGAAGGAAACAAAATAAGGTACAACGAACGAAACAAGCAGTACATAAAAAGTAGACTAGCACATGCAAGGAGGGAGTTCCTTACCAAAAAAATTTATTAATGTCAAACATTGCTCTTAATTTGAGAAGGAAATTTATGAGCATGTATGAATGGAGCACAGTCTTGTGTGGGAGCGAACCGTGGACCGTAGAAAACCGTAAAAGATGAGAATCAAAGCGTTTAAGATGTGGTGCTATAGAAGTATGCTGAAAATTAGAGGGATTGATGGCACAAGAAATGACAAGGTTTTCCGCTCAATGGGCGAGGAGAGGAATATGTTGAAAACACTGTTAAATGAAGAGACAGGATTACAGGACAGGCGTTAAGACATCAGGTACTATCTTCCTTGGTATTTCAGTGAACTGTAGAGAGTGAAAAGTGTAGGGGAAGAAAGAGATTGGAACAGATCGAACAAATAACTAAGGCCTCTGGGTGGGAATGCCACTAGAAAGTGGTGGCGGCCCGAAGCAAACAAGTGAGATCAAAAACACTGGCTTTTGATGACGAATCCCGGCGGGGTCAGGGATTTTCTCTGCCTCGTGATGACGGGGTGTTGTGTGCTGTCCTTAGGTTAGTTAGGTTTAAGTAGTTCTAAGTTCTAGGGGACTGATGACCATAAATGTTAAGTCCCATAGTGCTCAGAGCCATTTGAACCATTTTTGATGACGAAAGTCAGCGATTCATAGTGATGCACAATTTTTTCCCCGAATATAGAAAGATCACAACAGTTTACACTTGTGTTTTCGCGCGCTAACGTGGAAACCTAATTAGTCGCTTCCAATTTTGTGGACGAGAGTTGCAGTTGGTGAGTGACCCACCAGGATATCTGTGAGCTCTAATGCGCCGGCCCCAGATGGAATCCGCCTGGCGGCTTAACGACGAGGGCCGCTATGCTGGCCACCCTGGATTTGGTTTTTAGGCGGTTTTCCACATCCCGCTTGGTGAATACCGGGCTGGTCCCCACATTCCGCCTCAGTTACACTACTCGCAGACATTTGAATTCGTTCGCACTATTCCCTGGCTTACACTACATGCAGACAGCTTGGGTACACTCATTCTGTCCCAGGGGCCGACCCCGCGTTGAAGCTGGACAAAGGCCCACAGACAATGAGTTGCAGATTGGCGTGTCCCCCCATGTTTGATTGGTACATGCTTCGTGGAAGATTGTGCAGCAGTTAGCTGACTGGAACAAGTGTTGAACTGAAGAGACACACATGGCAAGCTTTAATTAAGATTAATGAATTGCGGTTTTTTTTTTCATGGAAGGCTCGTGCGTGTTTAGGTTTGAACTGTGAACCAGTTTTGTCTCAGTAAAGTTTGAGATTTGGTGCTACAGACGAGTGTTGAAAATTAGGTGGCCTGATGAGGAGGTTCTGCGCAGAATCGGATAGGAAAAGACTGTATGTAAAAACACTGACAAGGAGAAGGGACCGGAAGATAAGACATCAGGGAATGACTTCCATGGTACTAGAGGGAGCTGTAGAGGGCAAAAACTGCAAGAGGAAGACAGAGATTGGAATACATGCAGCAAATAATTGAGGACGTAGGCTGCAACTGCTGCTCTGAGATGAAGAAGTTGGCACAGGAGAGAAATTCGTGGCGGGCCGCATCAAACCAATCAGAAGACTGATGATAAAAAAAAAAAAAAAAAAGTTGCAAGGAAGCATTTGTAGGCGGTGTGCTGACCGTTGGCCTGATACGTTTCCAGTTCCTCTGGCCGGATCTCGAAATATTTCTGAAAGCACTTAGATTTCTGTAGGACATTTATAATCGATATTGGTGACTGATATTAACTCTGCCTCTTGGGTCAGATTGAGGCTGTTTTTTAAAGATGTAGCAGTGGCGAGAATTGTTATGGGCCCTCTAATGTGCTTGCCTTGATAATTAGCGGTGCAAAACGTCTCGTTAAGTTCTCCTGCGCACAGCACTTCATTTAACGGCGCGCTGGTTCCGACTCTAGCTGCGAGACGTCATGACAGCATAGAGAGGAGATAGTCTGGACGTACGTTTCACAGATTTCAAGGCGTCACCACTTCTGTTCTTTCACTAACAGTTTCGTTTTTCGGAGTGAAAGACAACAGCGTATGGTTATTTTAATTAATGTCGCTACCAAAAGTAACAATATGAAAAAAAATATTTCTCGACGTTTCATTTTCTAACGCTGAGAGGGGCGGGACATGCAGGGTTATTCATAATTACGTCTTTATTGACAGAAGATGGCTACCCAGAAACTATAAAACATGGAGAAAACAGGCACACATCAGTGGATACAGCATCTTTTCCAGTTTTAACTTATGTTACAGATGCTCACCGCTTGAGGCGGCACAAACGTCAATATGAGCGTGCGATTCGTCGATACAAACTGTCGGCGAAGATTTATAATGTTTGAATACAGTATATGCTCCAAAACCCTACTGCAAACCGACGTCAATGATATAGGTCTGTAGTTCGATGGTTTACTCCTACTACCCTTCTTAAACACTGGTGCGACCTGCGCAATTTTCCAATCTGTAGGTACGGATCTATCGGTGAGCGAGCGGTTGTATATGACTGCTAAGTAGGGAGCTATTGTATCAGCGTAATCTGAAAGGAACCTAATCGGTATACAATATGGATCTGAAGACTTGCCCGTATCAAGCGATTTGAGTTGTTTCGCATCCCTAACGTATCTACTTCTAAGAAACTCATGCTAGCAGCTGTTCGTGTTTCAAATTCTGGAATATTCCATTCGTCTTCCCTGGTGAAGGAATTTCGGAAAACTGCGTTCAATAACTCCGCTTTAGCGGCACAGTCGTCAGTAACAGTACCATCGGCACTGCGCACGAAGGTATTGACTGCGTCTTGCCGCTTGTGTACTTTACATACGATCAGAATTTCTTCGGATTTTCTACCAAATTTCGAGACAATATTTCGTTGTGGAACCTATTAAAGGCAGCTCGCATTGAAGTCCGTGTCAAATTTCGCGCGTCTGTAAATTTTAGCCAATCTTCGAGATTTCGCGTTCTTATGAACTTCGCATGCTTTTTCCGTTGCCTCTGCAACAGCGTTTGGACCTGTTTGTGTACCATGGGGGATCAGTTCCATCTCTTACCAATTTATGAGGTATGAATCTCTCAATTGTTGTTGCTACTATATCTTTGAATTTGAGCCACATCTCGTCTACATTTGCATAGTCAGTTCGGAAGGAATGGAGATTGTCTCTTAGGAAGGCTTCTAGTGGCACTTTATACGCTTTTTTAAATAAAATTATTTTGCGTTTGTTTCTGGTGGATTTGGAAGAAACGGTATTGAGCCTAGCTACAACGACCTTGTGATCACTAATCCCTGTATCAGTCATGCTGCTCTCTATTAGCTCTGGATTGTTTGTGGGTAAGAGGTCAAGTGTGTTTTCGCAACCATTTACAATTCGCGTGGGTTCGTGGACTAACTGCTCGAAATAATTTTCGGAGAAAGCATTTAGGACAATCTCGGAAGACGTTTTCTTTCTACCACAGGTTTTGAACAAGTGTTTTTGCCAACATATCGAGGGAAGGTTGAAGTCCCCACCAACTATAACCGTATGAGTGGGATATTTATTTGTTACGAGACTCAAATTTTCTCTGAACTGTTCAGCAACTATATCATCGGAGTCTGGGAGTCGGTAGAAGGAACCAATTATTAACTTAGTTCGGCTGTTAAGTATAACCTCCACCCATACCAATTCGCACGGAGTATCTACTTCGACTTCACTACAAGATAAACCACTACTGACAGACACAAACACTCCACCACCAATTCTGCCTAATCTATCTTTCCTGAACACCGTCTGAGACTTCGTAAAAATTTCTGCAGAACTTATTTCAGGTTTAAGTCCCATGGTGCTAAGGGCCACGTTATTAGGAGGTATGCCATGACTTTTACGACCCGATTGTACATTGGCGTGTAAATTTGCCCACGCATTAATTTCCGAAGTTTGTGACTTGATTTCCGGCCTGAAGTGTTTCGTACTCTTTAAGTTTCGTTGGTATGGCCAGTGTGTGTGGGTGGTTTGGAAAGCGTTTACAGCCTCGTGAGCGAGGTAAGGCGGTCGGCAGGCGTGGCGGCCGGTGCGGCCACGCAGCAGAGTGCAGAGCAACAGGTCAGCCGCCGCTGCCCTGCGCTGCTCTGCTCTGACTGCTGATGGATGCAGTCCGTGGGAAGCGGCGGGCTCCGGAGCAGAGCCGGCAGGGCCGCTGCGCTGAGGCGACGCGGCGTGGTGGCGCCGACAGCGGAAACACCGGCGCGCAGCCTAGGGCCCGGGTGACCGCGGCACACAACCCGTTCAGGCAGTTTAGGTCTTCAGCGGTGTCCATAAACCGTTTAAACCAAATAACATTACGTTTCTGTGCGTCCATCCTTTTGCAGGAACTCTCTCTCTCTCTCTCTCTCTCTCTCTCTCTCTTTGTTTTTTTTCTGTTTTTTTTTCATCGGTCCGGTCTGGCAGCAGCATATGCGCTGCTCTTCAGACGAAAGACATAGAACAAACAATAGAAGACAGTGAAAAATATACAAAGGAGAGAATATGGTGAACATATATATAAAAAAGGGGAACATCATGGAAGGTAATAGACACAAAAAGGGGCGACTGTAAAATGGAGATAAAAAAACGGTAAGAAAGTAGCGCACACAAAAAGCTACACACTGCGACAATTAAAAGAACACAAGGCGCAGTATGACCGGAGCATAAAAAGTATCGACGGATCGCGTAGCACATAACAAACACCGACAGCGAACCTTAAGGCAGTACACAATTAAAATCACATCTCTTGACGCACAGGAGAAACAGCACTAAACACAACACTGATGTGGCACACTGACGATGATCAAAACCGAGGATCTGCCAGGCGCAAGGAGATGAGGGAGACCGGAAGAAGGGAGGGAGGGAGGGAGGGGGAAGAGAGGGGGGAGATGGGTGGGGGGCGCGCTGAAGAGGGCCAGGTAGGGAGGGATGTGGGAAGGAAAGAGGCAAGTATGGGGTGCAGGGTCTCTGGGAGGGGGGCGGGGAAGGAGGAAAATCCGCTCTGGGAGAAGGAGGGGAGAGGAGAAAGGGGACCGAGGAGGAGGGGGGGGGGGGGGGGAACAAGGCCAGGTTACAGTTGAAAGGAAGGATAGATGTCATGGCGAAGTTCATAATTCGGGAGGAGCTCTCTGGGACGAGGGCCGTTTAGTATTGTGAGAAAATAAAACACCTACAGCCGTCCTTTGGATTTTATTTATTCTGTTTCAACCAGTTTCGGCGCTTCAATGCGCCATCTTCAGGCTGTAGTTGATGCGGAAAACGTTGACACGATCCCTCTATATACAGGGTGGTGCACTGCTCGTGACCGGGCCAAATGTCTCACGAAAAAAGCGTCAAACGAAAAAACTACAAAGAACATAACTTGTCGAGCTTGAAGGGGGAAACCAGATGGCGCTATGGTTGGCCCGCTAGATGGCGCTGCCATAGGTCAAACGGATATCAACTCCGTTTTTCTTTTAAAAATAGGAACCCCCATTTTTATTACATATTTGTGTAGTACGTAAAGAAGTGTGAATGTTTTAGTTGGACCACTTTTTTCGCTTTGTGATAGATGGCGCTGTACTAGTCACAAACATATGGCTCACAATTTTAGACGAACAGCTGGTAATAGGTAGGTTTTTTAAATTACGGTATCGCTGTTCATATATCCAGTAAACTTTGAATGCCGCAATAAAATAGGATTTTTTATTTTCTCCAGCTTTCAGAAAATAGCGCAGCTTACCCCAAAGTCGTACACGTTCATTAATTAACGTAAAACCATCTGATGATGGACATACATACTCCGAAGCATGTCACTGAAAGTATAATCACTGCTTAATTTTATTGTTTCAATCAATACAGCAGGTTTCAAAACAGGCGAGAATATCGATTATAGAAAGACTAAAACAAGAAAACAATATTGTACAAATGGGCAATTAGTTTCTGTATGTAGAGCAACCGGACACAATCACTAAATGGATAGCAAGCAACATTCTGAAGAACACTGGCCTTCGTAGTAAACAGAGCATTAAAAACTAAACGATATGTTTCCACTTTGTATTTTATTTATTGGTGGTAGGCATAAATTTTTTAAGAAAAACTGTTTAAAAATTGAGGATTGGTCAATAACAAAAGAAATTCATCTTGGGAATTACTGGGAAGAACAGGACTACAAACTCTTAGGAATGGAGGTCGGCAGGAAACGTAACGAGGTGAAATGTCATGTAGACGGAGCAAGCAACTTCTTTGCTTGAACCGACCGGGACAACGACCTGAAGGAAGAAGGGTAGCCGACGTTGTTAGACATGCAGCAGCAACATTGGTGCGTGTAAGTAAAGGCTGTAACGCATGGAAAAGCTTACACGAACATATATGTTAAATAACTGATAGTGATAATGATGATGAAAATATCGAATATTATGGCGGTTAGATTGTATCCACTTCTCGTTTCTAGTCAGCAGTCTCTGTAAATTGGGCAGTCAGATTCAAACCAAACCATTCAAATAACGCAACAGAACGAGTGCATTGAATTTCTTCTTCTTCTTCTGCGCTTCTAGGAGTTTGCGTGTTACGGTGCTCAACCCTTCCTTGGCCTTCCAAAAATGTAGCCTAGCGGATTATAATTTCTGACATTGTAAGATAGTGTACCACTGTTCATTCTGTCGAAATGTTGACTCCATTTTCTTCTGGTGCCTTCAGTTTTGTTTCACACGCTAAATATGTTTAATTCTTTACTAATGTCGCTCTTTCTTAATCTGTTAATCCAGGTACAGCCTTTCGCAGCACTAAAGAAATCTCATTTCAGCTGCTTGGATCTTACTTTCATATCGTTGTTTGTCACTGAAAAAATGGTTCAAATGCCTCTGAGCACTATGGGACTTAACATCTGAGGTCATCTGTCCCGCCGGCTGCGGTGGCCGAGCGGTTCTAGGCGCTTCAGTCCGGAACCGCGCGACTGCTACGGTCGCAGGTTCGAATCCTCCCTCGGGCATGGATATGTGTGATGTCCTTAGGTTAGTTAGGTTTAAGTAGTTCTAAGTTCTAGGGGACTGATGACCTCAGATGTTAAGTCCCACAGCGATCAGAGCCATTTTTCGTCAGTCCCCTAGAACTTAGAACTACTTAAACGAAACTAACCTAAGGACATCATACGCATCCATGCCGGAGGCAGGATTCGAACCTGAGACCGTAGCAGCAGCTCGGTTCCGGAGTGAAGCGCCTAGAACCGCTCGGCCAAGGCGGCCGGCGTTTATCAATGACCCACGACCAAGTTCTGTAAGGTAATTTGCGGACAGCCATGACGGCTACGTGGGGTTTCCTACCGTGTGGTTTCCTCCAAGGGTGCAGCAGGTAGCGAAGCTGTCCCGAGCGACCGGTTCCCTAACGAGGTGTTTGCGATCTGAGCCTCCCCCACTGCTTGTCCACCCCAGTCGCTCACCCTCAGTGCGGATGTTGTCACCGTTTCTCAGGCAGTGTCGTCGTCGATAGCTTTCGTTCCGTGCGTTTTCTTATACGACTTCTGTTCTATGCAGTGTACACGATGGAAGTGATAACAACAACGAAATGGAGGCCGCGTCTTATCAAGGATGGTCATCGCTACCGTATTTATAGGAAAAATGAAGAATATACGAACTGGATGTGCGTCAATTGTCAACGGAGTAGGCGCAAAGGCCGTTTAAAAATTACAAATGGTGAAATCGTTGCTCAACAGCAACATTCTTGTCCACCCGACAAAACAGATGTGGAGATAAAGAAAAGACTACATAATTGCAGAAAAAGAGTTCGTGAAGAAAAGACAGTGCATGTATCCCAAATTTTTAAGTAGGAATTTCAAGATTTGAAAGAGAAAGGATTAGAATTCGTGGCATATATTCCGAATTATGACAGCTCCAAGACTCAATTGTGTAAAGCGAGAAGAGGAACTATTGGGACAACCCAGAACCCTGGCTCTAGTTCGGAAATTCACCTTGGCGAAGACCTTTTGAAATTAACGGAAGGTAATAGTTTTTTGAAGACTGATGATGGCTCTGTTCCAGGCAAGAGGCTTCCAGTACTTGCTTGTGAAGAAGCAGAGAAAATCCTTTGTGACAATGGAACTGTGCTTATGGATGGGACATTTGATAGCTGTTCGAAACAGTTCAAACAATTGACAATTGTACACAATCCATGTCGACATCGTAAGTACAGAAGAGGCAACTAAGATATTTCCTGTATTATTTGACTTGCTGCCAGGCAAAATTCTGGGACTTGCTCTGGACCTTAAAAATATTGTTGTTTCAAAACGGTATGTGTAAATACAGCGCACATTTTACCAGTATCAATAATTTCGCAAAGTTAACTTGCCGATTCCGGAGTTTCGTCATATATGTCATACGAAACTAATTATTTGTATTTGGTGGATCTCATTCACAAAAGTACGCTTTTAACGGTATTTCTCAAGTTCTAATACAAAATCTGTTATTTATTGAATTTTTAACTCAACAAAACTGAAATTTTACTTGGTAAATTTCTTACATAACATGCTCACTCGTCCTGTGAAGCTTCCAGAATTTTTGGTGAAGAAGGCGGAATGAGGACTCGGACAGCTGGTTGCCCACTTTTCTGTCAGAGTCTTTTAAACACGATCATATTTGCCTTTATTGTGCTCCAACAGGAGCATTTTTCAGGTGATCATTATGCAGTTCATTTTATAAAGATGAAATTCCAAATAGATGAACTTTGGTGGAGTCATCTATATTAAACAACGATTTTTATCATCTGTAGACATCAAGAACAACATTCTAGTTATCGAGACTTTATACGCCGCATCTAACCATAGGAAAATATTCTGTAATTTCTTTCAGATGAACACGCCCATTGTCGCGTAAATTTTTATCTAATTACTAACAGTAAACCCGGCGTTGCCCCGATATTTATTAATCCCAGTTTTATGTCAGTTCATCCGCTCTTCCCTCATCTCTCTTTTTCATTTAGTCCTATCTCGTCTCTCTATCCACCTCCTCCTTCCGCCCATCCGTCTCTCTTTCCATCTCCTCCATCTGCCCCCCTCTTTCACAACACTTCCTCCTCCTCTCCATCCTCCTCTCCTTCTCCATCCATCTTCCCGTCTCTGTCCACCTCCTTCTCCGCTTTTTCTAAAAGTACATCAAATTCACAATAACACCCCTAATTTATGTATTTATTACAGTGTTCCATTAGTCATTCACCACCTTCCCCCTTTCTCTGTTTACCTGCTGCTCCCTCCCTCGTTTAATCTGCTTCTCTCACTTCTCTGGATGCACCTCCTCCCCCCTCCCCGCCCCCATCACGTTCTCCTCTCTCTGTTATCTCCTCCTCCGCCTCCGTCATGCCATATCCTCTTTCCCTGTCTATGAAGAAATACGTGTATCTGCCAACTTTCATGCTGATTGACGAAACGATGTTGAATCTATTTAAAGGTAGGCCAACCCTCCGCCATCCAGCATACTTTGGCTTGTATAAATGCCTTCACCAGGAAAACATACATACATGAGCTAACTCCCAAGCTGATCAGTCAAATGGTGTGTAATTCTGTTTAAGGTACCCTCCGCCATACAGCGTATGAAATTTCACGTAGACGCTGTGGTTCCCCTTGTTTTGAAGATCAAATGTACAAAATTTCATCAAGATCGGAGCAACACTGCGGTTTTTGTTGAAATCCGGAAGTAAAGTACCCTCCACCATGCACTGAACGAAGTTTTATGTAGATAGTGACCTTCCTCTTGTTTTGGGAAATAGTGATTCATTTTTATACACCCCGCTCCCTCTATGCCGACTTAGTTGCGAAACATAAATAATAGATTTTAACAACAGAAATCATGTAATGATTTCTGTCGTATAATGGGCAACATAGCTATTGAATAATAGCAACGAGATTACGAGAGCAGTCACTTTCAGTGTTACTCAAAATATCGTTATACCTTGTAAATTATCACGACACAAAATGAAGATGATAAGCAATGTGGGATTTCCTTCCGTTTGCGTTTGAAGCTCTCGGAGACTCCTGTGTAGTGAGGTGGGTGGGAGGGGGCAGCAAGGGGAGCCTCAATTTGTTTAGCCGGACCGGGCCTCTGACAGGTTCAGCGCGCCACTGCTCGTAGGGAACCCCACGGTAGCAAACCCCACGACACCCAAGTGACACAGGAGGGTACTTGGGGCGACAAGGTAAGAGGGGCGCCCTAGTGCAGACTTGTACACGGAGCTCATCACAATTAGTAGCAAAAATAACCTATATCCACGACCACTATGTTCAGGTTTATTTTAAAAGTTCTTACTAAGTCCCTAAGGAACGACAACTAATGTGTGAGGGAGGGAGTAGGGACCGGAACTTCAAATGGCGTGGAAAAACGTTCTCAAACCGTATCTTCTTATTGTTCCACATATGTTCTCATCTACATCTACATCTACATGGATACTCTGCAAATCACATTTAAGTGCCTGGCAGAGGGTTCATCGAACCACCTTCACAATTCTCTATTATTCCAGTCTCTTATAGCGCGCAGGAAGAATGAACACCTATATCTTTCCGTATGAGCTCTGACTTCCCTTATTTTATCTTGGTGATCATTCCTCCCTATGTAAGTCAGTGTCAAGAAAATATTTTCGCATTCGGAGGAGAAAGTTGGTGATGGGAATTTCGTGAGAAGATTCCATCGCAACGAAAAACGCCTTTCTTTTAATGATGTCCACCTCAAATCCTGTATCATTTCTGTAACACTCTCTCCCATATTTCGCGATAATACAACACGTGCTGCCTTTCTTTGAACTTATTCAATGTTCTCAGTCAGTCCTATCTGTTAAGGATCCCACAGTATTCTAAAAGTGGACGGACAAGCGTAGTGTAGGCAGTCTCCTTAGTAGGTCTGTTACAATTTCTAAGTGTCCTGCCAATAAAACGCAGTCTTTGGTTAGCCTTCCCAACAACATTTCCTTTGTGTTCCTTCCAATTTAAATTGTTCATAATTGTAATACCTAGGTATTTAGTTGAATTTACGGCTTTTAGATTAGACTGCTTTATCTTGTAACCGAAGTTTAACGCGTTCCTTTTAGCACTCATGTGGATGAGTTATTTAAGGTCAACTGCCACTTTTAGCACCATTCCGATATTTCTTCTAAATCGTTTTGCAGTTTGTTTTGATCTTCTGATGACTTTAGTAGTCGATAAACAGCAGCGTCATCTGCAAACAACCTAAGACGGCTGCTCAGACTGTCTCCCAAATCGTTTATATAGATGAGGAACAGCAAAGGGCCTATAACACTACCTTGCGGAACGCAAAAAATCACTTCTGTTTTACTCAATGACTTTCCGTCAATTACAACGAATTGTGACCTCTCTGACAGGAAATCACAGATCCAGTCACATAACTGAGATGATATTCCGTAAGCACGCAATTTCACTACGAGCCGCTTGTGTGGTACAGTGTCAAAAGCCTTCCGGAAATCCAGAAATACGGAATCGATCTGAAATCCCTTGTCAATAGCACTCAGCACTTCATGTGAATAAAGAGCTAGTTGTGTTTCACAGGAACGATGTGTTCTAAACCCATGTTGACTGTGTGTCAACGGACCATTTTCTTCGAGGTAATTCATTATGTTTTGTTCTAAAATCCTGCTGCATAACAGCGTTAATTATATGGGCCTGTAATTTAGTGGATTACTCCTACTACCTTTCTTGAATATTGGTGTGATCTGTGCAACTTTCCAGTCTTTGGGTACGGATCTTTCGTCGAGCGAACGGTTGTATATGATTGTTAAGTATGGAGCTAATGCATCAGCATACACCGAAAGGAACCTAATTGGTATACGTACAGTCTGGACCAGAAGACTTGCTTTTATTAAGTGATTTAAGTTGCTTCACTACTCCGATGATATTTACTTCTACGTTACTCATGTTGGCAGCTGTTCTCGATTCGAATTCTGGAATATTTACTTCATCTTCTTTTGTGAAGGCATCTGGGAAGGGTGTGTTCAGTAATTCTGCTTTGGCAGCACTGTCTTCGGTAGTATCTCCATTGCTATCGCGCAGAGAGGGCATTGATTGTTTCTTGCAGCTAATATACTACACATACCACCAGAATCTCTTTGGATTTTCTTCCAGGTTTCGAGACAAAGTTTCATTGTGGAAACTGTTACAAGCGTCTGGCATTGAAGTCCGTGCTAAATTTCGAGCTTCTGTAAAAGATCGCCAATCTTGGGGATTTTGCGTCTGTTTAAATTTGGCATGTTTGTTTCGTTGATTCTGCACCAGTATTCTAACCCGTTTTGTGTACAAAGGAGGATCAGCTCCATCGTTTGTTAATTTATTTGGTATAAATTTCTCAGCTGCTGCCGATACTATTTCTTTGAATTTAAGCCACATCTGGTCTACACTTATATTATTAATTTGGAATGAGTTGAGATTGTCTCTTAGGAAGGCGTCAAGATTCACGACAATGCATGTCCCCATTCTGCTGGTATCACTCAAATCCTTGTTCAACAATTGTGAGGAGCAGATGGATCACCTGTCATACAACTCTGAGGTCGCATCTTCTGACTACCCAGAGGAAGGTATTTTCACAACAATGATGACTCAATAAACAGTCTTCACTGACAGCACACCTCCGCGAAGAAGGCATAGAAAAATCGTCCCCCCACCATGACAAATGCCTGGACAGTGGTGACAACCATGCAGAAAAACAGTTTAAGAAATGCTCCTTCTTCCAAAAATAAATCTTAGTTTGATAAAAAAATTTTGTGAGTTTTTTACAAAATGTGGACATACATCTTAGAGATAGAAAAAGCTACTTTCTCGCCTACAACTTTATTATAGTCGATTGTGATATCAAGTCCCGAGTAATTAAAGCGAATGACCTGATCAACGTATTGTTCACGGCTATTGCTTTTCTCGTGGGACCCTGTCTCGCATCGTGTTACGAAACATCCCAAGAACGCCACGTGCTGCAACGAGCGCGTGGGCGGCCGCGTGAGGCCGCAAACAAAGGATGAGTCGAGAGTAATTAATGCATATGAAGTCGGATGACAGATTTGGGACCTTTTGAAGAGGAAGCAGTCGCTGCTGTGTACATAATTTGTATACCAGTTTTATTTCCAAGTATCTAAAGACTCAACCACGAATGAAAGTATCTGCACTGAAGCGCCAAAGAAACTGGTATAAGCATACGTATCCAAATACAGAGATATGTAAACAGGCAGAATACGGCGGTGCGGTCGGCAACGCCTAAATGAGACAACAGGTGTGTGACGCAGTTGTTAGATGGGTTATTACTACTACAATGGCAGGTTATCAAGATTTAAGTGAGTTGGAACGTGGTGTTATAGTCGGCGCACGAGCGATGGGACACAGCATCTCCAAGGTAGCGATGAAGTGGGGATTTTCCCGTACGACCACTTCACGAGTGTACCGCGAATATCAGAGATCTGGTAAGACATAAAATCTCCGACATCGCTGCTGCCGGAAAAACAACCTGCACGGACGGGACCAACGACGACTGAAGAGAACCGTTCAACGTGACAGAGGTGCAACCCTTCCGCAAATTTCTGCAGATTTCCCCGTGGTGGGCTGTCAACAAGTTTCAGCGTGCGAATCATTCAACGAAACATCATCGATATGGGCTTTCAGAGCCGAAGGCCCACTGGTGTACCCTTAATGACTGCATGACACAAAGCTTTACGCCTCGCCTGCGCCCGTCAACACCCACGTTGGACTGTTGACGACTGGAAACATGTTGCCTGGTCGGACGAATCTCCTTTCAAATTGTATAGAGTGGATGGAGGTGTTCTCCTGTGGAAACCTCATGAATCCGTGGATCCTGCATGCAAGCAGGGGACTGTTCAAGCTGATGGAATCTCTGTAATGGTGTGGGACGTGTGCAGTTGGAGTGATATGGGATCACTGATACGTCTAACTACGACTCTGACAGGTGACATGAACGTAAGCATCCTGTCTGATAATCTGCATCCATTCATGTCTATTCTGCATTCCGACGGACTTGGGCAATTCCAGCAGGACAATGCGACACCCCACACGTTCACAATTGCTACAGAATGGCTACAGGAACACTCTTCTGAGTTAAAACACTTCCTTTGGCCACCAAACTGCCTTGCAACGTGCTGTTCAAGAGATCTCCACCCCTTCGTACCATTACTGATGTGTGGAGAGCCCTGCAGAATTCATGGTGTCATTTCTGTCCAGCACTACTACAGACATTAGTCGAGTCAATGCCCCGTTGTGTTGCGACACTTGTGCGTGCTCACGGTGTCCTACACGATATTAGGCAGGTGTACCAATTTCTGTGGCTCTTCAGTGTAAATAATTACAGAAACGAAAGAAACCTTGTAATAATAATTTCCTACGCACAGAGGAACCGGAATCTCGGTTGCCTTGATTTTGAGAGCACTCCGTCTTCAGGCCACGAGTGGCCTACCGGGACCATCCGACCGCCTTGTCATCCTCAGTGGAGGGGCGTGGGGTCAGCACCCTCTCCCGGTCGTTATGATGATATTCTTGACCGAAGCCGCTACTATTTGGTCGAGTAGCTCCTCAATTGGCATCACGAGGCTGAGTGCACCCCGAAAAATGGCAACAGCGCATGGCGACCTGCATGATCACCCATCCGAATGCCGACCACGCCCGACAGCGCTTCACTTCGGTGATCTCACGGGAACCGGTGCATCCACTGCGGCAAGGCCGTTGCCCCCTTCATTTTGAGAGGAAGTAATAAATTACTCAAAATGACGGCTGCCGATAAAAAGACTAAGTTTTAAGCTGAGTGCCTTCTTCGTCTTGAGGCGCGCACGAACTCAGAACATCCCGCCGTTGCAACGTCCGACGTTGCTCCAGGTTAGGAAACTTCTGAAGCGTAAAGGAAGAGGCAGGTCTATGGCCCAGTGGGCGACGGCTAGTTGCTTTATCACGCAGCAAGTTGTTACCAGAACTACTTTTTGCAGCCGTACACACAGTAGTGTGAGGTGCTGGTGAACCAACAAAACCAGCGAGCATCGGCGCTCCAGCCCATTCTGGAACGTCGTCTTGGAAGGTCCACTAGCTGCCGTCTCACCCGCGACCGCCTATTGTCCATAGGTGCGTTCTGTGATGCGACGGTAAAGCTTAGCGGTTCGTGACTTTGTGCACAGTATAACAGTGCTGGGTTTTTCGGTCGCCGTTTCGGTCGTTTGGCAATCGCGAGTATTTGGCGGTATTACGGGAGAGCAGCAGCAGCAAACACGTGGTAAAGTTCACCGAACTCTGCCACCGTCCCTCACCCCCTCTCTGTTGCCGAAAATTACTTCTTACCGTTCAGAATTCTCACTTCGAAGTGCTCTCAGTTCAATGTATTTTCCTGTAGGTGAATGCTATCTCTATATAACATTCTGTGAATGTGTCTACGAAAGCACAGGCTGCCATTGGTTAATAGTACATTGTTCTGTGTTGATTTCAGATTATATCTCCTTGTGTCAAGTTCTAAATCCTTTATTTATGTTACTATTCCTACTAGCTTCCCTCAGTATCCATTCAAATCAGTCGCTTCCTGCAAGCGGGGCCATAGTCCATGTCTTCCCACGGCCTGATACTGGGTAGAATTAATAACGTGAGACCTCGATGGGCTATCAATATTTATCTCACCCGCTAAGTGGGGCAAGCTCTTTCCAGTGAACCCGCCTTGAACACGAAAACTGTTGCAGTCAGTTTAGATAGTCCGCAGCTCGTGGTCGTGCGGTAGCGTTCTCGCTTCCCACGCCCGAGTTCCCGGGTTCGATTCCCGGCGGGGTCAGGGATTTTCTGTGCCTCGTGATGACTGGGTGTTGTGTGCTGTCCTTAGGTTAGTTAGGTTTAAGTAGTTCTAAGTTCTAGGGGACTGATGACCATAGATGTTAAGTCCCATAGTGCTCAGAGCCATTTTTTTTTCAGTTTAGATGTGGTAGCGCAACACACCCTATAAAACCTGTTGTTTTTGTTTTGTTTGTGACATGGGAAAATTCCGTTTTGCAGGCCATTCTCTTACTTTCTTAAAATTGTGACGTCATCTGAATAGAAAACGGAATTGAGTGTAGCCTCATCGTCTATTCTAATACCTGCGCGAAACTTAGTTTTCCATTCACACAGTACATCGTCTATCACAAAGCTTGGGTAAAATGCTTTACCCTTTGTGAACTCCGTTAGTGATGAAAGGTGCTCCACTACTTCCATTTATATCTTTATATCTTTCCATTTATACTTTTGGTTAGACTGCTTAAGGTGTTTATTAAATGGAGTGAGTACCCTCTTTTCTTCGTTGGTACTCCACATTGTATTTATAGGGACTCAGAAAGCTTTCAATTCATTGTCTCACCTATGACTAAAGAAAATACAAGCATATAAGCGTCGGGCTACACTGTGGTCTTCGTGATTGATAGAACACAAATCTGTTCTGGACGAAGAGCCACCTACAGCCAAACGCCTACTATTGGATGTGTCCTGGGATCTGTGGTTGGCTTACTACTGTGTATGTAGTATATATTAACGACTTATCGGCTCGTATTAGATGCAGATCATAGGCTTTTCGCAGATGACGTTCTTAAATACAAGTGCTTCCCTATTTAAAAATATGATAGCAACATCCAGTCCGGTGTTGATAAAATGCCTGCCTCGAGCAAAGATTGGCTGCCTGTAATGCAGTGCACGTTACGAAACGTAAAAATGAACTTGGAGATCCAGCTCGCTTGATACGGTGTTTCATTCAGAGCTGCATCAGCTCACACACGTTCGGTTAAGACGGCCGTTAATTAGACAGTATTTGTTGCTAATCCTGCCTTCACAAAACAATTAAATTCTATTCCTAATATACAACAGTCTGTGACACACGGACAAAAGTTACTACGCCGAAAGAGAGCAAGTGTATGGAAGCACAATACGTCATACGTTTCAGTTTAGAAGTCTGCGACTGAGCTGTAACTAACAGAGAAAGGAAGGAACTAGAAGAACAGTCATAACCTTTTCGCCTGGACGATTTGTTCACCGCCTATGTTGGAGAATGTTTTACTTTCTGTATTATTAAGTAATTAACAATATTTGATGTATCTGTTGTAAAACCATAGAACAACTGTGTCCGGATATCCGTACGGAGATTATGACGCACAACGTGTTTCGGGAACACGCGACGCCATGGTTCAAATGGCTCTGAGCAATATGGGACTTAACTTCTGAGGCCATCAGTCCCCTAGAACTTAGAACTACTTAAACCTAGCTAACCTAAGGACATCACAAACATCCATGCCCGAGGCAGGATTCGAACCTGCGACCGCGCGGTTCCAGACTGTAGCGCCTAGAACCGCTCGGCCACTTCGGCCGGTCGTGACGCCATTATCAAGTTCTTAGAAGTATTATGTCATTGGGCACAGTCAAAAATTAAAAAGATATTCAGAAGTATGCCTTATGCTTGATACGTTTAAGAAGTCGATGGTGCGATTGTGGCTTCCCGAATCACGTCGTATTTTTAAATTAAATATATCACTCGTTTGGACAACCGGTGCGTCGTATTCTCCGTAGTGATATTTGATGTGGGTGTGTGTTAGTGTAGTCTACCAGGAACCTTCACTGAGAGTCAGTGTTCCACAGAGACGGACAGATGACGAACACTGACGATAACTGTTACAGTACTGTCCCTGGAGTAAATGAAAGCTTACGAACTTCCAGCATGCTGGAGTAGCTTCGGTCAACGACTTCTGTTAATCAGTAGAATGAAAAACCAGTCCAAGTTGCAAATTTTTTACTTTTACCCATTGGATGACTAGTTTCGAGCCGAGACCCATTTGCAAATCATCCTACAGGGCACTAAACCAAATTTCCACTCATGCGTTATACAGTCATTACCGAATTCCTAAGCAGATGCCAAAGGTACAGAACATATCGTTTTAAACTTACGAATACATAAAATCATTAAAAGTAAGCAGCAATAAAAAGTAATAATTTTATTGTTGGCTTGAACAGTTTCAAATTTAATGGTTTTTCGTGCTAACGAGGCATACATCTTTGTAATATGCGCCGTATGTGGCGCTGCTGTGTATTACTGGTCAGCGATTTCAAGTATTTGACTCTTTGATTTTAAGTATTTGACTCTTTTTGGGGAATATTTTAAAAAGTATTAATTGTATTGTGGTGCACTTGTCAGGTTATTGTATGAATTGTTGTATTTTTGATGGTAGGAGAACATTTTAATAAATAAAAAGGTTTCCTATATCTTGATAGGGCGCCCCATTGCCCTTAACGACGGCGGAAGGAGTGAACTGCCAGTTATCTGTATGCACTGCAAATGTTCATTGCACATTTTTGACATCTTCGGACTTCGACTTTGTTGTGTAAGTTTAAAATGTTCTGTATCCAGGCATATCCTTAAGAATTCGGTAATAACTGTATTACGCATGAGTGAAAATTTGGTTTTCTGCCCTGTAGGATGATCTGAAAATGGGTCTCGGTCCGAAACAAGTCATGGAATGAATAAAAACTAAAAAATTTACTACTCCGATTGTAAGCATGTACAGACGGAACATTAACCCCATTCGCTTACACGATGATCAGGGGAATGAATAATACTGTTGTTGTTTGTAACAGTGCAAACGCGACCGAGCCGGCCGCTGTGACAGAGCGGCTCTAGGCGCTTCAGTCTGGAAGCGCGCGACCGCTACGGTCGCAGGCTCGAATCTTGCCTCGGGCATGGATGTGTGTGATGTTCTTAGGTTAGTTAGGTTTAAGTAGTTCAACGTTGTAGCTCAGAGCCATTTGAACCTAACGCGGCCGACGATCTCTCCTATGGGCGGACAATGCCACGTTAGGAAGAAAGCAGCAACGAATTAGCTTCATAACAAACAATGGTATCGTAAATATTGCAGAATGTAGTCGGTTTCGACTGCATAGTCATTTTCATTACTGTATGGAATGCCTCTCTTCCTAAGGCCACATCATAATATCTTGAGTTTCTTCACACAGGTGAAGCTAATACCTTCTGCGATGGTGGTACGTAGTGGACTAATAATACCTTTGTAGTTTCAGTAAACTAGTACCTTATAGCAGTAGTATGTATGTAGCAAACAGCTGTCGCTCACATTCTGTGGTAAAGTGCTAAATGTCCCGAGGTCGATCTCTGGTCGCACCCACAATTTTTACCTGTCAGTGGTAATGCTGGCTAACGTGAAAAGTGCGAACTGCACCGTTGTTATGAGTACGCGCTAAACTGTAATATCACCGTAACAGTCTGGGAACACAGTGCAGTGGTCGTAGAAAGACAACGGTACTCTAATTTGTGCAAAACTCTTCAATTCCACATCCATTTGAACCTGCTTCCTGTGTTCAAGACTTACTCTTCCTCTACATTTTTTTTTGTTTTTTTTTTTTTTTTGCCTTCACACACCCCACCATCACCATATTAACTACCCTTGATGCTCCAGGAAGTGCTCTTTTTTATTATTTTGCACGTCTAGTTCACTAGGACCAAATCGAGGAGCAAATCTCCAAGGTCATGGAAGGTGATAGTGTATGAAATTACAACAGAACAGTAATAACAGATAAAATAAAATGTTTATGAATACGAAAAAACGACAAATCATAAGTTTATGTAAACGCAACAACAATATAACATAGAAATCAGCTTAATTTTTCAAGGAAACCGTCGACAGAATAGAAGGAGTGACCCATGAGAAAAGTTTTCAGTTTAGATTTGAAAGCGCGTCGATTACTGCTAAGATATTTGAATTCTTGTGGCAACTTATTGAAAATGGATGCAGCAGTATACTGCACACCTTTCTGCTCAAGAGTTAAGAGAATGCGGTCCAAATGCAGATTCGATTCCTGCCTAGTATTAACTAAGTGAAAGCTGCTTATTCTTGCGCATAAGCTGATATTGTTAACAAGACACGACAGTAAAGAATGTAGATATTGAGAGGCCAATGTCAAAATACCCAGGCTAATGAACAAGGTTGACAATAGGTTCGCAAACTCACACCACTTATTGCCCAAACCACCCGTTTCTGAACAAAAAATACGCTTTGAGAATGGGAAGAGTTACCCCAAAACATAACACCATACGACATAAGCGAATGAAAATAAGCAAAGTAGTCTACTTCTCGTGTCGAACTATCACTTACCTCAGATACCGTTCTTATATTAGAAACGGCAGCAGTAAGTCTTTGAACAAGATCCTGAAAATGGGCTTTCTGCGACAGTTTACTGTCTATCTCAACACCTAGAAATTTGAACTGTTCTGCTTCGCTAATCATATGCCCATCCTGTGAAGTTAAAACGTCAGGTTTTGTTGAATTGAGTGTTCGAAACTCCGGAGCGTCGGTCTGAGTACGACTACACTCCATTACTCTTGTTGATGTTCATCTTGTAACTCTTTTCGTATACTGTCCATTCCGTTCAATTCTCTTCTAAGTCCATGACGTGTCTGGCCAATTCACATTGTCCGTCACGTCAGTGTCTATTCACATTGTCCGTCACGTCACGTCAACTCTCTAAGCCAGGACCGATCAGTGAAAGTGAAGTCATAAGTTATCATCCTTGCAAAAAGTCGGATTATAGTATCAGAATTGAAAAACTAACGACGATGAAATTTATTAATGTCCAAAGCGAACTCCGTAACGTGTGTTCTTAATCACTTTTGTGTGGTGGAGCGAAACAACATTTCAAAACATCGACGTTTATTTGCTAGCGGAAACATAACATACAAACACATCAAACAATTTTATAAGAGGATAAACAGAGCCGGTGTGCCTCATCCATTATGATCTCTTTTTATGTAACTGATAACTTCAAAAACATCTGCATTTTTGCCCTTCATTAGCGCTGACCTTTTCACCTAAAGCGTTGTTAAATGAAAATCCCTTCATCAACTTATCTTCTTATTTATGTGTATTGTCGGAATCAGCTTCGTTCTGTTATTGTAAAACCTAAATAATTTTTAGTTTTCAGGTATTTGACTTCACTTATAGAAGAACATTCAATGAAAAAAAAAAAATAATCCGAATCGCCATGGAATATTTGAAATTTCCCACGAGAACAAATCACAATCCATATATATTATAAAATGTGTGTGTGTGTGTGTGAGTGTGTGTGTGTGTGTGTGTGTATGTGTGTGTGTGAGTGAGTGTGTATGTATGTATGTGTTCCAGATCCCCTCCTCAGCCACTGGAGCAATTTCAACCAAACTTGGTACATGTATCCTCTTTACTGGCAGGCAACAATCATTGTGGGAATGAGAACCAGCTACCTTATACAGTTCAGGAGACATTGCTTCATGAGCAATGAGATGTGTGAAAGATTGCCGCATCATGCATACCGTTTAAAATTATTACAGTCAGTTCCACAAGAAAGTGTACGCCATAATTTTAAATGTAACGTCCGCTGCTACATCTCTGTTAGTGGTCTCGGATCTGCAATCAATGAGCTTTTGCGCAGTGTATAGATTCACAGTTCAAAAATGGTTCAAATGGCTCTGAGCACTATGGGACTCAACTGCTGAGGTCATTAGTCCCCTAGAACTTAGAACTAGTTCTAACTAACCTAAGGACATCACAAACATCCATGCCCGAGGCAGGATTCGAACCTGCGACCGTAGCGGTCTTGCGGTTCCAGACTGCAGCGCCTTTAACCGCACGGCCACTTCGGCCGGCAGATTCACAGTGTGAGAGTTGAATGTTTTGTTTTGTCGACTGCAGTTCAAAATGAGTGCAAAATATGTGAAGCGTCACGAGGCAGTGTTCCTTGTAAATCTCCCAAAGAGACCAAAACTTTCATATAACATTGCTGGTAATAATCTTAGAATGTCAAAGACATTCGTTGCGAAGTGGGTCAAACAACATTTAGAGGTTCGAAAAGTGGATGATTTACCGGAGAGAGGGCTAAAATGCCAAGATATAACCGATAATGGCGGCGATTGGTTTAACTATTAGGTAATTGTGCAATTAGTAATAACATGTATTTTCGTGTAACATATATTTATAACAGAGTCTTTTATTTCTTATAGTTTCTTGTGGAACGGACTGGTACTAAGTGTATTCACAATAAATATCGCGGACAGTATCCAGATATGTCACTAAATGCATGTACCAACGTGTATCTCGGTATCACACAAAGTTCAGGAGATATGACGTCATAAACACTGAGCTGTGTGAAAAGCTGCCGCATTGTGCATGACGTTTAAATTTATTACTTCTTTTCTACTAAATCTGCCCTCAACCTATTTTGCGGACAATATCCATAAATGCCGCTGTACCTCCTTAGCAGCATATTTCGCAAACAGTATGCACATATGCCTCTGAATGTACAACTCATCGTTCAACAGTCATAAACACTGAGGTGCATGAAAGATTACCGCCTCATGCACGAAGTTTTTAATACATTCATTCTTTAGTACTTGGACACTAGTACAGTTGAGTCAGAGTAAGGAAATCCGTGACACCTGGCAGTGCTTTTGACACCTTTCAACTGCGAAGCGCCGGCCGGTGTGGCCGTGCGGTTATAGGCGCTTCAGTCTGAAACAGCGCGACCGTTACGGTCGCAGATTCGAAACCTGCCTCGGGCATGGTTGTGTGTGATGTCCTTAGGTTAATAAGGTTTAAGTAGTTCTAAGTTCTAGGGGACTGCTGACCACAGATGTTAAGTCCCATAGTGCTCAGAGCCATTTGAACCATTTCTAAGCCAACTGCGAAGCGAAGACGGGGCTGTAGGCGAAAACAGCGGCCATCAACAGAGCTACGAAGAGGCGTTGCCGCCGTGGAGATGGTTACAAGATCGCGAAGCTGCTGCGTCTAGCGTACAGGAACTGTCCGGAATGATGTTTCTTATTGTGTAAATTGAAGGCGGAGGGGGAGAAATGAAAGGAAAGGGAAGGAACACACGGTGTCAGCTGCATCGGAACTTCATGCGGAATCAGCAGCCGGACCGGGGCCCGTACGCGCACCCGGAACTTCCTGCTCAGTAGGCGGCTGCGTTATCCAATGCGCCACCCACACACAGTGTCCACCGCAGCTGCCCGGACTATATCGGCACGCCCTCGGCCTACCCACATTCCCGCTTAGCGCCACCTGTCCGCAATCGCCATACATTTCTCCCGTGCTCGCTACACTTCGATTCCCGTAGGACATCGAACGTGATTGCGTATTCGTACTGAAAACGATGGATTCGTAGCCCATCGTGGAGACTCACATAAATACGTAGTGTCTGTTCTTTCGGAAATGTCAGAAAGGACAGACACCATGCACTCATATAACCACGTTTCTTAATTTTGATACTATACTTATACTTTTGTATGTTATAAATATTTCTTTGTGAAACTGTTTCATAATTTCTATCGTGTTTTCACAAATACCCGGAAAGGAAATTTTTTCGATATTTCATTACAAACAGAGTTCATTTTTTGTTTTTGTTTCTAATAGAAAAGAGGCAAAATGAATTCTCTGGCATTGCGTAGTGTTGTGTTGGCAGAAGAGCCAGCACCGTGTTACGATTGAAGGCCGAAATGCACGCGTTTTAGCTCACGCAGGAGGGAAGAACTATACTGACGTGAGGTCTGGAACATGACAAGGAATTAGAATTCAGAAAGCGGACGTAGTTAGTTTGATACTTAACTTTAATCCATTAATGATGAACGTCGCTCTTGACGGTACATGATTCACAATATTATCTGTTCAGTATACATTCTTGAAGAATATGGCGCCTTGCTAGGTCGTAGCAAATGACGTAGCTGAAGGCTATGCTAAACTGTCGTCACTGCAAATGAGAGCGTATATAGATAGTGAACCATCGCTAGCAAAGTCGGTTGTACAACTGGGGCGAGTGCTAGGGAGTCTCTCTAGACTAGACCTGCCGTGTGGCGGCGCTCGGTCTGCAATCACTGACAGTGGCGACACGCGGGTCCGACGTATACTTACGGACCACGGCCGATTTAAAGGCTACCACCTAGCAAGTGTGGTGTCTGGCGGTGACACCACACGGAGTTTGCCAGACAGTAACAAATTAAAGGTTAAGAAATCCACTGCTGTAAGATGAGTGAATGCGGTGAAAATAGGTTATCTTCCGATGTTAGCAGACGACGACGCCGTCAAAACTCTCTTCCCGTGAGATCTTGACGCGACGTGATGGGCAGTGTGAATGCCACCATTTCAAATGCATTGTGGAGTGTTTGGAGGTGACGTGACGGCCATTGTGAATTGGCCTTTAGTATGCCATTGATACACCATAATTGTTTCTTTTCTCTGAATTTTAATACCTTCTCAAAAATTCTTTAAAGTTCTATCCTCCCAACAGAAAAAATACGTATATAGCATTGACATTTAGCGTAACCTCCCAATAAAAAATAATTATATAGCATTCACATTTAGCATAACCTGCCAACAGATAAATTCCGTAACCTACCAATAATAAAAATGTGACTAACCTCCTAATAAAAAATGTGTCTCATATATAACCGTTCAATAATTAACTGACTGTGAATCTGAACTGATAAATTTCGACGTCAGCAGTGCTGCGTCATGGCGCTGAAAGATGATACTGAATAAATTGAAAATTCTTACCTCAATGAAGTCGCCGGATAACTCATATATGTATATCTGCTCCTATAGGAAATTTTTCTGGCGCAGCCCAGTGCAATGCTGGCCGATAGATTTGTCATGTATAAAAAGAAACAACTGATTTTTCTTTACAATAATCGGGATGACATGGATTGGAGAAGTTAGTAAATTCTTTAAATTGAGATGAATGATTATCAAAAGGTAAGTTTTTATATAGAAAGATTATTATTAAGATATTTTTTAGAAACATTTACATGGGACTTGATATAACAATAGTACATATGTGCGAGGCTGCTTTTACCTTACACTACATCGCTGAGGCACCGCCATCGCTCCCCACAACCAGCCCAGCCAACCCGATACACACGACAGCTCGCTACTACCACTACTACTGCCACACAGTTCCTACCGCAGCCAACACCGCCCTCTGGTCTGAGATTCTCTTATAGCTTACATATCGCAGGCAGCGCGTGAGCAATCCATCGAAATTACATCTGCTCGAGTGCGCTAGCAATAAATTCCTTAGTCATGGACCTCTTACAAGGTTTCAGTTATTACTTGCTCAGTGTAGAGACTGAGTAACATGGGGGATTAGCTACAACCCTGCCTCACTCAGTTCTCATCCACCGCCTCTGTTTCATGTCCTTCGAGTCTTAGAACTGCAATCCGATTTCTGTAGAATAACTGCCACTCATTGTGTGTACACAGCTATTTTTCTCTCAGCTTTGCTGAAGCTTGCTCAGTGCTTCACGAGACCTACAGGGTGTTGTTTATCTGATCAGTGTCCTGTATAGCTCGCTGTGTTAGTTGAGCGCGACAAAGAGGCCAGGGAACGTCGGTGCAGTTCTCGCATTACTGCTCGCAGGGGCGGTGCGAAATGGCACTTTGCTTCGCTCGCTCGCTCTGGCCTTGTCGCGCTCGTGCGCTGCCTTTAGCGTCCGGTTAGCGGCTCGTCCAAAGCAACCGGTTTGCGAAAGGAGGTCTCGGGGTCTGCGGTGGCGTCACGGGGTATCGATGGCTCCGCGCTACGACTGCCGACTTCCTGCTAGCGCGTGCCTGCCCACCCACGCGCGTGCCATCGATCCCGAGGACGACACTGCACGGTAAGGAAGCGGCCGACCACAAGACTGAGCGCCAGTCTGTGTGTGTGTGTGTGTGTGTGTGTGTGTGTGTGTGTGTGTGTGTGTGTGCGTGTGCGCGCGCGTGACGCGTCGCACATTTCGTTACTGTACTGTTTCTTGCTCATTTTGGCGACGTGACCTCTCTATAACTGTTACCGAAATTACCATGGGATTGTCACTTCGGAAGCAAGCACGTGGAGACGCATAACGAAGTTCCATATCTTGCACGGAACCTACCCGGAAGATGGGAAACGGGATCTGGGATAAATGGACTGTGTTTCATTTCAGTTTTGTTAACACTCAGAAATTCTTACGACGATTTACGAAACCACATTTCATAAACACGTTACTGAATTCCCAACAAGCGAGAAACTCTTTGTTATTAATATTAATATTGTGAAGTGTGCTAGCGTCAAGGCAGAACCAATGTCTTCTCTGCGCGATAGCAATGCAGATACTATCGAAAACAGTGCTGCCAAAGCAGAGTTACTAAACACACTTTCCGAAATGCCTTCACAAAAGAAGACGAAGTAAATAATCCACAATTCGAATCGAGATCAGCTGCTAACATGAGTAGCGTAGAAGCAGATATCCTCAGAGTATATTATTTTATTATAACGATTGTTCCCCTTTAGGAGACCGATTGAACTTGAATTCATAATTTCATCTTCGGATGTTTTTCTTCTTTGCTTCCCAAAACCTCCTTATCCTCTCAGAATGCTCCTTCTTCCGTTCCTCTGTCCATTTTTTACCAGGCTGACGCGATGTTCTTTCTCCAGTCTTCACACTTGTGATTTTATGCCGGCACTCGGTGCGATCTTCGAGATTTTTTATGTTGATCTGCTGTAGATCCCTCTGGACTTCTTTCACCCATTCTGTGCCACATTTACTCCTTGTTATAATATTGAATAATTTCTTTGCTGTTCTGGAGTCTTCCATCCTGTAGATGTGTGTATAAAATTTGGCTCGGCGCTTTCTGATTTCATCTGTTACTATGTTGATCTTTCTATAGAGTTCGTTTTGTGGTCTCTTCATCCAAATGCCATTTTTGTTGATTGGACCGTAAATCTTCCTGAGAATTTTTCTTTCCTGCTTTTCTGTTTCCTTAATTTTTGAATGACCATCAATCACCATTGTTTCAGCTGCATAGATTGCTTCTCGAAGAATCACTGTTGTATAGTGACTTAATTTTGCGTCTGTCGAAATGCACTTCTTGTTGTAATGCGTCCATGTTAGCTTGTAGGCCTTCTGGAGCTTGGTGATTCTTTGTTCATTGGCAATTCGGTTTAATCCTGAGGACTATATAGTTTCACCGAGGTATTTAAAATGGCAGACTTGTGCAATTTTACCATATTTTGTTATTAAAGGGGATTTATTTTCTGGCTGTCTTTCCATATATTGGGTTTTTTCATAAGATATCTGTAGTCCGGTTTTTTGTGAAATTTCATGTAGTTTTTCCACTGCGTGAATCGCTTCTGTTCTGTTATTGGTGATAATTGCAATATCGTCAGCGAAAGCAAGGCACTTGACTTTAATTCGGTTCTCTTTCTTGATACCAATTTGGATACCCTTTACGTGAGGTTCCCATTCCCTGATTATCTTTTCTAGAACAATATTGAAAAGGATTGGGGATAGTCCGTCCCCCTGTCGGACTCCAGATTTGATTTCGAAGGGTTCTGATACTTCGCTCATGAATTTCACTTTTGCCGTTGTTCCTGTAAGTATATATATATATGTATATGAAGATTGTATCTGTTCTTCCGGACATTTCCGAAAAAAAAAAGATACTGTCTTCATATATGGTTAAGGCTGACCGGCCGTTTGACCATCTTCTTCTGTGCGGATGCACAAACAGTGCCCGAACTCTTACGGGAATCGGCAAAAAGCCGCGAGTAATGAGTATAATGGGCAGGGTCGTTATGAATATAGTGCGGGACAATAAGTTGGGAATGTGGGTCTGACGGGAGTCGTGCCAGAGACAAGTCCCTGCAGTCGCACTATCCGCTGTGTCCTCGGTGGCTCAGATGGCTACGCCGGCACGGTAGCTCAGCGTGCTCGTTCAGAGGGTTAGCAGCCCTCTGTAATAAAAAAAAAAAAAAACTGAGTTAATCGATCAACAACGAACTTAAATGGCTGTCTTACGACGTCCGCCCCGAGCAGATGCAACGAACGAAAGCGAACAAAATTAGATTAAAAACAAAACAAAAATATGTATAGAGCGTCTGCCATGTAAGCAGGAGACCCCGGGTTCGAGTCCCGGTCGGGGCACACATTTTCAACTGTCCCCGTTGATGTATATCAACGCCCGTATGAAAGTAGGAGTATTCATTTCACTGTAGTGTAGCAACATAAATCACTTAATAAAACCAAGTCTTCTGGTCCAGACTGTAAACCAATTGGGTTCCTTTCAGAGTATGCTGATGCAATAGCTCCAAACTTAACAATCATATACAACCTTTCGCTCGACGAAACATCCGTACCCAAACACTGGAATGTTGCACATGTCACACCAATATTCAAGAAAGGTACTAGGAGTAATCCACTAGATCACAGTCCAATAATATTAATGTCGATATGCAGCAGGATCTTTGAACGTATATTGTGTTCGGACATTATGAATTACCTCGAAGGAAAACGATCTGCCGGCCGAAGTGGCCGTGCGGTTAAAGGCGCTGCAGTCTGGAACCGCAAGACCGCTACGGTCGCAGGTTCGAATCCTGCTTCGGGCATGGATGTTTGTGATGTCCTTAGGTTAGTTAGGTTTAACTAGTTCTAAGTTCTAGGGGACTAATGACCTCAGCAGTTGAGTCCCATAGTGCTCAGAGCCATTTGAACCATTTTTGAAAACGATCTATTGACACACAGTCAAGACGCATTTAGAATACATCGTTCTTGTGAAACACAACTACCTCTTTACTCTCATGAAGTGTTGAGTGCTATATAGGGATTTCAGAATGATCCCGTATTTCTAAATTTCCGGAAGGTTTTTGACACTGTACCACACAAGCGGCTTGTAGTGAAATTGCGTGCTTACGGAATATCATCTCAGTTATGTGACTGGATGTGTGATTTCCTGTCAGAGAGGTTACAGTTTGTAGTAACTGACGGAAAGTCATCGAGTAAAACAGAAGTGATTTCTGGCGTTCCCCAAGGTAGTGGTATAGGCCCTTTGCTGCTCCTTATCTATATAGAGGATTTCGGAGACAATCTGAGCAGCCGTCTTAGGTTGTTTGCAGATGACGCTGTCGTTTATCGACTAGTAAAGTCATCAGAAAATCAGAACAAATTGCAAAACCATTTAGAAAAGATATCTGTATGGTGCGAAAATTGGCAACTGACACTAAATCACAAAACGCGAATTCTGTGAAATATTTCTAACACACTATAATTTCAGTTAGGTGTAACACATAACGCTCCGCTCGCACGCCAAGAAATAAGCATCGAATGAGTTTTAATCCGTCTTTGCAATTACAAGAAAATGCGTATTTTGTCAGCAAATGCGTTTCATTGTATTGATATAAAACATCATCAGCGGTCTGTAATGAAAACATCTTTCAAATTTGGCTTTTTTTAGCTCTAAGAGAGTTCTTACAATAGATGGTTTTTCCTGTGGTATTTTATGTCCGATTTTCGCTCATAACAGGAAATTTGCTGACAAAATATGTATTTTTTAATTGTTAGATAGACAGATTGAAATATTTTCAGTAATCACAAAGCAAAGACGGACAGTATATAGCCACACAAATGGAGAATTCATTAAATAAGCGGTCCTCCGTTTGGTGTCATTACGAGAAACAGATCTCTACATTTATTTATTTATTTATTTAGCGTATGGCTATACATGCAACATTAATACATGAAGTGTTAGACATTAAAATCTTATAACAATCATAAATATTATTTATGTTTATATTGGTCAGTTAAAAGGTTATATCGAGGTTTGATATCAATTCTAGCGCCGATGGGGATGCCTCCAGGAAGTCGGACCAGTTCCCTGCATATGCTCGCAAGGAGCATTCACCATGGATGTGTTGGATCGTCTGTCTAGGGGCACCGCAGTCGCATTCTGGTGACATCGCTCTTCCCCATTTGTGTAGTGAATCCGCACACCTGCCATGTCCAGCACGTATTCGATTTAATGCGGACCATGTTTTCCGTGTTAGTTCCATTCCAGAGATGTTGCAGTTATAGCTCTCAAACCAGGTCTGTAGTTGGTCATTTGTCTTTTGGTTCCAATCTAGTCTCCATTGTTTCATGTGGTCATAGTTATTATTTTGAAGCTGCTCAGCTGTGCGTATGGGTGGCTTTCTTGATTTCAATCGAGTGTGTCGCAGTTGTGAGAATTCTTCTTTAATTGGTAGTTCTGGTTTTGTCTCAATCTTTCTGAATTCGTGCAGTAGGGCCGCTTTTCTACGCAGGTCCGGGGGCATGATATTACATAGCACCGGTAACCAGTACGTGGGCGTTGATTTAATAGTTCCAGAAATCAACCTTATTGTGTTATTTAATTGCCTGTCAATAAGTTTGGTGTGACAGCTATTAATCCAGACTGGAGCGCAGTACTCAGCCACAGAGAACACTAAGGCGATAGATGAGGTGCGTAGTGTTTTTGCGTCAGCTCCCCAAGTAGTACCGCTAAGTTTTTGGATGATGTTATTCCGTGTTCCAATTTTTGCAGTGGTGTTCTCCAGATGTTTTCGGTAAGAAAGAGTGCGATCCAATGTTATACCTAAGTACTTTGGAAACTTATTATGTTTGAGGTTGGTGTTTCCGAGTTTTATGTTAATAATTTCATTTGCCATTTTGTTATTAAGATGGAATGTAGATACTTCAGTTTTGTTAGGGTTTGGCTTGAGTCTCCATTTCTTGAAATAATTGTATAGTATTTCAACGTCATTATTAAGGACTTCCTCTGTATTGAAGAGATACTTGCCTCTGGTAGCCAGTGCTATGTCATCCGCATAGCAAAATTTTCTTGACTTTGTGTTTGGGAGATCTGCTATATAGAGGTTAAACAGAAGAGTGGCCAATACGGAGCCTTGCGGAAGCCCGTTGTTAATAAGTTTTGTTTTCCTTGTCTTTCCGTTTAGGGTGACCTGGAAGGTTCTGTTACTCAGCATATTATGTATTAAGGATGTTAGAATCTGGCAAGGAATCACTCTTAAGAGTTTGTAAATTATTCCATCTCTCCAAACAGTATCATATGCAGATGTTAAGTCTAGAAATACAGCACTTGTTTTCAATTTCTGTTGAAAGCCAGCCTCTATGTAGGATGTTAATGCCAGAACTTGGTCACAGCAACTACGGCCAGGTCTGAAGCCTGCCTGTTCTATAGGTAAGTTCTCCATAATAATGCCGCTAATTCGATTATGGACAAGTCGTTCGAGAAGTTTGTATGTACAGCTAAGAAGTGCTATTGGTCTGTAGCTTAGCGGTTGGTCTGCTGGTTTCCCTGGTTTCAGCAAAGCTATTATTATTGCCTTTTTGAATTCTCTAGGGAGATGGTTTGTAGTCAAAATGTTCGAAAAGAAATTTGCCAGCCATTTGACTACGTTCTTTCCAGCGTAGGTTAGAAATTCTGGATGTATGTTGTCAAAACCTGGGGCTTTGCCCGGTTTCATATCCTTGAGGGCAGTAATGACATCATCCTCAGTGAATAGTCTGGAAAGCTCTGATATATTTGGAGTATTCTTTTTTAGTGTTCTGAGTTCGCGCTTAATCATCCTGGTATGTGGTTTGTCTCTCGGAGCTCTTGACATTTCGACAATGTTATTTGCAATTTTCTCTGGTGTTATGGTTGGATTTTTCTGGGCTGGTCTTGTCGTTTCTCCGAGTTTACGTAACAAACTCCATGCCTTCCTTCTTGATTGAGTGAAATTCATTCTTTCAGTTGCTTCAGTCCATCGTTGTCTTCTTGAGGAATCTAGATTGTGGAGGAGGTCATCAGCTATTTCTTGGTCACCACTACTAGTAAAATCCTCATATAGCTGATGGCATTTTGCATCCCATCCTGGGATGTATTCTTTTCGAAACCCCCTAGGGATGTGTTTTTTAGCTGTGGTAATTATAGCTTTCCTGAAACGATCGTAGCATTTAGGTAGTGACGGTATAAACCGGATGCATTTATCAAGGTCCGCTGAATACTTCTCCCAGTCAGCTTTTTGGAAATTCCATCTGGGTCGAGGGAAGGACCGTATCAGGGGTATAGTGACACCGATGTCTAAAATAACAGGCCTATGCTGGCTGTGTGGGAAATCTGTGGCAACCCTTCTATGTATAGGCACTGGTTTTCCCTCATTATCGGTAGTTACAAAGCAGAGGTCCGGACTGTAGTCCCTGCGCCAGGCGGCCGAGTGGAATGTGCCCCTCTCCTTGGCATCGAATATAAGATGTAGATTGTTCTCGCCGGCCCATTCCACCAGCGCTTCTCCATGTTCATTATTTTGGGTGTATCGCCACATTTCATTATGGCTATTAAAATCACCGGCATATATCGTTGGGTGTTCATGTACGGCTAGTACAATACTTGGCCAGATTTGGTTTGGTGGTTTTTAGACATTTATAAGTCTTATGTTGTCTACTTTTATATCAACAACATGGATGTTGTTTTCTGTGCTTGTGGACAGCAGATGTGCATGTTCAGTATCGGATCGGGCATACGTGGCGGTGCCATAGGCGTGATGATATGTTGCGCCTATTTGTTGGAAGCCTTGAATACCTCCTCTTCTTTGTAAGTCTTCCTGCGAGTCGGCATGTGTTTCCTGAAGGAGTACCACATCGATGCTATTGTCCAATAGAAACTTTGAAAGATATTCAGATTTGGATCGACTAATTCCCTCAATATTTAGCTGGCAGATCCGGACTGATGGTCCCAATCTTCTAGTCGGATGGTTCCCAAAGGAATCGTTCGTTTGGTCACTTCGTTGCATGTTTGAATTACCAGGAGATCCCAAAGGATAGTCTGGTAGCCAAGTCTACATTTATAAGTAACCTATTCACCATACTTTCTGGTTACCCACGCAGTTATATCTTCTCTCTCCATCTACAGGTTATGTCCATTGTGAGAGCCCACGTTGTGCAGAACTGTAAATGCAAGTGGGGAAAAAAGCAGTTCCTCCTTCAGGGTGATAATTTTCTGAGTGTCGGATGTTCCTTTCCGTAATATAATCATAAACATTACGACGTATTGTATCCTCAGCAAATGGATCTATGTTGATGGATCTATGTTGACAGTCCCCTTATCTCTAGATTGTTTCTTCCGCACAGTTTCCAGCTTCGATCATTTTCTAGCTTCTTGTTCGTGTTCTAATACACTCCTGGAAATGGAAAAAAGAACACATTGACACCGGTGTGTCAGACCCACCATACTTGCTCCGGACACTGCGAGAGGGCTGTACAAGCAATGATCACACGCACGGCACAGCGGACACACCAGGAACCGCGGTGTTGGCCGTCGAATGGCGCAAGCTGCGCAGCATTTGTGCACCGCCGCCGTCAGTGTCAGCCAGTTTGCCGTGGCATACGGAGCTCCATCGCAGTCTTTAACAGTGGTAGCATGCCGCGACAGCGTGGACGTGAACCGTATGTGCAGTTGACAGACTTTGAGCGAGGGCGTATAGTGGGCATGCGGGAGGCCGGGTGGACGTACCACCGAATTGCTCAACACGTGGGGCGTGAGGTCTCCACAGTACATCGATGTTGTCGCCAGTGGTCGGCGGAAGGTGCACGTGCCCGTCGACCTGGGACCGGACCGCAGCGACGCACGGATGCACACCAAGACCGTAGGATCCTACGCAGTGCCGTAGGGGACCGCACCGCCACTTCCCAGCAAATTAGGGACACTGTTGCTCCTGGGGTATCGGCAAGGACCATTCGCAACCGTCTCCATGAAGCTGGGCTACGGTCCCGCACACCGTTAGGCCGTCTTCCGCTCACGCCCCAACATCGTGCAGCCCGCCTCCAGTGGTGTCGCGACAGGCGTGAATGGAGGGACGAATGGAGACGTGTCGTCTTCAGCGATGAGAGTCGCTTCTGCCTTGGTGCCAATGATGGTCGTATGCGTGTTTGGCGCCGTGCAGGTGAGCGCCACAATCAGGACTGCATACGACCGAGGCACACAGGGCCAACACCCGGCATCATGGTGTGGGGAGCGATCTCCTACACTGGCCGTACACCACTGGTGATCGTCGAGGGGACACTGAATAGTGCACGGTACATCCAAACCGTCATCGAACCCATCGTTCTACCATTCCTAGACCGGCAAGGGAACTTGCTGTTCCAACAGGACAATGCACGTCCGCATGTATCCCGTGCCACCCAACGTGCTCTAGAAGGTGTAAGTCAACTACCCTGGCCAACAAGATCTCCGGATCTGTCCCCCATTGAGCATGTTTGGGACTGGATGAAGCGTCGTCTCACGCGGTCTGCACGTCCAGCACGAACGCTGGTCCAACTGAGGCGCCAGGTGGAAATGGCATGGCAAGCCGTTCCACAGGACTACATCCAGCATCTCTACGATCGTCTCCATGGGAGAATAGCAGCCTGCATTGCTGCGAAAGGTGGATATACACTGTACTAGTGCCGACATTGTGCATGCTCTGTTGCCTGTGTCTATGTGCCTGTGGTTCTGTCAGTGTGATCATGTGATGTATTTGACCCCAGGAATGTGTCAATAAAGTTTCCCCTTCCTGGAACAATGAATTCACGGTGTTCTTATTTCAATTTCCAGGAGTGTATTTCCTTGCCAGTCTACACTACAGTGTTTTTGTATATACTCGAAGCTGAAGCAGTTCTTTCGCTCACTTTGTTACAGGAGACAAGCGGGCCTCCACGCGCAAAATATTTACCCCGTTTGACGACGTACATAGCACCCCCTTACTAAGAGAACAACGTGGGACGCTTCCGCTGATAAGATCTGACTGCTTTTGCCATTCTTGTAGTTCACACAGCAAAGAACAGAAACAACAATAATTTATTCTGGTTTCATTTTGTTAATGCCAATGGACATTGTTCCATTTAAAAATATAACTCACCATAGTGATTACGAAAATCTCTGTGTGGCCTGCAGTGCCATTGTGGTCTTTTGGTTATACTTCCTTTGCCGGACGGTGTGGCCGAGCGGTTCTAAGCACTTCAGTCTGGAACCGCGTAACCACTTTGGTCGCAGGTTCGAATCCTGCCTCGGGCATGGATGTGTGTGATGTCCTTAGGTTAGCTGGGTTTAAGTAGTTCTAAGTTCTAGGGGACTGATGACCTCAGACGTTAAGTCCCATAGTGCTCAGAGCCATTTGGACCATTTGTTACACTTCCTTTATGTCAAAAAATGGTTCAAATGGCTCTGAGCACTATGGGACTTAACAGCTGAGGTCATCAGTCCCCTAGAACTTAGAACTACTTAAACCTAACTAACCTAAGGACATCACAGACATCCATGCTCGAGGCAGGATTCGAACCTTTGACCGTAGCGGTCGCGCGGTGCCAGACTGAAGCACCTACAACCGCTCGGCCACCCCAGCCGGCCCTTTATGTCAAAACAGCCAACAAAAGCGCCTTCTGTTTCAGACGTGTTTGATAATTCACTTTTTTACGTAATGCCGAAAGCTTATTTGTAACCTTAAGGCAATAGTTTCAACAGTTACTAATCGTCTAAAAATTAATCTTATCTTGTATGATGTGATGTATCTCAGTATTGTTTTGCACCACCAGTGCAGCAATACTCATATCTATTATCATACACGATATGTAGAGCAGAGATTTGATTTACTCTCTCAGCGTTCACTTGTCTCCCACTTTACGAAGACGGAGACAACAACAAAGTAAAGTAACTGAGTCGTTGAAAGAACTCCGCCATTTACAATTATCCTTCGCTGTATTAGACGTAGTGATTATAGTTTGATGTGACGTAAATACTTGAAATAATTTTAGTCGCCATGTAACAAAGTACATGCTTGGAGTGTTATCAATTGAAATGCTCGAAGCAAATAATAAGTAACCGAAGGTAAATAAGATTCTGGCTCTGTGTTTTGCACGCTTTTTCTAGTCAGTTAATGTTCTCAGAACATCATCCAGAGGACGAAAATCAAAATAAATTGTTGCGAACCATTCCTCGCACATAAATGAGAGGTGACGCTGTTAGTTATGGAAACCATTCAAATATGGGTCTCTGTAGGCAAAGGAAAAGGTAATCAAATTTAAAGTACTGCCAAAAGAGAACGGAATGCTATGAAAGACAAGAAAAAATGAAGATTGAATGGAAAAAGAAAGTGGGTAAGCACCAGATGTGAAAC
This sequence comes from Schistocerca serialis cubense, assembly GCF_023864345.2. Lineage (NCBI taxonomy): Eukaryota > Metazoa > Arthropoda > Insecta > Orthoptera > Acrididae > Schistocerca > Schistocerca serialis. The sequence goes on from NC_064644.1 coordinate 586,115,352, forward strand.
GTGCTTTTTCGCCTTTGGCGTAGATGTGAAAAATGCCGAGTTGCACCGTGGTTGGAAATCTACGTTAAACAATAGCCCCCACCCCAACTGGCTGGATAAGTCAGTTCAAAAATCGGAGAAAGACTGAGGGTAAAGGATAGAGGAAAGGAAGGAAGAAAAATTACGGTTAAACGTCCCATCGACGACAACGTCATTAAAGACGCAGCACAAGCTCGAATTGGGAAAGGAGAGAAAAGAAAATCCGCAGTTCGCTTTCAGAGGGAGCACCCCGGTATTCGTAAGGCCGGAGCACACCACCTCTTAACAGGATCTGCCCTTGACAGGCTTTGCTGTTTTCAAACCAACCTTTGAGTCGAGGGCAGTTTTACTTTACCACATTCTCTTTTAGGGTCTACACTATTTACTTGACAATTATCTGCTAGTCGACACCTGCTAAAAATATTGCAACCAATACTGATAAGGAACTATAAAAATTTCGAGGTTAATTCTTACAGAAATATTTCTCTTTCGTTTCAGGTCAGTTTCCTGATGTCTGCATCGGCTAGAAATATCGAGAAAAAGCCTACTGACATTGAACGTAACAGAACACAAACGGAATTCGGGAGAGGTAAGTAAACCAAGAGGGGGCTTGAAAGCTTCGCTATAGGTCGAATAAATAAGGCTTTATGAGGCAAATGTCACTCCTGTACACGGCTGTGCGATAACATACTTTTTTTTGGAGATTACGTGAAACAATGTCTTTAATCGCATTGCAGCCGGGACGATATGATGTGGTACAACATGTTTTGTCAGTAAGAACTTCTATATAAATAAGACTCTTCGAAGGCTCTTTCTCTTTTTATCTAACCACTGTAAATCTCTTTCGCGATATTCAGTGCGTCCTACAAACCGTAGTGGAAATAACTATAGCACTACGTATTAGCCGGCCGCGGTGGTCTCGCGGTTAAGGCGCTCAGTCCGGAACCGCGCGACTGCTACGGTCGCCGGTTCGAATCCTGCCTCGGGCATGGATGTGTGTGATGTCCTTAGGTTAGTTAGGTTTAAGTAGTTCTAAGTTCTAGGGGACTGATGACCACAGAAGTTAAGTCCCATAGTGCTCAGAGCCATTTGAACCAACTATGTATTATATATTTTTCTGTTTCATTTTTGTGTTATCGTGTAATTCAGAGGTTAGTAGAATTGCTTCTACAGATCACTGAGGACAAACATCGCCTCTTACCCATATATGTATTACTCGATAAACGATACAGCTACACAGGGTGACTGACATAAGCTGTTCGCCTCAAATATTTCCATAAAATTAAGAAACGGTGACTCTAAATTCGACATTCCTCATTAAAGGTTGTATAGTCTCTTGTCATATCTATACTGATTAAATAGACATCGGCATCAGCTTCGCTTTGCGGATGAAACTACAGTAATTTCTGCTCCTAGTATCGTAATTATCAAAGATATAAATTTAGTCGCGCTTCATATTACGAAATATGATAGGTAACTGTGGTGAAATTACAATATAGCATCTTTCTACATCTACATCTACATCTACATGATTACTCTGCAATTCACATTTAAGTGCTTGGCAGAGGGTTCATCGACCACAATCATACTATCTCTCTACCATTCCACTCCCGAACAGCGCGCGGGAAAAACGAACACCTAAACCTTTCTGTTCGAGCTCTGATTTCTCTTATTTATTTTGATGATCATTCCTACCTATGTAGGTTGGGCTCAACAAAATATTTTCGCATTCGGAAGAGAAAGATGGTGAGTGAAATTTCGTAAATAGATCTCGCCGCGACGAAAAACGTCTTTGCTTTAATGACTTCCATCCCAACTCGCGTATCATATCTGCCACACTCTCTCCCCTATTACGTGATAATACTAAACGAGCTGCCCTTTTTTGCACCCTTTCGATGTCCTCCGTCAAACCCACCTGGTAAGGATCCCATACCGCGCAGCAATATTCTAACAGAGGACGAACGAGTGTAGTGTAAGCTGTCTCTTTAATGGACTTGTTGCATCTTCTAAGTGTCCTGCCAATGAAACGCAACCTTTGGCTCGCCTTCCCCACAATATTATCTATGTGGTCTTTCCATCTGAAGTTGTTCGTAATTTTAACACCCAGGTACTTAGTCGAATTGACAGCCTTGAGAATTCTACTTTTTATCGAGTAATCGAATTCCAACGGATTTCTTTTGGAACTCATGTGGATCACCTCACACTTATCGTTATTTAGCGTCAACTGCCATCTGCTACACCATACAGCAATCTTTTCTAAATCGCTTTGCAACTGATACTGGTCTTCGGATGACCTTACTATACGGTAAATTACAGCATCGTCTGCGAACAACCTAAGAGAACTTCTCAGATTGTCACCCAGGTCATTTATATAGATCAGGAACAGCAGAGGTCCCAGGACGCTTCCCTGGGGAACACCTGATATCAGTTCAATTTTACTCGATGATTTGCCGTCTATTAGTACGAACTGCGATCTTCGTGACAGGAAATCACGAATCCAGTCGCACAACTGAGACGCTAACCCATAGGTCCGTAGCTTGATTAGAAGTCGCTTGTGAGGAACGGTGTCAAAAGATTTGCGGAAATCTAGAAATACGGAATCAACTTGAGATCCCCTATCGGTAGTGGCCATTACTTCGTGCGAATAAAGAGCCAGCTGCGTTTCTAACGCACATTTCGAAAGATTCTTTTTGTGACCAGGCGAAACTACTTTCGTCTAGCCACAACTATCGGTTCTTTGATTGCTTAGTGAGGCGGCACATTCAACTAGAACACATGAAATATTAGTCCACTTTATTACATAAATGAATTATAGATTTACTTAACTTTGACGCTTTTCTTTGTCCCAGGCGTGCTGGACAATTTTGCAAGTGTCAGAAATTAGCAAAGCAACACTTGATGCACTAATCAACAAACTATTGCCTTGCAGTACCTTTGGTCATATACTGTGATGTCGACTCCTTGAGATGAGGTCACAAACTGGGGAAAGCTCTCGCTAGCTCAGCACTATACTGACCTCAGTGCGAGGGCGCTGCCCTGGTGAGGGGGAAGCGAGGCCTTCGGGAGCGCCTGCCATACGTCACTGCGGCTTGCAGCGACTTTGGCGTGGCAACGTAGTCTCTGTATGATACCACACTTATGTTCTCTCCTCGTCCACATTTTTGCTTCAGTACAAGACTACAAGCCAGGCAACTACCAGCAGAAAAAAATTTCTTACGCTTTAATTACATTCGATGTTAAGAAATTTCTCTTTTACAGAAAGTTTTTCTTGCTATTGCCAGTCGGAATTTAAAATCCTCTCTACTTCAGCTTTCGTCAGTTTTTTGCTGCTTAACAGGAAAACTTATATACTGCATTTAGTGCCTCGGAAGGTAAGGTGGAGTGCATGGCGTTCTAGGATTTGGAGAGCTTTATAGAATCTGGGATGGACGGAAATCCAAGCGACGCTGGCGGATCGAGGATTTGTAGACGTGAAGGACGGTGGAAGGATGCAGTCCCCATGTACGGCCGGACATGAGTTTCGGTAAGCAAAGTCTGTTGTGGGCTTTCTGTTGGATCGTAAGGAGATGGGGATTCCAGGTGAGGTGACAGTCAAGGGTGAGGCCAAGGTATTTCAGGACAGGAGTGAGGTGGATAGGACGACCGCAATTGGTGAAGTAAAAATCGTGCAGCCGGAAGGAGCGGGTGGTACGACGTACGATGATTGCCTGGGTCTTGGAAGGGTTGATGCGAAGGAGCCACTGGTTGCACTAGGCGGTGAACTGGTCGAGGTGGGTTTGAAGGGTATGTTGGGACCGTTGAAGGGTAGGATAAGGCGCCAGGAAGGTGGTGTCATCAGCAACTTGGAGGAGGTGAACAGGCGGGGCAGGTTTGAGCATATCATCGCCTGTGCTGGCACTATTCCCGCTTATAAACGTACCATTACGGCAGCTGGTACCAACCAGAAAGGGCCGAAAAGACGCTTGCGCGGAAGGCAAGTTGGGCAGCTCCGTCCCCACCCCCCCTCCCCCTATAATCGTCATTGCTTCCTTTTGACGTCCAGAGCCCGCCCCCACGCCCTACTCAGTGTGCAGCCCTGGTCTCCGTTAAAATTGTTGCTGTTCATTCTAATCTCGACCGCCTCTTTTCTAACGGAATCTCGTTATGTTGACGCATGAGCCAAGACTCTCATGTTCTGAAACTGTATTTTGTGTCTCTTTTCGAGGCAATGCTCAGCTATGGGCGACATGTCGAGCTCCCTTTGCTTAATATGTCTCTTTTGCTCGGTGCACCACCATACTACACGAAGCGCTATGTCATCTTTAACAGTGCGCAAGATATCTCGTATCTTGGGGGGCGGGCCGGAACACTGGTCTCAATCCATGTGTCTGCAGTACACGTCCTAGCTTGCTGAAAAACGATTTCGTTGAATCATTTGCAAAGATTCCATGATGCACAGACATAAGCGGTAAGGACGTAATTGGCAGGCTGCGAAATGTCAATGACGCCAGCCGCACTATGATTTCTTATGACGACATTATCATCATCATTGGTTCGTCCGCAGATAATGACGATTGTAATGGCGGATTAGCTGACGTAGTTGGCGCTCAGTCTGAAGACAAATACACAGGCTACAACACTGCAGGACAAAATAATGATTTATTTGGAATTCCAGGCGGAAACTGCTTCTGCCAACTATTGATTATCGTGCTGTACGTAAACAACATACCAGTTTGGCTGAATATAAATTCTTCAGGGCATAAAACTCACTTTTTTTTTCAATATTTGGTCAAAATGTATGCACCTAGTCAATATCGATTGGATGTATACAGCGTGTTACAAAAAGGTACGGCCTAACTTTCAGGAAACATTCCTCACACACAAATAAAGAAAAGATGTTATGTGGACATGTGTCCGGAAACGCTTAATTTCCATGTTAGAGCTCATTTTAGTTTCGTCAGTATGTACTTTACTTTCAGTATGTACTGTACTTCCTCGATTCATCGCCAGTTGGCCCAATTGAAAGAAGGTGATGTTGACTTCGGTGCTTGTGTTGACATGCGACTCATTGCTCTACAGTACTAGCATCAAGCACATCAGTACGTAGCATCAACAGGGTAGTGTTCATCACGAACGTGGTTTTGCAGTCAGTGCAATGTTTACAAATGCGGAGTTGGCAGACGCCCATTTGATGTATGGATTAGCACGAGGCAATAGCCGTGGCGCGGTACGTTTGTATCGAGACATATTTCCAGAACGAAGGCGTCCCGACAGGAAGACGTTCGAAGCAATTGCTTGGCATCTTAGGGAGCACGGAACATTCCAGCCTATGACTCGCGACTGGGGAAGCCCTAGAACGACGAGGACACCTACAATGGACGAGGCAATTCTTCGTGCAGTTGACGACAACCCTAATGTCAGCGTCAGAGAAGTTGCTGCTGTACAAGGTAACGTTGACCACGTCACTGTATGGAGAGTGCTACGGAAGAACCAGTTGTTTGCGTACCACGTACAACGTGTGGAGGCACTATCAGCAGCTGATTGGCCTCCACGGGTACACTTCTGCGAATGGTTCATCCAGCAATGTGTCAATCCTCATTTCAGTGCAAATGTTCTCTTTGCGGATGAGGCTTCATTCCAAAGTGATCAAATTGTAAATTTTCACAATCAACATGTGTGGGCTGACGAGAATCCGCACGCAATTGTGCAATCACGTCATCAACACAGATTTTCTGTGAACGTTTGGGCAGGCATTGTTGGTGATGTCTTGATTGGGCCCCATGTTCTTCCACCTACGCTCAATGGAGCACGTTATCATGATTTCATTCGGGATACTCTACCTGTGCTGCTAGAACATGCGCCTTTACAAGTACGACACAACATGTGGTTCATGCACGATGGAGCTCCTGCACATTTCAGTCGAAGTGTTCGTACGCTTCTCAACAACAGATTCGGTGACCGATGGATTGGTAGAGGCGGACCAATTCCATGGCCTCTACGCTCTCCTGACCTCAACCCTCTTGACTTTCATTTATGGAGGCATCTGAAAGCTCTTGTCTACGCAACCCCAGTACCAAATGTAGAGACTCTTCGTGCTCGTATTGTGGACGCCTGTGATACAATACGCCATCCTCCAGGGCTGCATCAGCGCATCAGGGATTCCATGCGACGGAGGGTGGATGCATGTATCATCGCTAAAGGAGGACATTTTGAACATTTCCTGTAACAAAGTGTTTGAAGTCACGCTGGTATGTTCTGTTGCTGTGTGTTTCCATTCCATGATTAATGTGATTTGAAGAGAAGTAATAAAATGAGCTCTAACATGGAAATTAAGCGTTTCCGGACACATGTCCACATAACATATTTTCTTTCTTTGTGTGTGAGGAATGTTTCCTGAAAGTTTGGCCGTACCTTTTTGAGCATCTGCGGATGGCGTTGGTAGCCCCGAAATCGAAAATGACACAATGAAAAGAAATTGAAGATCGCGTTTTGTAGTCATAGGCAAATTTATTCCTAATTTCATCACACGACTCCGTTTCTACGTTCCATCACTATGGAAAGTTTAAATATCCAGGATGTTTTTACAATGAAAGTGCCACGTATTCGTACTAGAGGTAGTATTGCTGAAATCATATTGAGATATGGCGCGCCTTACTAGGGACGAGTAATTTGTAGTATTCTGTGGTGTCGGCAGTCCTGAGAGACGGCATAGTAAATTTAGTAAATTATTACAATACACACACACATGGGCAGATGCAACTCTTCGAGCGGTGATGAGGTGAGACATCAATCTCTCTCTGTGTCCAATGTATAGACAGGAATTGTGGGTGACAGCCTCATAAGGCTATAGACTTTACCAAAAAGATTAACTGGTGTAGTGTACCGCCAATTTCTGTGCAATGAATTAACGGCGCCATTGGAGAACGTTACCCTTGTAGTAGGCAGTCATCGTGGAGCACCACGCAATTTGCTACTGATCGAACGACAGCACCTGACCGCAACGTTTGGAGGGTCGTGTGTTGCTCGAGAAGTTCCGGTAGCAATGCCTCATCGTTCGCCGGGCCAAAATACGTTGGATTTCCGATTATAGGGGTATTTAAAGCAACTGGTGTAATCTTAACCCATCCACACTGTGGAGAAGTTACAGGAGCGCTTTATAAGTGGACATGACGCAATTCGAATAGAGAAAGGTATATCTGAAAGAAGGGCTGAAGCCTGTGTCAATGGGTGTGCTAACCACATGCAGCACTGCCTGTAGTTTCTACTTCTACGGAGCAGACAGATGGGAATAAGAGGACAGATTTCCCTATATCTAGTTTTGACCTATACTGCCTCCTGTATAACGTGCGTTTTTGTGGCATTTAACCAAAATCTTTATAATTTCTTTATGAATTTCCAGGTTATCCGAGTTTTAGACAATCCGGATGACCACAGGTCCCACTTAGTCCGAATAAACGAAGTTCCACTGTAATGTTGATAATTTCTTAACATTTTCAACGTCCGAAGGAACGGAAACAACGAACTTAGCGACAGAACACGTTCTTACAGCTCGCGTATCATCTATGCCAAGATTGTATTGCTCTAAAAAGGTTCTGTTCGCAAGAAATCTTTCTATTTCGCATTCAGTCTTAAGTCCGCTGCCATCGTATAACAAATGGAGGGGTTTGCTTAGAAGTTTCTCTTTGCGCCAGCCCGCTTGTTCCTTCTGCTCGTTCTTTTCCGCGTGCATTTTTTCTGCCCCTGTCTGAGACTGGTAACGTGCGTCTCGGACAGGATCAATTGGAGATGTCTCTCAGACGCCACTTCCAGTTGACAAGCTATTTCCAGAGCCTGTTGTCGATGCAGGAACTCTACTCACTCAGCGCTGGCGCGATGCAGCAGAGTTTGGTGGTTGTAACAGAAAATGCTGGAGCACGTAGTGCAAAAGATCAGTGTTACCTAGTCTCTGCTTGTATGCTGTTACCTCCGTACCACTGCGATTTTAAGAACTCGCGAATTTTGCTTAATTGCTGGAATGGTTACGAAACTTTTGTGTTAACCTTCGTACTCCTGTGCTCAGATTTTATGAACGAAACGTTTATATTGGCGGGCAATCTGTTTTTCTTGGAAAAAGTAGAATTAAAATACTAAATTAAGAAAACTGGCTTGATTCATCAAAAATTTAGGACATGCAGCGTATATTCTTCATCAACACTGAAATAAACGTTTTTGATCCTAATATTAGAATTTTTCCAGTGTTTGCAATGCTCGGTTTTATTTATTAACTGACACATTAAATGCGAAATATATTTATGTACTATAAAGTACCACAAAACGTTAATTATTACCTACACACTATGTGATCAGAAGTATCCGGACACCTCCAAAAACATGCGTTTTTCATATGGGGTGCATTGTGGCGCCACCAACTGCCAGGTTCTCCATATCAGTGACCTCAGTAGACATTAGACGTCGTAAGAGAGCAGAATGGGGTGCTCCGCCGAACTCACGGACTTCGAACGTGGTCAGGTGATTGCGTTGAAGAGGGTCGTAATGCGTAATAGGCAGGCATCCATCCAGGCCATCACATAGGAACTCCAAACTGCATTAGGTTCCACTGAAAGTACTATGACAGTTATGCAGGAGGTGAAAAATCTTGGATTTCATAGTCGAGCGGCTGCTCATAAGCCACACATCACGCCGGTAAATGCCAAACGACGGCTCGCTTGATGTAAGGAGCGAAGACATTGGATGATTGAACAGTGGAAAAACGTGTGGAGTGACGAGTCACGGTACACAATGTAGCGATCCGATGGCAGGTGAACGTCATCTGCCAGCGTGTGTAGTGCCAACAGTAAAATTCGAAGGCGGTGGTGTTATAGTGTGGTTGTTTTCTTCATGGAGGGGGCTTGCACCCCTTGTTGTTTTGCGTGGCGCTATCACAGCACAAGCCTACACTGATGTTTTTTCAGCACCTTTTTGCTCCTCACTGTTGAACAGCGATTGCATCTTCCAACACGATGGAGCACCTGTTCATAATGGAAGGCCTTTGGCCGAGTGGTTACTCAAGAATAACATCCCTGTAATGCACTGGCCTGCCCAGAGTTCTGACCTGAATCCTATAGGACACCTTTGGCATGTTTTGGAACGCTGACTTCGTGCCAGGCCTCACCAACCGACATCGATACCTCTCCTCAGTGCAGCACTCCGTGAACAATGGGCTGCCATTCCTCAAGAAACCTTCCAGCACCTGACTGAACGTACGCCTGCGAGAGTGGAAGCTGTCAGCAAGGCTAAGGGTGGGCCAGCACCATATTGAATTCCGGCATTACGCATGGAGGGCGTCGTGAATTTGTAAGTCATTGCCGGCCGGTGTGGCCGAGCGGTCCTAGGCGCTTCAGTCTGGAACCGCGCGACCGCTACGGTCGGAGGTTCGAATCCTGCCTCGTGCATGGATGTGTGTGATGTCCTTAGGTTAGTTAGGTTTAAGAAGTTCTAAGTTCTAGGGGACTGATGACCTCAGATGTTAAGTCCCATAGTGCTCAGAGTCATTTGCACCATTTTTGTAAGTTATTTTCAGCCATGTGTCCGGATGCTTTTGATCATATAGTGTATGTGAAAGTCCCGTCAGTAAATTTTTCATAATTCTGATAATTTTTTAATTGCAAAGAATAGTTATATTTTTGTATTAAGCAGAGATACATTTTGCATTTACTTCCCAGAGAAAATGTGAAAAACTTACATCTGAAGCAACTCTTCTGGGTTTGATTCATCATCTGAGGCAGACACATGGTACGGAACGTCGTTTGCCGTCGGTGGTGGCGCAGGCTTTAGTGTTCTGGGGCGCTGCGTCATCTATATCATCACATTCATCCTCTTCTTTCTCTTACATTCTGTCTTTTTAATCTGAAAGTATCGGTTGTTCCGAACGTAGACAAAACTGCTACATCGAAAAACAAGTGTGTCGCTGTATTGTTATGGTGAAATAAAAAATCACTTATGGTCTAGAGGAAGGTATATCAGCGTGTTACCGTATTCTAAACATATTCTTTCATAATTACTTAGAACATATAGAAATTACTAGGGACGTTCAATAAGTAATGCAACGCATTTTTTTTTTCTCGGCCGATTTCGGTTGAAAAAATGCGGAATTTATTGTGGGATGTCGTGGCATGTACCCGCTTCAGCCCCTGTAGTTTCATGAAGTTCCGATAGGTGGTTGCGCTATACGGAGCCTTCAAAATGGCGCCTGAAACGAAGATGCGTTCCAAGGAAAGAGCTGTCATTGAGTTTCTTTTGGCGGAAAACGAGAGCATCGCAGATACTCACAGGCGCTTGCAGAGCGTCTACGGAGACGTGGCAGTGAACAAAAGCACGACGAGTAGTTAGGCGTAGCGTCTGTCATCATCGCAACAAGGTCGCGCTAACCTGTCCGATCTCCAAATAAAAATGCCAAATCAAAACACCTTCAGCCGTCCATATTTGCAGTTTCATCTTATTTTGCTACCAGTTTCAGCATTACGCTACGCAATCTTCAGACTTCCTGACCGACGTCTTGGAAGAATCTCACTTCTTGTACAGTCCTAATAGGGGGCCAGCATGCAGTCACTGGTATCCGTAGACTTCTTTTCAACAACACAGTCCCTTCGATCATCAAATGCAGATTCAGACTGTCTGGTCTCCCGCGTTCCAGCCGTCCTCACACATCTATGACTACTGCAATGCTGGAGCGTACGGACACTCTCGTTCGAGCTGATCGACGGATCGCAATGAGACACCTCGGTTCTCAACTGCACGTCTCTGTTGGTAGTGCTGACCGACTCGTCCACTTGTTGGGGTACTCCAAGGTGTGTGCCCGCAGCGTTCCTCGCCATCCCACAACCATCTATTTTGCCCTACGAAGGATGCACTTCGCGGGAAGCACTACTTGGCTGATGGGGAGGTTTTTGATGCAGCAAGACGCTGGCTTCGACGTCGACCAGTACAGTGGAACCATCGCATTGGACGGAGATTATCTTGAAAAATATGGATTTGTAGCACAAAGAGTGGGGAATGATTTTTGGAATCCTGAATAAAACCATCCTCCTTTCAAGAAAAAAGTAGCACTACTTACTGAACGCCCCTCGTGTGTTTATTCAAAAATGTTCAAATGTGTGTGAATTCCTGTAGGACCAAACTGCTGAGGTCATCGGTCCCTAGACTTACACACTACTTAAACTAACTTACGCTAAGAACAACACACAGAGCCATGCCCAAGGGAGGACTCGAACCTCCGGCGGGAGGGTCCGTATGTTTATTTCTCGAAGCTCTGTTAACTAACACTACGATACACAACGTTCTTCAAGAAGATGCTGCCAGATAATGGAAGCATTCAGAAATGGAAACAAGTGATACAGAGAAAATTCGTACTGCAAAGTATAGATTACAGTATGTTTAGTTTATTCTCTGAGTTAGAAAAAATCAAAAGTTTCGTGTAGTGTGTGTGCTACATAAGGACGAAGGAGGGTAAATCCCTCCATAACTTTTGTACAGTTTCCTCTGTAGTTTCTTAACAATTCTGTGTAACTGGCGTACCAGCTTCTTGATTTCATTGTGATCTCACTTGAAACTATAAATAGACAACGGCATTTTTCAGGAATATAAATTGCAATAATTTGGATCAGGTGAGAAATATCGAAGAAAATTCAGTTACGCAAACCGAAGATGTCGGCAGGTGGTTACGCGAGTGGGAGGGGACAACTGGAACGAAGTTGTCGAATTCAGTGAGACACAAGCGGCACAGAACGCTGAAGGCACGCTGCTGCATCGAGTGGAGGCGGTCAGCACGCGCACTGGACTCGCAAGTTTTGCCACGGCCTTGGCCTTGCCCGCTGCTCTGGAGTGGCGCAGCAGCAAAAACTCGTGGCTCGAGTACAAGAGTGAGGCGACTAGAGCGTTCTCGTAGCGGGAGCCAAGTCGCACAAGTGTCGTAATACAGTACGTGCAATGAGAACTGCGTACACGACAATTCCAGCACGTGCTTAACGAATAGACTATTTCATCGTCATCTTCATACGCTGAAGCGCCAAAGAAACTGGTCTAGGCATCAGTATCCAACTATATAGATACGTAAACAGTCAGAATACGGCGCTGCGGTCTGCAACACCTATACGAGACAACAAGTGTCTGGCGCAGTTGTATATCGGTTGCTGCTGCTACAACGGCAAGTTATCAAGATGTAAGTGAGTTTGAACGTGGTGTTATAGTCGGCGCACGAACGATGGGACACAGCATCTCCGAAGTAACGATGAAGTGGGTATTTTCCCGTACGACCATTTCACGAGTGTACCGTGAATATCAGGAATCCGGTAAGACATCAAATTTCCGACGTCACTGCGGCCAGGAAAAGATCCTGCAAGAACGGGACCAAGGGCAACTGAAGAGAATCGTTCAACGTGACAGAAGTGCAACCCTTCCGCAAATTGCTGTAGATTTCAATGCTGGGTCATCAGCAAGTGTCAGCGTGCGAATCATTCGACGAAACATCATCGATATGAGCTTTTGGAACCGGAGGCCCACTCGTATACCCTTGATGACTGCACGACACGAAGCTTTACGCCTCACCTGGGCCCGTCAGCACCGACGTTGGACTGTCGATGACTGGAAACATGTTGTCTGATCAGATGAGTCTCGTCTCAAATTGTATCGAGCGGATGGACGTGTACGGATATGGAGACAACCTCGTGAATCCAAAGGCCCTGCATGTCAGCAGGCTGTGTAATGCTGTGAGGCGTGTGCAGTTGGAGTGATATGGGACCACTGATACGTCTAGATACGACTCTGACAAGTGATCACTTGCGTCCATTCATGTCCATTGTGCATTCTGACGGACTTGGGCTATTCGAGCAGGAGAATGCAACACCGCCCCCCTCCCCCCCCCCCCCCCCCCCCCACGTCCAGAATTGCTACAGAGTGACTCCAGCCGGCCGCGGTGGTCTCGCGGTTAAGGCGCTCAGTCCGGAACCGCGCGACTGCTACGGTCGCAGGTTCGAATCCTGCCTCGGGCATGGATGTGTTTGATGTCCTTAGGTTAGTTAGGTTTAAGTAGTTCTAAGTTCTAGGGGACTGATGACCACAGAAGTTAAGTCCCATAGTTCTCAGAGCCATTTGAACCATTTTTTAGAGAGACTCCAGGAACACTCTTCTGAGTTTAAACATAGGGGCCCTACATGATATTAAACAAGTGTACTAGTTTCTTTGGCACTTCAGTGCATTTTGATCACTACACTTTCTTGCCCTCTTTCAGACACCGAGCGAGGTGGCGCAGTGGTTAGACACTGGACTCGCATTCGGGAGGACGACGGTTCAATCCCGCGTCCGGCCATCCTGATTTAGGTTTTCCGTGATTTCCCTAAATCGCTCCAGGCAAATGCCGGGATGGTTCCTTTCAAAGGGCACGGCCGACTTCCTTCCTCGTCCTTCCCTAATCTGATGAGACCAATGACCTCGCTGTCTGGTCTCCTTCCCCCAACAAACCAACCAACCAATCTTTCAGACAAACATTGTAGAGAAGAACAGAGCTAGTCGTTACAAATTTTTTCGATAATGTTTGTACAAGACAGTTTTAGAACCATTTTGATCTGAAATACCGTATAATGTAGCACCATTATGATAGATTCACCTCATATTTTTTCCCTTATGCTCTGCTATCTGGAATATCACTGACTTGACATTAATTTCAGTGATGCATGTTGTAACAATTTACTCTACAACTGGGCATGTCGTTACAGAGGGTGGGGTAAGTTGTTACATACAGTGTGACCTAATATGCATTGATCAAAAAAATTGTTGTTTTGTATTACTTACTGTTGTTTTTTTACATATAATTTGTTATCAGTATTATACAAAAATATCTTTTGTTTTTAAATATTGCTTCTACTCTGACATTTCCAAGAGTTGCTATTCTGATACGCTTTACTTTTCAGTATGCCTCTCATGTGCACTGAAAAGGAAAAGAAACTGATACTGGCCTAATATCGTTTAGGGCCCACGCGAGAACGTTGAAGTGCCGCAACACGACGTAGTATGGACTTGACTAAACTCTAAAGTAGTGCTGGAGGGAACTGACACCATGAATCCTGCAGAGCTGTCCATAGATACGTAAGAGTACGGGGGGGGGGGGGGGGGGGACACGGAGATCTCTTCTAAATACAATATTGCAAGGCATCCCAGATATGCTCAATAATGTTCATATCTGGGGAGTTTGGTGTCCAGCGGAAGTATTTAAACTCAGAAGAGTGTTCCTGGAGCCACTCTGTAGCAATTCTGGACGTATGGAGTGTCGCATTGTCCTGCTGGAATCGCCCAAGTCCGTCGGAATGCACAATGGACATGAACGGATGCAGGTGATCAGACAGGATGCTTACGTACATGTCACCTGTCAGAGTGGTATCTAGACACATCAAGTGCCCCGTATCACTCCAACTGCACACACCCCATAACATTACAGAGCCTCCACCAGCTTGAAAAGTCCCCTACTGAGATGCAGGGTCCATGGATTCATGAGGATGTCTCCATGCCTGTACACGATACAATTTGAAACGAGACTTGTCCGACCAGGTAATACGTTTCCAGTCATCAACAGTCCAATGTCGGTACTGCAGTGAAGCTTTGTGTCGTGCAGTCATCGAGAGTACACACGTGGGCCTTCGGCTCCGAAAGCACATATCAGTGATGTTTCGTTGAATGGTTCTCACGCTGACACTTGTTGATGGCCCAGCACTGAAATCTCTGAAACTCCAAATAATAATGTGATGAGTATTGTCTTTCCATTTGTCCGGGTGAAAACGGGAACAGACAGTCTGAAATATTGTATTGACACTTCCCTCTTTTTACAAATAAAACAAATACAGTTCTTTCAGTGAATTTCTGTCTTTTTGCACTGCAAGGCATTTAATTCGCTGCTTCGATAGGAGTGGGAGACAAAATATCTGTTTGGCGGAAAGTATTTAGTTTTCCAACCATTCCTCGACAATACATGTGAAACGTTTCATTACACTGTTACAAAAAATGTCCAGTTTCTACAGAGAAAATAAGCGTTTATATTTTATGACTTTTTCCTTAATCCAACACAGAGGCCGTAACAATATCACGATAAGAAGCATAGTGTATTATAAAAAAGTTGATTATAAAGAAAATTCTTGTAGCTTATTGTATCTTGTTGTACCATTTTGTATCTTCTCCAAATCTTCGTCATTCATGGTGTTTTAGATCTGAAGACCAACTTAATTTTGCAGGATGGATATTTAACGTCCAGTATAATTCAAACTGTAATATTTAGACAAATGTAGATACACAAATAGAAGACCATTCGAATCTGTTTCGTAACGATATCATTCCTTAGTTTTAGCATGTAAATTCACTGACTTAACCTCGAAAAAACATGTTCGCATTTTTTAAAATTTTTTGAAGAACTTTTTCCTTTGAAACGAAATATTACTTCCTTGCACACGTGTTTCTGTGCAGCCAAACCCTGTCCAAATGGAGACTTGACAAGGGAGCACTAAGTAAGAACATGTTCCCAAACAGACATAGAGCACTTTATTTGGCATAACGTAAAAGAGATACTTATCATAAAACCAAAAGGGTTGCAGTTATAGTCACAGGAGCAAGAGAAGACTTCCTGGTTCAGCTAACACTGGAAAACTGTCTGATATCTCGATAATCAAAAGTCTAGAGCAGACGTTCGTAGTGGTTCACCATCACCATGAGTCTAACAGTACAAAGTCTATGTTGAGACAAACCACAGTTTGGACGGCAGTCCGGAAATCACAATCACGAAAATGTGCAAGAACCGGGGGATACCAAGTCCTGGTGCCTCAGTTCTCAGAGCCAAAGGATGGTGAACGTGGCTCGTTGTTGGCGGCTGGCAGCTTGTAAAATGCGCTGAAGGAGATGGTGTCCAAGATGGCGCGTTCGCTTTAGTTGGCCTTGCTGTGGCCTTGCGGCATCCTAAATAGTGTCGACGGATGGGTACGGTACGGTACGGTCTGCTTGTAGCCGGGACCCACGAGAAACACGAGCCTCTCAACGACTTGTGACGTCACACTAGTCGGCCTGTCCACCACATTTCGTGAAATCAATACGTAATTGAAAAGGTACCACTAAAGGGCTTAACTTCGTCGTGCGCTATCGAGAGCTTGCATGCGTTTAAATGCGCAGTCAAGAGCTATTAAACTCGTCTCAAATAGTTATTCGCTCCCCACCGGAGACGGCTGACCTGTAGCGTCAGGTGCTGTGACGTACGTGCCGCTGCCTGTCTTTCTCTTAGGGCTCGAGTTGCAGCCACGTGACGTCACCGACGCAAGTAGTGCTGCGATTGCTCCACCTCCTATTGGCGACGTGGACGCCGCCTGTTGGCGAAACGGTCGCCCACGGCAAAAACTGCTGTTGCTGTTGTCCTCCAGAATTGCTAGTCTGCGGTTTACGATGCCGTGGCGCCTACAAATCCGCACTTCGGCTACCCGCTGCACTGGCCTGTTACGCTGGTGGACTATGTGTCCAGACACAGCACTAATGACCAAATTTAAAAAAAAAAGTGGAATGAAATGGTAGCTATATCCACCTGACGAAGTTCGGCTGCTGAGTTCCAGGTCTTTCCAGCTAACACTACAGTGGGCGACTTGCGTGTCGATTATGATGAAATGAAGGTGAGGGCAGCACAACACAGAGTCCCCGAGTGGAGAAAATCTACGACCCGGTCGGGAACCGAATCAGGCCCGCTGCAAGGCGCACTGACCACTCACCTAACGGGACGGATCCATTTAAAAAAAACCTTTACTAAAAGTACTACAGTTACGATAAATTTAAATGGATCAGTATTGAGAAGTCGTCTGCTAATGGAGGTCGCCACCAGTCAGCTCATGTTTCGAATACCGTGAATCATTATCGCGGTCTCGTCTACTGTCTAAAGGTACGTTTAAACAGGCAACAAAAATTGCATATTGCCGGTAATATATCCGACAGTGCGGCCATATGAATTCTAATGACAACATAAGGGTCACTGTTGCCCAGCAGTGTTTGTGGCGACAAATTTCCGAGGCAGAAGTCTTTATACTATACCCACAAAAGGAAGAACGCGAGTTAGTGCAAGTGAATGCAGTTTTACAGCTTTACATCACACAAGTGATAGAGTTACAAGGAACAAGATAAATCGGGATGTCCAGATATGTTCTTTTTCAGAAAAGAAGAATGCTTCAGAAAATTTAACTTGGGAACCGATTATGGTTACATATCTTTTTCCAGAATTTTACAACAATATCCAAACACGATTTCGAATATCTCGTGCAAGTAACTTGTATGAGAATTGCTAAAAGCGATACAGATATGAGTGTGTGTGTATCAATTACAACCCAGCTGGTGGGCACTTCTATTTTTACCTACTACTAATTCGTACAGAAGTTTAATGTACGAGACGCATCCAGAAAGTAAGATTCCCTCTTTTTTTAAAAGAAAGATAACATACTCACATGAAAAACTTTATTGGCAATAGGTGCTGGAATGTTTGAGCTGTTTTTCGACTTCATCACCAAAATACTGTGGTATCTATCAACTTTTGTGTTCCTGTATCGTGGAACCAGCGTGTGACAGCCGTCTTCGGCTCTTCGTCGTTGTCGAAACGCTGGTTGGAGGACAGGAATTTCTTGAGGTGCAAAAAAAGATGGAAATTTCTGGGAGCAAGATCAGGACTGTGTGCTGGATGATCAAACAGCTTGCAGCCGAACTTCTGCAAAGCAGTGGCTGTGCGCCGAGCCGTATGTGGACAAGCGTTGTCACGGAGTAGCGCAACACCTGCACTAAGCATGCCTCTTGTTCTGAAAGGCATGTAATAGTTTCCGCCTTGCTTCACAGCGGTGCTCAGCGTTCACCGTTCCACCTCTGGGCAGGAAGTCAGTAGCAGGATGCCCGCCATGTCCCAGAACACTTTCTACACCGACACAGTTTGTTTGGGGGACTGATGACCCCAGATGTTAAGTCCCATAGTGTTCAGAGCCAGAGTTTGTTTGAATTTCGTCTTGACTGGATATCCACTGTGACACCAATGCATAGACTGGTGCTCGGTTTCAGCGGTAAGTGACATCGGCCGTGACGGTTCTGTCGAGAAAATCGTCCCCGTCATCTTGGTACCGCTGCAGAAATGTCAGTGCTGCTCCAGAGCGTTTCGTTTTCTGCTCGGGTGTCAGGTTTTTCGGCGCCCACCTGGCACACAATTTCCTGAACAGGAGGGTGCTTAGTGAGAATTTCGTGCAACAAGGGTCGCGATATCTGCGGAAAACGGCTGCTGAACTCCGTAATCGTGAAGCGATGGTTATCCAGGATGGCCTGCCGCACTATCTCAACCAGGTGATCATTGATGAAGGAAGGTCGCCCATTGCGCTCTTCTTTGACGACCTTCGGAAAAAAGCCTACACGGAAAACACACGTAATGGAGCTCACAACAAAATCAATTGTTATTTCGAATTCATGAGCTTCAGGGTGCGATATTTGTATAGATAACTTTCTACTTCCCATAATTCTGGTCGTAGACGTATCGCAGTCTCGAAATTCACAGTTTTCTCGTTTGTCCACTTCTCCACTGCTGCTTACAACAAACGACTAACAAAACAGGTGGTTACATGTACGAGGGCAAACATTCGATCAAAAGCGAAGCGCTACTGTTTTCGCTCAAACATGTGACTGGAGCGCTGTCGGTGAGAGAAGATGAAAGAAAGATGAGAGCGATGGGGAAGTGTTTACAGGCAAGGAAAGAGACAGACATTGCTCTCCAATGGTATGGCTATAAAATAACGGGAGTATTACTATAAAACATTTTCTCTCAAAAAGTACATATTTAGTTATTGCAATCCTCAACACAGTACCATTCTCTGCCTTACAACGTTCCATGGGAATTTTACGTTAGGGAAACAGTGCTGCAACTCTTCCTCTGTGAGTTCCTTGATAATACGTACCGCATTTTTCCTTCATTGCTTCATCGGACTGAAATCTTGTTCCTTTTAACGCAGATTTGACCCAGCGGAATAGATAAAAGTCACATGGCGCTAGGTCAGGCGAATAAGGTGGATGGTCTAACACTGTACTTCGGTAGAAACCATTAACAGTCAATGCTACAGTACAGAGCCGGCGCGTTGTCTTGATGCAGAACCCATGACTTGTTCTTCCGAAACTCGAGTCGTTTCTTCTTATTTTCTCACGGAGTTCAGCAAGAACCTCAAGGTAGTAACATTTATTAATAGTTTGACCTCCAGGAACACAGTGTAGGTACACAGTTCCATGAATATTGAAAAAAACAATCATCGTCGCTTTGAACGTCGGTTTGCTCATTCGAGATTTTTTCGCTCTCGGTTGAGTTGGACCCTTCCAATGTGTGGACTGGCGCTTAGTTTCTGGGTCATAAGTGAAACACCGTGATTCCGTACATGTTATCACTCTTTCCAGGAAATTAGGATCATTTTCGTCGGTATTCAAGGTGTCAGTACAAACATTTTCACGAGCTCCCTTTTGATCGATCGCGAAACTTTCGGCGCCAGTTTCGCACACATTTTTCTCATGTTAAATTATTCAAGTAAAATGCCTTACGCATTCTTTGTCAATTCCTACAGTTCAGAAATTGATCGAATACTCAAACGACCGTCAGATCAAATCAGATTACCTGCTTTTTCGATGTTCTCACCCGTTTTTGATGTTGAATGGCCTTCCGAGCGTGAGTCATCTTCAGCGTCTTCTTGGCCATCTTGGAAACACATAAACAACTGGCGTACGTGACAAACAGTCTTTGTCATACACTTCGTTTAGTAAAAGAAAATATCGTCCCTTTGGGGCTTTTCGGTTTTCACAGTTGGTAACAAATGTTTAGCTGCGCGAACATGAGTGACTTTTGTCCATCGTATTGTTGGGAGAGTGCAGCACGTGTAACTTTCGTGTACGAAGGAATTAATTTTTTTATGGTAAGGTAAGTTAGTGTAGCAGTGCAATTAAGAGCGTGAAGTTCCTAGTGTAAGCAAAGAAGTGTGCTGTAGCCTCTGTTGTGTAATCCTTGCAGCCAAGGGTTTGGACTATATTGCAGCAGCGGCCAGTGCAATAAATATAGAGATGTTCGTCCCCCGTGCAGTTCCTAGTATCGTCCCAGGAACGAAATTTGGAACTGTTATTAAAAACTGATCTTATTTGCTGTTAAATATTTCGCGGCCCTGTTAGCAACTGTATAAATATTAATTTTAATTTTAATTTTAATAATGAACAGCCTCAGTTGCACCGTTTACCTAGAATTTACCTAGGTTTCAGTCAGGATAACCCAACCTTCTTCAGAATAACAGTATCTATCGTTTGTCCGTAGCGGACATCGTCAAGCTAAAACTACAAATCCATAAATTATCGTCAGACTGTAAAACTTATCTGGCACTGCCTCGGTCCCACTTCGCGACCGCTATGCGGCAGCCACGAGTGCTGTACTGGAATTGACCGTAGCGTCATGAGACCCCCCTAGGCCTACCCATGAACTGTATGGTAGTTACTAGTTGGGACAAGACGTGAACTTAACCCCTGGCCTTGCATTTACTAGGAAAGTTAAATAAAAGGTATAGCTGAGGAAAAGGGCATATATGTCAACCTGTACATAACGTACTTAGATCGACTGTCTTAACATTTATGAAGTATTCATTGGTCATGATATGAGGAAGACGTCATGTACTTACAAGGTATGGCCTATCTAGGAAAATTTTTGTGCATAAGCATGAAGTTTAATCACCTAAAAAAACTTGGGAGTGGGAAGGATAACGTAAAGCCAAGATCGACATTATTACAACTAGGTCTAGAGATTTTTTAAGACGTATTTGTTAAGCACTTGCTTAGCTATGGTTACAACGCATGAACATCCTATTGACTTAGCACACAAATGGTCATGATTGAACTTATGAACAAGTCTATATCTAATCTTTAACATCCGGAAATATGGGCTATATAAATTAGATGGTCATTATTCAAGATTAATATATTTGGCCTGAAATTAGAAGCAAGTCAAAAACTGATGCACTTGCCTGATTGAGCTTCTTGGCGAAGTTACGGTTATGAGTTGCAGAAAACACTATAGTAGGGGATAACGTGGCGGCAATGGGCTACTCAATTTGCCTTCATGGAGGTGATCCACACACATACTGTAAAAACTGTGTGTGGAACACTACCATCATAATTCGGGCCTGGAGACCACTGCGATTGAACTTAGGGAATGACAGCGGAAATATGCTTAGAGCTAAAGTGTGACTTGGCGAACATCGCTCCAGTCAACACACTTAAAAACTATTGACCGACATAGGTCAATTGTGCTCTAAGCTAAAGTGTGACTTGGCGAACATCGCTTCAGTCAACACACTAAAGTTCACGTCCTGTCCTAACAGGTAACCATCATACAGTTTATACGCAGGCGCAAGGTATTGTGTCCGCCTAGGCGGGCCTCATGACGCTACGGTCAGTTCCAGTACAGCACTCGTGGCTGCCGCATCGCGGTCGCGAAGTGGGGCCGAGGCAGTTCCAGATAAGTTTTACAGTCTGACAGTTTATGGATTTGTAGTTTTAGCTTGACGATGTCCACTATGGACAAACGATAGACACTGTTATTCTGAAGAACGTTGGGTTATACCGACTGAAACCTAGGTAAATTCTAGGAAAACGGTGGAACTGAGGGTATTCATTATTTAAAAAAAAAATAAAGTAAATTATTATTTGCTATTTATAATGATTACTTGACTTTTTTTGATATGGGCAAACGCAAGGGAAGAGAATGGAATCGTTGGACGAAATATTTTCTTTGTTACGACGAAACAAACTGTTTACCTACACAGACACAGAAATTGATATTGTACACGTCTTTGGAAGGCTGAAAAAACCTGAAAAGATCGTTCATTCACGGCAATCAAGTGATACACAGTAGTGAAACTCCCCGGCAATATTTGAAAGGAAAAATTCGTTTAAATTAATTGTACGCTTCACGGTTATCGGTCGATCATCTTTTGCGCAGGCGTCAGGCCCGCTAATTTATAGCCTCACCGCGTATTCTGCACCCTTGTTGGACAACAACGGCAACGCCTCGGAAACTACCGCGGACAATTTGCTATATGTGAAACACTGCCCTGCCACACAGCAAAACTGCCGTATATTGCAGCCACACTGCAGCAACGCTGCTGCTGCCAAATGTTGCCATAAAACGTGGCCGGCGTAAAGGCGGCTGAAGACGAGGCGGCCCTGGGCGGCAGCGGGCCGGCGCGTGGGCGCAGTGCAGGAGTACCGAGCCGAACCGGTGAGTCACGGCAGCCGATGGCGTGGCGGCTGGTGCGGCCGTGACTCACAAGGCCGGCAGACGCTGCTGCGGGATCTGCCGTGACGCAACGCGAGCTGATGCGCTGCGCGACCGGGGGCGTGCGTACGGCTGTTGACGAAATACCGTTACATCGATATTTCTTCTAAACAAGATCGATACAGCGCGGCGATACCAGTTACCGCTACATATCGAAATTACGATATCGGAATGTCAATATCGAGAGCCGATATTGTTATTTTACACTACTGCCCATTAAAATTACTACACCAAGAAAAAATGCAGATGATAAACGGGTATTCATTGGACAAATATATTATACTAGAACTGACATGTGATTACATTTTCACGCAATTTGGGTGCATAGATCCTGAGAAATCAGTACCCAGAAAAACCACCTCTGGCCGTAATAACGGCCTTGATACGCCTGGGCATTGAGCTTGGATGGCGTGTACAGGTACACCTGCCCATGCAGCTTCAACACGATACCACAGTTCATCAAGGGTAGTGACTGGCGTATTGTGACGAGCCAGTTGTCCGGCCACCATTGACCAGGCGTTTTGAATTGGTGAGAGATCTGGAGAACGTGCTGGCCAGGGCAGCAGTCGAACATTTTCTATACCCAGAAAGGCCCGTACAGGACCTGCAACATGAGGTGGCGCATTATCCTGCTGAAATGTAGGGTTTCGCAGGAATCGAATGAAGGGTAGAGCCACGGGTCGTAACACATCTGAAATGTAACGTCCACTGTTCAAAGTGTCGTCAATGCGAACGAGAGGTGACCGAGACCTGTAACCAATGGCACCCCATACCATCACGCCGGGTGATATGCCAGTATGGCGATGACGAGTACACGCTTCCAATGTGCGTTCACCGCGATGTCGCCAAACACGGATGCGACCATCATGATGCTGTAAACAGAACCTGGATTCATCCGAAAAAATGACGTTTTGCTATTCGTGCACCCAGGTTCGTCGTCAAGTACACCATCGCAGCCGCTCCTGTCTGTGATGCAGCGTCAAAGGCAACCGCAGCCATGGTCTCAGAGCTGATACTCCATGCTGCTGCAAACGTCGTCGAACTGTTGGTGCAGATGGTTGTTGTCTCGCAAACGTTGGCTCAGGGATCGAGACGTGGCTGCACGATCCGTTACAGCCATCCGGATAAGATCCCTGTCATGCTAGTGATACGAGGCCGTTGGGATCCAGCACGGCGTATCGTATTACCCTCCTGAACCCACCGATTCCTGTTAACAGTCATTGGATCTCGACCAACGCGAGCAGCAATGTCGCGATACGATAAACCGCAATCGCGATAGGCTACAATCCGACCTTTATCAAAGTCGGAAACGTGATGGTACCCATTTCTCGTCCTTACACGAAGCATCACAACAACGTTTCACCAGGTAACGCCGGTCAACTGCTGTTTGTGTATGAGAAATCGGTTGGAAACTTTCCTCATGTCAGCACGTTGTAGGTGTCGCCACCGGCGCCAACCTTGTGTGGATGCTCTGAAGCTAATCATTTGCATATGACAGCATCTTCTTCCTGTCGGTTAAATTTCGCGTCTGTAGCACGTCATCTTCGTGGTCTAGCAATTTTAATGGCCAGTAGTGTATATTATATTTCCCTAGTGATTTTCGGTAAATATTTGAAACCGATCTTTTGAAATTGTTGTAGAGCATTTTTTTTTTTTTTACTGTGTGAAGTAGTCTTACACTTTTTGAGCTTTTTCACGTCCAGTCTTTCTGTTTGACTGTGTGAAGCAAGTATAGGTGGCACAAAGAAGAAGTCCGATTGCATTCGGGGATGGTGGTGTGAAATGAATAACAACATTTCTGATGTGAAGAAATAGCACATCAATCATGTTAAAAAACAATTTTTATTGCTACTAGTGTGCTATTTCTTCACATTGTCATTCTTCAATAATAGTTGCTGAAAATCATGAACAAAAACCTAAATGACAAGATAGGCCTTTGCAGTGGGCAGAGACGTCCGAGGCGAAATGCAGAAATAATCGGCGCTCGGTGCTGTCAACAGAAACTGCAACGTTTAGCTTCACCACGCAATTTTGACGATACAACTGCTATCCGCTGGCTTTGGCAAAACATGAAAAAAAACAACAACAAGGAAGTCGACATGAAGCGATCCGTGCAAGTCTGATATGTCACGAAACCGAACGCCGGACTCTTCAGACACCCTTCATTATGCCACTTAGATGCAGTTGCCATTGTTAGCAAAGTGGTTGTCGCCAAGCATGAACGCGCATCGTTTCCTTTTTCAACTCTTTCCCTAAGAGGGATAGGCAGGTTACTAGCTTGTCGACGTACAGAATACCTAATAATAAATCAGTGTGCGTATATACAGCTCTAAAACCGGCAATATTTATATGTGCAGTCGTTATTTTTATAGACAGGTATGTCGATTTTTTTCCGTCGTCGTATTGACATATAGATACATATTTCGACATATCTAGGACATTTGAGGGTTTCATTTTAAATATCAATATATCGAATACACGATATTTTAAAAAAAAATCAAGTCCTAGGCGTAGCTAGCCTGGAGCAGCCAGGGCAATGTCCCATGGCACCTGCCGCCCAAAGGAGGGAAAGAAACAAGCGTAGAAACATTACAGAAAAATTAACGAAATCAATCGCCATAAGCGATTTCAAAAATTTACGACAAACCCATTGATGGCCGGATGGCGATCTGAACCACCAGCTACATGAATAGTGAAAGGGATACATCAGATCCATTTCATATGTTTGCGCCACGTAGTTGTGCTGTTTCAAGGTTTTCGATGCCTCTAGCTTTCTATAAGCATGATCTAGGGGTAGCATCTTTGATTAGTAATCAGAACTTCCTCGGACTGGGTTAGAACCTCGCCACCGATTAAATTTTGAATAATAATCGGCGTTGGCGGCCGAAGAATTCCGGTATAAGAAGCCACCCTCATTCTGCCAACGGCCTTGTCAAAGAGGGCGGAGGGTCGGGCAGAGGTTCAGGGCACCGTCTTGCGCTTGGGCTGGGAAACTGCCCCTAAAAGCGGAAGAATCAGCACTGATCAACGACATGAGGATGCAGAAGGCAATGGAAACCACTGCGTTAAAGACACGTGATGCGTTCCCACAGGAAATGTGGACTGTAACTGAAAAAATGTTATGATGATCTTTCCATTGACAAAAGATTTCGGAATAGTCCCCCATTTGGATCCTCTGGAGGGGACTGCCAAGCGGGAGGTGAGAAAAAGATTGGATAACCAACAAAGGCTAATGTGGCAGGGAACCTATAAAATCTGAAAAGGAAAATACAAAGGCTCAATCTAAGTTAAGTGGGGGTCAGTGAAGCGAAATAGAAAAAAAGACAAGGATATTTGGTCGTAGGAGTGTAGGGTAATATCAACAGCAGCAGAATACGGTGTTTAACGGGAGTAGGATTCGTTATGAATAGGAAGGTAGGGCAGAGAGTGTGACACAGCGAATAGTTCAGTGATAGGGTTGTTCTCATCAGAATCAACAGCAAACTAAGACTGACAACGAGAGGTCAGGAAGCTGAAGATCAAGAGACAGAGAAAGTGTATGAGGATATTGAATGGGTAATGCAGTATGTAAAGGGAGATGAAAATCTAATAGTCATGGGGAACTGGAATGCGGTTGTAGGGGAAGGAGTAGAAGAAAGGGTTACAGGAGAATACGGGCTTGGTACTAGGAATGAGAGAGGAGAAACAATGATTGAGTTCTGTACTAAATTTCGGCTACCAATACCGAATACTCCGTTCAAGAATCACAAGAGCATGGTGTACTTGGAGAAGGCTCGCAGATACTGGAAGATTTCAGTTAGATTATATCATGGTCCGACAGAGATTCCGAAATCAGATACTCGATTGTAAGGCGTACCCAGGAGCAGATATAGACTCAGATAAAAATTTAGCAGTGATGAAGAGTACCCTGAAGTTTAAGAGGTTAGTCAGGAAGAATCAATATGCAAAAATGTAGGATATGGAAGTAGTAAGGAATGAGGAGATACACTTCAAGATTTCTGACGCTATAGATGCTGCGATAAGAAATGGTTCAGTAGGCAGCCTAGTGGAAGAGGAATGGATATCTTTAAGAAGGGCAATCACAGAAGTTGGAAAGAAAAACATTCGTACAAATAAGGTAACTGTGAAGAAAATATAGGTAACAGAAAAAAATGGCTCTGAGCACTATGTGACTTAACTTCTGAGGTCATCAGTCGCCTAGAACTAATTAAACCTAACTAACCTAAGGACATCACACACATCCATGCCCGAGGTAGGATTCGAACCTGCGACCGTAGCGGTCGCGCGGTAATGTTCAGGGAAATTCAGGTATACGGAAATACGACCCTCTTAGAAATTAAGTAAACAGCAAGTGCAGGGTAGCTAAGGCGAAACGGCTGCAAGAAAAGTGTGGAGAAATCGAAAAATAAATGTTGTCGGAAGAACTGATGTAGCACATAGAAACGCCGAAACAAGCTTCGCTAAAATTAAAAGCAAGGGTAATAACATTAAGATTCCACTGGGAATCCCACTGTTAAATATAGAGGAGAGAGCGGGATGGATTACATTGAAAGCCTCAGTGAAGGGAAGACGTGTCTCAAGAGATAGAAGAAGAAAAAGGAGTCGATACAGAGGAAACAGGAGAGCCAGTATTTCAATCAAAATTTAAAAGAGCTGTGGAAGGCTTAAGATCAAATAAGGCAGAAGAGATACAAAACATTCCATCAGAATTTCTAAAATCATTGGAGGAAGTGGCAGAAAAACGACTCTTCACGTTGGTGTGTAAAATGTATGACCATCAGACTTTCGGAAAAATATCATCCACACAGTTCCGAAGATTGGAAGGTTTTCCAAGTACGAGAATTATCGCACAATCAGCTTAACAGTTCATGAATCCGAGTTACTAACAATAATAATAGACAGAAGAGTGGAAAAGAAAATTGAGGATGTGTCAGAAGACGGTCAGTTTGGCATTAGGAAAGGTATGAGAGAGACAGTTCTGACTTTGCGCTTGGTAATGGAAGCAAGAGTGAAGGAAAATCAAGACCCCTTCAAGGGTTTGTTGACCTGGAAAAAGAGTACGCCAGTGTAAAATGGTGCAAGATGTTTGAAATTCTGAGGAAAGCAGGGGTAAAGTATAGGGAGAGACGGGTAATACTCAACAACATGTTCAAGAGCCAACAGTAAATACTAAGAGTAGAAGACCAAGAACGAAGTACTCGGATTAGAACGGCTAAAAGACAAGGGTGTAGTCTTTCCCCCATAATGTTCAATCTATACGCCGAAGAGCAATGATGGAAATAAAAGAAAGGTTCAAGAGTGCAGCACAAAAAGATATCAATGATAAGATTCCCTAATGACATTGCTATCCTCAGTGAAAGTGAATAACAATTAGAGGATCTGCTGAATGGAATAAACAGCTTAATGAGCACAGAATATGGATTGACAGTAAATCGAAGAAAGACGAAAATAGTAAGTAGTAGCAGAAATGATAACAGCGAGAAGGCTTGGAATTTTGGGAGAAAATTTTCTTTATTCGTTTTGACAACATTTTTCATTTGCGGGAGTGTTTCAGATTTTATATGAGGAAGACTTTGTCTATAAATGGTATGGCTACGACGCGGGGTGGTAAGACAAAGGAACCATGCGTAATTAGATATTTTATCAGATTATTTCATGCTCAACGTTTTAGGTAAATTAAAGGGGTCTCTCAGCGGTTAACGCGGCATTTGAATTCTAAATTTCTGAATTTTAACCGTGTCTTTGTTTCACCCAAGTTGTCATGTGACACTGTGGTAGGATCGATGTCTTTTGTTTTCGTGTTCGCACATTACGTGCGTATGATTTTTCATTAAGCTGTTGTGTTTGTGGCTAAATAATCTGGTTTTGTACTTTGCGTGTTCATCAGTTTTCTACCACGTGTTCACTAGATCATCTTGAGGTGCATATTCATGTTCAGTATGCAATCGTGCTAAATTTTCTTCATAAAATAAATGCTTGTCTTTGTAGCTAAATTTTATCTGTTCTTCTGATTTCTAATTTCATATCTTTTCGTGATTATCTTGCCTGATTCTTTCTGTAGCCAACCGCTCTCTGTGTTTGGTGCAGAACTAGTGGCATTTTATTAATGTTGTGGATTGGCAAGACAGCCAACCCACTATGAGAGGAAGCCGAAAGGCACGCGTTTTAGCTCACGCAGGCTGGCGTGAGGTCTGGAACAGGTCAAGAAAATGAGACTATCAAAAAGCGTACGTAGCTGCTGGAATACTTAACTTTAATCCATAATTGGTGAACATCGCTCTTGACGGTACATGTTTTACAGCATCAATAGTAACTGTAATGGCGCCTTGCTAGGTCGTAGCAAATGACGTAGCTGAAGGCTATGCTAACTATCGTCTCGGCAAATGAGAGCGTATTTT
This sequence comes from Schistocerca serialis cubense, assembly GCF_023864345.2. Taxonomy (NCBI): domain Eukaryota; kingdom Metazoa; phylum Arthropoda; class Insecta; order Orthoptera; family Acrididae; genus Schistocerca; species Schistocerca serialis. The sequence goes on from NC_064644.1 coordinate 586,144,110, forward strand.
GTCAGTGAACCATCGCTAGCAAAGTCGGCTGTACAACTGGGGCGAGTGCTAGGAAGTCTCTCTAGACCTGCCGTGTGGCGGCGCTCGGTCTGCTATCACTGATAGTGGCGACACGCGGGTCCGACGTATACTAACGGACCGCGGCCGATTTAAGGGCTACCACCTAGCAAGTGTGGTGTCTGGCGGTGACACCACAATTAATTTTTTTTTTAATTTAAAGAATTTTCGCGGTTTTGGTACCTGTTCATTGTCAACACTTGCTTTTCTGCCCAGTCTGCAGTAGCTTTCAGCAGATACGGTGGTGTGGCAGTTTCTCTCTTGTTAAATCTATTTTGCGTGAGTGACAGAAAGTTTGAGTCCGTATTCAATTATTTTCATCGTGAAACCCCATGTTTCCTTCCTTGCTCTCACAGTACGATGCAGTGATCTCAAATTCTAATTCAAATAAACAGGATAACATTCGTCATAATTAAATGTTTGTGGTTAATCTTATTAACAGCGAATATTATCGTTTTATGTAGAATGTTGACTGTCTTACGTAGATTTTGGTTTCTAATGCGCTTTAAAATAAATGTGATTGGTGAAATCTTGAGAAAAACCTAATTTCTAAACCACGTCCCATCCTGAAAGAAAAAAAGCTCTTCAGTTACAAGATAACTATTTGGAACATAGTAAACATCGTGTGAAACTCAGCTCACTCTGTTCGTACACGAGACCCAGAAAAGCAGTGGACATCGGCCCCCAAGTAGATTCCGTGTCCCATGACTTCCGGATGGTGTTCGATATAGTTCCGCACTGCCACCACTGAACAAAATACGAGCGTACGAAATATCAAGCCAGTTGTGTCACTAGACTGAAGTGCTTCTAGCAAACAGAACACAGCATGTCATTGTGAACGGAGAGAAGTCTTAGGACGTAAAGGTAACTTAGGGCTTTCTTTTCACGGTATATATAAATGACAAAGTAGATAACGTCGTTAAGTTCCACAACGCTTGCGAATGATGGTGTTGTAACAGAGAAAATACAACGCTAGAATATTGTAGCGAAATGTAGGAAGACCTGCAGATGATCCACTCTCGGTGCACGGGGGTGGTAGTTGACTCTCAACATAAACAGGTGTGACGTACTGCCTTCACATGGACAGAAAGACCATTTATTGTATAATTACAGGATTGCGGAACAATCATTGGCAGCAGTTACTTCCATAAAATATCTAGGAGCGTGCGTACGGAGCTATTTAAAGTGGAATGACACATAAAACTAATCGCAGGTTAGGCAGATGTCAGACTCAGATTGATTGGAAATGTAGTACATCAACAAAGGAAGTAGTTCATAGGAAGTTCATTACACCAATAGTTAAATATTGTTCGTTAGTCTGTGACCCTTGTCATATAGACGTGGTAGAGGAAATACATAACATCCAAAAAAGAGGAACGAATTTGGTTGTAGGTACATTTAGTAAGTGCGAAAGCGTAACGAGATCCTCTGCAAACTTCTGTGGCAGACGCTGGAAGACATGCGCTCTGCGCCTTGGTATGCTTTGTTGTTAACGTTCCGAGAGCGTACGTTCTACAAGACTCAAGCAATATGTTGCCTCCTCCTACGTATACCCAGCAGAAACACCATGGAGGTAAAAGTTACAGAGATACGAGGTCAGAAAAAGGGTTACCAGCAATCGTTCTCCCCCCGAACAGGAAAAGAGGGGGGGGGGGGGGGGGGGGAGTGACTGCGGCAGACGAAGTACCCTCCGCCATACACCGTGATGTCGCTTGCAGAGTGCATATGTAGGTGTAAATGTAGAAATGAGACAGGAAAAAGCAACCAGGGTAATGAGGAAAATTCTTGAAAGGGCGGAGAATGAACTGATTAAAGGGAGTCCGAAAAATGTAGACAGGTTCAATAAGTTTTTCTTGTTTCATTATTAATTTTTTCTTTATATAAGTAGCAGATAATTTAGGTTTGAACACTTCCTTAACGGATAGATTACAGTTCCAAAGAGACTTGTACAAAAGACTGCTGCTGCATATAGCAGTAAATTTTCCATAACTTTTTTGCCAAATACACTGGCATTCAAAATACTGGTTTAAGTACATTAGTAAATAGATCGTGTGTGGCGCCATCGTTGAGGGCGACCGACCATGGGCAATGTTGTTACCGAGATTCCCAGCGGTACAGCGACGTGAACCCTTAAATGATCTTATTGTCGATGGGACTGCTATATGTATCAGACGAGGAACACAAGGTCGTAACAGACACTTACTGCTATAAATTACTTATCACCAAATGAATCACAACATTAAGCAAGGTGGCGCAGTGGTTAGCGCACTGGACTCTCATTCGTGAGGACGATGGTTCAAACCTACGTCCGGCCATCCTGATTTAGGTTTTCCGTGATTTCCCTAAATCGCTTCGGGCAAACGCCGGGATGGTTCCTTTGAAAGGACGCGGCCGACTTCCTTCCCCATCCTTCCGTAATCCGACGGGACCGATAACCTCGCTGTTCGGTCCCCTCCCCCAAATCAACCACCCAATCTATTGTGCACAGTATCGTTTGATCACCAAAGTTGGCTGCGATATGAATCACTGCATTATCAGAATCGAGCGATCTCTACCGATCCAGTACCTGGGAGACGAGAAGTCAAATATCTGTGGGTGGCCGGCCGGGGTGGCCGAGCGGTTCTAGGCGCTACAGTTTGGAACCGCGCGACCGCTGCGGTCGCAGGTTCGAATCCTGCCTCGGGCATGGATGTGTGTGATGTCCTTAGGTTAGTTAGGTTTAAATAGTTCTAAGTTCTTGGGGACGCAGTGGCACAAGGACGATAAAATTGATCTATCTCATTTAATTACACGTCAGCAGAAACAACAATTTTAAATTCCGCTAATCTGTACAGTTTTTATGACTTCTATGATTTAAATGTGTGTGCTGGCACAGAACCTCTCTGTTTGGCCTGTTTCCAAGAAAAGGGCATGGCTTAAGAGAAGGGAAGGGAAGGGGGAAGGAATGGGGAGTATGGCGTAGGACAGGGGGAGGTTCCTCTCGGGCGCTAGTCTTGTGGATTTCTCCCAAAGTTGCCACTGCATTCCTGATCTCTTCCTCTCTCTTATGAGCTCACTGAAATACGTAACGTAATCGTCTTCTCACTTTATTAAAAATGTTACGAAGATATTTGATCGTGCTAGAAATATGGATTCAGGACTGACGTGCAAGCACGTCATCGAAAATCGGTTTTCGAAATTTGGTTTTCGTCCTTCGCCAGTTGAGTCGCATATAATCGTAGGACGCGAGAGTCACTGCCAGCTTCGGTGGGCTGTCGCAGTGGACAACAGAGGCAAGTACGGGCCGCGACGCCACGAGTTTCATTTGTCTGCGGCGCTGAGGGGCGCCAATACTGCGGCACGTCGCGTGGCTGTGATTTACCGCCACCGTCGCGCCGGCCATCTGTCACACCTCCCCCGACAGGCGGTGGTCACCGTTGATTACACATCCAACAGACACCAGACACTGCCGATGACAACACGCAGAGCTGTCCACACAGGTCGTTGTGCCAGAAACCGTTCGTGTAGACAGGTTGCATCCATCCTCACACGACACGTGGAGCGAGACGAGATCTGCGACGTCTTAACGGGGACGTTCACGTTTCGGGACATTTCCCAACGTAAACAACACAATTACTGAGCACAACGGACAAAATTTTTGTCGTCATCCCCCCCCCCCTCCCCCCCCTGCCCCAGCATACATCATGCAAATATCGTGCGAGACCGCCTCCATTCGATGAGCAAGGGAGTTGACAAGTTTCTTCAGGTATGCCACATCCACGTGAAGGTACTTATTGATGACTAAATCCTGTATTGATAAGAAATTGCTGGGATGTTCAGTGCTACGTTTCACCACCATTTCGAAACAATAATAGTCGTTTTCTATGGGTTTAAGACCAGGTGATTGGGGAGCCCGTCGAGGTGCGATAGCATGCCTGAGTACTGACTGGTCAAACCAGGAACATATGCGTGCAATGCTATGATACAGCTGTTATGGAAGAGGCGTTCACATCAGCAAAACCGACAAACTGCAGGGACGAATAGCTGGATGGCGCGTACAGGTACAGCTGCCCATGCAGCTTCAACACGATACCACAGTTCATCAAGAGTAGTGACTGGCGTATTGTGACGAGCCAGTTGCTCGGCCACCATTGACCAGATGTCTTCAATTGGTGAGAGATCTGGAGAATGTGCTGGCCAGGGCAGCAGTCGAACATTTTCTGTAACCAGAAAGGCCCGTACAGGACCTGAAACATGCGGTCGTGCATTATCCTGCTGAAATGTAGGGTTTCGCGGGGATCGAATGAAGGGTAGAGCCACGGGTTGTAACACATCTGAAATGTAACGTCCACTGTTCAAAGTGCCGTCAATGCGAACAAGAAGTAACCGAGACGTGTAACCAATGGCATCCCATACCATCACGCCGGGTGATACGCCAGTATGGCGATGACGAATACACGCTTCCAACGTGCGTTCACCGCGATGTCGCCAAACAGGGATGCGACCATCATGATGCTGTAAACATAACCTGGATTCGCCTGGAAAAATGACGTTTTGCCATTCGTGCACCCAGGTTCGTCGTTAAGTACACCATCGCAGGCGTTCCTGTCTGTGATGCAGCGTCAAGGATAACCGCAGCCATGATCTGCGAGCTAATAGTCCATGCTGCTGCAAACGTCGTCGAACTGTTCGTGCAGATGGTTGTTGTCTTGCAAACGTCCCCATCTGATGACTCAGGGATCGGGACGTGGCTGCACGATCCGTTACAGCCATGCGGATGAGATGCCTGTCATCTCGACTGCTAGTGATACTATGCCGTTGGGATCCAACACGGCGTTCCGTATTACCCTACTGAAAACCACCGATTCCATATTCTGCTAACAGTCATTGGATCTCTACCAATGCGAGCAGCAATGTCGCGATACGATAAACCGCAATCGCGATAGGCTACAATCCGACCTTTATCAAAGTCGGAAGCTTGATGGTACGCATTTCTCCTCCTTACACGAGACATCACAACAGCGTTTCACCAGGCAACGCCGGTCAACTGCTGTTTGTGTATGAGAAATCGGTTGGAAACTTCCCTCATGTCAGCACGTTGTAGGTGTCGCCACCGGCGCCAACCCTGTGTGAGTGCTCTGAAAAGCTAATCATTTGCATATCACAGCATCTTTTTCCTGTCGGTTAAATTTCACGTCTGTAGCACGTCATCTTCGTGGTGCAGCAATTTTAATGGCCAGTAGTGTAAAATGTTATGCTTCGTGAGGCAGTTTCACGTCTTGAACAGCGGAAATGTAGTAGGCGGTAAAGCTTTCTCCTCTGATCATTTTGTGGGTGTCGTCAGCAATAAAGACTTTCTTAAAGGCTCGAAGTTATGTGTAAAGTTTGTTGCAAATTTTTAAGTGCCCTCATTCTTAATTACTGTATGCGTAAAGTATGGGCATTTTCGCGTCGTGGACTACAGTGCTCTTTCACCCCCCCCGACCCACCCATTTCATAGGTGAATGGTTCTTACCACCAATGTGAGTCTCTCCAGGCCTGAAATGATATGTATATTAAGATTGGTTGAAATCGGTCCAGTGGTTTAGGAGGAGATGTGGAACATGTATGCAATGTATACATACGTAACAGGAGGCCCGTGCAAGCCGTCCTCTGTAGTTTTGTTTCCCACATTAGTTGGTGCAAGAAGGGTTGCCTCGCAACTGCTATCCAGACTGGAAGTGCAGGTACAAGCCGACTTCCACGGAGCTGTGCCCCCATCTGCACGCGTTTTCCTCCTCGTTCCGCTCTGATAAGGTCGCGTGGTCGTCTGTTTGCAGTTCGAGCCAGGTCTTACATTCCGGCAGGTAACAACTGCAATGTATTTCAGCGAACACTACACCGATATGACACTGATCTACGGGGAGAAGTTCCGCGATGCAGCTGAGGCCCGAAGGCTGCATTCACAACGTTTTCCAACGTGGCGTCTACCTTCTGCTCGTGGTTTTAGAGGTACAGAGATGAGTTTAAGTACCGAGGGAGATTTGTAGGTACAACGTGTCGTGGAAAGACCAATCCGCGATGCTCCCGGTGTTGCCATGAACGTTACTGAGTATTTTAGAGCACATCCCACGAACGGTACGTACAGCTTAAATGATATCAACGAGTATGTACGATGTACTATAAACGAAAGCGTTATTGTACTATTACATTAAGGTTGCAGTATTATTTGTACCTATAATAATAGTAAAATGGTCATTATTATTAATATCATTAAAGTAATTCGATCTCGCCCAGTAATACGTACTTCTCGTCGTAATTGGGGTAAAGAACAGCTGCAGCGGGCTTGCGGATATCGAAGTCTTCGGTACAAAGGGTTCTGGAGGCACGAAAACTGCGTCACTTTAAGCTGCACCTAAACGAACAATTACACTATGTGATCAAAACTTTCCGAACACCCGGCTGAAAATGACTTACAATTTCGCGGCGCCCTCCATCAGTAACGCTGGAATTCAATATGATGTTGGCCAACCCTTAGTCTTGATGACAGCTTCCACACATGGAGGCATACGTCCCATTAGGTGGTGGAAAGTGACTTTGGGAATGGCAGCCCAATCTTCACGTAGTGCTGCACTGAGGAGAGGTATCGATGTCGGTCGGTGAGGCCTGACAGGGAGTCAGCGTTCCAAAACATCCCAAAGGTGTCCTATAGGAATCGGGTCAGGACTCTGTGCAGGCCCGTCCATTACAGGAATGTTACTGTCGTGTAACCACACCGCCACAGGCCGTGCATTATGAACAGGCGCTCGATCGTGTTGAAAGATGCAATCGCCACCGCCGAATTGCTCTTCAACAGTGGGAAGCAAGAAGGTGCTTAAAACATCAATGTAGGCCTGTGCTGTGATAGTGCCACGCAAAACAAAAGAGGTCCCTTCCATGAAAAACACGACCACACCATAACACCACGGCCTCCGAATTTTACTGTTGGCACTACACACGCTGGCAGATGAGGTTCACCTGCCATTCGCCATACCCACACCCTGCCATCGGATCGCCACATTGTGTACGGTGATTCGTCAATGCACACAACGGTTTCCCACTGTTCAATCGTCCAATGTTTACTCTCCTTACGCCAAGCGAGGCGTCGTTTGGCATTCACCGGCGTGATGTGTGGCTTATCAGCAGCCGCTCGACCATGAAATCCAAGTTTTATCACCTCCCGCCTAACTGTCGTAGTACTTGGAGGGAATTTTGATGCAGTCTGGAATTCTTGAATGATGGTGTGGATAGATGTCTGCCTATTACACATTACGAGCCTCTTCAACCGTGGCGATCTCTGTCAATCAACAGACGAAGTCGGCCTGTATGGTTTTGTACTGTACGTGTCCCTTCACGTCTCCACTTCACTATCACATCGGAGACAGTGAACCTAGGGATGTTTAGGAGTGCGAAAATCTCGCGTACAGACGTATGACATAAGTGACACCCAATCACCTGACCACGTTCGAAGTTCGTCTCTCCCGCGGAGTTCCCCATTCTGCTCTTTCACGATGTCTAATGACTACTGAGGTCGCTGATTTGGAGTACCTGGCAGTAGATGGCAGCACAATGCACCTAGTATGAAAAATGTAAGTTTTTGGGGGTGTCCGGATACTTTTCATCATATAGTGTATAAGGAAACGACATCCAAAATAGGGTATCCTTCTGCACACGCCTCGCAAAAAAAGTAGCCGCAAATCCGGATTTCACCAGCGAAATTTTAAGGAGAGATGAATGCTATTTCGCAAATGACCACTGTCGATAGGCACAATCTACATTGCTGGGCTCCTGCAAATGCTCACTGGTTACGGCCGCATTACATGCAAAGCGCTCTGGGGTGTTAACGTATGATGATGCATTCTGGGAGACCAGTGTATTTGGCTCCCAGACTAACTCGTCGACTGTATTTACAGTTCCTACAGAATGTGGTGAATCTTAGGCATTTCCTAGAAGCCGCACCACTTCAATTTTCTGAGAGGCACTGGTTTCAGCACGATGGTGCACCATCCCATTATTGTACTGGGGTAGATGTCAACAGTGTGCATCCCGAACTGCGGATAGGTCGTGGTGGTTGCATTCGATGGCCAGCGGGATCGCCTGATTTAACGCCCTTGGATTTTTTCTTATGGGGTTATATCAAAGCCAGTGTTTACGAAACGGAACCGGAAAATCCAGACGTGTTGAAAGAGCGATACGTCGTGCTTGCGCTTCAGTATTTGCAGAAATAATAAGAAGTCTCCGTACTACTACCTAGAGGCGCTTACATCGATTCATCCAACAAGACAGAATATGAATAACGCAATTACAAATATCTGTCAGTCTATATTGTCACGTAGAAGAAGGTGTAATTAGATGAATGACGAACACTAACTTCACTTAAGCACTTGCACACACAAGAGCGCGGAGCGAACTGCCTCCGCCCACAGCACATACAGCATACAGAGTGGTCCACTGATAGTGACCGGGCCAAATATCTCACGAAATAAGCGTCAAACGAAAAAACTACAAAGAACGAAAACTCGTCTAACTTGAAGGGGGAAACCAGATGGCGCTATGGTTGGCCCGCTAGATGGCGCTGCCATAGGTCAAACGGATATCAACTGCGTTTTTTAAATTAGGAACACCCATTTTTATTACATATTCGTGTAGTACGTAAAGAAATATTAATGTTTTACTTGGACCACTTTCTTCGCTTTGTGATAGATGGCTCTGTAAATAGTAACAAACATATGGCTCACAATTTTAGACGAACAATTGGTAACAGGTAGGTTTTTTAAATTAAAATACAGAACGAAGATACGTTTGAACATTTAATTTCGGTTGTTCCAATGTGATACATGCACCTTTGTGAACTTATTATTTCTGAGAACGCAAGCTGTTACAGCTTGATTACCCGTAAATACCACAATTAATGCAATAAATGCTCAAAATGATGTCCGTCAACCTCAATACATTTGGCAATACGTGTAACGACATTCCTCTCAACAGCGAGTAATTCGCCTTCCGTAATGTTCGCACATGCATTGACAATGCGCTGACGCATGTTATCAGGCGTTGTCGGTGGATCACGATAGCAAATATCCTTCAACTTACCCCACAGAAAGAAATCCGGGGACGTCAGATCCGGTGAACGTGCGAGCCATTGTATGGTGCTTCGACGACCAATCCACCTGTCATGAAATATGCTATTCAATACCGCTTCAACGCCGGACATCCATCATGTTGGAAGTACACCGCCATTCTGTCATGCAGTGAAACATCTTGTAGTAACATCGGTAGAACATTACGTAGGAAATCAGCATACATAGCACCATTTAGATTGCCATCGATAAAATGGGGGCCAGTTATCCATCCTCCCATAATGCCGCACCATACATTAACCCGCCAAGGTCGCTGATGTTCCACTTGTCGTAGCCATCGTGGATTTTCCGTTGCCCAATAGTGGATATTATGCCGGTTTACGTTACCGCTGTTGGTGAATGACGCTTCGTCGCTAAGTAGAACGCGTGCAAAAAATCTGTCATCGTCCCGTAGTTTCTCTTGTGCCCAGTGGCAGAACTGTACACGACGTTCAAAGTCGTCGCCATGCAATTCCTGGTGCATAGAAATATCGCACGGGTGCAATCGATGTTGATGTAGCATTCTCAACACCGACGTTTTTGGATTCGCGATTCTCGCGCAGTTTGTCTGCTACTGATGTGCGGATTAGCCGCGACAGCAGCTAAAACACCTACTTGGGCATCATCATTTTTGTAGGTCGTGGTTGACGTTTCACATGTGGCTGAACACTTCCTGTTTCCTTAAATAACGTAACTATCCGGAGAACGGTTCGGACAATTGGATGATGTAGTCCAGGATACCGAGCAGCATACATAGCACATGCCCGTTGGGCATTTTGATCACAATAGCCATACATCGACACGATATCGACCTTTTCCGCAATTGGTAAACGGTCCATTTTAACACAGGTAATGTACCACGAAGCAAATACCGTCCGCACTAGCGCAATGTTACGTGATACCACGTACTTATACGTTTGTGACTTTTACAGTGCCATCTATCACAAAAGCGAAAAAAGTGGTCCAACTAAAACATTCATATTTCTTTACGTACTACACGAATATGTACTAAAAATGGGGGTTCCTATTTTAAAAAACGCAGTTGTTATCCGTTTGACGTATGGCAGCGCCATCTAGCGGGCCAACCATAGCGCCATCTGGTTTCGTTCTTTGTAGTTTTTTCGTTTGACGCTTATTTCGTGAGATATTTGGCTCGGTCACGATCGATGGACCACCCTGTATGTAAGGGGTTAGATATCTATGTGAGGCTGTGAGAAATGATTATATACTTTTTAGTCCGATACAGAACGTGCTATATTAAAAATTTATTTTTATTTAAATAATTATTTCCTTTTTAGTCGTGAGTGAAATTTTTCGATGGATTTCAAACATCTTGATCCGATTAAAACTGACATGTGGTAAATTTCTGATTTATTACGTGTATGAGAAATTCGACCTGACGCGGAGCTTTCCCGGCAACCGATCTTCCCACGAACCATTTACAACTGGAAGATGGAAAGGAGGAAAGTCCAGTACTGCACAGAGTACCCTCTGCTACACATCACATAAGAAAGCGATTTAATATTGGACTGTCATCCAGTTCTGAACCATATTGAAAGTTTCAACTCTGTAGCTCATCTGGAACGACAGTGGGTAATAAAGTGTTCTCCGCCGCACACCAAATAACAAACCGAGTTAATACTGCCTTGTCATCCACTTTTGAGTTAGGCTGAATGTTTCTAGTTTGTAGCTTATCGGAAAGTTACAATATACAGGGTGTTTCAAAAATGACCGGTATATTTGAAACGGCAATAAAAACTAAACGAGCAGCGATAGAAATACACCGTTTGTTGCAATATGCTTGGGACAACAGTACATTTTAGGCAGACAAACTTTCGAAATTACAGTAGTTACAATTTTCAACAACAGATGGCGCTGCGGTCTGGGAAACTCTATACTACGATATTTTCCACATATCCACCATGCGTAGCAATAATATGGCGTAGTCTCTGAATGAAATTACCCGAAAACTTTGACAACGTGTCTGGCGGAATGGCTTCACATGCAGATGAGATGTACTGCTTCAGCTGTTCAATTGTTTCTGGATTCTGGCGGTACACCTGGTCTTTCAAGTGTCCCCACAGAAAGAAGTCACAGGGGTTCATGTCTGGCGAATAGGGAGGCCAATCCACGCCGCCTCCTGTATGTTTCGGATAGCCCAAAGCAATCACACGATCATCGAAATATTCATTCAGGAAATTAAAGACGTCGGCCGTGCGATGTGGCCGGGCACCATCTTGCATAAACCACGAGGTGTTCGCAGTGTCGTCTAAGGCAGTTTGTACCGCCACAAATTCACGAAGAATGTCCAGATAGCGTGATGCAGTAATCGTTTCGGATCTGAAAAATGGGCCAATGATTCCTTTGGAAGAAATGGCGGGCCAGACCAGTACTTTTTGAGGATGCAGGGACGATGGGACTGCAACATGGGGCTTTTCGGTTCCCCATATGCGCCAGTTCTGTTTATTGACGAAGCCGTCCAGGTAAAAATAAGCTTCGTCAGTAAACCAAATGCTGCCCACATGCATATCGCCGTCATCAATCCTGTGCACTATATCGTTAGCGAATGTCTCTCGTGCAGCAATGATAGCGGCGCTGAGGGGTTGCCGCGTTTGAATTTTGTATGGATAGAGGTGTAAACTCTGGCGCATGAGACGATACGTGGACGTTGGCGTCATTTGGACCGCAGCTGCAACACGGCGAACGGAAACCCGAGGCCGCTGTTGGATCACCTGCTGCACTAGCTGCGCGTTGCCCTCTGTGGTTGCCGAACGCGGTCGCCCTACCTTTCCAGCACGTTCATCCGTCACGTTCCCAGTCCGTTGAAATTTTTCAAACAGATCCTTTATTGTATCGCTTTTCGGTCCTTTGGTTACATTAAACCTCCGTTGAAAACTTCGTCTTGTTGCAACAACACTGTGTTCTAGGCGGTGGAATTCCAACACCAGAAAAATCCTCTGTTCTAAGGAATAAACCATGTTGTCTACAGCACACTTGCACGTTGTGAACAGCACACGCTTACAGCAGAAAGACGACGTAAAGAATGGCGCACCTACAGACTGCGTTGTCTTCTATATCTTTCACATCACTTGCAGCGCCATCTGTTGTTGAAAATTGTAACTACTGTAATTTCGAAAGTTTGTCCGCCTGAAAATGTACTGTTGTCCGAAGCATATTGCAACAAACGGTGTATTTCTATCGCTGCTCGTTTAGTTTTTATTGCCGTTTCAAATATACCGGTCATTTTTGAAACACCCTGTAGCTCAATGGACGTTAGTTTAAAATCAGTTTCAGAATTTTTGCCGAAGAGATAAACAGACAGATCAGATAGAAAATATATTGAAATGCGTCATGTGCATACCATATTTCGTTGACGTTGCTCCAGGCTACCTCAGATATGCTTTTATATCAGGTCTAACCACCCCAACCTCAGGCATAAATGTGCGGAGGGGGTGTTAGGGTCACAATAATTTTTTTCCGGGTTGCAAGTAATACGTCGTCTAGTTTGGTGGAAATTGCTTCGGGCGTTATTGAGATGCACCCGTATCTAAAAGTTGTCGCAGACCCTTTCTACAGCAGATAATTCCGGAAACAGCGGCGCCGGTTGTCAGGGTCTTCTTACGCCGTCTCGACTGTAGCCTTCTTTGTCAGTGCTGAACACTTGCACGGAGTGACACCTGCGCGGAGGGACTTTTGCACGGAGCCTGGGGCTCCTGAGGTAGCAACAGGCGAGTACAGGCACCCTAAGAATTAGTTTTGTGTATAGCGCTGTAGCACAGTGTGCTCTACACTATGGCACGTGTCACTACGATTTAGTTTCAATATTTGATGAAAGAAACAAAACTGTTGCTTCCGGGGTCTCTCATTATATCAACCGGTCAAACACCCAACATGGATAAATAATGTATTTCCCATATTTCAAGAAACATGTAGTCGACTTTGTGCCGTTTCCAGGGAACGCTACGAAGAGTTCATCTCTTCTCGTCCCCTATTAAATTTATTTACAAGATTCAAAAATGGTTCAAATGGCTCTGAGCACTATGGGACTTAACAGCTGTGGTCATCAGTCCCCTAGAACTTAGAACAACTTAAACCTAACTAACCTAGGACATCACACACAGCCATGCCCGGGGCAGGGTTCCAACCTGCGACCGTAGCAGTCGCGCGGTTTACAAGATTGCCAATTAGTATAATGAGTACTAAGTCCTTATCAGTGTCTACATAATTTCCAATGATCATGACATTTTCTTCATCACTAATTCCTGTGCGTAGGCCACACAAGTTAGAAACGATTTTGCTTTTCCGTCAATTTTGAGTATTTTCAAGAGCAGTTTTAATTCCTAAGTTTTTTTTTTTTTTTTTGTTCTTTCCCTATCGATATTTAAAGTCACTCGGTCAAACTGGCGAGCGTGATACTCTGTGTCATCGTGAAGATTTTTTTACTAAAGAATAACCATTTGGAAGAACTTTTGCGCGGGATTGGCCGATCTGTCTGAGGCACTGCAGTCATAGACTGTGCGGCCGGTCCCAGCGGAGATTCGAGTCCTCCCTCGGGCATGGTTGTGTGTGTTTGTCCATAGGATAATTTAAGTAGTGTGTCAGCTTAGGGACTGATGACCTTACCAGTTAAGTCCCATAAGATTTCACACTTTTTTTTAAGAACTTTTAATAGTAACGTGTTTATTCTTCGGTTCCATCCTTCGGAGATTGTTAGTTTATGGCACCTTCCACTGCAGTTCCACATATTTCTTGGCATATGCTCGCTACCGAGCCACTGGTCCACAAAATAGTCGTAGAAGTCTTGAACCTTTTGGTTTTCAGCCGTACCCTCCTGAATACACAGCCAACCAACCATCATCCAACATATCCAGAGGAAGATGTGCTGAACATTCTTATGTGACAGAGAGTCTCTTCACTTTCCTTATAGGCAGCATTGAAGTTGTTTCCACAAACGCTGATTAAAATGATAATTGTAGCTCGCAGTCTGTGTTCCAGGAAACAAACTTGTTGCTGATCGGAAGACAATAATTTCGAAATCCGTTATGAGATACGCAATATTTGATAGCTTTAAAAAAGGTCATATGTTTCTCGCTTTTTGTTCGGCAGCTACGCGTAGACAGCTTCCTCCCAAGTACTTCTGATATCCGCGCGAAGTATAAAGCACTGTCCAAACTGCTCGCTCGAATTCTTGAACGTTCGGTTCACAAAGAATTATACACAGCGCAATAAACACGGTTTTTCCCTTTTTTCTGACAAACACCAACATTATGTCATTCCTTAGTCTGTTGACATCTGCAAGTGAGATTTTGCTGCCATCGTTCATCAGCAAATTATTTTCTTGATAGAATACTCCTCCAGCATCGATCGGATCTTTTGTAGGTCACCTAATACGATATAAAGATTGTTTCGCACTTCTACGTGACGGCAACGATGTTAGTAACTCGTAGCCTCGATTGAACCTCTGCCCTACTTCTTCAGCGCAAATTGATGAAATCGTTGTTCCTGTTCATTACAAAATGTACTTACAAAATGTTACTTACAAAATGTTTCCGCACTTCACTTGCTGTTTCATCTGGAATACAAAGATGACTATCTTCACCTAAAAGTATGGTATTTTTAGTGGATAGCCTTCCTTAGCACTTACATTTTCTACAGTTTAAACAGCGCCAATATGTTAGATCTTCTTTGTTGGTATCGTCCACGAAATACTGATGCCTGTTGTAAATGAATCAAGGCTTCCCTTCCGGATAGGTTTCTTAGAACACAAAGCGGACTTTCCCAGCAGTATGTAACTCGTAGCGACCGAGAGGCCGGTGTATCCTACTTCTGAAGCAGCCTGTTCCGAGGTACTACTACCAGAAGCGTCTCGGGCCTCGCGAAAATGTCAGAACATTCCAACTCCTTGCAGGTGTCACTCAGTACAAGTGTCACAAACTCTTCTTTGTCAGCCCGTTTTAACTCCCGCCCCCTCCCCTGTTGCAAGCGGGTGGTTCTTAACCCATCACTACTGCACTGTAATCCAGTTCTGAGTTATGTTTAAAAAAAAATGGTTCAAATGGCTCTGAGCACTATGGGACTTAACATCTATGGTCATCAGTCCCCTAGAACTTAGAACTACCTAAACCTAACTAACCTAAGGACAGCACACAACACCCAGCCATCACGAGACAGAGAAAATCCCTGACCCCGCCGGGAATCGAACCCCGGAACCCGGGCGGGGGAAGCGAGAACGCTACCGCACGACCACGAGATGCGGGCTATGTTTAAAATTTCAGGTCTCTAGTTCATCGTAAAATTAGATTAAAACCTTTACAAAGTATTGTGCCCAATACACAGACAAGAAAGCGACCTATAAAAACATGTTAAAAAGGCGCTACTTTCTGCCTTCTGTATATTGTTTTGTGTGTTTGTAAGCACGTATTTTCTCATACAGTTTTCCTATTCTTTCAGTTCTCATTAGCGTCGAGAACTTGTAACCTCCCTCTTACTAATCTGCCTATCCTGCTTGCGATATAAAATATGACCGTGGATCGCGTGTGTGCCTAATGGATTTTTTCTAATTGTATAAGGCTATCTTTCCCGAAGAAGTGATGCCGATAAGTAGGAGGAAAGTGTACAACTGAGCCTTCTGATGGAAAGGCTACTAAAAATAAAAAACCGAACAGGGCTATAATTTGGAAAATGAAAGTTATTTTGTGCTTTCACTAACGAACAACACTGGACAGAAAGGGGTACCACTGATCATGAACCCAAAAGTTACACTAATGAACGAAAAGGAAGTAATAAAGGGTCGCCAGCCTACTCTGGCAATTTACATCCAAAATCCTGTACAAGATGATGGTAAAGAAAAACATATTATTAAACACTGAAATGGCAACTAAAGACTGCCACGCTTTTTTCTTTTTTTGTTTTTTTTACACCAATTTCAAGTGAGTATGTAATGATAAAGAAAACTGAGAAGTACTCTTACGTTATGTTTGGCATTAAATTTTGAAAAATGCAATCGAGTAATGATTTGAAAATATGTAATTAAACTGTATGTTAGTACTGAACTTCGTTACGTGAACAATTACTTTCAGTGACCTCAACATAACGTCATCAAAGAAATTTAGAAAGAAAACAAGCACTTTTTACTTTGTCGTTACTTATTTTGCAAATTGGATTTCATATTACTGTCTGAACAACTGAGCCTTTCTTACTGACTTGAACAGAATTAAATACTAGAATATGTACCAAACCAAATAACCATGTGTTCCAAGCTTTATGTAAAATAAATAAAACTGCCGCAATCTTAATTTGTGCATTTCTTTAGATTTCGATTTTTTCCAGTGATTGATTCTCAAACTTGAAAAATGAAATTGCTTTACTTCAGTCATACACTGAAGCCTCTGTTGTACGACAGTTAATTGAAAGTAGACTGAGGCTAAAATTCTTAAAAGAGAAATTATTCATTAATAAACTGGTTGTACTTATTCAATTTGTTTCTTATGACACTCAATTAGCATATTAGGAAAAAAAGGGACAAAGATCCTGCTTGGTAACAATGTCTGGGGGCAATGAGAACACAATCGCCCTGAGTTTAACTGATTATTATTTAAATAAATCTTATCAATCAAATCACATTCAGTTGAGCTGCTGGGTTAGCCGTTTATACTTTCTACCAATGAACAGTGTTACTTTAGTGCTGTGCATACGACGAAACGCGGAACCGACGACGGAACTATGTCGCTGGAACTGCTGCTGTTATTGAAGACGGTAGCATATTGTGGAGCCACGGCTAATTACAGGAAGGGGCGATCGTAATTAATACAGCCTCTTCCGCCAGTCCACTCTCCCTACTCCTGTTCCAGACATCTGGCCGGCGCGCGTACATCATGCGTACTCTGTACTGCGAGAGCGGAACCCGTCTCCCTCTTAACTCCGCGCGCTCCACTCAACAACTGCCTACCCAAAGATTTTACAACGCACAAGCACTGCTACTATCGTTGCTAGTCGATGCAAATAATTCCTTTGGCCTTTTCCCTGAGCTTATAAGTTTCACAGTAAAACACAGATAAATACAATGATACGTCAACAGACTTCTACCTAAATGTACACAATACAGTGGAGCAATGTCCTTACTTATTAAATGAAAGCATTTAAATTACAAATACTTACATACAATTTAAAAAAAATTATATATCGGTAGCAGGTGCCATGCCTTCCTGTCAGGAAGGTCGCAGTTCGTACTAATAGATGGCAAATCATCGAGTACAATTGAAGTGATATCAGGTGTTCCCCAGGGAAGCGTCCTGGGACCTCTGCTGCTCCTGACCTATAGAAATGACCTGGGTGACAATCTGAGCAGTTCTATTAGGTTGTTCGCAGATGATGCTGTAATTTACCGTCTAGTAAGGTCATCCGAAGACCAGTATCAGTTGCAAAGCGATTTAGAAAAGATTGCTGTATGGTGTGGCAGGTGGCAGTTAACGCTAAATAGCGAAAAGTGTGACGTGGTCCACGAGTTCCAAAAGAAATCCGTTGGAATTCGATTACTCGATAAATAGTACAATTCTCAAGGCTGTCAATTCAACTAAGTACCTGGGTGTTAAAATTACGAACAACTTCAGTTGGAAAGACCACATAGATAATACCGCGGGGAAGGCGAGCCAAAGGTTGCGTTTCATTGGCAGCACACTTAGAAGATGCAACAAGTCCACTAAAGAGACAGCTTACACTACACTCGTTCGTCCTCTGTTAGAATATTGCTGCGCGGTGTGGGATCCTTACCAGGTGGGATTGACGGAGGACGTCGAAAGGGTGCAAAAAAGGGCAGCTCGTTTTGTATTATCACGTAATTGGGGAGAGAGTGTGGCAGATATGATACGCGAGTTGGGATGGAAGTCATTAAAGCAAAGACGTTTTTCGTCGCGGCGAGATCTATTTACAAAATTTCAGTCACCAACTTTCTCTTCCGAATGCGAAAATATTTTGTTGAGCCCAACCTACATTGGTAGGAATGATCATCAAAATAAAATAAGAGAAATCAGAGCTCGATCAGAAAGGTTTAGGTGTTGGTTTTTCTCGCGCGCTGTTCGGGAGTGGAATGGTAGAGAGATAGTATGATTGTGGTTCGATGAACCCTCTGCCAAGCACTTAAATGTGAATTGCAGAGTAATCATGTAGATGTAGATGTAGACATCCTGCATTATCGGTGTTATAAACTTACAATACGACTTTTGTCAAGAACATCCACTATGGATTAGTACACTCTATTATCATTCTTGTTTCCGCATTCTGTTACTATATTACGACTTTTTCGTAAAAAAGGATGGTCCCTCGTAACCCCACCTTGACTGTTCATGTGCCAGACTGCAGAACGTAACACAGTTTCGGCCTTGCCCTGGAATCGGAAACGACCACTCGCGGCAGCGGGACTCAGTACGGGGACAAACCGGCAGGGGCGCTGCAGTGGATTTCGTGCCGCAGTCGATTGAGACAAGAAAGTCGCTCGCGTCAAAAGGGCTGAGGACCCTCTCACGTGTCAGCACTTCGTGACGCCGCGGTTTCGTGCTCAGTTGCGCTGTGCCCTTCCGCAGGTGCGCACTCTATTGACATTTTCATCAAAAGCTAATTTGAAAGCTCCGGCTGTTGCCCGGGGAAAGAAGAAAACAGGTAATTAATGCCCTCGGGCCGTGATGGCTCTATGGATTTAGTTAGTGGCTCGGCTTTTCGGATGAGGCACAAAGCGCGCGGGCCGACGTGAATGATTTATGGCTGACCAGAGACCGCCGCGGTCACGCGGGCGCAACGCGCTCTCCTCTGGAACGCAGCCGCTGTTGACCTCCCCCACAGCTCGATAAAGACCACAAGACACTTGTCTCGCCATCTGCCTTCCTACCACTAGCCTACGAAGTTTCCGCTTCTCCTGGCAGCCGGGCGTAAAAAAGTAGTTTCCCACCTGGTAGTAGCTAGCTGTCCTTGACTGTGGAGCGCGGAATCTGACAAGGGAACCTCCCCGTCGCACCCCCCTCAGATTTAGTTATAAGTTGGCACAGTGGATAGGCCTTGAAAAACTGAACACAGATCAATCGAGAAAACAGGAAGAAGTTGTGTGGAACTATGAAAAAATAACCAAAATATACAAACTGAGTAGTCCATGTGCAAGATAGGCAACATCAAAGATATTATGAGCTCATTAGCGTCGTGGTCCCGTGGTTAGCGTCAGCAGCTGCGGAACGGGAGGTCCTTGGTTCAAGTCTTCCCTCGAGTGAAAAATTTAATTTTTTTGGGAGTGATTATCACATCCACAAGAAAACCTAAATCGGGCAAGGTAGAAGAATCTTTTTACCCATTCGCCAAGTGTACAAGTTAGGTGGGTCGACAACATATTCCTGCCATGTGACGCACATGCCGTCACCAGTGTCGTATAGAATATATCAAACGTGTTTTCCTGTGGAGGAATCGGTTGACCTATGACCTTGCGATCAAATGTTTTCGGTTCCCATTGGAGAGGCACGTCCTTTCGTCTACTAATCGCACGGTTTTGCGGTGCGGTCTCAAAACACAGACACTAAACGTATTACAGTGAACAGAGACGTCAATGAACGAACGGACAGATCATAACTTTGCGAAAATAAAGAAAGTAAACTTTTCACTCGAGGGAAGACTTGAACCAAGGACCTCTCGTTGCGCAGCTGCTCACGCTAACCACGGGACCACGGCGCTCCTGAGCTCACACCATCCTTGATGTTGCCTATCTTGCGCATGGACTACCTAGTTTGTATATTTTGCTTATTTTTTTCATAGTTCCACACAACTTCTTCCTATTTTCTCGATTGATCTGTGTTCAGTTTTTCAAGGCCTATCCACTGTGCCAACTTGTAACTAAATCTGAGGGGGGTGCGATGGGGAGGTTCCCTTGTGAGTGTGAAAAGCAGGAATCTCTCCAGCCTCAAAATCAAATTTCCATATGACAATCCTAGTGTAACAGCAAACCAAAAAACTAACAGAGTTGACACCGACGTCCGACACCGGTACAGCAGGCGAAGTTGAACACTTCGTTGGTCCCCAGAAAGACTTAACTTCCTCTTTGTATCTGAATACATGTTTCTTTAATCCTGTAGACTTCTAGGTTTCAATATATTCGTGCGACGAAACACAGTAATGATGATCCTATATTGCGTAGCAATGTTTGCTCACTGAAGAGCAAAAGAAACTGGTACATCTGCCGAATATCGTGTAGGGCCCCCGCTGCTAACACACTGAAGTAGTGCTGGAGGAAGTTGACACCATGATTACTGCAGAGCTGTCCGTAAATCCGTAAGAGTACGAGGGGATGGAGATCTCTTCTGAACAGCACGTTGCAAGAAATCCCAGATATGATTAATAATGTTCATGCCTGGAGAGTTTGGAGGCCAGCGGAAGTGTTTAAACTCAGAAGAGTGTTCCTGAATCCTTTCTCCAGCAATTCTGCAAGTGTGGAGTGTCGCATTGTCCTGCTGAAAATGTCCAAGTTCGTCGGAATGCACAGTGGATACAGGTGATCAGACAGGATGCTTAGTACGTGTCACGTGTCAGAGTCGTGTCTAGACGTATCATGGGTCCCATATCGCTCCAACTGCACACGCCCCACACCATTACAGAGCCTCCACCAGCTTGAACAGTTTCCTGCTAACGTGCAGGGTCCACGGATTCATGAGGTTGTCTCCATGCCCGTACGCGTCCATCCGCTTGATATAATCCTAGTCATCAATAGTCCAATGTCGGTGTTGACAGGCCCAGGCAAGGCGTAAAGCTTTGTGTCGTGCAGTCATCAAGGGTACACGAGTGGACGTTCGACTCTAAAAGCCCAGATCGATTATGTTTCGTTGAATGGTTCGCACGCTGATACTTGTTGATGGCCCAGCATTGAAATCTAGAGGAATTTGCGGAAGGGTCGCACTTCTGTCACGTTGAACGATTCTCCCCAGTCGTCGTTGGTCCCGTTCTTGCAGGATCTTCTTCCGGCCGCAGGGATGCCGGAGATATAATATTTTAGTGGGTTCCTGATACTCACGGTAGACTCGTGAAACGATGGTACGGGAAAATCCCCGCTTCATGGTTACCTCGGAGATGCAGTGTCCTATTGGTCGTGCGCCCACTATAACACCACGTTCAAACTCATATAAATCTTGATAACCTGCCATTGTAGCAGCAGTAACCGATCTAGCAATTGCGCCAGACACTTGTTGTCTTATACAGGCGTTGCCGACCGCAGCGCCGTATTCTGCCTGTACTTGAATACGCACGCCTATACCGGTTTCTTCGGCGCTTCGGTGTATGTATAGCGTGCACATTAACAATGAAGTGCCACTATAATGCTTTTCACGCTTAAGCCATCTATAGTTTACTTAATAAATAAGTAAGAAAGAAATCTGCTACTTTGAAAAGAGCTACTGCTTTATCAGTTTTACTCACAACGTCATTTATGCGACTCCCAGTGTCGATCGAAAGCGTCTGTTTGTTTCCAGTGACAAACACAATGACTTGTAAAACAGAGTTTTACGTGCCCATTAGATAGAGGTCCCATTTTTCATTTTTGTGGCCATATTGTCTGTGATTGCTTTAGAATTCTTAAGGATATTTAAGTTCTGTCGTTGCAACTACAAAAATGCGTAATTTTTTTCACCAGACGCGTTTCGCTTTATTGAGGTAAAGCTTCATCAGTGGTCTGTAATCGAACTGTTTCTTATCTTAAAATAAATTAAAATGTAAACAATTTAATTACAGACCACTGATGATGGTTTACCTCAGTAAAGCGAAACGTGTGTGGTGAAAAAAATTACGCATTTTTGTAGTTGCGTCGACAGAATAAAAATACCCTCAAGAGAGGCCCCAGTTTCGTCTAGTGCGATATTTGTTTTATCGCTATGTATTAACAGGAACAGTGAAACTCTAAGAATAATCAGTGCTCAAACATCGACGGCACTGGCCTACCCCATGCTGACTGCTACGGCCTAGCGTGCAGCGCTACCGACTGGCTGGTGGATTGTTGCTTCTTCTTGTTTTACTGTCCTAGTTAACACATGTAGATACAACGAATATCGGACCAGACTAATTTTGTAGCGCTCTATCGAACTGGGACAGAAAATTCCGATTTAAAAGTGATTTTGTTTGTAATGGGAAACAAAGCGACATTGACGTGCAGTAATTGTTTACGCCGACTCCAGCTATACAGTGCAAAAACAAAACTGCAAATGTCTGCCGAAACATCAGAGAAAAAGCGTCTGACGAGTCCTAGGAGATACACCTGGTAGAGCTGCTGTTTGTCTGCTATTAGTACCTTAATGTGTACTTGATTACACTGTTTTCTTAGAGAAAATATTTTTTACTTAAGTAAATACTGAATCCTATTGATAGTACATAATTACCTGTCTTACAGCTTTACAGTAAACATTGTTAGTTGCCATGAAACGAACATTTTCAACCCCTCAACGAAAATATTCGCATAATTTGTATAAATTGGGGCAACGAGATAAAGCACTCCGTCTTCAGGCCACAAGTGGCCCATCTGGACCATCCGACCGTAGTGTCATCCTCAGATGAGGACGTGGATAGGTTGGGCGCGGGGTCAGCACACCCTTTCCCGATCGTTATGATGGTTTTAGTTGACCGGAGCCGCTACTATTCGGTCGAGTAGCTCCTCAGTTGGCATCCCGAGGCTGAGTGCTCCCCGAAAAATGGCAACAGTGCACGGCGGCCCGGACGGTCACCCATCCGAGCCCCAACCACGCCCAACAGCTCTTAACTTCGGTGATCTGACGGGAACCGGTGTATCCACTATGGGATGTTTTCAGTTTTCCTTTGATCTAATTTCCTTTCCAAAATCCGGGTATGCTGTAATCTATTTTTACGCTGTTTCTATGTGCAATACTGGGGGTTGTGCCTCCTGAAGATAAGAAATGCCCAGAAATTCTGTCTTGCACCACACACTGAAAGTACTGCTTCTACAGGTTGTGTATTAAAAGGAAATTTCTTCAGATATACAGGGTGGGCCACACAAAAGCGGCCCGGAGGAGTGGCGGCGTTAACGGAGGAGGAAAAGACCCACACTTACTTCCAGTAGGATGGAGGGAACTGCCCATACAGCCGGTCGAACCTTGGAGTACATTTACACAATCTTCACGCCTGACAGCGTTGTTAGCAGAGGTAAGTCCGGTCGCTGCCCTAGCCGGCCACCCACGCCTACTGATCTGTCAGTGTGCGATAACTTTGTGTGGGGAGGTCTCAAGTGTAAGGTGTATCGCAACAACCCTCGTGGTCTTCAAGGACATCAGTAGAACATTTCGGATGAGATTGCAGCAATCCCAGCAGTCCAGCTTGGATCTCCCTTCGGCAACTTGCCGAGCAGGGTCCAAAAGTGCCAAGAGGTGAATGGTGGTCACTTTCAACGTGTGCTATAGGTTACCTCTGTATTTCCTTTCCGCTGCTGTGTTTGTTTGTCCCTACAACTCTGTGCTCCGGGCCACTCTTATTTGCCCCACCTTGTACTTACAGACACTCGAAGTGGTCTCGTGAGTAAACAGTAATTTCACGACAAGAAACTGACAGTAAATGAATGGAACAGAACGTCCATTCTAGAGACCGCTAATCGAACGAACGAATCGTTGTGCCTATCGGTCCCTGGCAATCTGCTGTAGCAATGTCTTCTTGCCATGAACTGTGCGGCTGACGTCGAACCACAGTTCTCGATGTGGCTCTCAGTCACTGCAGATAAAGGAACCTCTCTAACAATGAGTTATAATTATGTAGTGAAAGCATTTACATAGCTAAATCACACTAGAAAACTTCAATGGCTAACAAATAAAAAGATCTAATTTCCATGGCTTCCTATACTAGAAAATTATTCCTGCACTTGTTATTGTGATCTTCAGTCCGAAGACTGGTTTGATGGACCTCTGCACTCTAGCCTATTCTGTGCAAGCGTCTAGCTACAACAACACTGAGATGACAAGAAGCCGTGGGATAGCGACATGCAAGTATACAGATGGTAGCGGTATCGCCTACAAAAGGTATAAAAGGGCAATGCATTGGCGGAGCTGTCGTTTGTCCTACTCAGGTAATTCATGTGAAAACGTTTCCGACGTGATTACGGCAGAACGAAAGCAATTAACAGACTTTCAGTGCGGAATGGTAGTTGGACCTAGACGCATTGGATATTTCATTTCGAAAATCGTTAACGAGTTCAATACTCCGACACCTACTGTGTTAAGAGTGTGCCAGGAATACCAACTTCAAGTATTGCCTCTCACCACACACATCACAGTGACCGACGGCCTTCATTTAACGACCGAGAGCAGCGGCGTTTGCGTGCAGCTGTCAGTGCTAACAGACAAGCAAATAACAGCTCAAATCAATATGGGACGTACGACGAACGTATCAGTTACGGCAGTGGGGCGACTTGCAGACCATTCACATCCATTCATGGTTTTCATGTTCTCAAACAGCGATCTACTACTTTTATTATCTGTTTTCCTAACCTAGTACCACCAGCATCACCTAATTTAACTGGACTACATTCCGTACCCTTATTTAATGTTTCATGACGTATTTCTACTTTCTAAACAATGTATCACACTTGAATTTAACCACATGTCGTTCAGCTTTACCCATGTGATTATATTAATAAATCAACCCCTTTGGTTGTCACATGAAACCCAAGCAGGTATCTTCGTCTGGCTGACTCACGGCTAATTATGATCACAAGTGGCAAGGCAGTGTTGATAGGTATTCTTACTAATGTGTGTGTGTGTGTGTGTGTGTGTGTGTGTGTGTGTGTGTGTGTGTGTGTGTGTGTCTTGGCACCCTCACTAAAAAAATCGAGATTTGAATTTACTGAAATGTTAAACAATGTTGTCAGACCCCAGACGCTAAAGTTCAGTGAAAATTAAAATTATTATAGTCAGTCTCCGATGAACCACTGTTAAAGTGGTCCTAATACAAAAATCCCCTAGACGATTTGAGTAACTAGTATAAAAATCATAACTGGACCCGAAAAATGCGCATCTGGCCGCCATCAGTTGTGTTCCGCCACAACAAAACCAAAAAATAACAAATGACAAAACAAAGAGCAAACAATTCTCTCCGCCTCACACAGCAATGTAAAAAATGAATAAAAATAAATAAAACGACTCTCACGTCGGTTTTTTTAAAATGAAACAACGAGCTCCCGAGAACAAAAATCATATTACAGCCACTGCGCCTCGTAAAATTAAACTTCCACTGTCTAAAATACCAATGATAACTGGATAGGCCTAACGCAACACGTCAGTGCGGACTGAATACAATACAGTGACTGACTGTTACAACATCGTCTTGCATTTTTGGAAAGAACCGCAAGTCATGGACGCCATGCCCCTGAGACCATTCTCCTGTGCCTCTACCACACTGACATGTTTCTAGGCTACTGCAGTCCGTAGAACACGAAGCTGGGTAGCAGCTCGGATGTTCTTAGAATGAAATAGATTTTTTTCAACATTATCAGTAAAAGGATTTTCCCACTTGTCGCCTTTCTCTCATCACTCACCAACAGTTGGAAGTTCATATTTTCCTAGCTTTATATTTGCTATTAATACACTGTCCTTTAAAAGTTAAGAGACGAGGTAAACGAACGAAAGTGCGGAAGCATATTGCCACAGGTCTGCTTGTGGTGCACAGGGAGCTGGATATCACATGGCCGGCCATGCGTGGCCGAGCGGTTCTAGGCGCTACAGTCTGGAACCGCGCGACCGCTACGGTCGCAGGTTCGAATCCTGCCTCGGGCCTGGATGTGTGTGATGTCCTTAGGTTAGTTAGGTTTAAGTAGTTCTAAGTTCTAGGGGACTGATGACCTCAGCAGTTAAGTCTCATAGTGCTCAGAGCCATTTGAACCTTTTTTTGATATCACATGGCATGGTGTCAGCGTGTCTACACCGACAAATGTGGCTGGCCCGGCAACACGAGGCCCAGGAATTTGGTATTGCTCACGGCACTGTTTCACGCGCATGGAGAGCGTTCCGAACCACAGACACTGCACACGCGAACAATGTCGAATATGAAACTTCCTGGCAGATTAAAACTGTGTGCCGGACCGAGACTCGAACTCGGGACCTTTGCCTTTCGCGGGCAAGTGCTCTACCAACTGAGTTACCCAAGCACGACTCACGTCCTGTCCTCACAGCTTTACTTCTGCCAGTACCTAGTCTCCTGAGTCGTGCTTGGGTAGCTCAGTTGGTAGAGCACTTGCCCGCGAAAGGCAAAGGTCCCGAGTTCGAGTCTCGGTCTGGCACACAGTTTTAATCTGCCAGGAAGTTTCATATCAGCGCACACTCCGCTGCAGAGTGAAAATCTCATTCTGGAATGTCGAATATGATCGTTTTTGGGGTCCAGGTGTCACAGGTGGGCAGGTGTAACGTTCCAAGGGCATGCATCGAAAACGTGTGGCATACCTTGCGGAGACGTATTGTACCAAGCCCACATGCACCAAAGACCATTCGACACTTGTCAAGGGCATTGGTGGACGAAAGCAACGCCTTACCACAACACTCCTTGGTTCAAATGGCTCTGAGCACTATGGGACTCAACTGCTGTGGTCATAAGTCCCCTAGAACTTAGAACTACTTAAACCTAACGAACCTAAGGACAGCACACAACACCCAGCCATCACGAGGCAGAGAAAATCCCTGACCCCGCCGGGAATCGAACCCGGGAACCCGGGCACAACACTCCTTCTCAACATTACAGCCAGCATGAGAGCATGTTGCATAACCTACACTGAAGTCCGTGGTGATCACACACTCTATTAAGAAGCATGTACCATCTTTTGCAATGTACTGGGGTCCGTCACGAATCGCGCTGACTTCGCTATAATTATTGTCTTTGAACAAGAGTGTCATTTCTGTTCGTCTCATTGTGTATCTCTTTCAGTTACCTTCTATACTATACTATATTATACTATACTTTAGCAGTTCTTTCTACAGATAGTTCAAATTTCATCGAGCTGTCTATTTGTCAGTGACACATCACATTACAGTTAGTTTCCTCCTTAGGCTTCCAGCGCTAGTGTATTTTAGTGAGAAAAACTGTCTATCTGGATCGTCATATGTGCCAGCGGCTCTTGATATGGGTGCTACTGACAATCACTGTCGGCTGGTCCCGGCGGAGGTTCGAGTCCTCCCTCGGGCATGAGTGTGTGTGTTTGTCCTTAGGATAATTTAGGTTAAGTAGTGTGTAAGCTTAGGGACTGATGACCTTAGCAGTTAAGTCCCATAAGATTTCACACACATTTGAACATTTTTTTGACAATCACTGTACTTCTGTGATCTTTCCTTTTAGAGAGGTGAAGCTGTCTTGAACCCCAAGATTGTGTGGGACGCTGACTAACCGTCTGTAGGGGAATCTGATGTTAAAGGTGAAATCCGAACCCTGATTAGTTTCCATTACAAAGCGCAAAATAATGTTTTGAGAGTTCTTTTACACAGTTAATGATGTAAAACCGTCGAAATGCGTCGTGGCAGATTGTCGTTTGTCGATTGTCGTTTGTCTCCGCGCCGCCGTAAAGCACCGCCATTGCTGCGAGAAATGGAAAACAAAAAAAACTGTTACGGACTGGATGCCTAAATAATGCAAGGCGCACGCAGACGGTCTTGACAGTATTGACGGGCCGAGTAGTGTCAGAGTTTTTCCGACAAAAACTTCAGGAAGCGCAACACGAGTCAGATAATCGAACAATAATTGCCGATGGGAGTGTCGATAGGCAGCGAGGCAATCACCGCTGACCAAGTACTACTGCTCCTGGCACACGGGGAATATACTTGCTCAAAGTTTGCTTACAGCTATCGCCATTAAGTAAATGGCTGCCACTTTCTGAGGTTATTACCGACTATTGCTTTCGTCCCACGTTGCTGATCATCTCTTCAGTTTTATGTAATTATATGAATGTTTGTATTCACCATACAATTTTGGCACACAAGGCAGAGGTAGCAGGAAGCAAACGCCCCTACCACAGTGCTTGCCCACTGCAACTAACTGCTGATCATAGGTCACTGTTGCACTCAAGTCTGATTTACACTGAGGTGACAAAAGTCATGCGACAGCGATAAGCAAATATGCAGACAGCACAGTGTCGTGTGCGCAAGGTATAAAAGGGCAGTGCACTGGCGGAGCTCTCATTTGTACTCAGTTGATGCATTTGAAAAGGTTCCCGACGTGATTATGGCCGCAAGATGAAAATTAACGGACCCTGAACGCGAAATGGCAGTTGGAGCTAGACGCATGGGGACATTCCATTTCGGATACCGTTAGAGAATTAAATATTCCGACATCCATAGTGTCAAGAGTGTGCCGATAATACCGAATTTCAGGCATTACCTCTGACCACGGACAACGCAGTGGTCGACGGCCTTCACTTAACGACCGAGAGCAGCGGCGTTTGCGTAAAGTTGTCAGTGCTAACAGACAAGCAACGCTGTGCGAAATAACCGCCGAAATCAATGCGGGACTTTCGACGAACGTGCGGCGAAATTAGGCGTTAATGGGCTATGGCAGCAGACGACCGGTGCGGGTGCCTTTGCTGACAACTTTCGCCGGCTCTCTTTACTTTGTTATTGCTCGCGTAACAACTAATATATGAGATAAAATATGTTGCTACGAAAACAGCCCTGAAATTCTTTTTAGGGATGCTGTGCTGTGACCTTCTTTGGATCATTAATTTTCAACGAAACAAAATATATTATGTTCTTATTATTCTGGATCTGGCTTTCTATTAAAGGAACATTGTTTCGTTACTGTAACTCGCTATAAAGTGCAACATATCTTCCTTACTTTACAGTTATTGAGAAGGTTACTGAAAATTATTTCGTTATCAGTACTGATGTTACAGTACGCAACGTTGGTTCAACATCAAAATTTGGCAGTGGATTTTTGTTAACAGTAAAACGCCAATAATTACCACGACTAACACGAGAACATGAGACTATTATCAGAGAAAAAGATGTTTTTACTATAATGTTTGCCAGACCAGAACTACGCACGGCGAGATTTTTTTATGTTATGAAGGTAAATTATCTTTTTGCACTGTTAATAATATATCATCCGCAGACCGCGTCCACCTGTAAAACACATCATAAAATCTGCTGCTCTGCCCTGCAATTCCGAAAGCTGAAAGAAATAATTTTAGTTCACTATTACCTGTCCGCTTCTTTGCGGTATGATTGGTTTCATTTAATGCAGTTTGAATGCGCCGCGGCAGCGGCTCGTTCGTTCGTAGCGCAGCTCTGCACCACGGATAATATTTAAATAGCTGAAAATGTCTTAAAAGGATGGGATAAAATTCCAGGCAAGCTTATTACAAATCATAATGCAAGTTTTCACTAAGTAACTCTATTCAAAACATTTTAGACAGATTAAATTATTACACACCTTTACAAATCAGTACCTAATGGCGTCCTTCTCTCAATCTTGACAAAAGAATGTTACACAAGCATACAATATAGCGTCACAGGCTCTTCCTACTCACGTAACTCGAAGAAGACGACAGAGAAATTAATGCTCGGTCACACTATTTATACTCGTTGTGACATATTCTCATCTTTGTTTGATATTTAACAAGTATCGTCTGTGGCGGTTTCACTACTCGCCGACACAGATATTATCTTTAAAAAAAAATCGTTACGTAATTCTACACATGTATAGAACATGGCACATAATGGTTTCTCTTTATTACATAAAGTTCACACAATCGTTGTCCACGCAATTACAATCATCCAGTTCAATTATTCTTTTCTCCTTTTTTACCACATATAATATGTGTTTTGCCAGGAGACGTTACACAACACATGGGCGCTGCAGCTCATGACCATATCGATTGTACCCCAGACGAGTGGATAACTGCGACCTTCTCAAATGAGTTCCGATTTCAGTCGGTCAGAGATGACAGGAGGGTTCGTGGGGGGCGCACACCTCACAAAGCCAATAATGCACTGTGCAAGCTGGTGGCGGCTCCATAACGGTGTTGGCCGTGTTTACATTTTAACTGACCGGCTCCTGTGGTCTAACTGAACCGATCATTGACTGCAAGTGGTAATGTTCGGCTACCTGGAGACCATTTGCAGCCGTGCATGGATTTCATGTTCCCAAATGTCTCCGGGGCTCAGTTGTTCGCGATTGGTTTGAAGAACATTATGGAGAGTTCGAGCGAATTATTTGGCCATCCACGTTGCTCGACATGAATCACAACATTTAGGAGATATAATCGAGAGGCCAGTTCGTGGAAAAAGTTCCGCACCGACAACACTTTTGCAGTTATGTACGGTTATAGAGACAGCATAGCTCAATATTTCTGCAGGTGACTTCCAACGACTTGTTGAGTCCATGCCACGTGGAGTTACTGCACTACACAGGTCCGATACGATATTAGCAGGTATCCCATGACTTTCATCACTTCACTTGCCACCTGAAATTTAAGGTCCAAAGTTGAGGTCTTGTCTGTAGGCAACTGCCACAGCGCGTCGCACTCCGTGGCGATAGATAATCATTTTAAAGCCTGTATCTTCCACAAAAGTCTTTGACAGTGGAATACATCTACCGGTACAGTTGTTGCTGGGAATGTGTGGTGTCCCACTTTCAGAGGTGATAGTATGGGCCAATACAAGAAAGAACGTCTAGTAAAATGTGGGCTCTAAAATGCATACCTCATCAGCCATAACCTGTTGTGCATCTTCGCTAGTGTGAAACACATCTGTATTGAATAGCTGCTCGCAGCTCTTAAGTATGCATTTTAGATCCCATGGTTACTAGATACTTTTTCTTGTCTTGGTCCATACTATCACATCTGAAAGTTGCCTACTCTGCAATCTTAACAACAGTCAGTATATGTCAGAGGTATCAGAACGGTTTTCGCTTATATGTTTCGACTCGTTCGTTTTCGGTACAGGGACCCTTGCCTCAAATTGATACATTTATCGTTCTCCATCATCCCTGAAAGTTTGTAACATCAGCACAGAATCACCCTGTATATACATATATTTACAGGAGACGGCGCCTGAAACTTTGCCTTCTGTAGTATCGTTGGATGACGTTTCCGCACATGGATTCCTGTTCATTATACTTTATATTCATTTCCCTCTAAAACGTCTGGACTTCTGTAACGGGAATTTCCGAACATCCCGTACGAGCTTCTGAAAATGACATTTTTATGTAGTTGTGTCAATATTTAACTTGTAACAAGTATGAACTTTAAAGGTTCTATGTCGCACAAAAATAATGTAAAAATTCTGAAATTTGCATGTAGTATCACTCTCAGTAATATCTCTAAGCACGTCAAACATCTTTTCGCATTTATATTTAGGGCCGGTATTAGGTTCGTTATTGAAATAGGAGAAATTTTCGCGTCCGGAAAAGTTTCCTTCATATGACCGCATTATCGAAACCTACTACACACACAGAAATAACATCTTGCCGTCTACGCAAGATGAAATATGTTTAAAATACAGTCTAAATTACTATGAGCAGGTGATGGGAGTTGGCTGTACAGTATTCCTTAGTCTCACAACAGGGAAGAAAATCAGTCGAAATAAATTCGCAAACACAAGATGTAACGGAAGTAAAAGGTTTATTACAGTACACTATAACCTAATCAGAGAATGAGAAAACACCGATTGATTCAGGGTCAGTGAAATTATCGGCGTCACCGTTCGTTGATATTATCAGGTCTTCGGCACACTGTTGTAACCTTAATTTTTCCGTGCTTCCTGTATTTCTCACTGCTCTTTGCCAGTTTTCTGGTGTAAGTTTTTGAATTGCATTCTTCAAATGGTGTAATAAATAATCCGATCTTGTCAAGAGAATGAGCAGTTGCTGTGTGATTTCCCGCCGGCGGGAGTGGCCGAGCTGTTCTAGGCGCTACAGTCTGGAGCCGCGCGACCGCTACGGTTTTTTTTTACTTGTAACCGTTATTTTTACCCGCACCGCATTCAATAAGGTACGATTCTAGTTCGTCTTAGAAAAAAAAGTTTCATGATGGCATTTTTATCGTCATTCACACACTTTCAACAACTTATTTTATTGCAGCGAGTAGTTTGTCAGACGGAGGAACAGCAAGTAGAAAATTTGTGTCCTGCTTCGTCAGAGTAGCTGATACCAATTGCCCCAAAAAAGTGTAAACTGTCTGGACTCACTCTGTAGGAATCGTGGAATTTTTCGCGTTGAAGGCCTTGACGAGAAACCACGGCCACTACCGCGTCGCGTCTGTATACAGCACAAATCTTCTGCCAGCATTCTTAGGCGGTTTTCCCCATGCGATAGTAGAACAGCAAAAGATGTCGGAAATGTTCTTTTCCGCTTTCCATAGCTTGTAACCACACCCTCACGCTGCTCCATCCAGTACCTGGCTCAAACACGCTCTGACGTCGTAGGGGCGGTTAGGCAACTGTGCTACCCTGGGGGGCACGGCGGGTGCAGGGTTTGCAGGCGCAATAGGTGGAAAGCCCAACAAAACCATCGAACGTGTGAGGCAACCCCCCCTCCCTTGTTCTCGAAATACCTTTGTTGGTGCGCCATGACAGCAGTGAAGTGCGCAGCTACTGAAATCTTCCACGTTTGCAAGCACGCCTGTGATCGAACGCTTCGGTTTCTGTAGTCAACATTCTTGTGTCATCCTATGCGCTGTCATGCAGATATAGATCTGACTTTGGCTCGGTCCAGCCTGCAGCAGTTCCAGTAAATATACTCCCGACTAGCCGACGCTGACTGCAGTATCAGATATTGTTTGATGATGATGATGTTTGGTTTTTGGGACGCTAAAACTGCGTGGTTATCAGCGCCCGTACAAAGTCCCAATATTTACACAGTCCAATCTTACCACTTTTCACGAATGATGAAGAAATGATGAGGACAACACAAATACCCAGTCCTCGGGCGGAGAAAATCCCCAACCAGGCCGGGAATCGAACCTGGGAGCCCGTGATCCAGGGGCAGAAATGCTAGCCACTAGACCACAACATACAGACTCAGATATTGTTCTGGCTCATTCATTGATTGATTGATTGATTTACACAAGGAGAAAAAACAAATGTGTTCTCAGCACCCTGTTGCGTGCAGTGAGACCGAGTTTATGTAAGTCTGCAGGCTTTCGTGGCCATTGTCACTGAAGTTAAAATCTTCTGGGCTATTTTAGGCCGCGTCATGTTTCTTCTAAAATGTTCGACGTTTCGGCCCCTCTGCTGGGATCTTACTCAGGTTCTTTTGGTGTCCACTGCTGCTAGATTGATGAAAGGAGGAAGTACAAACATGTTCTGGGAAAATCAGGAATACAGAAATACAAGTCGCTGAGGAATGAAATAAAAAGGAAGTGCAGGGAAGCTAAGACGAAATGGCTGCAGGAAAAATGTGAAGACATCGAAAAAGATATGATTGTCGGAAGGACAGACTCAGCATACAGGAAAGTCAAAACAACCTTTGGTGACATTAAAAGCAACGTTGGTAACATTAAGAGTGCAACGGGAATTCCACTGTTAAATGCAGAGAAGAGAGCAGATAGGTGGAAAGAATACATTGAAAGCCTCTATCAGGGTGAAGATTTGTCTGATGTGATAGAAGAAGAAACAGGAGTCGATTTAGAAGAGATAGGGGATCCAGTATTAGAATCGGAATTTAAAAGAGCTTTCGAGGACTTACGGTCAAATAAGGCAGAAGGGATAGATAACATTCCATCAGAATTTCTAAAATCATTGGGGGAAGTGGCAACAAAACGACTATTCACGTTGGTGTGTAGAATATATGAGTCTGGCGATATACCATCTGACTTTCGGAAAAGCATCATACACACAATTTCCAAGAGGGCAAGAGCTGACAGGTGCGAGAATTATCGCACAATCAGCTTAACAGCTCATGCATCGAAGCTGCTTACAAGAATAATATACAGAAGAATGGAAAAGAAAATTGAGAATGCGCTAGGTGACGATCAGTTTGGCTTTAGGAAAAGTAAAGGGACGAGAGAGGCAATTCTGACGTTACGGCTAATAATGGAAGCAAAGCTAAAGGAAAATCAAGACACTGTTTCAAATGGTTCAAATGGCTCTGAGCACTACGGGA
Source organism: Schistocerca serialis cubense (assembly GCF_023864345.2). NCBI lineage: Eukaryota > Metazoa > Arthropoda > Insecta > Orthoptera > Acrididae > Schistocerca > Schistocerca serialis. The sequence goes on from NC_064644.1 coordinate 586,178,372, forward strand.
CTTAACTTCTGAGGTCATCAGTCACCTAGAACTTAGAACTACTTAAACCTAACTAACCTAAGGACATCACACACATCCATGCCCGAGGCAGGATTCGAACCTGCGACCGTAGCGGTCGTGCGGTTTCAGACTGTAGCGCCTGGAATCGCTTGGCCACTCCGGCCGGCTTTACACTATTTCCCAAAGGTATTATGATACTACGGTATATTGATAATTTTTACTTAAGGATCGTCTGACAGCAACTGAATAAAACACAATTTTAGTGCCATACGCGTTTCGCCTTTATTTTCTGCAAGGCATCATCAGTGGCAGGTTGCGTGGACAATTTCTTACATATTACGCTCCTGCTGCATTTTTGGTGTTGTTCTTCTTCTTATGAATGCCAATTTGCGGTTTTTTCCCAGATTCCACAGCACTATGAACTGAACACTTGTTTCAATAAATAAACCACCGGGCGTAGTCTGAAAAGTTTACAGTGAAGAATGTAGTCGCTACCCAATTTACATTTGGTGGGTTTTAGGTCATACATTGTTGTTACGAAACATAGCTAACATATCGAAACTGACATTTGTCAAGAAACTGCATGAGACATATTGTAGGTTGTCCACTACAAGATTGGCAGCTACACACCAAACACGAGGCTGTTACTGCCTGCTATGGTCTCTTATGTGGAATCTAGAATTGCCTCATGTTCCTAATTTTCGTATGCTGCCAATACAAGCCTAAGCTGGAAATGAAAACAGTACCGAAACGAAGACACCGGGAGTAATCAGTTGATGATGCTGACTAGATGTTTTTTTCGATATGGTGTGACGGAGCCTCTGTTGTTGAGAACTGAGATGCTGTGTTCCTTTGAACACGTAGATTTTTTTTCAGTCTATCCTCCTTGATTTCAGGAAACTGTGTGACTGTTGTAAAAGAGATCCGAAAGCTAAATTCTTGTTGTTTCTGAAAGAGCAGGTCAAAGCCTGGAAGGACAAGTCTCCATTTTCCTTATTATCATGGGCTTCTTCACGTTTTTTTCAAACACGTTGTCTACGTCTACACAGAGTTCACAACCCACTGCTACACCAATGTTGACTGACCGCACTTCAAATCCAGCATTTGTTCTGAATGCTTCTCAAGCTGAATCATAAACAGTACCACTCTGCGGAATGGAACAGTTGTAGAAATACTACCCTAGGGTAATTAATTTGTAACCGTTATTTTTACACGTTATTTTTACATGCATCACATTCAATAAGGTACGATTCTAGTTCGTCATACAAAAAAAAGTTTCATGGCAGCATTTCTAACGTCATTCACACACTTTCAACAATTTACTTTATTGCAGCGAGTAGTTTGTCAGACGGAGTAACAGCAAGTCGAAAATTTGTGTCCTGCCTCGTCAGAGTAGCTGATACCAATTGCCCCAAAAAAGTGGGAAGTGTGAATTCATTCTGTAGGAATCGTGGAATTTTTCGCGTTGAAGACCTTGACGAGAAACCACGGCCGCTACCGCGTCGCCTCTGTATACAGCACAAATCTTCTGCCAGCATTCTTAGGCGGTTTTCCCCATACGATAGTAAAACAGCAAAAGATGTCGGAAATGTTCTTTTCCGCTTTCCATAGCTTGTAACCACACCCTCACCCTGCTCCATCCAGTACCTGGCTCAAACACGCTCTGACACATCCAATGGCGCGTCAGGTTGTCCACCTCTACGAGGTAGGGGCGGTTAGGCAACTGTGCTACCCTGGGGGGGGGCACGGCGGGTGCAGGGTTTGCAGGCGCAATAGGTGGAAAGCTGAACAAAACCAGCGAACGTGTGAGGCAACCCAACACCACCCTTGTTCTCGAAATACCTTTGTTAATACACCGTGACAGCAGTGCAGTGCGCAGCTACTGAAATCTTCCTCGTTTGCAAGCACGCCTGTGATCGAACGCTTCGGTTTCTGTAGTCAGCATTCTTGTGTCATCCTATGCGCTGTCATGCAGAGATACAGATCTGACTTTGGTTCGGTCCAGCCTGCAGCAGCAGGGTGGGGGCATTGAGTTCAGACAGTCCTCGCGACTCCGCCGACTCCTGTTGTGCACTAAAAGAGACGCCTAAGTGGGCAGCAAGGGTAAAGCTGAGAGGGGATCTGAGGTGCAACATTTGTGTAAAGGGGCGTCATCATTAGCAGCGGAAACTGACACGGCAGACAGTGTGCGACGGCAGGAACTGAAACGTTCCAGTAAATATACTCCCGACTAGCCGACGCTGACTGCAGTATCAGATATTGTTTGATGATGATGATGTTTGGTTTTTGGGACGCTAAAACTGCGTGGTTATCAGCGCCCGTACAAAGTCCCAATATTTACACAGTCCAATCTCACCACTTTTCACGAATGATGAAGAAATGATGAGGACAACACAAATACCAAGTCCTCGGGCGGAGAAAATCCCCAACCAGGCCTGGAATCGAACCCGGGAGCCCGTAATCCAGAGGCAGCAACGCTAGCCACTAGACCACAAGATGCGGACTCAGATATTGTTCTGGCTCATTGATTGATTGATTGATTGATTTACACAAGGAGAAAAAACAAATGTGTTCTCAGCCCCCTGTTTGTGCAGTGAAACTGAGTTTACTTTGCGGTTTCTCTTCCCGTAATTCTAGTTATGTCAGCCGGTAAACAGGAGGATTTTTACTAGTTCTTTATTAAACACAGTTTTTTCTTGCCGGCCGCTGTGACCGAGCGATTATAGGCCCTTCAGTCGGAAACCGCGCTGTTGCTACGGTCGTAGATTCGAATCCTGCCTCCGGCATGGATGTGTGTGTTGTCCTTGGGTTAGTTAGGTTTAAGTAGTTCTAAGTACTAGGGGACTGATGACCTCAGCAGTTAAGTCCCATAGTGCTCAGAGCCATTTGAACCATTTGTGATTTCCATACACTTAAAACGCTTTTGTCGAATGTTCCTACAGCTAATTACTGAAGAAGTATTAAATATGTAATCACACTCTCCCTTTAATGCACCACAATTGACGATTACTCTCATCTGTCTTTCCTGACGCATTCATATTGATATGGCGTCGCTATATTAATTGTTTGCCTTGTGTGCAAAATGCTGACACAAACGACCATCCCCGACATCTATGTGAAGATCGTGGATAATTTCCTCCACGCTAGGACTTTCTTGGTTACTCAGCAAGGTCGACGCTCCAGCTTACGTCACATGTCGATGGGTACCCCACAAGGCTCTGTTTTGTCTCCCATCCTTTTTAACATATATGTTAACGATACGCCAGTCCTCCCACACTGCCGCATGGCGCAATTCACCAATGATATGGCGCTCTATAGCACCGGCCGCGACACAGACCAGCTCATTGCTCGCCTCCAGAGGCAAGTGGACGCGACAGTCACATGGTGTCATTCCAACAAGATTGCCCACAATGCCGTCAAAACCACGGCTGTCTACTTCGCGAAACGGCACCTCATCCTCCGTCATAACATCACTATTGCAGGCTTCAGGTCCCATGGTCCCCTGATACCAAATACCTGGGTTTCCGGATGGATAAAAAACTGCTATTCCATCGCCATGCAGAACATGTAACCCAAAAAGGACTCAAGCTGATAAAAGCGTTGTACCAAATATTCACCAGCAGGGAACTAAACCTCGACACCAAGCTCCGGCTGTACCAGATGGTTGTCCACCCTTCCCCCGCCTATGGCTTCGCTGCATCGGCTACAATTAGTGCCTCGCTGATGCAGACCCTCCAGCGCTTGCACAATAAGGTGCTTCGATGGAGCCTACATGCCCCTCCTCTGACGAGGGTAATTACCCTCCACGAGGAAATGGACATAGCCACTCTCAAGACGTCCATGCGAGAGAAGGCAAGGCGTATCTATGCCAAAGTAGAAGTTCTACGCTACACGGCCGCTGGTTTACAAATCGTTGCCACCACGACATCATGGCACTGGCACCGACTCCCTATTCCTCTCACCATCCTCGAGGACTCCGATTCCGACCACGGCTAACGATAGCCTTCTTATGGCCACTCGTGCAGCATTAGTACTGACTTGACTACTCGATGGGTGTCGACCATCGTAAACCACCAATGTTGGTACCTAATGTTGGTCGTCGTTATGTTACTTCTTGCCTGTAACCTGAACTTCCACCTTCGGGGGGTGGTCTGGGACTTCAAGTCCCACCGTCATACCTCACCCCAGTGATGTACTTGGAATACCATTACTGTCACATGGAACAAAAAAAATTGCTCTGAGCACTATGGGACTTAACATCCGTGGTCATTAGTCCCTAGAACTTAGAACTACTTAAACCTAACCAACCTAAGGACATCACATACATCCATGCCCGAGGCAGGATTCGAAACTGCGACCGTAGCGGTCACGCGTTTCCAGACTGAAGCGCCTAGAACCGCACGGCCACATCGGCCTGCGCATGGAACAGTTTTACCATCCACCAACACAGTCGGACCGCGAGAAACCGGTAAAGCTGATTTCAACTTCCCACAAACAAACAAAAAAGTTGTTTGCATTGAGCAAACCACGAAGTCTCGGCAAGAAAAAAATGGCTCTGAGCACTATGGGACTTAACATCTGAGGTCACCAGTCCCCTAGAACTTAGATCTACTTAAACCTAACTAACCTAAGGACGTCACACACATCTATGCCCGAGGCAGGATTCGTACCTGCGACCGTAGCGGTCACGCGGTTCCAGACTGAAGTGCGTAGAACCGCACGCCCACACCGGCCGGCTCTCGGCAAGAACTGTCGTGTATTGTACAGGATATACACAGCGCAATAGATTCAGCTACCGCCAATATTTTAAGGCACTGCAATCTCCTTCAGTATACTGCGCAAACCGTCAGTAACGCTCACAGTCGGTCTAGAATCTCACAGAATACTCAGTACTGCGCAATGAACACAATGTGTGTGAGGGCCCCATTACGACCATTCCCAACTGCGTTGCGGGCACGTGATGCGGTAACGAAAAATTCATAAGCCGAGCAGAGACCAATGGGAAATCAGTGGGACTTCTGGTAGTACGGGCTGAGCGTAAAGTCATTGACTGAAAATATTATTTCTGAGGAAGCGTGCAAGAAGCAACTACGTGGTTTGTTGCAACAGCTAGCTTAACTCATAAAGGTTTTTTTATAGATACTCTACCACATGTGGCCCGCTTGCTGCCGGAAGATTGGCGATATTTAGTTTAGTGTAGTTTGTCTAGACGCCTTTACCAACATCTCTTTCGTCACTCCTCTATAGCAACTCGTACTCGTGACACAAGAGTCTGCATATCAGGAACTGGTGAATTCGATACTTTGTCCATGACGTAAGCCCACAGAGATGTCAAGAAGGGTTATGTCTCGTGAATGGCGGCCATGGAGTCATGATGTTGGAGCATCTCTTGCTATATGTCTGTCCGAAAAATTTCATCCTAGAACTGGCGAAGAAATAATCCCCAATGTGGTGGTGCACCATCTTATTGAAACAGCAACCATCGGCAAAAATTCCTGCAACTGAATAGTGAAGTTGATAGCTTTGTTTTTTTAGTCATCAGTCTTTTGGCACTTTTGGTGCGGCCCGCCACGAATTCCTCTCCTGTGCCAACCTCTTGCTGGATGTATTCCAGTCTCTTTCTTAGTCTACAGTTTTTACCCTCTGCAGCTCCCCCCCGCAGCTGAGTCGTCAGCGCGAGAGAATGTCAATCCTAAGGGCCCGGGTTCGAGTCTCGACTGGGTCGAAGATTTTCTCTACTCAGGGACTGGGTGTTGTGTTGTCCTAATCATCATCATTTCATCCCCATCGACGCGCAAGTCGCTAAAGTGGCGTCAAATCGAAAGACTTGCACCCGGCGAACGGTCTACACGACGGGAGGTCCTAGTCACACGACATTTACATTTAGCTCCCTCTAGTGGCATGGGAAGTATTCCCTGATGTCTTTCCAGATGTACTACCATCCTGTCCCTTATTCTTGTCGGTGTCTTCCATATACTGCTTTATGACCGACTCTGCGAAGAACCTCCTTATTTTTTATCTTATCAGACCACCTAACTTCTAATATTCTTTAATGTGCTAAGTCTGTTTCTTAGATCCTTCCTGCTCCGTCCGTCATGGGTTATTTTGCTGTCGAGGTAGCAGAATTCCCTTGTACCCGTATTTTTCTCAGTATTTCGAACACCTTGCACCAGTTGACATTGTCGAACTCTTTTTTCCGGTCGACAAATCTTAAGTACGTGTCGATTTTTTCTTATTCCTGTTTCCATTATCAACCGCAACGTCAGTTGCTTCTGTGGTGCCTTTACCTTTCCTAAAACCAAACTGATCGTCATCTAACACATCCTTAATTTTTTTTCTTTCTTCTGTGTATTACTCTTGTCAGCAACTTGGACGCATGAACTGTTAAGCTGACTGTGCGATAGTTCTCGCACTTGTCAGCTCTTGCAATCTTGTGTATTGTGTGGATGATGTTTTTCCGAAAGTCAGATGTTTTATCGCCAGTCTCATACATTCTACACAACAACATGAATAATCGTTTAGTTGCTGCTTCCGCCAAATGATTCTAGAAATTCCGATGGAATGTTATCTATGCATTCTCCTTTATTCGATCTTAAGTTTTCCAAAACTCTCTCAAATTGTGATTCTAATTCTGGGTGCCATATCTCTTCTATATCGACTCGTGTTTCTTCTTCAGTCACGTCACCTCCCGCTCACAGAGGTACTCAGCGTACTCTCTCCACCTATCCGCTCTCTCCTCGGCATATAACAGTGGAGTCCCCCATTGCGCTCTTAATGTTACCAGCCTTGCTTTTAATTTTACCGAAGGTTATCTTGACTTTCCTTTATGCTGCGTCAGTCTTACTGACAGTCGTTTCTTCTTCGATTTCTTCATATTTTTCATGCAGCCATTTTGCCTTAGCTTTCCCGTACTTACTATTTATTTCATTTCTAAGTTACTTGTATTCTTGAATTTCCATGAACATTCTTGTACTTCCTTCTCGCATCGGTCGCATTTCTTCTGTTACCTACGGTTTCTTCGGAATTACCTTCTTTGTAGCTATGTATTTCTTTGCTGTGATTGCTGTTTTTAGAGACGTCCATCCCTCTTCAACTGAACTGCACACTGAGGTTTACGTCTACCTGATGCCGCGTTAGTACCGGTAGCAGCCCGAGTGAACGTGGCTAATTACACGTTGCGTAACGCCGACAGCGCGACCGCTGCGAGCGACATTTCCAGCGACTAGCCCGCGGCGCAGAGCGGTGTTGACGTGCTGCGCACTTCCCGCACTATTCATTATCTAGGAGTTGGATTACGCGCGTAAACAACTGTTACGACAGGCGAGCTGACATTTGTTTCAGCGCTGCTCCACTGCTACTGTTGCACCAAACCCATCTTCGCTTAGAAAAAGAATGGCTCTGAGCACTATGGGACTTAACATCTTAGGTCATCAGTCCCCTAGATCTTAGAACTACTTAAACCTAACTAACCTAAGGACACCACACACATCCATGCCCGAGGCAGGATTCGAACCTGCGACAGTAGCAGTCTCGCGGTTCCGGACTGTAACGCCTAGAACCGCACGGCCACCGCGGCCGGCTCTTCGCTTAGAGTAATGTTTTATACAGTGATACATATTTCATGGAGAGCTGCATCAAACCAGTCTCAGGACTGAAGACCACAACAACAACAACACATTTTTAAACTCATCCGACCTTTGACAGGTTCAATACAGGCCGCCACGATTCCTCTCGTATGCCAGCATCTTCATCTCGGAGTAGCACTTGCACCCGAGGCCTCAATTATTTGTTGGATTTATTCTGATCTGTCTTCCCCTACAGTTTTTACCGTCTACAGATCCCTCAAGTACTGTCGAGGTCGTTCCCTGATGTTTCAACACATGTCCTACAGTCCCGTCCCTTCTTCTGGTCAGTGCTTTCTACATGTCCCTTTCTTAGCCGCTGCTGCAGAGAATCTCCTCAAGCCTTACCTCATCAGTCCATCTAATTCTAACGTTCTTCTGTAGCATCACATCGCTAATGCTTCGATTTTCATTTGTTCCGGTTTTCGCAGATGCTTGGCTCACTGCCATACAATTCTGTACTTCAAACCGGCGTTCTCAGAAATTGTTTCCGCCAGTTCAGGTGTACGCTTGATACTGGTGCACTTCTTTTAGCCAGGTATACCCCGTTTGCTGTACTATCCTGCTTTCTAACTCATCTTTGCTTCGTTCGTTATGTGTTATTTTCATTCTACGATAACAGAACCCGTCACTTCGCCTACTTCTTTGTCCCTAGTTTTGATGCTAAGCTGACAGCTAATCTCACACTTCTGTTACTCAAAGTCCGCAGCTCGTGCTCGTGCGGTAGCGTTCTCGCTTCCCGCGCCCGGGTTCCCGGGTTCGATTCCCGGCGGGGTCAGGAATTTTCTCTGCCTCGTGATGACTGAGTGTTGTGTGCTGTCCTTAGGTTAGTTAAGTTTACGTAGTTCTAAGTTCTAGGGGACTGATGACCATAGATGTTAAGTCCCATAGTGCTCAGAGCCATTTGAACCATTTTTGTTACTCAAAATGGGTGAAATGGCTCTGAGCACTATGGGACTTAACATCTGACGTCATCAGTCCCCTAGAACTTAGAACTACTTAGACCTAACTAAGGACAGCACACACATCCATGCCCAAGCCAGGATTCGAACCTGCGACCGTAGCAGTCGCGCGGTTCCGGACTACAGCACCTAGAACCGCTCTGCCAGCGCGGCCGGCTTCTGCTATTCATCACTACTTTCATCCTCCTTTGGTTTACACTCAATTCATATTTTGTATTTATTAGATTGTTCATTTCGTTCAGCTCGTCCTGTAATTCTTCTTCACTTTCAATGAGAACATCAGTATCATCAGCGAATATTACCCTCGACGTCGGCTTTTTATCCCACTATTGGACGTTTCTTTTATTTTCGTCATTGATTCTTCGAGGTGCAGGTTGAATAGCAGGGTAGAAAAACTACATCCTCGTTTTATACCCATTTAATCCGAACACTTCGTTTCTGGTCATCCATTCGTATTGTTACTTCTTGGCTCTTGTGCATATTGTACACTCTAAGGCAAAAAACGACGCACCACGAAGGAACTATCCAAATAGGACGAAAATCTATAGATGTCATGTACATGTACAGACAAAGAAAATATTACAACTTCAAAAATATTGGACGATTTATTCAAGAGGAAGATCTTCACAAATTGACCAAGTCAATGATGCGTTGGTCCACCTCTGGTCCTTATGCAAGCTGTTATTCGGCTTAACATTAGTTGATAGAGTTGTTGGGTGCCCTTCTGAGGGCTATCGCGCCAAATTCTGTCCGACTAGCGCGCCAGATCGTCTGAAATCCGAGCTGGCTGGAGGGCGCTGCCCATAACCCTCCAAATGTTCTCGATTGGTGAGAGATCTGGTGACCTTTCTGAATTCGGTAGCACGTACCCAAGCACTAGAAACTCTCGCTGAGATGTAAGCTCAGGATGGATCACCATGAAGGGCAACAAACGGCGGGCCATATGGTGGGCAACAGTGAGGTTAGTTTCCCACTATTGTCTGGGGCGTCTCCAGCCTGGGATCTCACTGACAGGAGTAGAATTGTCTTCAGTGGTGAGTCCCAGTTCGAGCTGAGCCCCGGTGACCATCGACGACCTGTCTGGAGACACCCCAGACAGCGGTGGGATACCAGCCTGGCTGTCGCCCACCATATGGCCCGAGAACCAGGAGTGATGGTCTGGGGTACTATTTCCTTTCATATCGGGAACTCTTTTATTGTTATGCGCGGCACTCTTGCAACACATCAATAGGCTGACGATATTCTAAGCTCCGTTTTGGTTCAAACGGCTCTGAGCACTATGGGACTTAACATCTATGGTCATCAGTCCCCTATAACTTAGAACTACTTAAACCTAACTAACCTAAGGACATCACACAACACCCAGTCATCACAAGGCAGAGAAAATCCCTGACCCCGCCGGGAATCGAACCCGGGAACCCGGGCGTGGGAAGCGAGAATGCTACCGCACGACCACGAGATGCGGACAAAGCTCCGTTTTATTGTCCTTTATGGCAAGCCATCTTGAGCTTACATTCCAGCAAGATAATGCCCGTCCGCATACAGCAAGGGTTCTACTGCTGTGTCTTAGTGCTTGCCAAACCCTACCTTGATCAGAAAGGTCGCCGGATCTCTCCCCAATTGAGAACGTTTGGAGCGTTATTGGCAAGACGCGCCAATTCGAGAGAATTTGGCATGAAATCCCTCAGGAGGACATCCATCAATCAACGCCATGTCGAATAACCGCTTGTATAAGGGCTACAGGTGGAGCAACGCGTTATTTACCACCCAGTTTGTAAAACTCTTTCTCTTGAATAAATCATCCAATTTTTCTAAACTGTAATCATTTGTTTGTTTGTAATTGTACACATCATGTACCACTTTCCTACCAGTTCGGATAATTGCTTTGTGGTACCTCGTTTTTTATTTTTGTTGCCTTAGAATGGTATTATCTGCTTTTCCCTATAGCTCAGAATTTCGAACATATGCACCATTTTACACTGGCGAACGCTTTTTCCAGGCCGACAAATTCCTTTCTTAAGCATTTTTTCATTATCAGTTGCAACTTCAGTACTGTCTCTCTGGTGGCCTTACTTTTTCGAAACCTAATGTGATCACTGGGTCGCCGTCTAACAGATCCTCGATTTTCTTCTCCGTCCTTCCGCATATCATCCTTAAAGCAACTTGTGCGCTTGAATCGTTAAGCTAACTTCTGTGGTAGCTCGCGCAGGTATCTACTCTTGCTATCTTCTGGATTTCGTAAGTCTGATGGTATGTCCCCAGACTCAAAGATTCTACACACCAACTTGAATAGTCACTAGGTTACCACTCCCGTCAGTGGCGTCAGAAATTCCAAAGGAATATTATGTGTACCACCTGCTTTATTTGATGGCAAGTCTACCAACTCTCTGTTACACAATGACTCTAACAGCGAATCTCCTGTGCTTTCCACACTGACAATCATTTCTTCCTCATTCACTTTATCAGACAAGTCTCACCTCGCAGAGGCCTTCAGTGCACTCTTTCCTCCTATCTGCACCGTATCCTTAACGGTGGAAAAATGCTGACGTCCTTGCTTTTAATTTGTTGTTTTGACTTTTCCTTATGCTTTAACAGTTCTTCCGACAGCCATTTATTTCTCAATTTCATCACATTTTTCATGCAACCATTCCACTTTGGTTTACCGCACGGTGCGTTCTCAGAAGTCAAATGCATATGCTTCACAGACTGATTGAATCCTCGAAACTTGTCTTGAGAGTTGTGTGTTGATGTGTGCTGCTTTTTGCCCATTCGCTGGCCACTTTGCCATAACGAAGCATGTCTGAAGTTAAGAGTAGGCCACTCAGTTGTTTTAATCGAAAAGGCAAAATATTTACTACAAATTTAAAAATTCACAGATTTACATCACTCTTGTTAGATCAAAATACTTTAAAAAAGCAATTAAGTAGACTGAAGAGCCAAAAAAACTGCTACACCTGCCTTATATGATGTAGGGCTCCCGCGAGCACGCAGAACTGCCGCAACAAGACGTGGCATGGACTCGACTAAGGGCTGAATTAGTGCTGGTGGGAACTGCCATCATGAATTCTGCAGGGTTGTCCATTAATCCGTTAGAGAACGAGAAATTGGAGATCTCTTCTGAACAGCACGTTGCAAGGCATCCGAAATATGCTCAATAATGTTCATATCTGGGGAGTTTAGTGGCCAGCGCGTGTTTAAACTCAGAAGAGTGTTCGTGGAGCCACTCTGTAGCAATTCTAGACGTGTGGGTGGTCTTATTATCCTGCTGGAATTGCCCGAGGCTGCCGGAATGCACAATGGACATGAAAGGATGCAGGTGATCGTACAGGATGCCTCCGTACGTGTCACCTGTCAAGAGTCGTATCTAGACGTATCAGGGGTCCCATATCACTGCAACTACACACGCCCCACACCATTATAGAGCCTCCATCAGCTTGAAAAGTCCCCTGCTGTCTTGCAGAGTCCATGGATTCACGAGGTTGGCTCCATACCCATGCACGTCCATCCGCACGATACAATTTAAAACGAGACTCGTCCGACCAAGCTGCGTATTTCGAGCTGTTGACGGGCCCAGGCGAGGCGTAAAGCTTTGTGTCGTGCAGTCATCAACGGTACACGAGTGGACCTTCGGGTCTGAAAGCCCATATCGATAGTGTTTCGTTGAATGGTTCTCACGCTGACACTTGTTGATGGCCCAGCACTGAAATCTGCAGCAGTTTGCGGAAGAGTTGCGCTTCTGTCACGTTGAAGGATTCTCTTCAGTTGTCGTTGGTCCCATTCTTGCAGAATCTTTTACCGGCCGCAGCGATGTCGGAGATTTGATGTTTTATCGGATTCCTGATAATGACGGTACACTCGTGAAATGGGTCGTACGGGAAAATCCCCACTTCATCGCTACCTCGGAGGTGCTGTGTCCCATCGTTCGTGCGCCGGCTATAACACCACGTTCAAACTCACTTAAATCTTGATAACCTACCATGGTAGCGGGAGTAACCGTTCTAACAACTTCAGTGTGTTACTTCGTTGTCTGTGCACTCTATGGATCGACTTACGAACTGTCTGATACCTTCGTCAAGAATGTCTCCCGCCACCTCTTTGGCCATTGTTTGAAGGTACTGTGGAAGTCATCGTCTGCAGAAAAAAATTTTCCACCCAGAAACAACTTCACAGAGCTGAAAAGATGAATCTGAAGGAGCAAGATCAGGGCTGTGAGCGAAGTGATTGTTGATGTCGCAACCGAATGAATCTAACAAGGGGAGGCCGCCAATTGTGAAATTCAGATTCGATTCATACTGCGCATAATAAAAGCTCATGGCCAGAGGTGTAATGTGGCAAAGCACCAAGATGCACTTCTCAGCCGTTGTCGAGAAAATCGACAGTTAAAAGAAACCGTTGAGATGTAATAGTCTCTACGATTAATAATTTTCTACAGCGTCGTGGCGCAGCGGTAAGCGCTCGCGTTCGTAACTCGAAGGTCGCCGGATCGAATCTCGCGCCATGCAACTTTTTTTTATTATTTGTTTTGTGTAATTCAAATGTACACACACACACACACACACACACACACATATATATATATATATATATATATATATATATATATATATACAGGGTGATTCAAAAATGCATGTAAATATTTCAAGGGTGTATTTGTGAGGTAAATATAAGACAAAAATGTTCTATACAATTTTTTCCATACTTGGCTTATTACAGAGTTATGAACAAAACAGGATAATACATTCAATACAACGTAAGGTATTTAATTCCCAGAGTTCACAGTTTAATTACTGTGCATTTGGACTAACAACGCAAACTGATAAATAAACGTGACGTAACAAACTGAAACAATTCCTCGCGAACACTGTATTAATTTAGGTCCTGTTGATTGAACTACAGCAATGCACAATAACTAAGGAAAATTGAAGCATTTTACAGACTGTACTGTACTGTACTGTATTTGCACAAATCTTAATGCAATGCATGTTCAAAATGCTGTCCCTGAACTTGCAGACAGACCCGTGCTCGTCGCATCAATGATCTCTGCACATTACACAGTCCGTTCAACTCTCCACGAATAATTTCACAACCACCTTCAGTTCTTTGTTGTAGCACTTCTCTGTTCGGTACTGCAGAAGAATACACCAATGTCTTTAGTCGGCCCCATAAATAAAAGTCTAAAGGGTTCAGGTCAGGTGATCTGGCTGGCCAAGCAATTGGTCCTCCGCGACCTATCCATCGATGTGGATACGCAGAATTGAGGTACGCTGTAATGGGCGGGAGCACCATCGTGCATAAACCACATGGTGGCTCGTGTTGCAAGAGGGACATCCTGTAACAATCCAGGCAATTCTCCCTCCAAAAATTCGCAGTACGCGTGCCCATTCAGCCTTGGAGGCAGAACATGAGGTCCGAGTAAGTAATTCCCCACAATACCACACCAAATGTTTATGGAGAATTGATGTTGATATCCACGCAGAATTCTCGCGCCAGGATTCTCGACAGCCCACTGGTGCATATTATGCGAATTGATTACACCCGCACGAGTAAACATGGCCTCATCTGTGAATAATATCCGCCGAATGAACATTGGATCATTCAAATGACGCTCTTGTAACCACTGGCAGAATTGCTGACGGCGAGGATAGTCTTCAGGTGTCAATTCGTGCACTTTTTGCAGGTGAAATGGATGCAACTGTTGTCTCCGAAGCAGCCGCCATACAGTAGATTGTGGAAGTCGTACAGCTGCACTAATTTGTCTCGTACTGATAGATGGATCTTGGTCTACCAGGTCCAAAACATGTTCCTCGACGTTCACTGCATGCTCAAGTGGTCGACCTGAATGTGGCCCAGGACGAATGCCATACTCCCGCATACGTCTGTCCACAGATACAAACGTCTGATGACTTGGTAACCGTCTTCCTGGAAACAGCTCACTGTACCTTCGTCTTGCTGCAAGTGCATTTCCATCTGCTGCACCATACACAAGGTGCATATCAGCATACTCACTGTTTGAGTACATCATGTGCACGAAACCTTTAGCCTTCCGACGATGAATGAACGACAGGACGTACTTTTCCGTTACCAACAACATCAGCGCCATCTTCCGTACAGTAGGAGTAAACATCACGTGCAAACAAAAACAAACACTATTCATGCAGTTTCGAATCAACTGTTGGGAGATACGTATGTGAATTACGTACCAGAATATGGCATCCTGCTGCTTGCACTGCCGTCGTTTTGATACGGACATGACTTTCGTATTTAACGATAACTCTGGAATTAAACGTTTATGGAAAAACATTTATAGAACATTTTTGTCTTATATTTACCTCACAAATACACCCTTAAAATATTTACATGCATTTTTGAATCACCCTGTATATATATATATATATATATATATATATATATATATATATATATATATATATATATAATTCCCGGCAATAAGTTGCAACAATTATGCATATAACAAATTGTTGAAAGTCGTTTGTCGCGGGAAAATAATACATGAAATAAAACACAATATCACAAATAATATTCAAGTGGATACAATATATTGAAAAGTTCTGTATACACTCGCACATCATGAACAATTAGTGACCAGAAGTAGCTGGAGTACCGCACGAACCAGAGTGACAGTTATCACAGAAACATGGAAAGCAGAAAACGGCACGACATCGACCACATCTGATAAACGATGCGTTCTTACAAGAACAATTGTTTTTTAAATTATCTGTTGGGAAACACACTTGATTGAAATTCTGAAAAATTGTTCTATCGTTCGTCAGGTTTGATGCATACTACGCGTATCGTATCATATCGGCAAAAATCGGAGAAGACAATTGGTGGTGGACGATGGATTGGATTTTTATACAATTGTCTCTGGAGTTGATGTCACGGTTTCGCTCGATTAAAAAAGCACAATTTTGAAGGCGCTTCATCAAATTTTTCACCTGTCGGTAAAAATACACGTCACACGGTTGGACGAGAGAAGTGCACTTTGGAGGAATGACTTTTATAGTGCACGTTGGTAACTTCTTATCGTCCTGGAACATCTCATTGTATAACGCCGGGTTCGTTTGCCCACCCCAAGAGTCGATCAGAAAGTGAAATTCTTTCTTTTGTACGTACGGTATATAAATTTGAACTACAAAAAACAAATTTAAAAAAAGTTGCACGGCGCGAGATTCGATCCGGCGACCTTCACGTTACGAACCCGAGCGCTTACCGTTGCGCCAAGACGCTACAGAAAATTATTAATCGTAGAGAGTATTTTACTGTAACGGTTTCTTTTAACTGTCGATTTTCTCGACAACGGCTGAGAAGTGCATCTTAGTGCTTTGCCACATTACACCTCTGACCATGAGCTTTTATTATGCGCAGTATGAATCGAATCTGAATTTCACAATTGGCGGCCTCCCCTTGTAAGAGTGTCTTTGTGGCTTTGGGTGTGTGAGGCGTGAATTATCATACAACGAGGAGACTCCCTTCGTTCACATTCGTTACTTTTGATCCGAAATTTTAAGGTTTCCCGTACCGGGCAGCATTAATTGTATCCACCGAGGGCAAAAATTCGATAAGGAAAATCGTCTTACGTCCCAAAAGATGCAGACCACGATTGTTCAGGCCGAAATAAGAGATTTGAATTTTTTCGCTGATGATGACAAGGGTAGCCATGTCTCAGGGTTGTAGTGGTCCCTGACGTTTCGTCGCCAGTCATTCTGGGGTCAAGGAATTGTCCACCTTCGAGTCAGAAGCGCTCTTCCGTGTGTATGCGATGCTGTTGGCTTTGTGTGTTCATCTGCGAGGCGCCGTCCTCAGCTCGGGGTGACCGTTCTCTAGATCAGGACTGCACAACTCAGAAGTAGTCAGGGGCCAACCCAAGACTACAGTCTAAAGTGCAGGCCACAGTAGGCATCTTGTTCAATTATGTGGAACGCAGTCTTTAAAATTACTAAAAATTACACATTATTCGAATTATTAATTATTATTTTATTATGTGTTTTCGTTGAACCGTGACACAGAAATACCTGACGTGCTGTATAGATATAGGCTACGTAACGTATGGAGCAACAAAAAAAAAAAATTAAACCTGATGAAACTGCACAAAATTTATTTTGGAAATCTTGAATAAATAAATTATTTACAAAGCATTTTTATTAAAAGACTCATTCAATGACAGTGAGTATTTACTGCTTTAGTAGCGTACTAGAACGACAAACTCTTACTTACGAAAATAGTATAAAAAGATACTAAACTGAAACAAAGCTATAATGTGAAACATTGAATCTCACGTCAGCTACAAGTTTTTCAAAGTATGGAGTCCTGTTTGACGATGGAGTTTATGTGTTCTGAACGTTCGTCAGTTAAGTTTACTGATAGCGCCGCTGGAGCCAAGCCCAGACCTGTCACTTTGTCGCAATCATTCCCATCACTAGCAAGTTTCATAGCACAAGTCTGTTTTAACGTAACTTTCGGAGAGACTGCTAACAAGTCAAATAATTTTAAAATGATATCCAGATTTACTGTCGTAATAGATTCATCTGAAAAAATGATAGAATTATATCAAAAAGGGTGTGGAACTCATTATTCTTCAGATTCTCCCGCGAACGGCGCTGAGAAACGTAACGGGCTGCATCTGGCCCCGCGGGCCGTACGTTGTTCACCTCTGTAGACTATAGATCGTGGGGGTCCCGGGTTCGATTCCGGACCGGATCGGATTTCGTTCACTCGGGGTCTGTGTGTTCTCATCATCACCATTCCACCATCATCGACCCGCAAGTCGCCCAAGTGGCGTCAAATAGAAAAGACTCGCACCAGGCGGCCGAACAACCCTAAATGCCTTCTCGCGGTCAATAATGCTATACAACCGTCATGCGTGCTGTTTTGCTACCCAACTCGCACCGAATTTTCAAATAATGGCTCTGAACACTATGGGACTCAACTTCTGAGGTCATTAGCCCCCTAGAACTTAGAACTAGTTAAACCTAAATAATCTAAGGACATCACACACATCCATGCCCGAGACAGGATTCGAACCTGCGACCGTAGCGGTCTCGCGGTTCCAGACTGCAGCGCCTAGAACAGCACGGCCACTTCGGCCGGCGCACAGAATTTTCGAAAACCTATTCAGTACTGATTTCCTGCAGACGAGATCTGGACATTTCTGGAAACAACCTATCCAGTCGTTGAGGTCAATCGACGACCGCCAAAAATCATTTCTTCGAACTTGTTGACCATGTCGTCAGCCACGATTGAGGGACACCCGCTTCAAAAAATGGTTCAAATGGCTCTGAGCACTATGGGACTTAACTGCTGAGGTCATCAGTCCCCTAGAACTTAGAACTAACTTGAACCTAACTAAACTAAGGGCATCACACACATTCATGCCCGAGGCAGGATTCGAACCTAACTTAAACCTAACTAAACTAAGGACATCACACACATCCATGCCCGAGGCAGGATT
Organism: Schistocerca serialis cubense; assembly: GCF_023864345.2. Taxonomy (NCBI): domain Eukaryota; kingdom Metazoa; phylum Arthropoda; class Insecta; order Orthoptera; family Acrididae; genus Schistocerca; species Schistocerca serialis. The sequence goes on from NC_064644.1 coordinate 586,196,425, forward strand.
CGAACCTGCGACCGTAGCGGTCTCGCGGTTCCAGACTGCAGCGCCTAGAACCGCTCGGCCACTCCGGCCGGCACACCCGCTCCTTTGTCCATCATGAAAATTCGTTCTGCAAGCGTTACATCCACTATTCCATTCCACTTGTACACGTTAGTGCGATTCATCATACCCGCTCTGTAAACAGTTTCGATTTCGTTAAAAATGCATAACGGCGCGTCTCCCTTTACAAGTACTTACCGGATTACGCTCCTCATCTCGCAGCTGGCGGAATTCGGAATAGACACACTCATTTCGACCCGGCACTGCAACAAGAGTTAACCGGACCGAGACAAACGAGTGTGTTTTGTATCCCGCCTGGATAGACGGCGCGTGGGTCTGCTCCTGTGAACTGCTTCTGTAATACAGACCGAGAGTGAAGGAAGCGAGTAGGAGCTGGAGAGGTACTGCATGTAACTAACACATTTTTTCAAAATTTCAAATCTGTGTGAAATCTTATGGGACTTAACTGCTAAATTATCCTAAGGACAAACACACACACCCATCCCCGAGGGAGGACTCGAACCTCCGCCAGGACCAGCCGCACAGTCCATGACTGCAGCGCCCGCGACCACTCGGCTAATCCCGCGCGGCCTAACCCTTTTTTTACTACAGTAAAAAAACACAACTAAATAATAAAGGCGTACATAACTTGGCTAGGATGAGCACATAGGTGTGAAGCCGTAGTCCATGCCGGATCAAAGTCTCAATAGCAAATTAACCCACTCGGTAGACGAAGCGATCTTTCCAGACCATCTGCTCTTGATGAAATGCGCAGAAATCAAGACGGCACGCCGGCCGCTTTGGCCGAGAGGTTCTAGGCGCTTCAGTGTGGAACCGCGCGACCGCTACGGTCGCAGGTTCGAATGCTCCCTCGGGCCTAGATGTGTGTGATGTCCTTAGGTTAGTTAGGTTTAAGTAGTTCTAAGTTCTAGGGGACTGATGACCTCAGATGTTAAGTCCCGTAGTGCTCAGAGCCATTTGAGCCAAGACGGCACTCGCTGAGCTACACAGTGTCGACCAGAGGGCGCTGTGGTCTGCGTAGTCAGTCTTCTCTCGTAGTGCCAACTTACGAGGGCGTGCATCTATGTTGTGGCATCGTAACTATCGACGCCACACTGTGCATCCCGCCGGCAATGTCTTGTCGTTGTCGAAAGCAAATCCAGTCAATGTTCGAAGGTTCAGTATTCTACGTTTCGGGAAATGCTTCGTAAGCCGAGGTTCCGGGTTAAGGTCCTGATCAAGCACAACGGTTTTTTATAAATACTGCGAAGCCTTATTCTCATTACAATGTTATTTTATCCTTCGTAGTCTCCTGACCAAATAGTCTCCGGACCAAGGCCGTAAGAATTGTGTAGTGCGGCATTATTTCTGCCAAACGAGAGAGGAAAATGGCGCATCAGCGCATCCTTACAGCATTTGCGCCGCACAGCTGAGCCGCTACGTGACGCGTCTCTGCGGTAGAGCATTTGCGGGCGGACGCTTTTAACGGCAAGCAGCTGCGGGCGGCCGTATGCGAAACGCGCTGCGCACAAAGACGCCGAACAGAGCTGAGGCGCTTCTGTCGAGTTTCAGAAACGGCGCGTCTTTCCTTGTCCCACCTGTAGCGTCGCTTTGGCTGCCTTCTTCTCCGCTAGCCATTATTTCTGTAAACAGGAGCGTTCCTGCGAGATGACGTCAGAACTGTAAGCGCACAGTGAAGTCTCACTTTAGTGCCCTTTTGTTTGCAAGACAGAAGCAAGGCATCCACTCATCTACTGAAAGCATCTTTCTATAATTACAAGACTGCTAAAACATCTCGGTCTGGGAAGGAGACGATATTGAATAAATAACATTTTGTTTTCGTTGTATTGTTACATCTGCACAATAACGTAAGTCTACATTCACAGGTATATCCGGATAACCTAACCTAACCTAACCTAACCAACCACTGTAAATTGGATGGCACAGCGTGCTTGCCGTTCTACCATGTACACTGGTGTGAAAAATCTAAAGACGAAAGTAATTTTGGCATGATGTGACAGTGGCAATAACATACAAAAAACTAAACCCCTCCCGAACAAGTCATGAAGGCCCAATGGTACCTACCGGCCGCCGTGTCATCCTCAGCGGACAGGCGTCACTGGATGCGGATAGGGAGGGACGAGTGGTCAGCACACCGCTCTCCCAGCCGTATGTCAGTTTCCGAGACCGGAGCGGCTACTTCTCAGTCAAGTAGCTCCTCAGTTTGCCTCACAAGGGCAGAGTGCACCCCGCTTGCCAACAGCACTCGGCAGACCGCATGGTCACCAATCCGACTGCTAGCCCCGCCCGACAGCGCTTAGCTTCGGTGATGTGACGGGAACCGATGTTACCACTGCGGCGAGGCCGTTGACTGTGCCAATAACATAGATCGATGAAAATGAAGCTGTACACAGAATGATACTACTGTATAGTGCAGAAGGTAACTGAAAGAAATACGCAATAAGAGGAGCAGAAATAACACTTTTATTAAAATACAATAACTACAACGAATAGAACGAAAAACCAGTCCAAGTTGCATATTTCGTTTTTCATTCGATGACTAGTTTCGGGCCGAGACCCATTTTCAAATCAACATAAAAAAGTGGGAAATGGCGTTTCCAAAGATGTCAAAAAATGTATTATTTGTATGCAGTGAAAATGGGTCTCGACCCGAAACCAGTCATCGAATGAAAAATTAATATATTTGCAACTTGGACTGGTTTTTCGTTCTATTGATTAACATAAGGTGCTGTCCCAAATTACTCCAGCATGCTGGAAGTTCGTAATTACAAGGAGCAGGAGGGACATAGTTCTTACTCGGCTGTTCGATGACCAAGAACAGCAATGCAAGCTTTGCAACGTACTGACGTGGCGTCCACAAGGTTCGTAGTGAGTTCTTGATGTGAGGCATTCCATTCCTCGACCACCGTGGTCCACTACAGCTGTATATTCTATGTTGCATGTACACGTGCCGCAATACATCGTCCCCAACACATGTCACACGTGCCCGATGGGGTTTGAGTCGAGGGAATGGGCAGTCCAGTCCATTCGCCGAATATCCTCTGGCTCCAAGAGATGTTCCACCTGCGCTGTTCGAAACAGTCCCGGATTGTCATCCATAAAAATATCCGTAGCTGAGTGGTCAGCGCGACAGAACGTCAATCCTAAGGGCCCGGGTTCGATTCCCGGCTGGATCGGAGATTTTCTCCGCTCAGGGACTGGATGTTGTGTTGTCCTAATCATCTTCATTTCATCCCCATCAACGAGCAAGTCGCCGAAGTGGCGTCAAATCGAAAGACTTGCACCCGGCGAACGGTCTGCCCGACGGCAGGCCCTAGACACATGACGGAAAAAGAAAAATCCCTAATAATGAAGTCAGCATCGAATGCACCGCTGAGTAGACGCACAAGGCGAACGAGTACAGTGTGGCAATGACGTCGACCAGTGTGTTCCGTGTTCAAAGACTTGGAGGTCAGTACACGCAACGAACTTTATGTCTCGCCACACCATAAGAATGTTCCTGGTTGTATTACTTGTTCCCCCATCTCGGCATATGAAGTTACGTCCAGCATTGTCCAGCATGATCGTTTTGGTACTCTGGGAGCTATGGTGTGGGTAGGCATAACGTTTGACGTGTGTACTGACCCCTAAATCTTTGACCACGGTACATTCACCGATCAACGTTATTGCGATACTATACTCGTTTCCCATGTGCGTCTAATCAGGGGTGCGTTCGGCTCAGACTTCGCTTTTATGGACAACAATGCGCGACGGCAGCAGGCAGCGCATCCGGCGGAACGTCTTCTAACCAAACTGCGTGCCAATGGAATATCGCCTCAGTTGTGCGACTGGATTCGTGATTTCCCGTCAGAAAGATCACAGTTCGTAGTAATAGACGCAAACTCATGGAATAAAACAGAATTAATATCCGGCGTTCCCCAAGGAAGTGTTGTAGGCCCTCTATTGTTCCCGGTCTATACTAACGACGTAAGAGACAATCATAGTAGCCCTCTTACTTTGTTTGCAGATGATGCTGTGATATACCGTCTTGTAAAGTCATCAGACAACTGCAAAATGATTTAGATATCTGTATGATGCAAAAAGTGGCGACTGAATCAGAATAAAAAAAAGTGTGAAGTTATTCACGTGAATAGTAAAAGAAATATGCTAAATTTCGATTACACGATTAGTCACACAAATCTGAAGGCTGTAAATTCAGCTAAATACTTAGGGATTACAGTTACAAATAACCTAAATTGACACGATCACATTGATAATGTTGTGGGTAGAGAAAACCAAAGACTGCGATTCATTGGCAGAACACTTAGAAGGTGCAACAGCTCTACTAAAGAGATTGCTTACACCACGCTTGTCCGCCCTATTCTGGAGTATTGCTGTGCGGTGTGGGATCCGCATCAGGTGGGACTGACGTGTGACATCGAAAAACTTGAAGCAAGGGCAGTTCATTTTGTGTTATCGTGAAGATAGAGATAGTGTAACAGAAATGATACGTGAATAGGAGCGGCAATCATTAAAAAAAAGGCGGTTTTCGTTACGACCGGATCTTCTCAAATGGTTCAAATGGCTCTGAGCACTATGCGACTTAACTTCTGACGTCATCAGTCGCCTAGAACTTAGAACTAATTAAACCTAACTAACCTAAGGACATCACACACATCCGTGCCCGAGGCAGGATTCGAACCTGCGACCGTAGCGGTCGCTCGGTTCCAGACTGTAGCGCCTAGAACCGCACGGACACTCCGGCCGGCGAAGCTCCTCATGAAATAACCAGTTTTCTCCTCCGACTGCGAAAATATTATGTTGGCACCCACAATAAAATAAGAGAAATCAGGGCTCTCACATAAAAATTTAAGTGCTCGTTTTTCCTCCGTGCCGTTCGAGAGTGAAACGGTAGAGAGACAGCTTGAAGGTGGTTCATTGAATCCTCTGTGAGGCACTTTATCGTGAATAGCAGAGTAATCACGTAGGTGTAGATGTAGACAGGGTATTCGGCGAGTGGACTGGGCTACCCGTTCCCCCGAACCCTCACCGAGCACGTGCGAACGTGTGGAATGCGTTTCGGAGCCGCATTGCAGCACGTCTGCCTGAACCAGAGACCGTCGGGCAGGTGTCAGCCGCGCTGGGGGAGGAACCGTGAACCGCGGGAACCGTCACGGTGAGACGTTGCAGAGCGTGCGTTACCGCCCATGGTGATCGCACAACCTGTTAACAACCGTACCTCACCTTAAAAAAGGGGACATTCATAAACTGCGGGGACTTCAGTGTAACTACTGTCATTCAACAAAAAATGTCGTGTCATGTCATGTCTTGTGCCCTATACTGCAGCAGTTCCTTGTAAATATGGTCCCAGTTACTTTCAGCGATTTCTCTTGTCAGTGAGAGATCATGCGAAAGTTAGTTTGGTTCTTAAGTTTTGCACGCTGGTGTTGCAAGGCTTGCACTCTTTCCCTTCGCCATAGCAATGACTGTATAAATGCGTGTGTGCAAGCGCAAAGCAATCTACTCTACTGCCCATTAAAATTGCTACACCACGAAGATGACGTGCTACAGACGCGAAATTTAACTGACAGGAAGACGATACTGTGATATGCAAATGATTAGCTTTTCAGAGCATTCACATAAGGTTGGCGCCGGTGGCGACACCTACAACGTGCTGACCTGAGGAAAGTTTCCATCCGATTTCTCATACACAAACAGCAGTTGACCGGCGTTGCATCGTGAAACGTTGTTGTGATGCCTTGTGTAAGGAGGAGAAATGCATACCATCACGTTTTCGACTTTGATAAAGGTCGGATTGTAGCCTATCGCGATTGCGGTTTATCGTATCGCGACATTGTTGCTCGCGTTGGTCGAGATGCAATGACTGTTAGCAGAATATGGAATCGGTGGGTTCAGTAGGGTAATACGGAACGCTATGCTGGATCCCAAAGGCCTCGTAACACTAGCAGTCGAGATGACAGGCATCTTATCCGCATGGCTCTAACGGATCGTGCAACCACGTCTCGATCACTGAGTCAACAGATGGGGACGTTTGCAAGACAACAACCATCTGCACGAACAGTTCGACGACGTTAGCAGCAGCATGGACTATCAGCTCGGAGACCGTGGGCGCGGTTACCCTTGACGCTGCATCACAGACAGGAGCGCCTGCGATGGTGTACTCGATGACGAACCTGGTTGCACGAATGGCAAAACGTCATTTCTTCGCATCAATCCAGATTATGTTTACAGCATCATGATGGTCGCATCCGTGTTTGGCCACATCGCGGTGAACGCACATTGCAAGCGTGTATTCGTCATCGCCATACTGGCGTATCACCCGGCTTGATGGTACGGGGTGCCATTGGTTACACGTCTCGGTCACCTCTTGTTCGCATTGACGGCACTTTCAACAGTGGACGTTACATTTCAGATGTGTTACGACCCGTGGCTCTGCCCTTCATTTGATCCCTACATTTCACTAGGATAATGCACGACCGCATGTTCCAGGTCCTGTACGGGCCTTTCTGGATACAGAAAATGTTCGACTGCTGCCCTGGCCAGCATGTTCTCCAGATCTTCCTGCAGTTGAAAATGTCTGATCAATGGTGGCCGAGCAACCGGCTCGTCACAAACGCCAGTCACTACTGTTGATGAACTGTGGTATCGTGTTGAAGCTGCATGGGCGGCTGTACCTGTACACGCCATCCAAGCTCTGTTTGAGTCAATGCCCAGGCGTATCAAGGCCGTTATTATGGCTAGAGGTAGTTGTTCTGGGTACTGATTTCTCGGAATTTATGCACCCAAATTGCGTGTAAACGTAATCACATGTCAGTTCTAGTATAATATATTTCTCCAATGAATACCCGTTTATCATCTGCATTTCTTCTTGGTGTATCAGTTTTAATGGCCAGTAGTGTAGTTTCGTCTTCTTGCTTCCTACGCGGTGTAGTATGTTCCTAGATACATTCGTTCTTGAAAGCTTGAAAACAGGCTTTCGCTGAACATTTTCGAGCGTCTGCCAGTATAGGTTCGTCAGAACTTCCGAGATGCCCTGTCATGGGTCAAAATGACCCGCCCCTATTCGTGCTGCTTTTCTCTCTATACGTTCAAGATGCCCTGTCAATCACACTTACTCAAGATCTATTCTAGCATGGGTCGCATTACAATTTTGTATCTCCTGTGTCGACTGGTTTCCGGTTATCCTAGCAGCGAACCAAAGTCTGCCACCTGCTTTATCTACACTGGTGTCTAAAATTAAAGCAACAAACCCCAATTTCCGCGTTCTGTAACTGATTCTCTACATAATCGTACAAACTGTCAACAGATGTCCGTACGATCGTGTTGTGCGTGGATGGTGGAATTCCAGTCGACGAACAACTACGCCAACGATGACGTCAGGGAATCCATATAAGACGGGGTAGTACTTGCAGAGTAGTTCGTCACCCACAGTTGGTGTGCACTCAGTCACAAAACGGTGCAGTATGGCGCAGAGAAGGCGCCTTCCAGACTCTCTGTGGTGAAGGGCCATAGGAAGAATAGAAGCAGGACAGTCGCTAGCTGATGTGGCCCGATGGCTTAATCTCATTCGTTCTGTTGTTTCTCGGGTGTGGCGACAGTTTATAGAGACGGAACCGTATTCCGAAGACCAGGGCAGGGCCGAGACCATTTGTGACATCAGGAAGAGAGGACCGTTATTTGGTTGTAAGGGCACGTCAGTACCGCCTTACTACTGCATGGCAACTGGCATCTGACCGCGCAGCATACACCGGACGTGTTGTGTCAAGGCAAGCGGTGTACAGAAGCCTTGCTGTCGGAGACGCTTCTTCACAGAAGGGAACGTCTAGAATATGTGAATCTTCAGCATGCCACCTGGACGACCGAACAGTGGGCCAATGTTCTTTGCACAGATGGATCCCGATTTGGTCTAGAGAGTGATTTTCGACGGATTCGCATCTGGAGGGAACGTGGAACTCGATTTCTGGACCCAAACACCGTGGAAAGAGATCCATATCGAGGAGGATCCCTACTGGTGCAGGGAAAAATTATGTTAACGAACACCTCTTCACAAAATTGTGCGGGTGAATCGGCAAGGTTTAACTGCTACCAGGTATCGTGACGAGATCTTGGGACCTCATGTGCTGTTGTTGAGAAGTGGTACTGATAGACCTCGTACAGCACAGGTGACATATTTTCTTGGAAACGGAAGATATTACACCCATGGGGTGGCGTGCTCGCTCTCCCGATTTGAATCGCATAATGTCTAGGATGATACTCTAGGACGCACTAGGGAGACGGGTTCCATTACGTCAGCTTCCACCAAGCGCTCTCCAAGACTTGCGAGCAGGTCTGCAGGAGGAACTGGCGTTATTGCCTCAACATGAGGTTGATAACATCATTCACAGCATACCCTGCCGCTGTCATACCTGTATTGCTGCCAGATGTGGTCATACTCCTTTCTGAGCATATTAACCAGTTGTCAGGACGTGTGTGCAAAACCGTTGAGTTGGAAAAAACGAAGTACTTTTTTGTCTGCCTTTATGCACGTTGCAGTTGTTTACTTTCTGTATTCTTTACATTGTTTCTACTTCATTGCGTATACTATATTGCGGCAAAATAAACGGAGCCTTACAAATTTCCGTTTATGGCTTTAATTTTGGACACCAGTGTATGACTGAGGCTATGTAATGATTCCATTTCATTGTTACATCAGGGTTTTTGAATGAGTTGACTAATTACAAGTGTGACTCAGTGATTTATACTTTCACGCTGAATTTTAATCGCACTTCTAAACCTTGAATTCTGGGAAGAGGGGGATGGGGTACAGAGGGCGGGTGATTGGAACGCACAAGACGGATAGTTTCAAGGAATTTTATGTTGAAGGCGAAAGTGTCTGTTAAGTTGAATTTAAAAGGAACAAAATGTTTTCAGTCGCACAGAGATCGATTACGCGCTTGCTTATATTTTTAAAGATCACTACGTTCGACAGGGGATGCCACGACGTTTAGAACACGGATTTACTGTAAACTTCGTACACTCGTAGTACTCCATGTGGACAACAAAATGTGGAAGCAGTGGCGCGTACTTCTCAAGCGTTACTGAGAAAATCGCAAAATAATTTCGGTCGTCAAATATATATTTGTGCATGGCCATTTTTTAACCATGAAGCGGGTGCAGCCGCGTGGTGTCGGCATGGTAGCTCAGCGTGTTCGGTCAGAGCGTTAGCTTCCCTTTCTAATAAAGAATACTGAGCGAACGGAAGAACGAACAAACTGAACGAGTGTCATCGGACGTCCACCCTGAACAAATCAAACGAACAACATAGGATAATCTTTTTTTATTTTTTTTTTGATAAAAGTGGTTGGTGTTCAAGCCGCTGGATTGCTGGATCGAGTTCCGTTCGTCAGTTTTTTTTATTTTCAACACAGTCATTTTCTTTACTATTTATATTACAATTGACATAATGGGAAAAATACGTGTAATCGGATGAACTTTTATTAAATTTACAATGTTATTTGGCAGTCTACTAATTTTTAGTATTAGAAATAACATAACATTCGTAACTATCGACTAGTAAACGACCAAGCGTATAAAGTGATACTGAAACTGTATTCTTGTCCGTGTCTTCAAAACTGTTCGTATTTAATCGAAAGAGAACGAGAAATTGCTACTCGGAAGACGCTATTAAAATACACTTGATACTGCATAACCAATTATCAGCACTGGTTCTTAAGGAAACACTGCGTTATGCATGGTTTCCTTCCAAACTATCATCTGAAAGAGAGGTTTTTGAAAATGTTAACGAGGTTTGTTTTTCCACTAAAAACGTCAAATGACGTTGCGTGTGCGGAAACTTAGCATTTATTCAATGCAGCTGGTGCCGTTTAACTTTATGTTTTCCATGTTTTTACGAAAAATACCATCCTGCAACTTGTACTCGTAATTTCGAAAGCGACGATTAATTGTACATCTTTCGAAAGCCGTCTGTGCCTGTCAGAACTTAAGGAGGTAACAAGTCGTCTCGGACTCCTTCCAGGTATTCGGGATTTCTCAAATCACGGACAAGCACACATTTTCAGTATCACTTTATGCGTTTGGTCGTTTACTAGCCGATAGTTATGAATATTACATTATTTCTGATAGTAAAAACATTGTAAATTTAATAAAAGTTCATCCGATTACACGTATTTTCACCATTGTATCTATTGTAATATAAATAATAAAGAAACTTACTGTGTTCAAAATAAAGATAAAAAAACCCTGACGAACGGAACTCGATCCAGCGATCCAGTGGCTTGAACGCCAACCACTAAAAAAAAAAAAAAAATTGTTCTACATTGTTCGCTGAATTTGTTCAGGGCGGAAGTTCGATGACCCGTTCACGCAGTTTTTTTTATTATAAAGGGTAGCTAAAGCCGTCGGCACACGGATCGTGCAGTCGAACGTTAACGTTGAGCGTGCCAAGTTCAACGTGCTGCTGAACGCTCAGGAACGATACCACTTGTGCATACGGCACGTGGGCCCCAACGTGGTATACGCGATCGCAGCGCACTCCAGCGGCAGTTGAGGGATGTTTCTAGTTCGTAAATCACACTGTTTACTCATTGGGCGCGCGTAAAATTCCCACGTTAGCTCCATTGAAACGCACATTTCCTCCATCGTCCACGAAAAGGAAAGTACCATGTCCAATCAATGAGGACACAGGCTAATAAAAGTTCCACTACTAATAGTGCGGTACAAATTTGTAATACTTCTCCGCATAAGATAAATATTATTTCATCATTCCCACATTTTAGTAAAACCCGAAGGTCAGTCTTACTTGATCAGTGTTCCTACCCAGTAGCAGAATCTTTGCAACATGTGAATTACGAAGCGTAAAAGAAAAAAAGGGGCAAAATATCTTTATACAAGTAGCGGAAGCTGTCCTGTAGATTAAGCCAATCGAACAGTCACCCCTCAAAAAAAGGTGAACTTGTATTTACATAACATCAAATATTATAGCATATACTTTATTATTAGTTTAATATAAGTATCAGAACATAATAAAAACGCGAATGTTAGGGAAAAAATATGGGAGTGTTACGACGCGAACCACCGCCCCAAAGAAAATTCATTACAAAACAGCGACGCTACAGATCACGCTAAACGATCAAACCAGCTCTTTTGCTTAATCATTATGTCTTACCCCATGCTAAAAACGTTAATAGTAGATAATTATGATACTAATTAAAATTTAATTATAACAAATTGCACCAAGAACAATGCGTTTTGGGTGGATCTTCAGTGTGTCGCTGCCTTCAAATAGCCTACTCTCATAATGCGCAAGTTACATTAATTCTTTTGCCACGAATATGATGTTTCTCATTATTTTATTGGAACGAATCACACAACTAACAGTGGGTTTTCCACTGATTCTCAATTTGCTGGTGCTCAGAAACGGCATATATACTTTTAGGCTTGAGATGAACGCCAATATGGCGCCTCACAACTCTGTACTGAAGGGAGACGGCGTGCATGTGACGTAGGTGGCGTTGTGCCACCTCATTGGTCAACGCTCAGACGCACGCTCAGAATATCTGACATGCCAGACATTGCTCTGCACGTTCGGAAAGACTCCCAAACGTGCTATTCCACGCTATGACGTCAGAAAGTCGGCACGCTCAACGCTCAGCGTTCGGATGCACGGTCCGTGTGCCGACGGCTTTAGGTTCTGACCGAACACGCTGAGCTACCGTGCCGGCACCACTCGGCTGCAGCCGCTTCGTGGTTAAAATGGCCACGCAGACATATATATATATATATATATATATATATATATATATATATATTTGACGACCGAAATTATCTTGCGATTTTCTCAGTAACGCTTGAGAAGTACGCGCCACTGCTTACACATTTTGTTGTCCTCATGGAGTACTACGAGTGTACGAAGTTTGCAGTAAATCCGCGTTCCAAACGTCGTGGCCTCCGGTTGTGAGTCAAGGCAAAGCAACGGCGGCCGAGGCACCTGATACGGCTGCCTCCCAGGTCTGGCTGTGACCGGCTGAGTAACTGGCTAAGCCCCGCGATCCGTTGGCACACCGAGTCGGAGATAAAATGAGACGACAAGTCCGCGAACCGCCGCCTTGCGTTCGCCCGCGCCGCTCCACCTCGCTAGCTGCTGCTGCTGCTATGTCTGTGCTGCCGCTGTGTACGCCGTTCCTCGACTTTGATGTGCGCCGCGCGAGCAGAGCTGGGACTACGTCGGCAGGCGACGCTCGACTTCTTCTTACTGCTGCCTTCAGCGCCGGAGCGCCCCGAGGTAAGGCGTTCCCTACCGTGAGACACACTGCAGACTGAAGCCGACCTCTGTCACTGACTGCAGGCCGATCATTAGCGCCTGATGCTGCTGTCTACGGCAAAGTAAACAGGCGCAACAACGTCACGTTAATACCGCGAAACATTATTCTACATCTACATGATTACTCTGCAATTCACATTTAAGTGCTTGGCAGAGGGTTCATCGAACCACAATCATACTATCTCTCTACCATTCCACTCCCGAACAGCGCGCGGGAAAAACGAACACCTAAACCTTTCTGTTCGAGCTCTGATTTCTCTTTTTTTTATTTTGATGATCATTCCTACCTATGTAGGTTGGGCTCAAGAAAATATTTTCGCATTCGGAAGAGAAAGTTGGTGACTGAAATTTCGTAAATAGATCTCGCCGCGACGAAAAACGTCTTTGCTTTAATGGCTTCCATCCCAACTCGCGTATCATATCTGCCACACTCTCTCCCCTATTACGTGATAATACAAAACGAGCTGCCCTTTTTTGCACCCTTTCGATGTCCTCCGTCAATCCCACCTGGTAAGGATCCCACACCGCGCAGCAATATTCTAACAGAGGACGAACGAGTGTAGTGTAAGCTGTCTCTTTAGTGGACTTGTTGCATCTTCTAAGTGTCCTGCCAATGAAACGCATCCTTTGGCCCGCCTTCCCCACAATATTATCTATGTGGTCTTTCCAACTGAAGTTGTTCGTAATTTTAACACCCAGGTACTTAGTCGAATTGACAGCCTTGAGAATTCTACTTTTTATCGAGTAATCGAATTCCAACGGATTTCTTTTGGAATTCATGTGGATCACCTCACACTTTTCGTTATTTAGCGTCAACTGCCACCTGCCACACCGTACAGCAATCTTTTCTAAATCGTTTTGCAACTGATACTGGTCTTCGTATGACCTTACTAGACGGTAAATTACAGCATCATCTGCGAGCGAACAACCTAAGAGAACTGCTCAGATTCTCACCCAGGTCATTTATATAGATCAGGAACAGTAGAGGTCCCAGGACGCTTCCCTGGGGAACACCTGATATCACTTCAGTTTTACTCGATGATTTGCCGTCTATTACTACGAACTGCGACCTGCCTGGCAGGAAATCACGAATCCAGTCGCACAACTGAGACGATACCCCATAGGCCCGCAGCTTGATTAGAAGTCGCTTGTGAGCAACGGTGTCAAAAGCTTTCCGGAAATCTAGAAATACGGAATCAACTTGAGATCCCCTGCCGATAGCCGCCATCAGTCTTCTGAATGGTTTTTTGCGGGCCGCCTCGAATTTCTATCCTGTGCCAACCTCTTCATCTCGGAATAGCACTTGCAAATTACGCCTTCAATCATTTGATAGATGTATTCCAATCTCTGTCTTCCTCTAAAGTTTTTGCCCCCCTACAGCTCCCCCTAGTACCATGGAAGGTATTCCGTCGCGTCTTAACTGATTTCCTACCATCCTGTACCTTATCCTTGTCAGTGTTTTCCATATACTCCTTTCCTCACCAATTCTGCGGAGAACCTCCTCATTCCTTGCCCTATTAATCCACTTAATTTTCAACATCCTTCCCTAGCACCACATCTCAAATGCTTCGAGACTCTTACCGAACGACGTGGCGCAGCAGTTAGCACACTGGACTCGCATTCGGGAGGTCGACCGTTCCAACCCGCGTCCGGCCATCTCGATTTAGGTTTTCCGTGCTTTCCCTAAAATCGGTTCAGGCAAATGCCGGGATGGTTCCTTTGAATTCGATGGGGTTGATGACCTCGCTGTTTGGTCCCCTCCCCCCGAATCAACTAACGATCCACTTTCAAGCCTCTTCTTTTCCCGTTTTCCCACAGTCCCTGTTTCACTACGGTACAATGTGCTGCTCCAAACGTAAATTATTATAAATTTCTTCTTCAAATTAAGGTCTAAGTTTGATACTAGTAGACTTCTCTTGGCCAGGAATATCCTTTTTGCCATTGCTAGTGTGCTTTTTATGTCCTTCTTCCTCCGTTCGTCATGGGTTATTATGCTGCCTAGGTAGCAGAGTTCCTTAAAGGGGGGGGGGGGGGGGGGTAGAACGTCAAACGGGCCGACTTGGAGCAGGAGAGGCATCACAGGACATTTTAATTTCCAGTGTCTATACTTTTACAAATAAATTCATAAAACTTTGTCAGCATCACCTTGAAGGATTCGGGATTCACCCTCATTGCAGTGGAAGTTCTAAAACATAACAAAATACAATTTTTTTACGTGTGAAATTTCATCATTTCTTCACTTACTAATTGCATTTGTTGCTATAGGTACACTTTTCTTCATAAGTTAGAGAGATTCTTCGATGAATTTTGCACAGCATGCATACCATTCTTATAAGTGTATGAAACTATAGAATTTATTTAATTTATGAAAAAACGAATGAACTGTTATATTTTAAACTTCATGTTTAGGAAAAACACAAATTTTATAATTAATTACATCAATTTTTCCACAGTTTTTAATAGATTTCGAAAATTCTCGAGTTTCATACACCTTTAAGTATGGTTTGTATGCTGTGCACAATTCATCGAAGTATCTCTCTTACTTATGAAGAAAAGTGTACCTAAAGCAACAAATACTGTCATTAGTAAGTGAAAAAAATGATGAAACTTCACACGTAAAAAAAATTATTTCGTTATGTTTTCTAACTTCCACTGCTATGAGTGTGAATTCTGAATCCTTCCTGGTCATGCTGACAAAGTTTTATGAATTTTTTTGTAAGAGTATAGACAGTGGAAATTAAAATGTCCTGTGGTGCCTCTCCTGCTCCAAGTCGGTCCGTTTGACGTCCTACCCCCCTTAACTTCATCAACTTAGTGATCACCAATCACGATGTTAAGTTTCTCTCTGTTCTGATGTCTGCTACTTCTCATTGCTTTCGTCTTTCTTGCATTTACTCTCAATTCATATTATGTACTCATTAGACTGTTTATTCCATTCAGCAGACCCTGTAATTCTTCTTCACGTTCATTGAGGATAGCAATATCATAAGCGAATCTTATCACTGATATCCTTTCCCCTTGAATTTTAATTCCGCTCTTGAACCTTTCTTTTAGTTCCATCATTGCTTCCTCGATGCACAGAATCAACAGTACTGATGACTGACTTACATTCTTGTCTTCCACCCTTTTGAATCCGAGCACTTCGTTTTGGTGTTCCACTCTTATTATTCCCTATTGGCTCTTTTACATATTGTAAGTAGCCTGTCTGTATGTTGCAAGCGCTAAAGACTGTGTTAATATCGCTATCAGCTCTCTGCGTCATCGGGAAGAGATTCTGTGGTTGGATTGACTAGCAGTTAAGGATGGATAGAGAAGTGTACTGACATGTTTCTTCTTAGTGGAGACACTGTGTTGGTAGGACACACGATGTAAAGTGAGGTGAAATTTCTTATAAGAAAAGATTCAAGTAAAGGTATGATAATGGATGTATGGTTGATATGTGAATAGTGGAATTATTGACAACTATATAATTTTTGGAACTGGATGTCACAAGAATAAGGTAAAATTTTCTAAATACATTGTTCGTTCTTCAATAAAATCTTTCTTTTGCTACCCAAAAGAATGGGGTTTCCACTATCGGGATTCGTGACTGAAATGAGTTTAGGCAATTAACAGAGTTGGAGGTAGTTTCATATTTATTTACTTTCATATTTTTTGGATTTGTATTATTGTCAGGATTTTTTGCAATTCGGG
The DNA here is from genome assembly GCF_023864345.2 of Schistocerca serialis cubense. Classification (NCBI taxonomy): domain Eukaryota; kingdom Metazoa; phylum Arthropoda; class Insecta; order Orthoptera; family Acrididae; genus Schistocerca; species Schistocerca serialis. The sequence goes on from NC_064644.1 coordinate 586,212,494, forward strand.
GCCATTCTTTTGTGTTAATTATTGGAAGCCATGTTGTCAACGTATTGCGTTGGGCTTGTATATTGTGGGTAATAAATGAATAGGTGAAGTCTGAGTTGTCTTTGTCAGGGAAAATTTTGTAGGTCAGGGTTTAAAACAAAAATAATTAAAGACTTAGTTTCAGTATTGTACATTAACCGTCTTTCTCTGCAGCCTACCTACCCTATTTTTCTCACAATTTCGAACATCTTGCTTTTTCTAGATCGACAAATGCAATGAACGTGTCTTGATTTTCCTTTACTCCTGCTTCCATTATCAACCGCAATGTCGCCGTGCCTTGTCAGGGTCCGTGCGGCTCCCCCCGTCGGAGGTTCGAGTCCTCCCTCGGGCATGGGTGTGTGTGTTGTCCTTAGCGTAGGTTAGTTTAAGTCAGATTAAGTAGTGTGTAAGCCTAGGGACCGATGACCTCAGCAGTTTGGTCCCATAGGTCTTACCACAAATTTCCAATTTCCACAACGTCAGAATTGCCTGTCTGTTGCCTTCACCTTTCCTAAAGCCAAACTGATTATCATCTAAGACATCTTCAGTTCTATTTTCTGTTCTTCTATGTACTATTGTTGTCAGCAACTTGGATGCGTGAGCTGTTAAGCTGATTGTGCGATAATTGTCGCACTCGTCGGCTCTTTCAATCTTCGGAATCGTGTGGTCGAGAGAAAGTACATGGTATATCGCTAGACTCACACATTCTACACACCAACGTGGATAGTCGTTTTGTTGCGACTTTCCCCAATGATTGTAGCAATTCTGATGGAATGTTATCTATACCTTGCGACTTACTTGATTTTAAGTATTCCAGAGCTCTTCTAAATTCTGATTCTCGTACTGGATCTCCTATCTCTTCTATATCGAGTCCTGTTTCTTCTTCTACCACGTCATCAGACTAATCCTCTCCCTCATAGAAGTCTTCAGTGTGTTATTTCCACCTATCCGCTGCATTTAATAATAGTATTCCCATTGCACTCTTAATGTTACCGCCCTTGCTTTTAGTTTCATCGGATATATATATATATATATATATATATATATATATATATATATATATATATATATATGCTGAGTCTCTCCTTCCAACAATCATTTCGTTTTCGATTTCTTCACTTTTTCATGCAGCCATTTGGCCTTAGCTTGTCTGCAGTTCCTGTTTATTTCATGGCTAAGTGACTTGTATTTCTGAATTTCCATGATCATTTTTGTACTGCCTTCTTTCATCGATTAACTGAAGTATTTCTTCTGTTACGCATTGTTTCTTCGCAGTCACCTTCTTTGTACCTATGCATTTCTTTCCAACTTCTGTGATTGCCCTTTTCAGAGATGCCCATTCATCTTCAGCTGTACCACCTACTAAGCTATTCCTTCATTTGTAGCCTCAGAGAACTTCAACCGTACCTCTTCACTCCTTACTACTTCCGTATCCCACTTCTTTGTGCATTGATTCTTCCTGACTAGTCTCTTAAGCTTCAGCCCACTCTTCATCACTACTATATTCTGATCTGAGTCTATATCTGCTTGTGGCTACGCTTTACAATCCAATATCTGATTTCGGAAAGTCTGTCTGACCATGATGTAATCTAACTGAAATCTTTCCGTGTCTCCCGGCTCTTTCCAAGTAAACTTTCTTCTCTTGTGATTCCTGTCGCAATTACTGCCTGAAATTTATTGCAGAACTCAGTTAATTTTTCTCCTTTCTCGTTCTTGGAACCAAGCCCATATTCTCCCGTAGCCACTTCTTTTACTCCTTCCCCTACATCCGTATTCCAATCGCCCATGACTATAGATTTTCATCTCCTTTTACGTTCTGAACACTTTCTCTTCATCTTCGAAATACAACGTCGGCACGTATACCTGCACTATCGTTATCGGCGTTGATTTACTGTCTATTCTGACGGGAACCACACTGTCACTGAACTATTGACAAAAACTCACTTTTTGCCCCACCTTCCTATTCATAACGAATCCTACTGCCGTTACACCATTTGCTGCCGCTGTTGATATCAACCAACCAGATATCTGTGCCTTCTTTCCATTGCACTTCGCTGATCCCCCACTATATCTAGACTGAGCCTTAGTATGCCGCTTTTCAGATTTTCTAGGTTCCCTACCCCGTTCAGCCTTCTGACATTCCACCCCCCGACTGGTAGAACCACATTGTGCGTCTGTAACGCAGTGGCTTCCAATGCCTTCTGCATCTTCTTGCCGTTTGAAACTTCCCCTTTGAAAAATTATGCATGACTGTGCTTAAACTGACACACAATATTTTTAGCGCAACGCAATCTGACTTTCAAAAATCCATACAAAAGAATGGCCCTGACTAACATTAACCTATACGTTTCACAAATCACTTACCTCACAAAATCTTCGTTACTCGAACTACTGCAATACAGCGAGCGCCACTACTGCCAGCTAAATAAAAGATTCAAACTACGGAAGGCACTAACTACTGATAGGCACAGTTAGCAAATGAAAGATTTTAATAGAGAACTAACAATGTATTTACCTTAATAGTCATAATATAGATAGCAGTTCATGACAAATTTTAAAACTCCGCCATTTCTCTCCCCACATCCACCACTGCTGGCGGCTCACCTCCAACTGCGCAACGCTACGCGCTGTTCGCATCCAGCTGCCCAACACTACAATGGCAGACAACAATGCAAACTAGCCACAGACTGCACACAGCACAGCCAGTGATTTTCATACAGAGCGCTACGTAACGTTGGCAATAAGAAAACATAAACAGCCTACTTACTCCATTGCACTTCGCTGATCCCCCACTATATCTAGACTGAGCCTTAGTATGCCGCTTTTCAGATTTTCTAGCTTCCCTACCCCGTTCAGCCTTCTGACATTCCACCCCCCGACTGGTAGAACCACATTGTGCGTCTGTAATGCAGTGGCTTCCAATGCCTTCTGCATCTTCTTGCCGTTGATCATTGCTAATTCTTCCGCCTTTAGAGGAATTTTCCCACTTCAAGGGCAAGAAAGTGCCCTGAACCGTATCTGTTCCTCCGCCCTCTTTGACAAGGCCGTTGGTGACTTCTTGTGCCGGAAATCTTCGGTTGCCACTGTTGATGATTTTTATTCACAATTTAAGCGGCGGCAGGGTTCGAACCCGGGGCCGAGGACCTTTTCTTTTTGTGTATCTCATTTTCTTTGTTACTGGTCGTTGCATGTGTTCGGGGCATCGCATGTCACCTGTTCAGATTCGTCGTTGATCCAGTCACTCGGTTTCTTATTACACAGGGCAGTTAGCCCTCTGACGGAACACGCTGAGCCACCGTACCGGCAACCTATAGACCACGGGTGCGTCCATAAAGGCCCTAGTTAGGCAAGAAAGGAGTCTATTTCTTGAAGTATGTCACATTTAGCTCAACTTGTACAGAAACCAGACAGCAGTTATAGGAGTTGTGGGACATGGAAGGGAAGTAGTGGTTGGAAAGAAACAGGCTTGTAGCCTATCCCTGATGTTATTCAGTATGCACATTGAACAAGCAGTAAAGGAAACCAAAGAAGTATTTAGAGTAGGAATTAAAGTTCAGAGAGAAAAAGTAAAAACTTTGAGGTTTCCCGATGACATTGTAATTCCGTTAGAGACAGAAAAGGACATGGAAAAGCAGTTGGACGGAATGGACAGTGTCCTGAAAGGAAGATACAAGATAAACACCAACAAAAGCAAAACAAGGATAATGGAATGCAGTGGAATAAATCAGATGATGCTAAGGGAATCAGATTAGGAAACGAGACACTTAAAGTAGTAGACGAGTTTTGCTATTTTAACATCAAAATGACTGATGATGGTCGAAGTAGAGAGAAATGTAGACTGTCAATGGCAAGGAAAGCGTTCCTGAATAAAAGAAATTTGTTAACATCGAATGTAGGTTTAAGCGTCACGAACTCTTTTCTGAAACTATTTGTAGGGACTGTAGCCATGTATGGAAGTGAAACATGGACGATAAACAATTTCGATAAGAAGAGAATAGAAGATCTGAAAAGTGGTGCTGCAGAAGAATGCTGAAGATTAGATGGGTAGATCACGTAACTAATTAGGAAGTACTGCATAGAACTGGAGAGACAAATTTGTGGCACAGCTTGGTTAAAAGAAGGGATCGATTGATAAGACACATTCTGAGGCATCAAGGGATCACCAATTTAGTATCGGAGGGACGTGTGCAAGGTAAACATCGTAGGAGGAGAACAAGAGATGAATACAGTAAGCAGATTCAGCAAGATGTAGGTTGCAGTAGTTATCCGGAGACGAAGAGGCTCGCACAGATGATGATGATGATTAGTGTTTTAGGGCGCACAACAACGAGGTTATCAGCTCCCGTTCCCAAAATAAATGTTGACGAGTGCAGCCAAGATCTGATAAAAAAGGATCAATTCAGAGCCGATCTTTGCGAGAATTGTAAATGCTCAAATTTCAAGATTGGACACAGCACATGAAAACAGGTAGATAAAACTAAAAATAAAATACCAGTACAAAACAGGTAAAAATAATTAACTGTGGCTGGGTGACAGCTTACAAATAATGGGTGACCAAAACACTTTACAGCACATTAAGATCTCAATCCCAATATTTTGGGAAGAAGTCCAGACATCATACAAAAACGTAAAACTCTAGCCACACTCGCCTCATTATTAGTTAAAATAGAGGGTAGGTCTGGTGGGAAACTTAAATCTTCCCTCAAAACCGCATATAAAACACACTCAGTTAAAATATGTCGTATCGACAGCTGTGTCCCACATGTCTGACACGTCGGTGGCTCCTCACGACGTAACAGAAAACCATGTGTCAACGGACAGTGTCCTATTCGAAGCCGTGTAAGGATTTCGTGGTCAGCCGGCCGAAGTGGCCGTGCGGTTAAAGGCGCTGCAGTCTGGAACCGCAAGACCGCTACGGTCGCAGGTTCGAATCCTGCCTCGGGCATGGATGTTTGTGATGTCCTTAGGTTAGTTAGGTTTAACTAGTTCTAAGTTCTAGGGGACTAATGACCTCAGTTGAACCATTTCGTGGTCGAGCGGCTGCTCATAAGGCACACATCACGCCGGTAAATGCCGAAAGACGCCTCGCTTGATGTAAGGAGCGTAAGCGTTGGATGACTGAACAATGGAAAAACGTTTTCTGGAGTGACGAATCACGGTACACAATGTGACGATCCGATGGCAGGGTGTGGGTAAGGAGAATGCCCGGTGAACGTCGTCCGCCAGCGTGTGTAGTGCCAACAGTAAAATTCGGAGGCGGTGGTATTGTGGTGTGGTCTCGTATTTTTGATGGAATGGGCTTGCACCCCTTGTCGTTTTGCGTGGCACTACCACAGCAACGGTCAGTGCAAACGTAGTTGCCGCTGCCAACCCACCGCGTGGTGAAGTTACGCCGGGGCTGGACTTCAGTTAAGTAGTTTTAATTCGACCTGGTACCACGATACTATAGGTTTTAATTTTTAATGTTGACTGTTCCTTACTCTGGAATGTTATGGTAGTTTTATGCTTCTGAAGGAGGCTAGATTATTCTAGCCGAAACCTAGGTAAAGACCAGAAAATTTTCGCAACTGAGGCGGATTTTTCAATATATTAGATTGGATAAGTGCTTCGAGTTGTGTTGCGTGTTTTTCTGCACAGCTGTGAAATCTAAATATCGAAGAGGAGAGAAAGGACAGAACTGAAGCATTCGATATGTGAGTTTGAGGGAGAGCATAAAATAAAATTGCTGATGCAAGCGAAGACGGTGAAGTAATGGAAAAGTTAAAGGAACAGAGAAATATCTTAAACGTCGTTAAGAAATGGTAAGCAGACTGTGTGGGACATATACTACGAGGAAATGGATTTTTAACATCAGCTATCAAAAGTGCAGTGTGGCATGACGGAAAATAGGCAGGGAAGAATAAAGATGGTGCATGAAGCGAAAAGAGGGAAGATACGGATTACAAAGCAACGGCCCTGGAGTAGAACCAGACCTCAGGCAGCAGTGGTATCAGGGACCAGCCAATAGGCAGAACACCTTATAATGTTGATGTGTAGAAAGAACGTACGCTCTCGTCATTTTAACAATAAATTGCACAGTGATGTTCAGTATCTCTCTTGTTGCGTCTGCCACTCGACTTCTGTGAGCAACTCCGTGACGTTTTCGCGCTTTTTAAACGAACCTATGGGGGACTGCCTGCTCTTCTTTGAATCTTCCTTATTCCATCTATCAGTTATACGGATCACAGGCTAACAAGGAGTACGTAAGCATCGGTTGCGCGAGGGTTTTGTAAGCTACTAGCTTCGTGGGTGAACTGCGCTGCCTGTTGATGTTCTAATGATCTCAGTGTGGCATCTGCCTTACGTTTTATGTGACCGTTCCACCTTAAATCGCTTGGTACGCATACTCTTGTACATTTCATGGATGTAACTGCTTCTTCTGCAATCGTGTCATCACACAATAACGCGCCTTTCTGCCTAATAATCGCAATACGTTCCATTTGTCTATGGCGAGGGTCAACTGGCAGTAAATGCACCAAGCGTCGATCCTGTGCAGGTCTTCGAGCATTTCGTTACAATTTCCTAGCGTTGCGACTCGTCTGCATACAACACCATCATCCGTGAAAAGCCTCAGAGAATTTAATGATGTATCCCACTAGTGTCTTATACCACGCCCTTGGGGTACAGCCCAGGTTACTTTTAAGTCTGCAGATTACTCTCCATCAAGAATGACATGTTTGTTAGGAACTCTGCAGTCCAACCACACAACTGGTGTGATATTCCGCACATTGATGTTTTGTCCAGTAGGCAACAATATGGAACTGGTGCTAACGCCTTCCGGAAGTGAAGCAATACGGTATCAACCGGGGCGCCCGTGTTTAATGCCTTCTGGGTCTTGTAGACGAACAGAGCGAGCTGTGCTATACACGATCATTTGCTGTATCCATGTTGATTCCTACAAAGGAGATTGTCGGTTTCAGAAAGGTCAGAATACTCGAGCATAAAACTGGTGCTAAAATTCTGTAACAGCCTGATATCAGTCTATAGTTGAAAACATTTTTGCGACGGCTGTTCCTTCGGGCGCTGATGACCGCGCAGTTGAGCGCCCCACAAACCAATCATCATCATCGTCATCATCGACGGCTGTTCGTGATCGGGAGACTACGGCGAAAAATTGCGTCATTACGGAAATTATGACGCACCGTTTGTCAAAATGTGATTTATTAAATTTAAAAACACAATTTGTTTCGGAAAGGCGTGGTCCCAGTATTAAGCATGATCCCAGTATCAAGCTCTATAAACCAGAAAAACACTTCGCATTATTTCACATGCTAGCATACTGATAAAGGAGCTTCGCCTACAGTGCCCATGTAGTATTACGTACCTTTAGGCACAGTCAAAAATAAGTAAGCAGTGAATATGCCTCGTCAAACATAAAATACTCTCCATTATGTGTAGCGTGGTGACGCTTAACACTCCCACGGACCTCTGTGTACTGATGAAAATCCACTGTGAACCACGAACTAAAGATTTTAGTATCGTCCCGGGTATGCATTAGTGCCGTCAACGATACAGCTGTCGACTCAAACATCTTTGAACGTCTGTTTTTTCAGTGCCATAGCAAAACCTCGAAAACAATTTGAAACTAGAATGAAATTTCCACTCTATAGCGGAGTGTGCGCTGATATGAAACTTCCTGGCAGATTAAAACTGTGTGCCGGACCGAGACTCGAACTCGGGGCCTTTGCCTTTCGCGGCCAAGTGCTCTACTAACTGAGCTACCCAAACACGACTCACGCCCCGTCCCCACAGCTTTCGCAGGAGAGATTCTGTGAAGTTTGGAAGGTAGGAGACGAGGTACTGGCGGAATTAAAGCTGTGAGGACAGGGCGTGTGTCGTGCTGGGGTAGCTCAGTTGGTAGAGCACTTGCCCGCGAAAGGCAAAGGTCCCGAGTTCGAGTCTCGGTCCGGCACACAGTTATAATCTGCCAGGAACTTTTAAAAGTTTGAAAGGACATAGTATTCCCACATAAGTAACTCTTCGAAGAGCAGTCGAATCCTCATGATCAACTCTTGATCTACTTTCCAAAATGTACTAGTTACATACATTACGGTGCACTCCTACTAAAGGAGATTTAGTCTGGTGGCTGTTTTTGATAGGAAAATAACTGAAGTGAGCCCATAAACCCCCGCTAGACACTTCTGTCTTTTCATTTAATTCGTTGACTCGTTCATCTGTAAAGGTGCAAAATATTTCTATGTACTCTAAGCTGGAGAGCAACCAACCTTCTTTCTGAAGAATGCAATACATTCAAGCTGTATGAGATGCTTACTAGCGAGTACTGCTCCATACCACACGGACAATGCAGACAGGTCTCCATTGCCAACATGTTAATATGTGAAACAATGCGAACTAATGGCTTTTATTTTCCTTGTTTATGGAACTTGGTAAGTCTCGCCAAAACATGCTGTGTTTTTAAATTAAATAAATCACACATTTTGACGACAGTTGCATCACAGTCTCGGTACTGATATCATGATATGTGAGTAGTTGTACTATGCGTTCACAAGAGAAGAAATGCGCTTCCACCCAAGAAGAACACGTCTTCGACCAGGCGTCCGGAACACTAACTCCCCCGCCTCCTGGTGTTGCTGGGCGCAGGGTGAGTCAGCTGCAGTCGGTCCAGCCACCTGTTGCAGGGAAGGATCCCCTGACCCAGGTCACGTGTAAAGCCACGGGACCCACCCGCGTCATGTAAAATTGAGGCCCCCACGGCCCTCATACGGCGAGTTAACTTGCACAAGACTTCCTTGGCACGCTACGGGACGAGTTTGGATCATCCGGTCACGCTATGACGGTAACCACAAATGGCCGAATTTCAGCATTCGTCATTACATTTCGGAATACTGAGCGAGGTAGCACACTGGACTCGCACTCAGGGGGACGACGGTTCAAATCCCCGTCCAACCACCCATAATTAGGTTTTCTATGATTTACCTAAATTGCACTAGGAGAATGCCGGGATGGTTCCATTATATTAGGACATTCTCAATTTCTTTCCCCATCCTGCCGGCCTGGGTGGCCGAGCGGTTCTAGGCGCTTCAGTCCGGAACCGCGCGACTGCTACGGTCGCAGGTTCGAATCCTGCCTCGGGCATGGATATGTGCGATGTCTTTAGGTTAGTTAGGTTTACGTAGTTCTAAGTTCTAGGGGACGGATGACCTCAGATGTTAAGTCCCATAGTGCTCAGAGCCATTTTTCCCCATCCTCTGGTAATGAGCTTGTCCTTCGTCTCTAGCGACTGCACTGTCCACAAGTGTCTAAACTCTAATCTTGTATTGTATTGTATTGTATGTATGTGTGGTGCGCGTACTGTAAGACCTTCGGTACACACACCATCAGATTATTTGACTTGTCGCTCTTACGAAGTAGGCGAGTGTCAGCAATATGTCTCGTGGTCTTATTGTGGCGTGTTTATTTTCTGCCGTTAGGTCAGACAATAGAAATGCCACTTGCACGCTTAGAGTAGCAGAATGACGGTGACCAACTTTAAACAGAACTTGATTAATTTTCACACACATTTATTAAAATAATAAAAAGCATAGACATTAAGTAACTTGATTCTGGATGCTGTTTACAATTGACAATCTGAAGTTCCTTTGGTCTTGGTACGTTAATCTTATTCTCACGTATCTCTGATACTTCACAAAGTGTCTATTCATTTATCTTCATGGCTATGTACTGGAATATGGTAATCTTATTAGGTGCAGACTGAAACTTGACTATAGACTGGTACAGACTAATGCAGACTGGTACAGACTGCTGCAGACAAAGGCAGACTGAATAATCGGAGGTCTGTACACTCGTTATAATACCTCACACATTCATGTATCACTGCGTGAGTGTGATCGCAAGGAGAAAAGGTTCTACGTTAGCAGCAATCTCATTGGCTGCATTACATATTAATACGCGGATCGGTGGAAGCAGAATTTGGTCCATCTCTAAGGCAGCGCCATCTCGTAGTGTAGAGACGGACGAGCGCTGCATCTGCTGTGCTGTTGTGCTTAGCGGGGCGCGCTCTAGTGGGAAAGTTGTGTACGCGCTTACTATGCGGAACTACGTACACAACAGTATGTTAACCGGGGACCTAGAAACGACGGAGAGGCTCCGTCCCCACCGCAGCCGCAGTGGTCCACAACCCCACGACGACTACCGCAATCCACTTCACCACTCCGCCGCCCCACACCGAACCCAGGGTTACTGTGCGGTTCGGCCCCCGGTGGACCCCCCCCCCCCCCCCCCCGAGGGAAAGTCTCACACCAGACGAGTGTAATAACCCCTATGTTTATGTGGTAGAGTAATGGTGGTGTACACGTACGTGGAGAACTTGTCTGCACAGCAATCGCCGACATAGTGTAACTGAGGCGGAATAAGGGGAACCAGCCCGCATTCGCAAAGGCAGATGGAAAACCACCTAAAAACCATCCACAGACTGGCCGGTTCACCGGACCTCGACACAAATCCGCCAGGCGGATTCGTGCCGGGGACCAGGCTCTTCTTCCTGCCCGGAAAGCTGTGCGTTAGACCGCACGGCCAACCGGATGGGCTAACTCTAATCTTACTCCTTCCATCCTTCCGTTTCGTTAATATTGATGACACTTTGTCGTGAAACGGGTCCGTCTGAATATGAAACACTGATAACGAATTTAGAATTTACATTTAGTTTTAGTTACTTACGTGATCCATCTACAGTTTGAACGATTCTTTTATCGAGATGATGTGGAACGAGTCAGTTTAGAGGATATGTATACATGATTAGTGTTAACATTAATGAACACATTATTACTTTTAGTTCTATTCAGCGACTGCCGTTTTTTTTTTTTTGCTAGCTACCAGTTTTTATTTAAAAATTCATCAATGGACTAGAAGCAGTTGTCCAGGAGAAATGATTTAAAATCAGATTTAAAAATGGATTCGCCACCTGTCAGACATTTTATGTTACTGGGCAAATGATCAAATTATGTTGCTGTATATTGAACTCCTTTAGCAACGGTTCCCGTCAGATCACCGAAGTTAAGCGCTGTCGGGCGTGGCCGGCACTTGAATGGGTGACCATCTGCGCCACCATGCGCACCCAGCTTCGTGATGCCAATCGAGGAGCTACTTGACCGAATAGTAGCGGCTCCGGTCAAAGAAAACCACCACAACGACCGGGATAGCGGTGTGCTGACCACGCGCCCCTCCTACCCGCATCCTCAGCTGAGGATGACACGGCGGTCGCATGGTCCCGATGGGCCACTTGTGGCCTGAAGAGGAAGTGCACGCATATATTGAACTCCTTTCGGCGCCACTGACAACCTTAACAATGGGCAATAAAGGTCATTTTTCTCTCTAGGTCAGGAACGGGCAAACGTTGCACGCGGCTCATGAGCGCACAGCGCTGCACGTGTACTGCTCGCGTGCAGGCGTCGACCGAGGCTGTGGTGACAGCCGGCAGGTTGCGGCAGTGTAGTGCCAGGCTAAGCTGCGGACGTTGATGCGAAGCGAGCACTATGTAGTGAACGTTGTATTTCAAGAAACGGAGAAGTGGAGATTTGCTATCTTTTAAAAAGTAATGGGAGAATCATTTTTTCTTTGTGCAAAAACGTGAAAATTCGAAATGTTTAATATGTGACAGTATTCTCGCTGGTCAACGGAAGTTTAGTATTGAAGGCCATTATAATAAATTTCACAAGGACGAGTACAATTTATTGTCGGATTCTGAGCGGATGGGGAATTGACTGAGCTTAAGAAGAGCGATCTGACGATACCAGCTGAATCTGTCGTAGTTGGCCGGCCGGAGTGGCCGAGCGGTACTAGGCGCTACAGTCTGGAACCGCACGACCGCTATGGTCGCAGGTTCGAATCCTGCGTCGGGCATTGATGTGTGTGATGTCCTTAGGTTAGTTAGATTTAAGTAGTTCTAAGTTCTAGGGGACTGATGACCACAGCAGTTAAATCCCATAGTGCTCAGAGCCATTTGAATTTGTCGTAGTTTCTGTTGTCACGAGAGATCTGCGACTTTCTCTCGTCATGTCTCTCGTCTAACTGATTTAACATTTTATGGAGCACTGTTTTCAAGTTTTCAGGACGACAACAATAATAGCCCAGCGGTATGTGCAAGTTATAAGACTGCGCTTAATATAGCGAGAACTGGAAAACCATTTGGTGAATTAATAAGTCTCGGTTAAGAGCAAACATCAGTGATGAAAATTTACGTAACTGTTTGTGTTTGTCTGTATGTAGAAATTTCGTTCCAGATATTAAACGTATTGTAAACTCCACCTGTGATAATTAAATAAAACGTATCGTAGGTAATAGGTACTCTTTCAAACCATGATTTCTTTCAAGCACTCCTACTAACCTTATTCATTCACTCAATAAACCAAGCTAGGAAACAAAACGCATTACAGAGGAAGCAGCGGACAGAAGGTATGGTGGGGATGGGAGAGAAGCGGGTGGCCAGCTTGCCCCTGTGTGCACGCGCAACACCTGTTAACTGCACACGTGCAAGTGCACCGCACATGTGCAGGATTCCTGCCCGCCCCTGCTCTAGGTCGTAGGTATGGATACCACTATTATTCTCAATTTGTGGTGGATTATTTATGACGAATTTGATTAGCCAATATATGTATTGTGATGGCGCAGTTAAAATGCCTTGCTGCTCGAAGAGGTACTTGCATGACGTCTGTGGGTGAACGCTACAGATTACTCTTACTGCTCGCTTTTGTGTGATCAATACTTTCTTTCTAAGTCACGAATTTCCCAAGAAAATTATACCGGGAGACATAATTGAGTGAAAAACATGCAAAATATTTCAGTAGGTTGATAAGTTTGTTTCCAAGACTAGCAATTATAGCAAGAACAAAAGTAGCTGAACTTGTTTGAGAAGGTTAGTAATACGCTTCTTGCATTTCAACTTTTCATGACTATTTAGGTCTATACCCAAAACTGATAAGAACCTAACATTTTGCAAACAAAAGTCCCGTCAGAGTCGCCACTTCTGAAGTATTTCTCTGCCTTGTGCAATGAAAGAATGAATTTTATTGAAATTTGAGTTATGAGTTATAGGTACTTTTCATAGAAGCTTTTGTCTTTCTTCGTGGCTGGCATAAACCTCCGCGCCATGCGATGCGAGCTCAGTTGTGCAGCTAATGGTTGGCGTGAGTAATTTTCACTCATACGTAGTAAATCCCCGGCCGATGTGGCCGAGCGGTTCTAGGATCTACAGTCTGGAACAGCGCAACCGCTACGGTCGGAGGTTCGAATCCTGCCTCGGGCATGGGTGTGTGTGATGTCCTTAGGTTAGTTAGGTTTAAGTAGTTCTAAGTCTAGGGGACTGATGACCTCAGAAGTCCCATAGTGCTCAGAGCCATTTGAACCACTGAACGTAGTAAATCAATTTAAATCGTCACCGGATCTGCAGGTGCTATGACTGCTTACCATGAACAGACAATAATCTCCATGCCACATAAATTACATATGCGAACAGAGGGTAATTATTCAATATGTTAATGAATGTTAATAACGCAGTTAGGTATGCTAGTCTTACCACATCACAAAGACATATATTATTCTCATGGATAATCCAAGTCTTTCCCTACAGGCAAATCGTAAAGACAGCCCAAGAATGCCTTATTATGTTCACGTTTAACCTTCTTGAAGTGCAAGATCAAAATACACTGTACAGTCACATTATCGTGACCACCGCCGATGTTGGACGTTATCGTGCGAGTACCACACACCGACGACTGGGGTCAGCACAAGCTGTGGAGGGTACATAAAGCGCGTCAGGAGTCGGGGTACGAGGGGGGCAGAGGAGTCGGCGGACATGGGGGACAGAGCGGTCGTTGTCGTAACGCGGAGAAGGAGCGATTTATCTGACGTCCAAACCGGCATGATCATTGGCTTTCGGGCCAAGGGTGAAACTATTTTCGAACCGGCTGAGTTTGTAGCCTGTTCGCGCGCTGCTGTGCTTAAAGTATGACGTGCCTAGCAAAATAGCGCTGTCCAAATCCAGATCAGAGGCAATGGTGCAATTGACCACCCGTATCAACCAACGGGCTACCAACAATGTCTCCTCAGCGATGGTTCCGCGAACATCGCTGCATTTGGGCCTCTGCAGCAGGCAACTGCTTCCTACATCCATGCTGACTGGCGTTCATCGGCGACGAGGGCTGGAATTTGCACGCCAATACATCCACTGAACGGCGACAAGGGGCCTTTTCAGATGAGTCAGTTTTATGCTCCACCGGACAGATGCCCGGTAACAACATCTTCGACACTCTGCAGCGTCGTGGAGTGCCAGGACATGGGTTCCTATCCTCGATTTGTTACTCAAGACCCTCTCTGCACTCCCTTGAAGTTTGACGGAACATTTCTGGGACACCCTGTATAACAGTTCCAGTTATGAACTCTACACATCATGAAGTCGTATAAAATATTTCAAAGAATTATACATAATGTCGCCGCATATTAAAGGAAACACAGTTGTAGTTGCACCTTCCGTACGGCCATCCGTGTCACTGAGACTCACCAGCCAGCCACCGCACCTCGGCAGGGTCCTAGGTACTTGTGGGCTAGTATTCAGATGTTTTTCTGATGATCTGTACTGTAATTTAGTATTTCAAGTACCAATTATTTTAATTGTTATCTGTTAAGAAAATAGAAATATTACTTGATATGGCGTTTGAATTGTTTTTCTCGGTGACTCAGTGGTAAAGTGTCACAGTACAAATCCGATGGTCATGGGTTCGATCTCCAGTCATTCCTGTCTGTGACTTGTCACTTGTTTCACGACGGCCGCTGTGACCGAGCGGTTCTAGACGCTTCAGTCCGGAACCGCGCTGCAGCTACGGTCGCAGGTTCGAATCCTGCCTCAGGCATGGATGTGTGTGATGTGCTTAGGTTAGTTATGTTTAAGTAGTTCTAAGTGCAGGGGACTGATGACCTCAGATGTTAAGTCCCATAGTGCTTATAGCCATTTGAACCATTTTGAACTTGTTTCACCTCTGGTTATATTTGTTTTCGTGAAAATTCAGGTTTTACGGCATGGTTTGGAGCCCGCGTTAAACTTTTAAGTTTCACTACAACTTTCGAACAATACACTTCAAAGGTCGTAGGGACGCAACGGCATACCACATCCAAAAGTAGCACGTCTAGAAGAATACTGTGGTGTTCAAACCAACCTCCAGCTTGATGACAACTATATCTGTGTTATTCTATCTAAAAACTTGTGAAAATTGACTGTCTCTGTTACTATATGAGGTGGTGGTAGGTTCCTATGGGACCAAACTGCTGAGGTGATCGGTCCCTAGGCTTACACACTACTTAATCTAACTTAACCTAACTTAGCGTTAAGGACAACACACACACACCCACGCCAGAGGGAGGACTCGAACCTCCGTCGGGGGGAGCCGCGTGAACCCTGGCAAGGCGCCAGACCGCGCAGCTACACCGCGGGGCACTATATGAGGATTGCAACTTTAATAGTAGCAACCATTTATTTCAAATGGTTCAAATGGCTCTGAGCACTATGGGACTCAACAGCTGTGGTCATCAGTCCCCTAGAACTTAGAACTACTTAAACCTAACTAACCTAAGGACATGATACACATCCATGCCCGAGGCAGGATTCGAACCTGCGACCGTAGCGGTCGCGCGGTTCCGGACTGCGCGCCTAGAACCGCGAAGCCACCGCGGCCGGCAACTATTTATTTACATCTTATACAAAATAGATTAATATTTCAAAGTTTACTGTCGTCAATGTAATCACCAGCGATGTGGAAGTCGTAGTGTCCCCTTAGCAGCGTCAGTTGTCTTGATAGTTGGAGTGGAACCTTCTGTTGCCAGACGAATCCCTTTATCAGTTGTGAAGCGAATGCCATCAGGTGATTCCTTCAATTTAGGAATCAATATGAAGCCATAAGGGCTTAATTCAGGTGAGTGTGGTGTGTGGTACAGGACTTCCCAGCCGCATCGATCGCACAAATAAGTGACTACTTAGGCCTTATGCGCCAAACATTGCTCTACAAAATAATGGACGGGTTCTGCAGAAAGCATCGCAGCTTCTTTCAGTAAGCTGTTCGGTTTTGAAACACAGCCGGCGACCAGCTTATAGAAAGAAGCGGCGACACTTTTCCCGGACTTAAGCCTTCGTGACTTCACATTGATTCCTAAATTGAAGGAAGCATTCACAGTATTCGCTTTAGAACTGTTACAGTGATTCGTAGGCCAAAAGATCGCTCCTTTCAAATTATCAACATAACTTACTTTTGTTGTGTCGGTAGCTGGGCCGACACCGTGAAGTTGAGATGGCTGAAAATGCACGCTAGACTAACGCAGACGGGCGTGAAGTACTGGAACAGGCTACGTAATTAATGTTATTAAGAAAAGTACGTAGCTGTATTAATACTTATCTTTAATATCATTGTGGTACATCGATCTTGACGATACACAGGAGACTTTAATTACAATCACTGTATGGCTAATGGCGCCTTGCTAGTTCGTAGCCATTAACTTAGCTGATGGCTATTCTGTCTCTCGGCTAATGAGAGAGAAAAGGCTTCGTACATCTGGTCGGTAGCTAGGTTCTCGTACAACTGGGGCGAGTGCTCTCTCGTATCACGAGACCTGCCTTGGTGGTGGCGCTAGGTCTGCGATTACACAGTGGCGACACGCGGGTCCGACATGTACTAAATGGACCGCGGCCGATTTAAGCTACCACCTAGCAAGTGTGGTGTCTGGCGGTGACACCACAACTTTGCTAATGGTGTCCTACGACTTCCACATCGCTGGCATCGGGTTGTAAACAATGCTCATGACAACAGTAAAGGACAGTAAAACTATGAAATCTCTATCTATTTTGTATTAGTTGCAAATGAATAGTTCCCATTATTAAGATTCCAATACTTGTCGACAGATTTTAAAAACAGAGATGGAGTAGAGCAGATAGAGAATATTTACTTGAACCTTTGTATCAGACATACGTTTCGGTAGCTCAGGGTATCGATGCTTTTCTCTCGACGTTTTTGCGAGTACGTTACTTTGCTTACGAAACTATTCATGAATACAGTATCGATACTTTTTGTGCCATACGGTATCACCACTCGCGGGAGTTCCGACATTATCCAGAATTCTATTTATACGAGATATTGTAAACAGTAATGACCCTATTATAGACACTCGGGATACGCCCGAAGATACTTTTACATATGAAGATTTTCCTCCGTTACAAACGACTGCTGTGTTATGTTTGTTGGGAACTCTTCAGTCAGATCACCTGGACATGAAATTAAATATTCTATTCTCAGCGATGTTAAAGAAGCTATTTCAATAACACTGATAAAGAGAGACTCGTTCTCCTGTTCAGATGCTGGCGATCTAACAAGTGAAATTTGCATCGCCTCCCCCCCCCCCCACACACACACACCCCTCCCCTCAGATTTAGTGGTAAAAGGACCCAGTGGATAGTCCGCCAAAAACTGAACAGAGATCAAGCATGAAAACAGGAAGAACGTGTACTGAACTGTGGGGAAAAAAGCAAAATAGAATCAGTGAACGATCCAAGCTGGAGAACTGCAACACTGAGGGAGGGAGGAAAGGGCGGGACAGCGTCGTGGCCGAAGGGTAATGGCGACGGACGGCTAAGCGTGCGAGTCGTGGTGAAAGCTCCTTCGTGCCTTACTTTCTTTTTATTAATTTTTTCCCCAATGTTAGCCATTTTCAAGTTTGTGTCTGTGTTGTGGTGTAACGTCCGTTTGCAATAGCGAGGTGTAAGGAAGGAACCTATAATGAAAGCTGATTCTGCACTACTACTCTGTTTGCAACACAAAGGAAGTGACTTTCGTAAGGGAACCGCAAACCTTTTATGGCAAGGCGACAAGTCAGTCGAATCCTCCACCGGAAAACACGTCTAGTGTGTCATGGTTCAAATGGCTCTGAGCGCTATGAGACTTACCATCTGAGGTCATCAGTCCCCTAGAACTTAGAACTACTTAAACCTAACTAACCTAAGGACATCACACACATCGATGCCCAAGGCAGGATTAGAACCTGCGACAGTAGCGGTCGCGCGGTTCCAGACTGAAGCGCCTAGAACCGCCGGCTAGTGTGTCATACACGGCATTAGTGACAGTACGTGTATCATACGGTAGGACCTAATTTTTACGCCTGGTGAGTCAGTGAGATATGCCTCCTTGCCCGATTTAGGTGTTCGTATGAATGTCAATGTCATCAGTCCCAAGTAAATGATGAAAACATAATAGCTTGTCATATAAGTTGCAACAAATGAAGGCAACAGTTCCACAATCGCTTAGTTTCTCTGTGCTCTGCCAAAATATGTTTTTAAAGTTGCGTTCCGCGTTGGAAGTTTTCACTCTTGAATTCCTTTGTTGTAACAATGATTACGACCGTTTATCTGTTGTTTTCATTTCTGTGAGACGTCTATGCAATATCTCGCCTGCTCTGACTGTTAATCGCATTTACTTCCGACGGTAACGTATTCTTACCGCATGACTTACATACTACAACCAATGTATAGTACGACAACTAGCAAGACTACAGAAAGGGAAGAAACATTTCAGTGACCGGACGGACAGTTCATAAAGTTGTGAAAAAAACAATGGCACGAGGGGGTTCTGAACCTGGCTCGTCCACTTTGCAGCCCAACAACGTGACCACTTAACTACAACGCCAAGACTTTTACACCCAACTCAGTGTTGCACTTGTTAAATTTGGACCGTTCACTGTTTCTATTTTGCTTCTTTTTTCACAGTTCAGTGCATCTCCTTCCTGTTTCCATGCTGGGCCATTTTACCACTAAACCTAAGGGGTGTGTGACGGGGACGGGGGATTGCCTTGTAAGTTGCGCCCTCTGCTTACGTTCCCACGGCTGCCAACCGCTGGGGGAGCGCAGCAGGCATGAACAGAGTGTCATTGGCTCGACTGACGTCTGGCCTGGAGTGGGATGGATGAGCTGCTAAACGAATAAAGTGGCGGTACGTCTGCAGCTCACCGTCTGGTGACTTGCACTCCGCGTCTGCTGCCGACAAGTTGCAGCAAGGGCAAACGGAATGCCCATCGCCGCGTGGTGGGAAAGGCAGGAGAAGGGGGGGGGGGGCAAGGGAGGGAGGGGGGGGGGGGAAGACGGCCAGGTCATACCTGAAAAAGCGCTAAGTCAGTTAGATAAGAATTGGGGGGAGGGGGGGGGGGAGACCGATTGCAGTCTCTTCGGTGGAACCATCTCAAAATTTTATTCTTATTATTTATTTGCTTTATAGTCCGCCATCTTCATGCTATGGCGTGCTTTACATTCTGTTAAAAAGACACAACTAACAATCTTAATCTCAATAGTAAGTTTATATACAATCATAACATACAATCGCACAAATATTAACTGAATTTTCCGTCGGTGCTTGGGAGGACATGATACCAAAATTAAGTAGGAAGAACTCGTTAGCATTCTGCAAAATTATACTTATTTGGTTAAGAAGCGGCTGTCGGCTTCTTATGCCATCGTCAGGTGAGAACTATATGTCGTAAACACAGATGCAAAAGACCTGTGATTCAGACAGATATTACTTATACGAAAGATACAAAAGTGATGGCATGTGTAGTCTTTTCATAGGAGAGCCTTACATCTTTCATGTCGTGAAGAAATAAATATGTGTAGCTAAAAACGGAAGCGTAAATATTTTTATGTGGAGATACGTTTAGCAATAGACGAAAACTAAAGTTGAATTTACAACTGTAATCCAGTATTTGTACAACAAAGACTTAATTTGACAGAGGAGAAAAAGGAAATTGAGTCTTGTTATTTAATACCTACCACAAGCTGGTATTCTGTATCATATGTTTGTTTTTTGAGTGTTCTTACTGTAGAGTCATCTCTTTGATTTTCTTAACAGAGTGCAGAACTTCACAATCTACGTCATATAGTTTTCTGTCAAAAATTATTCGAGAAAGGTTGAAACTTTCTTTTTTAATCTCCATCTTCTCTCAAGTTTAGATAACCTAATTGCCACAGCTATGCCTGACTGACCAAGAAATACTTTTCGACAGTGCTTTCATCCGATTTCATACACATCACTTTGAGCCAAGGGCTGCGGCCTCAGTAGTCATAAGGCATCGTGAGAGAGCAGAATGGGGCGCTCCGCGGAACCTACGGACTTCGAACGTGGTGATTGCGTGTCACTTGTTTCATACGTCTGTACGCGAGATTTCCACACTCATAAACATCCCTCGGTCCACTGTTTCCGATGTGATAGTGAAGTGGAAACGTGAAGCGACAGGTACAGCACAAAAACGTACAGGCCGACCTCGTCTGATGACTGACAGTTGAAGAGCGTTGTAATGTGTAATAGGCAGACATCTATCCAGACCATCACACAGGAATTCCAAACTGCATCAGGACCCACTGCAAGCACTATGACAGTCAGGCGGGAGGTGAGAAAACTTGGATTTCATGGCCGAGCGGCTGCTCATAAGCCATACATCACGCCGGTAAATCCCAAATGACGCCTCGCATGGTGGAAGGAGCGTAAACTTTGGACGATTGAACACTGGAAATACGTTGTGTGGAGTGACGAGTCATCGTACACAATGTGGAGATCCGATGGGAGGGCGTGGGTACGGCGAATGCCCGGTGAACGTCATCTGCCAGCGTATGTAGTGCCAATAGTAAAATTCGGAGGCGGTGGTTTTATGGTGTGGTCGTGTTTTTCATGGAGGGGGCTCGGACCCCTTGTTTTGCGTGGCACTATCACAGCACAGACCTACATTGATGTTTTAAGCATTTCTTGCTTCCCAGTGTTGAAGAGCAATTCCGGGATGGTGATTGTATCTTTCAACACAATCGAGCACTTGTTCATAATGCACTGCCTGTGGCGGAGTGGTTACATGACAATAACATCCCTGTAATGGACTGCCCTGCACAGAGTCCTGACCTGAATCCTATTCAACACCTTTGGGATGTTTTGCAATGCCGACTTCGTGCCAGACCTCACCGACAGACATCGATACCTCTCCTCAATGCAGCACTCCGTGAAGAATGGGCTGTCATTCCCCAAGAAGCCTTCCGGCACCTGACTGAACGTATCCTTGCGAGAGTGGAAGCTGTCATCAAGGCTAAGGGTGGGCCTGCACCATACTGGGTTCCAGCATTGCCGATGGAGGGTGCTACGAACTTGTAAGTTATTTTCAGTCAGGTGTCCGGATACTTTTGATCACCGAGTGTAGATGGTAATCACTCGGGGCCAAGTCTGGGCTACAAGGCGGACGTTCAAAAACTTAAACTGCCGAAGCAGTTGCTTCGTCAAGGCAATCGAGTGCTGGCAAGCGTTATCGTGAAGAAGCGCAATGCCGCTGGACAACAGTCCACCGCGTGTGTTCCTTAGACCGTGACGGTGTCATTCTCTTGGATGTGTCGTCGAAAGCGTCAACCAGTAATTCAGAGACATACATGGGGAGACTCTAGACAGACTCAGAAGCCGTTTTCGACGTGTTAGATCTGACAAGAAAAAGATGTCTTTCTCCAACACGACAACGCGTGCCCACACAAGTCTCAGAACCAAGGGCGTAACCTGGGGCAACAAAATGGAGGGGGCTCCGGCAATCGATAGGAAGTAACGAGAAAAAGGAAACAAGCAACAATTAAGACGGAAAGCAAAAGATGTAAAAGTTAGTAAAGTCGATCAAAGATGATTTTGGATTCCATTGTGGCGCAAATAACTGCGAATCATTTAGTCAACTTTTGTTGCCACACGACGATGTGTTCAGTGCGTCTATGTTCTCGTTCGTGAAAGGAGACGTAGCACATGGAATTAAAGAACACAAAATTGTTACATCTAATTTAATTTGAAATGATTTAAATTTATTGATTCGTTCAATGCAGATAATCTTTGCACATTATATTAAAAGATTAGATTGGTGGAGACAAATAAACTCCATATATGTAAACTGAAGCAGGATGACTGCTATCAGCTGCACCGGGACATTAAGCGGAAACAGCAGCGACGAGCGAAAATATGTACGGACCGGGGTTCGATCACGGGATCTCTTGCTTATTAGGCAGGTGGCCGGACTATCTCGGCACGCCTGACGGCCGATCCACACTCTCATCGAGCGCCGCCTGTCCGCAGTCTATGTCCATCACACTCCCGTTCGCTACTTAGAGATTCCCATAGGAGTTCGGATGTTTCTGTGCATTCACACTGAAGAAAGTGGATGCATTGCCCAGCCAGGCTTATCAATTACTTGAATGATTGGTGTCTGTTCCTTCGAAAGAACAGACACCGCGCAGATCCGGCAGTTGTAAAACACTATAAAAAGTGAAAGGGTTCAACTGCTATCAGCTGCAGCGCATTCAAATAAACGAATATCAGTCAGGAGTCAAAGAGAGTCTTTAAGCTTCCATTGAAACTGTTACTCCCGTCAGTCACTGTTCAAAGAGTCTTCTTAGAGTGAATGATTAATACTTGTTGTTTAAGATCAGGCGGTACACAACGGCACAACAGTTCATGCTACAAATCACATGTCACAGAAATGAGACACAGCGTTAAACAATGGCGAATATAGGGTCAGGCATAGTGCCTACAGTACCATTTGATCATCAGCGAGAAGTTTCACGATATTAGCGGTTCGAAATTAAGCGACCTCTGCTGATTCAGAAGACCTGCTAGGGGGATGATAAGCCAAGTAAATGTGGTCGCACTATACTGGGAGCTAGGATACGAACTGCACTGGCACTAAGGCGAATTTAATTACGCGTAAGCAAAAACAACAGTTTTAAATCGCATTCCATTCCGTTTATGACACCTGTTACTTGTAAGATAAATTAATTTTATGACAATATCCATCTATAATTGTTAGAAAGTCTTATGAAAATGTAATATGTCTTATGAATGAGCATGGAAAACGTGTGGTGTCCCAATCGACTACTCAAGCGAACACAGAGATTGTTTGTCATGACAAGTTTACAGGAGACTGTATAATCTCTATTACTCCGATTTTCATGGAATTACAAGTTTTATAAAATTGACACTTCTCCAGTACAAAGTGCCCCAGGGAAACCTTTATAAACAGTCTGGATGACTGGTCTGCAAAATCAGATTACCCTGAATGTAACTACAGTGTCAAAGATCTCCAGGTAATTTCCGAGAATGATTGCCTATTTAAGTTGGAGGGCTCCAAACGATACATATCGAAGTTGCAAAAGTAAATCGATTATGGAAGTCTCGTGACGCGCGTTACGAGTATGTTTCAAGTTGTCACTACAGCAACGCCAAAAGAGAAGCGTTAGAGAAGCACTTGTAAACTGAAAGGAGACGACTTGGCTTACTCGTTGTCGGTGTTATCGTCTTGTGACAGTCCGCGTGATGCATTACCTGAAGGGACAATTCCTTTTTTCCCGTACCCAGGGTAAACTCTGCCGACATCGCGCAGGAATATCGGCAGAGTGTCGCATGCGTCGACTTTCCCTTGCTAACGCAAGTTGTGAAAGTATAGGTTTTGGAACAAATACAGTTCGTCCCTCTGCCCTGGACACCCTTCTCTTTTTATGGTAGACTTGACAGACTTCCACAGCCGTTCTATGTTCTGGGTATGTACACTGGCGTCATCTGAAGAGACAAACTCCATAGAGTGATTCACGAATTCGTGCTCGAACCCTTCGGCTTTGAGAGTCTGGTACGACTGAAACCCATCTGTGATGACTATTATTGTTCCAGGCAGTATGAAATGTTTTATGAGACCCACTAAAGTCACCTTGCCTCGGGACAATTCCCTCACAATGAAACACTTGCGTGACTCCCTTTGTACCCCACCAAAAACCCAAATATGATCTACTTCACGTTTAGAAGGTCGTCCTCTCTGATTCCTTCGTCTAGCAATATGAGACTCGTCTACTTCTACTACATTTTTCGGCCCACCAATTGGCACACTGTCATTTGTCACTATCACGTAGCACACTTCTCGGCAAAACCCAAAGTAGTCACACACGGTATTTGCCGATAACTCAGTTTCTGATGCTGTGGCTTCCAACGTGTAATCTCGAATCCAGCACGACACAAGAATTACGCTCGTCTGAATCGATATTTTGGAGGACTCGAACGACGTAGTTTTCCTGATGCTGGTTCGCTTTCCGCAAAGTCCGCAATGAAATTGCAACGGAATCTCAGTGTCCACACTCCTCTTACGAAGTTTTACAGACTTCGCAGCACCACAGCCAACACAGTCCCTCCTTTCGTCGTTCGGCAGAAGTCCATATTTCCGGCAAAACGTCCAACATTTGTCTATGGCGGATATGCATGGAATTAGAGTTTTCCATGTGAGGCAATCCGCAGAAGAAACTTGAGAAGCATCACACATTACACTCGCTATGTGGAGAAACTGTGTCAATTTCCCAATGGAATCACAAACAATTACGGCGGGGATGTAATGTACTCGAACTGAAGAAACAACGCAAAACTGGTAAAAATGACGATCACAAATAATTTATCATAACGCGCGCAACGAGACTTCCATAATCGATTTACTATCGCAACTTCAAGATGTATCGTTTGGAGCCCACCAACTTCGATAGGCAATCATTCTTGGAAATTACCGATCTCCATATTCATTAAAGACTTATGCCTGTGACAACTTACGTTATGCGTAGGAAGAAAGGCGCAATCGATTTGACGCCCTTATTTCGGGGGCCATGGATGTTTGCTGATGATTTATCTTCTCAGTGCCACTGACGTTCCGTTTTCTTAATTGCACTTCACGGTTTTCATGACATTTGCGAACTCGCTACAGACACATACACGTCGCCCGCTTTCGCTTCGTCTCAGACTGATGCTAAGCAACGGCGCGGGCGCTGCAGGAATGCTTGTATTGTTGAAACTGCATCATGTCGCAATGCGTTGTTTACTCTAAGACGACATGCGGAAGAGAACACCCCAAATTAAGTAAACTACCCAGCGATAACATTAGCGGCAGAATTAGGCTGGGGCAGTCTCGGCGGTGCCTGCAAGGATAGGGTGCCACATGAAAGAAAGAAAAAAAGAGAGAAAATGTGGAAAAATTAGTGAAATCGAACAGCCCAGAAAAATATTTAGCTGTGCTGAAACGATGAAAGATTGTTTTGGAAATCATTCTGACGTAAAGGTATGCGAATAATTTACCTCCTATACCAGGTCAAATGTCAGTGTGCATTAGCGTACGAACATGAGTTAATTGAATCTATAGATGCAAAGGTTGCGACAGAGATTCTGTCATGAGATATTGATATGCAAAAAAGAATCAAGTCACCATTTAGGTTTAGTTCTTAAAGGCGCTGTAGAGGTTAAAAGACTAAATAGGAAACAGCTCTGTATTTCGAAATAGATGGAATATCTACAATTTTTTTTGCTAGGGTTCAAAAACTAACTTTATTGGTATTTCCAAGGTAATGCTGAAGACACTAAACACTGGGAGTTGTACTGGAAGATAAGGTACCATTTCCGCACTCTTAAAGAGAGCTTTATTCATATTCTTAAGGCTCTGACAAAAATAATTCGTTCGATTAAGAAACAAAGTGGAAAAATAGATCTTTAAAACACAATGTCTCTCCCCCATCAGATTCAATTTACCGTTAAACCACTAGAAAGAATTAATACAGCACTAAGGCCTTGCAGTCTGAGAGTATGGACGTTGTAAGTGCATATGACTATTTAGCGATGACGCTGTCATAAAGAAGATGTAAGGACAGGGTTTTTAGCGTTCCGTCGACGACATGAGCTTTAGTGATGGGGGTGCAAGCTCTCGTAGTGGAAGGATGGGTAAGGATATCGGTCGTATCCCTTCCAAACGAACCGTCCCGGTGTTTACATCAAGCGGTTTGAGGGGAAGTCATGGAAAAACGTCCCTCTGGATGGACGGACGAGCATTTGATTCGCTGTCCTGTCGAATTACGGTCCAGTGTCAAACCACCGCAAACATCGCTCGGTTGCTGTGAGAAACAGCTTGCATGAAATGGATCATACGACAAACTGCTTGAAGAAACTCTCAACATCTCTGAAAAGTAGGCCATCGAGTGTAAGTTGCCTGAAAAAAACGACAAACCAGTGGAGTAGCGCTACGACGAAAGCCAGACAAAGCGCGTGACCTTTTTTTCTTTTTATCCAATGACTGACGACAGAAATTCGCAAGGGGAGAAGTAATTTTCATTGATGGTTTATGTCATAGACCAGTGGATCCCAATCCAGCGGTAATTATCTCATAAGGGGTAAAGTGAAATTTTCTAAGGGGTAAGAACAAAAGGTTTTGATTCTGTTTCCGTCTCGAAACTAAATTATTTTTCAAAGATCACTACTATTAAGATTATTTTGTAAAACTGTAATAGTGATCACGTAAGTTACCAACAATTATTTTTTAAATACTTGCATTAAGGCGTGACAATGTGGTAGAGGTTACAACTTGTCCATCAACTAAATACTTACATACTTTGCCCCATGCATATATGACAGTACAACGGAGGCATATACATTGCATATACCTACACTACTGGCCATTAAAATTGCTACACCAAGAAGAAATGCAGATGATAAACGGGTATTCGTTGCACAAATACATTATACTAGAACTGACATGTGAGTACATTTTCACGCAATTTCGGTGCATAGATCCTGAGAAATCAGTACACAGAATAATCACCTCTGGCCGTAATAACGGCCTTGATACGCCTGGGCATTGAGTCAAACAGAGCTCGGATGGCGTGTACAGGTACAGCTGCCCATGCAGCTTCAACACGATACCACAGTTCATCAAGAGTAGTGACTGGCGTATTGCGACGAGCCAGTTGCTCGGCCACCATTGACCAGAGGTTTTCAATTGGTGAGAGACCTGGAGAATGTGCTGCCCAGGGCAGCAGTCGAACATTTTCTGTATCCAGAAAGGCCCGTACAGGACCTGCAACATGCGGTCGTGCATTATTCTGCTGAAATGTAGGGTTTCGCAGCGATTGAATGACAGGTAGAGCCACGGGTCGTAACACATCTGAAACGTAACGTCCACTGTTCAAAGTGCCGTCAATGCGAACAAGAGGTGACCGAGACGTGTAACCAATGGCACCCCATACCACCATCCCGGGTGATACGCCAGTATGGCGATGACGAATACACGCTTCCAATGAGCGTTCACCGCGATGTCGCCAAACACGGATGCCACCATCATGATGCTGTAAACAGAACCCGGATTCATCCGAAAAAATGACGTTTTGCCATTCTTGCACCCAGGTTCGTCGTCGAGTACATCATCGCAGACGCTCCTGTCTGTGATGCAGCGTCAAGGGTAACCGCAGCCATGGCCTCCGAGCGGATAGTCCATGCTGCTGCAAACGTCGTCGAACTGTTCGTGCAGATGGTTGTTGTCTTGCAAACGTCCCCATCTGTTGACTCAGGGATCGAGACGTCGCTGCACGATCCGTTACAGCCATGCGGATAAGATGCCTGTCATCTCGACTGCCAGTGATATGAGGCCGTTGGGATCCAGCACGGCGTTCCGTATTACCCTCCTGAATCCACTGATTCCATATTCTGCTAACAGTCATTGGATCTCGACCAACGCGAGCAGCAATGTCACATTACGATAAACCGCGATCGCGATAGGCTACAATCCGACCGTTATCAAAGTCGGAAACGTGATGGTACGCATTTCTCCGCTGTTTGTGTATGAGAAATCGGTTGGAAACTTTCCTCATGTCAGCACGTTGTAGGTGTCCCCACCGGTGCCAACCTTGTGTGAATTCTCTGAAAAGCTAATCATTTGCATATCACAGCATCTTCTTCCTGTCGGTTAAATTTCGCGTCTGTAGCACATCTTCGTGGTGTAGCAATTTTAATGGCGAGTAGTGTAAATATCTCATGAAAATTCTTTCTATTAGTTGTCGTTACTACCCTACCACGATATTATTGCACTTGGACGTCACAGTAAACAACTACAGTGGTGACGAAGTTAAACGCATCGCACTGTGAACACTTTCAGGACAGTGGTGCGTGTAATATGAAGAGGTTCAGCGTGTCCTCGTGAAATATCGCTATAAAAGCTCGCAGCAAGCCGACTGAAGCGCCCTCATTCCAGGTGCGATAATACCGTGGTCGACTAATGGATCCCGCAGTAAATTAGAAACTCACTACACACCAACACGGTAGCTATGTAACGGCTGCTGTATTGCCGTTATTACACTATTTAACAAATTTAAACTTATTTCTGCATCTGGTTTGTCTATGGGTGGAGTTACCTAATTTTGGGGTGCTGAATACGCTGGTAAAATCAGTTTTTCTCTATGACGTCACATTTCCTAGATACTCAGCAAAATAAAAAATGGTAACAGCGGAAATTGACACAAAGTCAAACAGAAAGACACATTCAATACTATTTTGTTTGCATACATGTGCATCATGCCAATAAAAGGTCTAAATTAGTTTGAAACCTTCCCGTCTCCTCTATATCTCTTTTGTTACGCAACAAACCTTCCCTTAGGATTTTTATCTCTTGCTTAATAATAACAAATGAAATCTTCCCTTTGATATTTATTCTCTTTCTCAATCTTCGCATACAAATTTAATTGCTGCTTATTAAAAGTGATTTTCTGATTATTTAGACGAAACATAGAATGTGTCGTCGTCGTGGCCCTCAGTCGTTACCTGCAATAACCCAAAATAGTTCCTTAACTTTTTTACTGTTACTGGATCGCCATCTGACTTCTTCATCGAGCTGCGACATGAATATACTTACTCTGTTTTACTATACTTTATTAGTTGCTGGTGGGCTGTCATAATAAGTGGCTGTATTTATTACCAAAGCTGACGTTATTCTTTAATAGCAAAGCTGACGTTATTCTGTAATTAATTTGACTGAAGTTACGTAATTCATAGTTAAACTTTTTCTTGACAACAATAAAATTTTGCAGAGTTTTACGTTGATGGTTTCTGGGATGGATTATAATCAGTAATGCAATATTGCTGGCAAAAATTAATTATACTCTGAATGAAATGATTTTACAAACGTTCAAATGGGACTTACTTTTTACAATAATCTTACAACTAGCATTGCGCAAACATACCTTCAGTATTTTTGAGTTTCTCAAAAAAAATAATTCAGCAATATTAGTTCCTCTTATGATAATAGTTAGCTGATGTCTCTGTACATCCGTTTATAATCTCTTGTAAATCATAGCTGGTGGCTGGCAGGCACACCGTTCCTCTCAACCTCTCGCTTCAGACCTGCTACCGACTCGCTTCACATCTCGCTTACTACTGACTTCCTACGAACGTTAAAGTGCGGTCTCTCCCGCCAACAATGCTTTCTGGTGCAGACAATCCCTGCTACCATTACAAAATGTACCAATGCGCGGTCTTTCCCGCTCTTTTCTTAAAATGTATCCATACGCGGTGTCTCCCGCCCTTTTTAAAATTATACCAATGTGCGGTCTCTCCTGCCAACAATACTTCGGTGCAGACATTCCCTGCTACCACAATTATTTCCAACATGACAAATATTAATTATTCCTACTAAATCCTATTAATAAAATATAAACATCTTTCATAAATTGTGGTTTGACAATAGACAATAGAAATATACACGTCACAATAGAAATATACACGTCTTACAAGTTCAGAAGATATTTTCGCCTTTAATCGCCATTGGTTTTTGAAAAATGCGACGACGGAGCTCTTCTTTTGTTTGCCGTTTCATCACTCTCCCTAACAAGACCCCAGGAGTAGTCACCCATCATCGAATGGTTCCAATGGCCTTGGTAATGGTGTTCCACGGTGAGAATGTCTTGGTGAAAGCGTTCTCCATGCTCATCGATTACGGCTCCCAAATTTTCCGGGAAGAAATCAAGGTGAGATTGTAAAAAGTGAATTTTAAGCGACATCCTACACCCGATGTTCTTATAGATCTCCAACAGATGACTCACGATGATAACATAGTTTTTATCTTTTCTGTTACCCAAACAGCCCTTCACAATTGCTTTAAAAGAAGACCAAGCAGCTAATCGGATATCTGTCAGTTTGGTATCAAAGGTTGGATCTTTCGGCAATTTTCTTATTTGTGGTCCAACAAATATACTCTCTTTCAGCTTTGCCTCACTTAATTTGGGAAACGTTTCTTTTAAGTGATTGAAGACCTCACGTTCTTTATGCAGAGCTTTTACAAGGCCCAGCTTGATATGATGGGGAGGCAAAATGATTTTATCGAGCCCAACCAATGGGGTATTGTTCACATTTAAGTTTCCAGGAACATATGACTTCTTACAGGCCATTCCTTGACTGTATAGTGGTTCTTGGTGTCACGGCTGTCCCAAAGGCACAAAAAGCAGCAGTATTTCGTGAATCCAAACTGTAAACCTGTAAGGAGTGCAACAACTTTTAAATCACAGCAAAGCTGCAATTCATGATCCTTATATTTGATTGCCTCTAGCAGCAAGTCATGGTTTCATAAGTTTCTTTCGTGTGTACTGCGTAAGCCAAAGGTAACGATGGAAATGCATTGCCATTATGCAGTAGTGCTACTTTCAAGCTGGTTTTACTGGAGTCAATAAATAATCGCCACTCCTGTGGATTATGTTGTACACTTTGAAACGTCCCCTTAGAAAAATTAATGAATTACTGTGCTGATAAACCTCTTACATTATTTGATTTTCAAACAGCTGAGCAGAACTGAACGTACTCACACATTTCGCTCTTTACCTATTCTGATCAACACTAAACTGACACACAATATTTTTAGCGCAACGCAATCTGACTTTCAATAATCCTTACAAAAGAATGGCCCTGACTAACATTAATCTGTACGTTTCACAAATCACTTACCTCACAAAAATCTTCGTTACTCGAACTACTGCAATACAACGAGCGCCACTACTGCCAGCTAAATAAAAGATTCAAACTACTGAAGGCACTAACTACTGATAGTCATAGTTAGCAAATGAAAGATTTTGATAGAGAACAAGCAATGTATTTACCTTAATAGTGTTCAAAAGTCATAATATATATATATCAATCCATGATATCCAATATTACAAATTTACTCTTTCTGATGGACACACATCCAGATCGTCCGCTCTCAAAATTCCGCCATCTCGCTCCCCACATCCACCACTGCTGGCGGCTCACCTCCAACTGCGCAACGCTACAATAGCAAATTCCAACAATGCAGACCACCAGCCACAGACTTCACACAGCACAGTCAGTGATTTTCATATAAAGCGCTACGTGGCGTTACCAACATAAAAACCTAAACAGCCTACTTACAACTTGTCTCCATCATCAGACCATTGACATCTCTACATACACAAATTGAATTCTGCATATGAAAATACATATGGAGCGAAGGAAGCACCTCTTGATCTGAAACAGGGAATTTTTGTCCCTGGAGCTAGAAAGTTCCGTTGTTGCAGTCTCGACCCCACGAGTTGATCTTGGTTTTTCGAAAGTTTTAGATCGGGAAGCAAATTGTTCAATTCCTTTTGATTAGAGAGCTGAGGCGAAGAGCTCTTTAATCAAAAGAGCTGAGGCGTAGTTTCATGATATTGAGGGCAATACTCTTGTATATGTTCAATACTTTCTGATTCACTTGACATGGAATCTGGTTCCGTGGGTTTCAAGTTACAGACAAGAACAGGCAACCCCTCATCATGGACACAGGAAAATGCACTGAAGATACATTTAGATACTTAATTTTATGTCTAGTTTTGCTTGAATGTCCCGAAGTATTTGTAAGACAGAAGTAACAGTCTGAATAATGGTCTTTAGGCTCACACCACACCATTGGAAAAGCGAATGACATGGCTCGGCGTTTTCCTTTCAACCACTCGGTTAATATTGTAGTACAAGTTATGCAGGCAATATGAGGTGCAAAAGTTTTATCTTGATCACCAACAGGACAATCGAAATACAATTCATACGAGGTGCGACAATAAAGTAAGTCAAGTTTAGTGTTGTCTCCTACAAAGTAGTTCTCTTCTGATTGCACACACTTTTTCCAGCGCTTCTGCCATTGATGGTAACATTTCTGGAACTCATCTTCTGTAATATCCTCCAAGACCCTCGTCACAGGTTTTTGTACCTCTTGTGTTGTTTGAAAATGGTGTCCCTTGACCGCCGTTTCGACTCTTGGAAATAGAAAAAAGTCGCACAGAGAGATATCTGGTGAATAAGGTGGCTGTGGTAGTACTGAAATGTGTTTTGAGATTAAAAATTGCTGTACTGACAGAGCAGTATGGGATGGCGCATTATCGTGATGCAGAATCCAATTGCCAGCAATGTTGGCACGAACACGAAGAACTCTTTTACGAAGTCTTTCTAAAATTTCTTTGTAGTAATATTAGTTAACTGTTTGTCCATGACGCAACCACCCTTTATGAACAATTTCCATGGAATCAAAGAAGCATACAAGCATGCACTTCACTTTTGACTTTGACATGCGATCTTTGGCGTTTTGTCTCTGGATCGTACTGAAAAAACCAACTTTCATCACCAGTGATAACACGGCTCAGCAATTCTGGATTGATTTCCGTTTGCTCTAACAGATCGGCTGCCACATTTTTCCGTGTTTCTCGCTGTTGTCGTGTGAGATTTTTGGGGGCCATTTTTGCACAAATCTTTCTCATACCAAGATCTTCAGTTATTATTAGACGAACCGTTTCTCGATTGATGTTCAGTTCTCCTGTAATCATTTTCACGGATAATCGTCGATCAGATCGTACGAGTTCATGCACCCTGGCCAAGTTGACATCCGTCCGTGAGGTCGATGGATCATCCACTGCGGTCTTCATCTGCAACATTCGTTCTGCCTTCACTAAATATTTTATGCCAACGAAAAACTTGAGCTCTTGACATAACCTCCTCTCCAAAAGCCTTTTGAAGCTTACCGTAAGTTGTGGTTGCGTTTTCACCCAATTTAACGCAAAAAGAAATGGCATACCGTTGCGTAATATTATGCGGTTCTATTTCCGTGACGAGAAACACAAACACGTCTTAACTTATTACAGCACAACTCACGGCTGAGCAGTTGCATCGATGTGCCGCTTGGACTAGAAGCAGCTTATAGACCAAGGTCAAAGATATTGTGCCTACGCAAGCCTGCAGGGTTGACACATCTTGCAAAGAAAATCAGTCTCATTACTTCAAAGTCACACCTCATATGCCTTCTTAACCAAATCAGTGATTGGTTTTCTTTAGACTTTTGGAGTGAATTTCCCACACACATAACAAAAGTTGTGGTTTAGACAGCAACAAGATTTACTAGTTACCATTTTCTTAGTGTAAGTTTTAAACACAGGAAGTTTTCATTATCTTTCACGGGAAACACTTACTCAGAATCTCTTTCACACCACTGGATTACCATATCAACCATTTACTGACGATTTGTAGATCTTCTAGCTCTCCTCTGCAAATCAAAAACAAAGAACTAAACATCAAAACAGAAGATCAGCAAAAAGCTAAATACTGAGTACGAAAAATAAAAAACCTTTAAAAACTTAAAAATGGTAGTGCTAGAACATTTTGAATGATATATTCGGATTCTACACACCAAAATACATACTAGTTGATGTATCACATCCCAGATGCAAAATGGCTGTTGACTAGTGTTATTAGTATCAGTGGTCGTATACGAAGCATAGTCAGCCAGAAGTCTTTAATTTATGCCAGGTCAGAAGTAAGGAGTCCAACAATCAAATGATTTACAAACTAAGTATATGGCACACATTTGAACTTGGTTGTTTTTAAACGTGATGCAAGTGTTGCTGATGGCGTGGGGGAAGCACGTTTTGCAAGTGTGTGCCGTGAATGTGGTGATAGTTAGCTTTCTTTTCTGGAAGGATTTGTAAGTAGCACTCATGATGGACTGACTATTGGTTGACCTTTCTGTAAAAAATGGTGTTAAAAATAAGCAGTACCATTCGTCTCAATGACTCATTAGTTTGTAGTTTAATAAACCATCTAAGAAAGCTAAATATCATTTGTCTTTCATAATATTAAAAATAAAAGTGCTCAAAGAACTTCCTTTTTCATTCTAAAATTTAGTTAGGCGGAAATGTTTTTGATGGTGGTGGGAGGGAATGGGGTTGTATTATCTACCCTCTGAGCAGAAGACCTTACAGATGAAGCACTCATTTTTTTCTGTGGTGTTTATCATGACCATTTTTTTCTGTATCCATCACAACTAAAGTTGATGAGAACTATACTTCAAAATTCATACATATTATAAAACTATATGTACGTATATATGTATGTATACCTGTGTGTATGTTCCATATCTTCTAAACCACTGGACCGATTTCAACCAAACTTGATATAAGCGTCATGTAATGTCTGGAGAGAATCGCTGTAGGAGTAAAAACAATCTACTTATGAAAGGGGCGGGGATGTGTGTGAGCTCACAGACTTTATCCATCCATTATTTGAGAGTGAAAGCAATGAGTGAGTTGCAACAAACGTTACACATAATTTCAAATCTTTACGGAACTTTTTCCCGCTGACAACCCCCACAAAATGAAGAAAAGAGAGAAATTGATCACTTACTACATTTTTGCTGTTCACACAGTAAAACTGCCACATCAGGCATGGCTTTTTAATTTATTGCTTACTTACTACTAATAGTTTTCACGGCACATTTTGGTACAATGTTGTGAAAAGAACAGGAATGGAAGAGAAACGAATTGAATGCCTCGCCAAGAGAGTTCAGCCTACTCAGGAACGAAATAACTCAACACAGAGGAAACTGTTGAGTACGAATCGTGTCACAAAGTTCGAAAATACGTCTGCACTAACGAGCTCAGCGCAGACACACGGCGGCTTCCGAGAATTTGAGTAAGAATTGCGACGCAGTGCACTGTTACTCGGTACTTATATCATTCCAGGAAGCGACTACACTAGGCATGTTTCCCGCTGTCGCGGCTGCCGTTTCCTAGGAAACATAAAACTTGCGCTTCGCATTGGTAGTTTCAGCTTCAGTGGCCAGGGGGCAGAGCTGACGCCAGCGTCGGTGTGGGTCTCTAGTGTCAAGCACGAGAACTACTAGCTGGCGCGAGTTCTCGCTTTAATTTCCCGTTCGTCTTCAATATGCGATTCGTTATTACGTCTTCAATGTGCAATTCGTTATTAAGGGGAAGCATACTTATCATTGATGCCATGCATTTGTGTTCTCCCCATGCTATTCGTGCATGGTGTGTCGTATGGATGACGTTGTATATGCCTCTCTGCATGGTGCTATTAACCGGTGAGGCGGGTGATCTCTACGGAGGGGGTGATCATTGTTACTGCAGTTTATTGAAGTCGTTGGATCTGTCGTAAACAAACGATGTCTTGTGGTTCATGAGCTTTTCTTGACTTTTTCATGCCATACTATTACTGTAACACTGTAAATGAGTTTTAATGCTAATACGCGATACAGATGAAGTTTCTCTAATTTGCTTGGCTTGCGTTAATGTAAACCTTAATTCGAGCCGCATCCCCGAAGGTTCTTTTCTTGACTGGATTACGGAACACTGTGAATTAATGAGTGAAAGAATTGCCGAAATATTTTATTTCCATAAGACACGCCTCTGTCTCTTTACTGTAATTGCAAAATTTTCAGCACTAAACCGTTCACATGAAATATCAGAGCTCGGTGACCGAAACACTTCTTATTGGAGTAATATAATACTGTGATAATGACTTTACAACACGTACTTAGGTAAAACGATTACCGATCTCTTTCAAGTCTTTATGTGTAACATTGTTGCAAATACGTGATTGTTCTACTTCCCTCCTTTTATTATATACCATGTCTGAATAGCATCAGTGTTTCGGTTACGTAGGTTTGCTTCTAGCCATATATGTGATGACATATTTTCTGTTCTAATGACTTCCGTTGTGTCGAATTTCATGCCGCCCATCCAGTAAGTCATCAGTTCTCCCTCAATTCTACATCCGATATCAGCAGATCCGTCTTCTTGAAGAAAGCCGCTCTGCGACTTACGATATCTTCCTCGCTCCAAACGCCCTGTGTAATCTTGCTTCCAAAACTGTAGAATTCTTTCACTTAGTGTTCCCGGCTTTGATGTCTAAGCAACATGGTGTTGTCCTTCCTGCTATTCAATTATCAACTTGGTCCTTGCTCAATTTGTCCTTTAGCCTTTTCCAGTGCTGCTACTAGACAAAGTCGAAAGTCAGTAACAGCATACACTTCAATAGACTGGAGCGGTGTACACGCTACGCGCCTCTACCCCAGTGTCCTGCTGAACACAATTGATTTCTGACTACGTTTCTGTTTGAACGCATTCCTTGCATATATTTTTTACATTTATTCACAGGGTAATGTGTATCCGTCCACGTTTCGTACGAATAAACTTTTGTCGTTACCAAACGCACTTCGTTTCAAGCATGTATGTATACAAGGTGTTGCAGAAGTGATGGTCAATATCCAGGGATATGATAGGAATGATCATTCGAAACAAAACAACTCAACTAAACATGGGCTCTAAAACGCATACCTAAGAGCCATGAGCAATTCTTGATCTTCGATACTATGAAACAAATCTCTTCTACTGCAAGCTCTTTGATTTCCATATTGCGGGAAGTGGCAGTATGGACCAAAACAAGAAAAATATGTCCAGTAGATATGTGCTCTAAAATGCATACCTTAAAAGTTATGAGCACGTGTTCATTAGAAGAACTGCGTTTCAAAACAGCAAAGTGGAACAAGCGTTCATAGCTCTTAAGGTATTCATTTTAGAACACATGTCTACTCGACCTTTTTTTCTTGTTTCTGTCCATACTACCAGTTCCCATAATATGGAAATCAAAGAATTGCTAACAGCTCTTAAGATATGCGTTTTAGAGCCCATGTTTACTTGACATTTTTGTTTTGAAAGATCAGACGGCAGAAGTGGCCGAGCGGTTCTAGGCGCTACAGTCTGGAACCGCGCGACCGCTGCGGTCGCAGGTTCGAATCCTGCTTCGGGCATGGATGTGTGTGATGTCCTTAGGTTAGTTAGGTTTAAGTAGTTCTAAGTTCTAGGGGACTGATTACCTCAGAAGTAAAGTCCCATAGTGCTCAGAG
The DNA here is from genome assembly GCF_023864345.2 of Schistocerca serialis cubense. Lineage (NCBI taxonomy): Eukaryota > Metazoa > Arthropoda > Insecta > Orthoptera > Acrididae > Schistocerca > Schistocerca serialis. The sequence continues at coordinate 586,249,601 of NC_064644.1, forward strand.
CCATTTTTTTAATGATCATTGCTGTCATATCGCTGAATATTGATCATCACTTCTGAAACACCCTGCATGTGGCAGGAAGAGAAGCCTCCACCAACGACATAGTTGCCGTTTAGAGGGGGCTTCCTCGCACGCAGCAACTACACAGAATCGTCACAGGGCAAAACACAACCATAAATTATGCATAACGTCCGAAATAAGTTGAAAAGTTTCCACCATACATTTCAGAGGACTAGCGGCTCATTCACTGAAACAAAGATTCCTGAAACACAACAACTACACTACTGGCCATTAAAAATGCTAAACCACGAAGATGACGTGCTACAGACACCAAATTTAACCGACAGGAAGAAGATGCTGTGATATGTAAATGATTAGCTTTCCAGAGAATTCACACGAGGTTGGCGCCGGTGGCGACACCTACAACGTGCTGACACGAGGAAAGTTCCCAACCGATTTCTCATACACAAACAGCAGTTGACGGGCGTTGCCTGGTGAAACATTGATGTGATGCCTCGTGTAAGGAGGAGAAATACGTACCATCACGTTACCGACTTTGATAAAGGTCGGCTTGTAGCCCCTCGCGATTGCGGTTTATCGTATCGCGACATTGCTGCTCGCGTTGGTTGAGATCCAATGACTGTTAACAGAATACGGAATCGGTATGTTCAGGAGGGTAATACGGAACGCCGTGCTGGATCCCAACGGCCTGGTATCACTACCAGTCGAGATGACAGGCATCTTATCCGCGTGGCTGTAACGGATCGTGCAGCCACGTCTCGATCCCTGAGTCAGCAGATGGGGACGTTTGCAAGACAACAACCATCTGCACGAACAGTTCGACGACGTTTGCAGCAGCATGGACTATCAGCTCGGAGACCATGGCTGCGGTTACCCTTGACACTGCATCACAGACAGGAGCGTCTGCGATGGTGTACTCAACGACGAACCTGGGTGCATGAATGGCAAAAGGTCACTTTTTCGGATGAATCCAGGTTCTGCTTATAGCATCATGATGGTCGCATCCGTGTTTGGCGACATCACGGCGAACGCACATTGGAAGCGTGTATTCGTCATCGCCATACTGCTGTTATCACCCGGCGTGATGGTATGGGGTGCCACTGGTTACACGTCTCAGTCGCCTCTTGTTCGCACTGACGGCACTCTGAAGACTGGACGTTACATTTTTTACATTTCAGATGTGTTACGACCCGTGGCTCTACCCTTCATTCGATAACTGCGAAACCCTACATTTCAGCAGAATAATGCACGACCGCATGTTGCAGGTCCTGTACGGGCCTTTCAGAACACAGAAAATGTTCGACTGCTGCCCTGGCCAGCACATTCTACAGCTCTCTCACCAATTGAAAACGTCTGGTCAATGGTGGCCGAGCAACTGGCTCGTCACAATACGCCAGTCACTACTCCTGATGAGCTGTGGTATCGTTTTGAAGCTGCATGGGCTGCTGTACCTGTACATGCCATCCAAGCTTGTTTGACTCAATGCCCAGGCGTATCAAGGCCGTTATTACGGCCAGAGGTGGTCGTTCTGGGTACTGATTTCTCAGGATCTATGGACCCAAACTGCGTGAAAATGTAATCATATGTCAGTTCTAATATAATATATTTTTCCAATTTATACCGGTTTATCATCTGCATTTCTTCTTGGTGTAGCAATTTTAATGGCCAGTAGTATATAATGCAATGTAGAAATTATGTCAGTTTGCTAACAAACAGTTCATCAATACTGGCGAAAGGGGTACAAACAGGATGTAACAGGTATAAGTGTAGATATTTTAATATGTGGTACCTTAATGTGTACAGGCGTCAGTAAAATGTAATGTGGTGTGACTAGGGCGTCCCGTCGGGTAGACCGTTCGCCGGGTGCAAGCATTTCGATTTGACGCCACTTCGGCGACTTGCGCGTCGATGGGGATGAAATGATGATGATTAGGACAACACAACACACAGTCCCTGAGCGGAGAAAATCTCCGACCCAGCCGGGAATCAAACCTGGGCCCTTAAGGATTGACGTTCTGTCGCGCTGCCCACTGAGTTACCGGGGGCGGACCACATGGCAGTGTGCTGGTTTATTTTTGACTGCGTCGACCGATCTTCCCACAAACACCTCACAAACTTTACGACCTGATGTTTCCTTAACGGTCACAGTTGCGCCTCTGAGCGGCCTACGCCTGTCAGTATGGACGACCCATTTGTGTCCACACGTTGTAACGGGAACTCCTCCACTAGCATTAATTTTCCTGAATAGTAGTTGTAGATACCAGTACTTTTTGGACAGATCAGTATTATCTCGGTTGCTTTTCTAAAAACTTTCATACTTTATAAAATATTTTAGTTTCGATGTTGTAATCGATAAGTACTAGTTCTGAATGTACAGTTAAATTATTTTTTTCAGAAACATTTGAAGTTACGAATTACTGACACACTTAATATCTCTATTATTAATTACGCAATCCTGAACTGTTTACTATGTTTATTTCTGGATTCATTTGTGAAATAATAATGTAACGAGAACTGGTAGGAATTCATTTGTTAAGAAAATTTGTAAACCCTTTGGAATATTGTTATTTCCGCAAAGTTTAAGAGTTGTAAGCTTGCCTCTGATGTAATCGGACGTATTTTTGTATAGGTGCAAAGAACGTAATTTCGGCTTTGTGAATGTGAAAAATAAAAATAATGTATGATATACTAAAACATGACAAAATCAGTGGAAAATATATTTACGTAAAAAATTCTGCAACAATCTTCCAATTTATTTAGTTCAAACCAACCGTGAAGACGCGATGTTAGGTTTTCAGCTTCAAGAATCAGACCCCTAGACAAGAAGAACTGGAGCCATCTCAACACGAGAAGCTAAGTAAACCTGAAAGTTTATTGTAATCTTCACTCCTTTCAATTTTTCATAAAAGGCTTTGCTTATTAATTACTTGGACTGGGCATTGTTTAATGTGGACAACGGTTGGAAGATGGCAGGTGGGGCAGATTACAATGTCCAAACTTCAACAACTGACCTGTTCCCCAGGAAAAAAAGGTATTGATGAGTTCCGTTCGCCAGTTGGAGATGCTGACCAACCTAAAAATATACTACTCCTAATACCTACAATTTTAGTCTGCAAATGAAGTAAATACTGACGTAACGTTCAATACACCGTTTGCCGTCACCAGCAGAAACATCTGCACTTGTACCCAGTACAGCCTCTTTCTTCCGCATCTTTCATGAAGTACTGAAACCTTGGGAAGTAATTGCAGCCTTTCATCATTTTCTCCTTGTTTTGTGACTGGAATAACCGGCTATTCCTGCGACCCTCACAAGCGTGCCCTTTAAAAACGCCTCGTTTACCTCGCTTGCTTCTTCTGACACTGGAGTCGCACATAACCACGCGGCCTCATTTTGCAGAATTTTCTTTGCACCTATGGTGTGCGAAGACTGTGGTGCCATTGTAGTGACTTGTAGTAAAGAGGCAGCAACGAGAACACTCGAAGTGCGTGTGTCATCAAGTGACAGGCAACTACAGCGGTCGCCCCTTCCGAACAGAGGTCTGCACTCGCCCAGAATGCGTTTCTGCGCCGGTGCCACGTTATTTTGCACAACCTCTCTTTCCTTGTACTGCTCATTGCGCCGCGCAAATTGCTTCCTAATCACACATTTATCCTTATCATCAATAAGGTATTTACTGTATGCACTTTGCTCCATGTTCTTCTTCTTCTTATTCTTATTCTTTGCAATACAAATTTGCGTCACACTCTGCCCATAATTGTCTCCCTCCTGTCGTACTTCATACACCGTCGAGTTACTGGACTCCATCATTTTGCTTGCACGTTCCGTCACCCTTCATTAAGCGCAGTCTCTTGTTTATGCTACAAAACGTTAGTAAATTTAATGATGTTAACAGCAATTTACACTGATCAGCCAGAACATTGTGGCCACAGCCCTACTGTCCATGTACGAGGTGCATTCAAGTTCTAAGGCCTCCGATATTTTTTCTAATTAACTACTCACCCGAAATCGATGTAACTGGCGTTACTTCTCGACGTAATCGCCCTGCGGAGGAACACATTTTTCACAACGCTGACGTCATGATTCCATGGCAGCGGCGAAGGCTTCTTTAGGAGTCTCTTTTGACCACGGGAAAATCGCTGAGGCAATAGCACCACGGGTGGTGAATGTGCGGCCACGGAGAGTGTCTTTCATTGTTAGAAAAAGCCAAAAGTTACTAGGAGCCAGGTCAGGTGAGTAGGGAGCATGAGGAATCACTTCAAAGTTGTTATCACGAGGAAACTGTTGCGTAACGTTAGCTCGATGTGCGGGGGCGTTGTCTCGGTGAAACAGCACACGCGCAGCCCTTCCCGGGCGTTTTTGTTGCAGTGCAGGAAGGAATTTGTTCTTCAAAACATTTTCGTAGGATGCACCTGTTACCGTAGTGCCCTTTGGAACGCGATGGGTAAGGATTACGCCTTCGCTCTCCCAGAACATGGCCACCATCATTTTTTCAGCACTGGCGGTTACCCAAAATTTTGTTGGTGGCGGTGAATCTGTGTGCTTCCATTGAGCTGACTGGCGCTTTGTTTCTGGATTGAAAAATGGCATCCACGTCTCATCCATTGTCACAACCGACGAAAAGAAAGTCCCATTCATGCTGTCGTTGCACGTCAACATTGCTTGGCAACATGCCACACGGGCAGCCATGTGATCGTCCGTCAGCATTCGTAGCACCCACCTGGATGACACTTTTCGCATTTTCAGGTCGTCATGCAGGATTGTGTGCACAGAACCCACAGAAATGCCAACTCTGGAGGCGATCTGTTCAACAGTCATTCGGCGATTTCCCAAAACAATTCTCTCCACTTTCTCGATCATGTCGTCAGACCGGCTTGTGCGAGCCCAAGGTGGTTTCGGTCTGTTGTCACACGATGTTCTGCCTTCATTAAACTGTCGCACCCACGAACGCACTTTTGACACATCCATAACTCCATCACCACATGTCTCCTTCAACTGTCGATGAATTTCAATTGGTTTCACACCACGCAAATTTAGAAAACGAATGATTGCACGCTGTTCAAGTAAGGAAAACGTCGCCATTTTAAGTATTTAAAACAGTTCTCATTCTGGCCGCTGGCGGTAACATTCCATCTGCCGTACGGTGCTGCCATCTCTGGGACGTATTGACAATGAACGCGGCTTCATTTTAAAACAATGCGCATGTTTCCATCTCTTTCCAGTCCGGAGAAAAAAAAAATCGGCCTTAGAACTTGAATGCACCTCATAAAACCGTCCAGGCAATAGCAACATCACCTGGCGAGGAATGACTGCTCGAATGGGGAAGACGCGCGATCTATCTGAGTCTGACCGAGGGCAGATCGAGATGGCCCGGATGCTCGCTACGAGCATTTCGGGAACTGCACGGCTTGCCGGGAGTGGCAAGAGTGCTGCGCTCAGTGTGTGGTGAAACGAAGCCGTCGTGAGGCTGGGCGGCCACGCCTCATTACAGATGTCGGGCATCGTGGGCAGGGCGGACTGGTAGAACAGGACAGGCGGCGGACTCTGGCGGAACAGACATCACATTTTCATCTGCCTCTACATGGATACTCTGCAAATCACATTTAAGTGCCTGGCAGAGGATTCATCGAACCACCTTCACAATTCTCTATTATTCCAATCTCGTATAGCGTGCGGAAAGAATGAACACCTATCTCTTTCCTACGAGCTCTGATTTCCCTTATTTTGTCTTGATGATCGTTCCTTCGATGTAGGTCGATGTCAACAAAGTATTTTCGCATGCGGAGGAGAAAGTTGGTGATTGGAATTTCGTGAGAAGATTCCGTCGCAACGAAAAACGCCTTTCTTTTAATGATTTCCAGCCCAAATCCAGTATCATTTCTGTGACACTCTCTCCCATATTTCGCGATAATACAAAACGTGCTGCCCTTCTTTGAACTTTTTCGATGTACTCCGTCAGCCCTATCTGGTAAGGATCCCACACCACGCAGCAGTATTCTAAAAGAGGATGGACAAGCGTAATGTAGGCACTCTCCTTAGTAGGCCTGTTACATTTTGTAAGTCTCCTGCCAATAAAACACAGCCTTTGGTTAGCTATCCCCACAACATTTTCTGTGTGTTCCTTCCAATTTAAGTTGTTCGTAATTGTAATACCTAGATATTTAGTTGAATTTACGGCTTTTTGATTAGACTCAGCCGGCCGCGGTGGTCTAGCGGTTCTGGCGCTGCAGTCCGGAACCGCGGGACTGCTACGGTCGCAGGTTCGAATCCTGCCTCGGGCATGGGTGTGTGTGATGTCCTTAGGTTAGTTAGGTTTAAGTAGTTCTAAGTTCTAGGGGACTTATGACCTAAGATGTTGAGTCCCATAGTGCTCAGAGCCATTTGAACCATTTGATTAGACTCATTTATCGTGTAACCGAAGTTTAACGAGTTCCTTTTAGCACTCATGTGGATGACCTCAGACTTCTCTTTATTTAGGGCCAACTGCCACTTTCTAAATCGTTTTGCAGTATGTTTTGATCTTCTGATGACTTTATTAGTCGATAAACGACAGCGTCATCTGCAAACAACCTAAGACGGCTGCTCAGATTGTCTCCCAAATCGTTTACATAGATAAGGAACAGCAAAGGGCCTATAACACTACCTTGGGGAACGCCATAAATCACTTCTGTTTTACTCGATGACTTTCCGTCTATTACTACGAACTGTGACCTTTCTGACAGGAAACCACAAATCCAGTCACATAACTGAGACGATATTCCATAAGCACGCAATTTTACTACGAGCCGCTTGTGTGGTACAGTGTCAAAAGCCTTCCGGAAATCCAGAAATACGGAATCGATCTGAAATCCCTTGTCAATAGCACTCAGCACTTGAGCTAGTGTTAAAGAGCTAGTTGTGTTTCTCAGGAACGATGTTTTCTAAACCCATGTTGACTGTGTGTCAATAGACCGTTTTCTTCGACGTAATTCATTATGTTCGAACACAATATATGTTCCAAAATCCTGCTGCATATCGATGTTAACGATATGGGTCTCTAATTTAGTGGATTACTCCTACTACCTTTCTTGAATATTGGTGTGACCTGTGTAACTTTCCAGTCTTTGGGTACAGATCTTTCGTCGAGCGAACAGTTGTATATGATTGATAAGTATAGAGCTAATGCATCAGCATACTCCGAAATTGGTATACAGTCTCGACCAGAACATTTGGTTTTATGAAGTGATTTAAGTTGCTTCAACACTCCGAGGATATTTACTTCTACGTTACTCATGTTGGCAGCTGTTCTCGATTCGAATTCTGGAATATTTACTTCGTCTTCTTTTGTGAAGGCATTTCGGAAGGCTGTGTTTAGTAAATCTGCTTTGGCAGCACCGTCTTCGATAGTATTTCCATTGTTATCGCGCAGAGAAGGCATTGATTCTTTCTTGCCGCTAACATACTTCACATACGACCAGAATCCCTTTGGATTTTCTGCCAGGTTTCGAAACAAAGCTTCGTTATGGAGACTGTTATAGCGTCTCGCATTGAACTTCGCGCGAAGTTTTAATACTGGGCAGAGTACAAGTGTGACTGAACAGGCAGTGCACCGAATCCTCCTAACGTTGGGCCTCCGCAGCCGATGACCGATGCATGTGCCAATGTTAACATCACGACTTCGGCAACTACGACTGTAATGGGAACGCGGCCACAGCCACTGGACGTTGGCGCAGTGGAAGAGCGTTGCGTGGTCTGACGAATCCCGATACCTTCTTCATCGTGCCGATGTGAGGGCGCGAATCCGTCAGTTCCTTGATGCCTAGACAAGCTGACGGCGGCTCCATTATGCTCTGGGAAACATTCACGTGGGCATGCCTGGGTCCAGCAGAGTTCGTGGAAGGCACCACCACGGCCAAGGAGTGTCGCACACTGGTTGCAGACCACGTACACCCCTTCATGACGACCATGTGTCCCGACGGCAGTGGCATTTTTCAACAAGATAATGCGCCAAGACACAAGCCCAGGGATGTGATGGAGTGGTTCGAGGGACACAGCGGCGAGTTCCAAACGATGTACTGCCCCCGCCCAACTCGCCACATCCGAACCCGATCGAATACGTCTGGGATGTGTGATTGAACATGGCGTCACAGCTCACGCCCCCTCCCCGGAATTTACGGGAACTGGGTGACTTGTGTTTGCAGATGCGGTGCCAATTTCTTCCAGCGACCTACCGAGGCCTCACTGCTTGTATGCCACGACGCGTCGCCGCTGTTATCCCTGCCAAAGGTAGACATAATGGCTATTAGGTAGGCGGTCGCAATGTTCTGCCTGAGCTGTGTGTAGTGCCTACCTGAAAAGCCGATTTCCGCACTAGCTTTCCACCCCTGCTCTGGCAAGGGGAACGCCCCTACTGGTCACCAAAGATTTCGCCCAAATTTATGGTATGGGTGCGGCTTGGCCAGGCATGAAAATTGCCAGACCAGCGCACAGGTCAGGGGGGGGGGGGGGGGGAAGGCAGGGGCTCGTGCTCTTCCCCCCCCCCCCTCAAAAGTTTGAGCCTATGTTAGATACAATGGAAATTTCCTAAAATTTCCTAATACCAAAATGCTTTCTTAATATTATTCATTCATGATTATGACTAAACGCCAAGTGAGAGGAGTTTCAGGTGTAAAGAAGTTGATAAAAATCAGCAGAGTACGATTCACAAAACAGTGTGAGGCTTCAACTCTTGTGAAGCAGATTAGATGGTGGACAGTTTCATAACATTACATTATCTGAGTAAAGATTTCCGTATAGCTGAAAATAGATCCCAGACACATTTGAGCTAGAATGAAATTTTCACTCTGCAGCGGAGTGTGAGCTGATATGAAACTTCGTGGCAGATTAAAACTGTGTGCCGGACCGAGACTCGTAATCGGGACCTTTGCCTTTCGGGGGAAGTACTCTACAAACTGAGCTAACCAATCACGACTCACGACCCGTCCTCACAGCTTTATTTCCGCCAGTACCTCGTCTCCTACCTTCCAAACTTCACAGAAGCTCTTCTGCGAGCCTTGCAGAACCAGCACTCCTGGAAGAAAGGCAGGTGTACCAGTTTCTTTGGCTATCCCGGACCAAGACAAGGAAAATATGTCAAGTAAACATCGACTCTAAACTGTATACCTTAAGAACTGTGCACACTTCTTTAGTGGGGAAGATGTGGTTCGCAGTATCGAAGATGAACGATTGCTCAGAGGTCCTCAGATATGCGGCTTGGAGCCCATGTTTATTGGACTTATTTCCCTTCTTTTCGTCCATTTGACCACCTCTGGCAGTTTCCTACCTTACAATCACAGCAACAACACCTCCAATACGTGTATCTCACTGTCAGAGGCGTCAGAACGGGTTTCGCTTATAAATTTCGACTTTTTCGTTTCCAGTACAGGGCCCTTACCTCAAAATGGTACATTTCTAGTCTTCTCCACCATTCTAAAAAGTTTTTAACATCATCAGAGAATCACACTGTAGATATATACATTTGCAGGCGCTGGCGTCTATATGGTTCAAATGACTCTGAGCACTATGGAACTTCTAAGGTCATCAGTCCCCTAGAACTTAGAACTTCTTAAACCTAACTAACCTAAGGACATCACACACATCCATGCCCGAGGCAGGATTCGAAGCTGCGACCGTAGCGGTCGCGCGGTTCCAGACTGTAGCGCATAGAACCGCTCGGCCACCCAGGCCGGCGCTGGCGTCTATAACTTTGACGCTCTGCAGCGTCGTTGGATGACGTTTCCGGACACGGGCTCTTGTGTAACACCTGATCTACTACAACCTCTAGAAGCGTGTAACGTGAATTGAAAAACACCCTGTGTATGGCTACTGGTTCGCCCGATCTGCGCCGGAAATACTATTTTCTTCTAAACTGTTGGCCATCTGGCGCTCCCACTTCTTTGGTTTTCATTGCTAGTAAGATCCTGCATATGTGATGATAAGTGGGCGCGGTCCCCTTGGCATATCTACGAGTGGCAGTGCGAATCACTCTAAGCTGGAATGTGCCTGTACCTAGCGCGTGATGAAGTTAGTTCTCTACGGGTCTACGGTTCGCTTTCTCGAGTAATACATTATCCATTCGCGTCAGCAAGTGTTCTACGAATTCCTTAAACCCCCGCTATGTAACGATTCAGAGTTGCCACCTAGACATTGTTGGAATCTCCAGAGCGTTATTTGGTTGCGTTGTGACGTAGTGCGAGGAGCAGAACGCAGATGACAGGCGATGCTCAGCGGTGGAGAACGCGCCCAGTGTACTGGGGGGCCATTGTGGTCCTCTCGACTCCGGCCACAGCGCTCAACAAGCTAAGCGTCGCGGCGTTAGTGGCCTTTGAGAAGCGCGATCGCACCACAAGAGGGTCCGTCAAGTGGCGGAGATCAGCTGACGCCTGCCACACAGGACGACCACAGTGGAACTGTCGCAGCTATTTAGCGGGAGGTCACCCGTTCAATGGGCGTCAGCAGCAGCTGTGAGCAACAGAAAAAGAAAGCAGACGTAAATAGAAAAGGAACAGGCACTTTGCGTCGCAGGAACTGGGCGTGAATGAAGACGCGAACAGTGGAGTGTGCAGCAGGCCAACTAACAACTTTCTTCGAACTATCTATTGTTTTACATTTGTTTACTCATCAACTGCCGTGTATTTTACTCATCAGCTGCCGTGGGAGTATGTGAGCTAATGCTTCTTGTTCATGGAACGAGTCAGTACCTACTTTACAGAATATTCATAAGTTTATAAACAAAAGAAACTGAAGAAAAAATTGTGAGATAGTACACTGCTGGCCACCGTAAATGCAACGCCCTGAAGGAAGCATCCGAATCAAGTGAAATTTACACCATGGGTTTGCAGCAATGAGATATGCAACTGATTAGAATTTCAGCGCAGACGCACATCACGCGCGCCTGTGGCGCCACCTCATAGCGCCATTTAACGCTTGGCGATTTCGACGAGTGTACGTTCGGCACGTGTGTTTACCTTGTGGTTGTTTCACAAGACGATCAGTTACGCCTCGTAGACAACAGCGAACGTCGTTTGATCAAGTATCCGAGTTCGACAGAGGAAGGATAGTGGCTTACCGAGATTGTGGATTATCATACAGAGAAATCGCTAGTCGTGTTGGACGAAACCAAACAACTGTAATGCGGATATGTGACCGTTGGATGCAGGAGGGTACGACGGACCGACGTGGTCGATCGCATTCACCTCGGTGCACCACTGCACGTGCTGATAGGCAAATTGTGCGCATGGCAGTGACGGATCGCTCAGTGACATCCCGAACCATAGCACAGCACATTGCGTCTGTAACGCATCATCCAGTGTCTGCGCGTACCATTCGACGCCGTTTACTGCAGAGTGGTCTGTCCGCAAGACGTCCATTGCTTCGTCTACCATTGACGCAGAACCACAGACGTCTCCGTCGCCAATGGTGTGATGACAGACGGATGTGGACGGCAGAATGGAATGACATTGTCTTTACTGACGAGGCACGCTTCTGTCTGCAGCACCACGATGGTCGGATTCGAGTGTGGAGACACCGTGGAGAGAGGATGCTGAACAGCTGCATTATGCACCGCCACACTGGTCTTGCACCGGGCATTATGGTATGGGGCGGTATTGGATATTACTCTCGCATGCCTCTAGTACGCATTGCCGGCACTTTAAATAGCCGGCGCTACATATCCGAGGTGCTGGAGCCAGTTGTCCTTCCTTACCTTCAGGGCTCGGCCACAGCCATATTTCAATAGGATAATGCGCGACCACACGTGGCACGCATTGTCCAAAGGTTCTTCGTCAATAACCAGATTGAATTGCTTCCCTGGCCGGCTCGCTCTCCGGATCTTTCGCCGATAGAAAACATGTGGTCCATGGTTGCTCAACGAGTGACTCAGATTACATCCCCAGCTGCCACACCAGATGATCTTTGGCAACGTGTGGAAGCTGCTTGGGCTGCTGTACCCCAGGAACACATCCAACGTCTCTTTGACTCAATGCCGAGACGTGTGGCAGCGGTGATCTCCAACAATGGCGGCTACTCTGGCTACTGATTCTGGCAGGAACCACATGTCACAGACGTCTGTAAACGTAATCATTTGATACTTGGTCAACATGTTATCTACAAAATAAATTTTGTTGTGCTACCTCTTGTCTTTCTTGGTGTTGCATTTACGGTGGCCAGCAGTATATATGAATAAATAACACACGACAAAGAAAGATTGTCAGCTTTTCTGAGGAATCTCCAGTGTAGAATACAAGGACTGTGCTAAAGGGAAACTTTTCGTGAGAACCCCACTTAGCGAAGTTTACAATGTAATAACTGGTTCCGGCCGCCTTGCCATTTTATTTCAGCACATTTGTGAGATGCACTTGCGAAAAGTTTCCGAGCCAACATTAACTGTGTGATGACTCTCTTTGCAGGGATAGCGAACTGGTGTTGCCACATTAGAATTAGGTTAATTACAAATTAACAAGCTTTTGCGAGCAGCAATGATATTAGTAAATGAATTAATTTTGAGTATAATCTGACTCGCGATTTTACGTGTGTTGCAAGGGTAAACGAAATATGGAAGTGAAATGACATGACGTCAGAGACTTTAATGGTCTCATACTCATAAGGTTTTGTGAATATAGGCTGATCGGCAGGTGAAAATTTGTACCAACGATGGAAATCCAACACAAGGTCACCTTCTTACTAGGCAGGAGCGTCAGCCACTAGGCCACAATCGATGCTGAGGTGCTATTCCAGAAGATGCAGAGCCTCAGCAGCTCTGTTCGTGTGTAAGGCGGCTAAGTGGCTAACGAATCTGACTGGTAAGCAGGAGGCCCGGGTTCGATTCCCGGCCTTGGTACTAGTTTTCACCCGCCGCTTCAGTCTATATACAAAAAATCATGAACGGGACATGCCAAACAGGCAGAAACCACTACATTCCCGATCCTTTTAAAAACTCGAGCTCCCATGGACAAAACAGCTTCAAACGTCCCATTACATTGCAAATGGGCTAAGATGTTAAATATTTGACGTTAAGCATGTAAGTGAAAAAAACGTTAGAAAATGTTTAAAATTATGCGTAAGGTTTGTTCGAGGTCGTTACGTGCTCTCATTATGAGACGCTGTATGAATGTAGTAGGGTAATTTGCACTCCATTTAAATCAAAAACAAGTTTTTCACACATCTCAATGTTCATGACTTCATATTTCCTGAACACGTGTAGTAAAATGATATAATTTTGCATATACATTCTGTGGCTTATGTGAATACTGCCTGCAAATTGTGTTGCGAATAGACTCGGCAGAAAAGCAATAATAAATTGAAAGGTGATGCCTGATGCTGAAGCTGGTTTTTCACGCATCTAAATGTCTATGAGGTCATAGCGTAGGAACCACATGTCGTACAATGATACAATTTTGCACGTAGATTCAGTGGCATTGGTGAATACTGCATACAAACTGTGCTGCGAAAGAGCTGGTGATAAAGAAGTAAAAATTAAAACATCATGTCTGATACTGAAGTTTCACTGCATAGACAGCGGAACTAAAGTGAGCGCTGAAGTTTTCTCTCTACAGCTTTACGTGGGTGGTGTCAGCGAGAAAATGTTTCGTAAAGATTTGAAATCATGCTTAAAGTTTGTTGAAAGGCGCTAAGTGATCTCATTCTCGACTACTGGATACAGAGATACAGAATCTGAATGTACTACTTGTCTTATTGTGTTAAACTTTTGACATAAGATTGCACCTTTTATCGAGTTGTTTAAAACGGCGTTTTAAAGTTCGGTGAATAATTCCGCGAAATATTGAAAATCAAGGCTGTGTTATCCCTGAAAGGGTCAAATGGTTCAAATGGTTCTGAGCACTATGGGACTTAACTTCCGAGGTCATCAGTCCCCTAGAACTACTTAAACCTAACTAACCTAAGGACATCACACACATCCATGCCCGAGGCAGGATTCGAACCTGCGACCGTAGCGGTCGCGCGGTTCCAGACTGTAGCGCCTAGAACCGCTCGGCCACCCCGGCCGACCCTGCAACTGGTACCGGGTTCCAGGATAATCGCTTAGGTAATATAGATGATGCCCCACTAGAGAAGTACCGTCCACAATTTTTCAGTTCGCAACTGCAATCACCTCAGAAAAACCAAAAATAAACCCCGCCCGAACAGGCCATGAAGACCCAATGGTACCGAGCGACCTCCGGATCATCGTCGGCCCACAGGCGTCATTGGATGCGAATATGGAGGGGCATGTGGTCAGCACACCGCTCTCCAGGCCGCATGTGAGTTTACGAGGCTGGAGCCGCTGCTTCTCAGTCAAGAAACTCTCCAGTTTGCCTCACAAGGGTTGAGTGCACGCCGCTTGCCAACAGCGCTTGGCAAACCGAGTGGTCACCCATCCTGATGCTAGCCGAGCCGGACAGCGCTTAACTTCGGTGATCTGACGGGAACCGGCAACCGGCGTTACCACTGCAGCAAGGCCGTTGGCAATCAATACCCAAGTTAGTAATATTCACAAATACGGCGTTGTTTTTTTTTTTTTTTTTTTTGTGCATGGGACTCGGTTGTGCAAAAGTTTGAACGGTCTTTCGTGCATGAATGTACTAGAGAAGCGCCGGAGAAAGCGTTCTTAGAAGAATGCAGTGTCTGGCAACCTATGCAACCTATAACGGAACAAAGCAGGCTGCTCAAAACAGTGCACACGAGCGCAGTCAGGTTGGCTGTGCAGAGTAGAGCCCTCTACGCAGGCCGACCGTAATCTGCAAAAACCAGCGTCTTGTACGGTTTTCACAGCAAGAGCTCTGCTCACTGCACCCGAATTCTAATGCCGTCAAGACGTGTTTTCGGCGGCTGGTACAGTTAATCTCCAGACCACATGATCTACCGTTTAGGTTCTATGTTGAGACAGCTTAAACGAGTGCTACAGATACCAGAAGATTCGGTAAATGATAGGTGGTTCGTCGGATAAACAGTTAATTATTTTGTAGCTCAATAGTTGCGTCAATCGTATCAGCCGGAATTTAGATGGCGATTCATAATAGGCTATCTTCCTATGAAAAAAATTGTTTCGGATTGCCGGCCGTTGTGACCGAGCGGTTCTAGGCGCTTCAGTCCGGAACCGCGCTGCTGCTACGGTCGCAGGTTCGAGTCCTGATTCGGGTATGGGTGTGTGTGATGTCCTTAGCTTAGTTAGGTTTAAGTAGTTCTAAGTCTGGGGGACTGATGACCTCAGATGTTAAGTCCCATAGTGCTTAGAGCCATTTGAACCGTTTGAGCTCTAACTACTGGGCTCCCGAATAATTGAAGTACAGCTGGATAAAACGACAATTTTCACTAGGCGTGTGATTTCGTTGAATGACGCTGTCCTTCGGTGTAACAGTGGGAGAGCGTATCTCGGAGGTAAGTTAATGTTAACTTCACACTACAACAACTTTTTAATGAAGTCAGTCAACTTGCGCGTCGACGTGGTGCAACTTGCCGGTACAGTGCAACCACATTTTATGCATCTTCTCATTTTCTGGAAAACTCAGAAAAATTTTCAGGAGTTTTTATGGATTTATTTGTACAGAACTATGTTGTTTGGCAGTGACAGGTCAAGCGAAAGTTACTTTCATCGATAAGTTTTACACTCCATTGTAGTATCCTTGCAGCACTGAGCCCTTAACTTCAGAAGGATTATACGTCTTCTAATGGAAGCAAGTGATGCTCCCCAAGTTAATACGTGCTGGCGTAAGCTATCGCCAGCACACCAGTCGGCAAAGAGGTTGCAAGAAGATCGATAATAAGCACTGAATCCAATACGCCTACCAGGAGAGAGGCCAGAGACAGACTCACAAGCAACGGACCGCCAACGCCCTCTCGACCGCCAGTGTTTAGATCGCCGCCGCGGTCCAGAGGCCCAGTCAGTCCCAATCCGTCGCAGGCCCAGTCAGTCACAGGCAGTCAGCCGAGTCACAGTCAGAATTCCGTCAGCACGTAGCGATCAGTGTAGCTTTTATAGCGGGATTTGTACTTCACCAGCAGTGAGGCTAACGTAGACTGTTACGGAAGAGCTTGTACCACAACACATGGACCAACTTAAAGATAAGTAGCTTTCTTGTTCTTGTCAATAAACAACCCTCTTAATACAACAGTGCACTTGTGTTGTAGAAAGAGGATACCGGCCGCTAAACGACATCCTCTCCTTGCTTCCCCTGGTACAGGACTCTACAGTCTCGACGACGACATAAAATAGTAGTAGGAGACTGTCCACTGACTAGTAATTACCTCCTCCGCCGGGAAGATCGACCAATACGTGAAGCTCGTGAAATACCACTTTCGGTACAACGTATTTTAACTAAACGTGTTTAATATGTCGACATCAGGGCAACCCTCAACTTTGCTGGAGACGAATGTACCATCCTAGCTGACATCAACAACAGTTTAACACGCATTTTAAAGTTTCATGTACTGCCGGGCCTCGTACCTAATGGGTTAGAAAGAGGAAATCATTGCGTTCCGAGACCTGATTCGGCCCCCGCCTTTTTATTAAGTAGTTCATCGTTCAAATACTGCAGGCTGTTTTAATTTTTTTTATTCAGCTAACTCTTGTTTCATTATGTAGCATCTCTAGTCATCATGGGTAAAGTTTTCGTCAATTACGAAGATGCTAGTGCGAGTGAAACAACGTGGAAACAACAGTTTCATGCTGCAAAAAATGGCTCTAAGCACTATGGGACTTAACGTCTGACGTCATCAGTCCCCTAGACTTAAATCTTCTTAAACCTAACTAACCTATCACACACATCCATGCCCGAGGCAGGATTCGAACCTGCGACCGTAGCAGCAGCGCGGATCGGGACTGAAGAGAATAGAGCGCTCGGCCACAGCAGCCGGCAGCAATTTCATGTTTTACGTGTCAGAGTGTCATAAGGGAAGTCTCCAGACGATTCGTGGATTTACCGACTGTGAAAACATATAATATTCAGACCAGGAGATGAGTATGTTCGTATCCAGTATCGGCGCTGAAGATAGACCAGTTGCGCGTCGCAAATCACAAAGTATCATCATCACCTAAGTTGCCTTTTCCTTTTCCGTTTAAGAAGCAGTATAACCTAAAATATTAGACGAACAAGTTGGCACTTGACTTACGTTATTGCACAATATGCACCTATATGAAAAGGACGAAGACTGTTTCATGGATATCAACGTCATTGACGCGCCAGGACGAGATATTTTCTCCTCGCCCTAATACCCGTGGTGTCGCTGGAGTGAGAACTCTTATTAAACTTGGAGCCGTATGCAGCAGCAGTTGCTGGGGCGCTGTTGCACCGTAAATTGTTCGCCGCCTGCTGATTTGCATGCAAATGAAACGCTCTTGAGGCCCGCCTAACGAACGGCTCCAATTAGGAAAGTGCAAATGGGCGCTTGCTTGAGTTGTGTGATGTATGCATCGAACAGCTGTATACGCCTGTATTTGTAATCACTCGCCTCTCGTCCTCTCAGAAGCTCCCCGCTCACGTGCCTCAATTTGCTAATAATCTTTGGTAGACAAAGACTCCATCTTCAACAAAGCCTGGCTACTCGTTTTTGGAGCACTTTTACATCATCACCATCAACAGCGATTTAAGTTCCACTTTTCTGACGTGACACCTTGGAATAACAAAGATTACTTACGTGTTGCATCTTTCTGTAAGGCAGAACGTTATCGAGAGAGACGGTGTATTTTTACTTCTCCATCCAAAATGTTAGTAATGTAGAAGACCCGAAGTAGCGGTGGAATTTCCGAAACAGATCTCTCGTCTGCATCATCATCTATACAGATACTCGGCAAGCCACCGTACAGTGCCTAGCGGAGGGTACTCCGTACCAATACTTCTACTTGTCGTTTCCCCTCCTGTTCCACCCGCAAATAGAGAGAGGGAAAAACGATTGATTATACGCCTCCGTATGAGCTCTAATTTATCGTGTCTTATCTTCGTGGTCCTTAGGCGCAGTTTATTTTTGCAGCAGTAGAATCGCTCGACAGTCAGTTTCAAATGCCGGTTCTCTAAATTTTGTCAATAATGTTTCCCGAAAAGAACGTGGCCTGCCACCAGGGATTCCCATTTGAGTTCCCGAAGCATCTCCGTAATACTTACGTGTTGTTCGAAACTACCGGTAATAAATCTAACAGCCGGCCTCTGAATTGCTTCGATGTCTTCCTTCAATCCGACCTGGTACGGATCCCAAACACTCGAGCAGTACTCAAGAATAGGTCGCACCAGCGTCCTATATGGTCTTCTTTACAAGTGAATCACTTTTTCCTGACATTCTCCCAATAAAACGAAGCCGGTCACTTGCCTACCCTATCTCATACCGACGACCATCTGAAGATGAGTGAAGCTAATTCCTTTCCTACATCCTCAGTTATTTACTGGATGTATTCCAATATCTGTTTTCCTCCTACAGTATTTATTCCCCACAGCTGTCTCTGGTATCATGGAAATTATTTGATGGTGTCTTAAAACATATTTTATCATCCTGACCCTACTTCTTGTCAATGTTTTCCACAGGATGGGGAATTCTCACCGATTTTGTATATACATTTCTCATTTATTACCTTACCTTCCACCTAATTCTCAATATTCTTCTGTAGCACCACATCTCAGCTGATTCAGTTCCCCGTATTTCCGGTTTTCCCACAGTCCATGTGTCACTACCATACAATGTTGTGCACCAAACGCACGTTCTCAGAAATTTCTCCCTCCGATTAAGGCTTGAATTTGATACTAGCAGACTTACGTTGCCCAGCAGTGCCCATTTTGCCTGTGCTAGTCTGTTTTCTAGGTATTCCATACTTCGTCCGTCATGTGTCTTTTTGCTTCGAAGGTAGTAGGAGTCCTTTTATTCATCTACTTCGTGATCTCTAATTTTGATGTTATGTTTATCGCTAATATCATTTCTGGTGTTATTCATTGAAGAGACATTTGTTAACATCGAGTGTAGATTAAAGCGCCAGGAAGTCTGTTCTGCAAGTATTTGTATCGAGTGTAGTCCTGTATGGAAGTGAAACATGGTCAATAAACAGTTTAGACAAGAAGAGAATAAAAGCTTTCAAATGTGGCGCTACAGAAGAATGCTGAAGATTTGTTAGGAAGATCACGTAACTAATAAGGAGATACTGAATAGAATTGTAGAGAAAAGAAATTTGCTGCACAACCTGACTAAAACAAGGAATCGGTTGGTAGGCCACATTCTGAGACATCATGGGATCATCAATTTAGTACTGGAGGGAAGCTGAGGAGTAAAATTAGTAGAGGGAGGCCAAGAGATGAATACAGTAAGCATATTCATAGGGATGTAGGTTGCAGTAGTTACTCGGCGATGAAGAGGCTTGCACAGGATAGAGTAGCATGGAGAACTACATCAAACCTGTCTTCGAACAGAAGACCACAACAACAACAACAACAACATGGAGAGCTGCATCAAACATGTCTTTGGACAGATGACCACAACAACAAGAACATCAATCTGAATCCACACTCTGCACCAAGTGTACGCACATTCCATTTAGCAAGTCCTATAATTCTTTTTTACTTTCGCTGGGGATAGCAGTACCATAAGTGAGTGTTATAATTGATGTGCTTTCACCCTGAACTTAATCCCATTCTTGAACATTGTTTTACTTTCGCCACTGCTCGACGATATATAGATTTGAGCACAGGGAGCGAAAGACTGCATCCCTATCTTACATGTTTTTAATCTGAGCACTTCGTTCTTGGTTCTCTATTCTTATCTTTCCGGCTTGGTTCTTGGGCATACTGTATATTATCTGTCCTTCCTAATAGATTATTAGTGTTTTTCTCAGAATTTCGAAAATTTTACTCTGTCGATAGCTTTTTGCAGGTCGACAATTTCAATGAAAGTGTCTTGATATTTCTACTATTGCTCGTATTATCGATGGCAACGTCAGAACTTCCTCTCTGGTGCCCTCATCTTTCCGAAAGCGGTGTACGAGTATATTACTCTTGTCAGCACTTAGATTCATGAGCCGCTGAGCTGATTGTGCAATAGTTCCCGCACTTAGCTGCCCTTAGCATATTCGGGATTTAGTGGATGATTTTTTTCGGAATGTGTAATGGTATGTCTCTAGAAAACTCATAGAGTCTACCTACCAACTTGAATAGTAGCTTGGTTGCCACTTTCCCCAACGATTTCAGAAATTCCGAAGAAATGTTATCTGTCCCTTGCGCATTATTTGATTGTTAGGCTTCCAAGGCTCTGTTGAACTCTGACTCTAATCTGGGTCCTTCATGTCTTCCATATCAACTCCCATTTCTTCCTGAATCATGTGCCTCGTAAAATCCTTCATTGTACTTATTTCACTCATCAGCTTTCTCGTCTGTACGAAACAGCGACATTCCCTTTGCATCTTAATGTTGTCGCCGTTGCTTTTAATTTCACAGGCGATTGCTTTGACATTTCTGTATGCAGAATCTGTCTTTATGAACTTGAGCTAGTAGTAATTTCATGTTCCATCAACCATTTGCACGTTAAGTCGCAATGGTGTGAAACGAGTCATTGTAAATTCACATTGCAAATTAATTTGTAAATATAGCTACATTATAAGTGTATTTTGTTTTTGTTATTGTTATTATTATTATTATTATTAAATATACAGATGTGTGTTAGTGATTCCTACCCACCACCTTTTTGACATTAGAATAACGTTTTTGAGCAATGAAGATTTCTTTTCTTAAAGACAAGTTTACCTCAAGCTCCATATGATATTATTGAAACGCGACTTCTGATTAAATTAGGTGCCTATGGAGTATCGTCGCAGTTGTGAGACTGGATTCGTGATTTCTTGTCAGAAAGGTAACAGTTCTTAACAGTGGACGGAGAGTCATCGAGTAAAACAGAAGTAATATCTAGCGTTCCCCAAGGAAGTGTTATAGGTCCTCTCCCGTACCTGATTTACATAAACGATTCAGGAGAGAATCTGAGCAGCTCTCTTACATTGTTTGCAGCTGACGATGCAGATGATCAAAACTAATTGCAAAATAAGTTAGACAAGTTACAATTATTGAACTATATTAAAAAAACCTAAGTTACTTATAAACTACGGCGTGCACACACTTTATTCAACATGTAAACGTCACTACAGATATTCGGATTTAGGTTATGACATTACGATATGCCTGCCATCATTGGCGCTGATGTGGCGCAGACGAATAGCGAAATTCCGCATGACCCACTGAAGTTTCGGAACATCGATGCTGTTTTCAGCTCAGCAATAACACTGAGGTTACTGCTGTCTCTTTAATATAGCCCCCCAAAAAGGAGTCGCATGTGTTCGAATCTGGAGAATGAGGCGGCCAATCGGGGCCCATGCCAGTGGCCTCTGGGTACCCCAGAGCCAGAATGTGGTCCCCAGAGTACTCATCCAGGACATCACTCTCCTGCTTCGATGGCGTCGAGCTCCGTCTTGTATGAAGCACATCTTGTCGAAATCAGGGTCACTTTGTATAATGGGGATGAAATCATCTTCCAAAACCTTCATGTACCGTTCGGTCGTCACCGTGCCATCAGGGAATATCGCACTGACTATTCCGTGACTGGACACTGCACACCACACAGTCGCCCGCTGAGCGTGAAGAGACTTCTCGATCGCGAAATGCGGGTTCTCAGTCCCCTAAATGCGCCAATTTTGCTTACTGACGAACCCATCCAAATGAAGGTGGGCTTCGTCGCTAAACCAAACCATGCATGTGCATACTAATTCCCATCAAGCCCCGCGACCAACCGTGCAGTTTGAACGTTCTAACATAAACCGTTCAGAAGTTAAGACGATTTTATTTCATATGTAATTGTCACCCTGCATCTGTATGATGCAAAAAGTGGCGACTGACTCTCATGAAGAGTGTGGAGTCATCCCCATTAGCGCTAAAAAGTATCTGCTAAATTTCAGTTGCACGATAAATCACACAAATCTAAAGACTATAAAGAGATCTAAATAATTAGGCATCACAATTATGAATAACTTAAAGTGAAACGATCACATAGATAATATTATGGGGAAAGCAAACCAAAGACTGCGATAACAGGTCTACTAAAGAGACTGCCTATATTACGCTTGTCCGCCCTCCTCCGGAGAATTAGTGTGCAGTGTGGGAACCGCGTCAGATAGGACTTGCACTGCGCAGCCATACAGGCACGACCACCCTCGTAGAAACAGCGATTAGACGCTATAGAGGCACAATGACACGTAAGGGGAGAGCAACGTCGCACAGCACGAATCAACACCTTAGTTTCACTCAGTTGTACTCAAGAAGCACAACACAAAAATTTGCTATTTTAGCGGTATTGTGGACGTACACCACTCTATTTCACGGGTAATGGCTATGCCTAAGATAACCAGCAGGCATAAACTTCTGTATTGGAAATACCGTCTGTCCAGATCATAGCGAGAGACATTTACTTGCATGTTGAAATTCTCTCGGTGCAGCCCGAACTACGTACCACTACGGAGATGTGCGCTACAGAATCGCCAAAGATACTGTTGTGTTTGACGGACTAGTGGTAGCTACTGGAATATGATAACAATGATACTAATATTGCATCTGATATCAGAAGATCTACGAGGTTGCTGCGAATAACTACCACCATAAAGTAAATATCTCTGGAGTGAGCATTGCGTTCTGCACACGTTGCCAACGTTAAACCGGGATTGTCACGTGTTTTCGGGACTTCGCTGTGCGCGTGTGCTTTCTGCAGCGTTTTAAGTTTATAATATCAAGAGTTTTTGTTGTGTTTCACCGTTTGTTGATAGTGTAATAGCGATGGTGAATTACTGTTGTTGCTACGGATGCAAAGAAAAATATGTGAAAGGAGGGGTAGTAACTTTTCATGGGTACATACCATGTAGCTCTAATTATAGTTATCATATTAGTAAGAGACACTGTATATGTTTAAAAATTTCGAGACGCATTATAATTAAGGCTTGATTCTGTAGACCTATTTTTCTACGATTTTATGACTATATAATAGATATTACGGCTCGTACAAAAGCTTACAAACAATCGCTTCCTCTCGTAAATTTGCTAGTGGAACAGGAAAGGGAATGGTTAGTTGTTTCAGCAATTACTATCCTCCGTGCATTAATCAGTAACTTGTCGATTATGTATATAGATTACTCAGTCTACTATTTATTTAATAAACTGGGAGCAAGTACGTAAAATGCGTTAAATAAATACTTCGAAGTGTCACCAGTAAGAAAAATTGTGCTTTAGGTCGCAAAATAACTCAGAAATAGCAGAAAAAAGGACGAATTAGCAGGGATATAATAGCTAATGTGTGGCAAGTTCGGTGTTTTTCGGACACTTAAAAGTACTAGCGTACTGTCAAGTCGTTTTGCAAGACTATCACTGCAAAAATGTACGTCAGGCTCTTTAATACTATAAAGTGCCGTATCATACCGAAAACTACCAGAAATCGAGTGCAGCTGAACTGTGACATCTATCGCAAAGAAGCAGGATGTAATATCACTTGCCCTTAAAAGTTACGTAGCTAGTTTATTCCCGGTATCAAATGGATAGTGTTAAAATGTCTGCGCAACATATATAAATAATCCACGACACGTACGAAAAGAATCCGTCTGTACTAGGGATTTAGTGACATTATAAATATACAGGGCGCTATACGGACAAACACACGACGTCCCGAGAACACGTGACCAGGCCGGCAATGTATGTTGACAACACAAAATCTGTACTGCTCACTCCAGAGATATTTACTCTATGACTACCACCAAAGACGATCCCAGCTTCAATGGAAAATGCTATGCACTATAGTATACGTTGGATAGCAAATCAGATACTTGACCTCATCACTCACAGCCACTAATTAAATCTTCCAGCGTGTAACTCTATTACACGACAATGCACTTCGCTAATCAACGGAGTAACAGAAATGCTCAACTATTTTATAAAAAGAAAATGCGAGCTGTCGTGCTCTATAATACCGTATAAATGTTTTTTTCAATTCAAAACCACAACCAAATTGCGTAGAACCATCTAACTGCAGCTTACTTGTCTGCACTTTAAACAATATTTATTTTACGTGGCACTTTCAGAGGTATAATTTACTCGCTTGATTAATTGGCGATATGAATCAGAGATAACTTCTGCACGTAGCAACCACGCTACAACAATATCGTTGCGTAACGTGAATACCAACGTATTAATTCGTTTTAAATTTTCACCCTCTCTGCATAAGCAACTTATCTTTCTTTCAAGAATTAATCATCTTTCCCTTTAAATTAAGTTCTGGAGATAATTTCTCTCCTTTTTAACTTAAGAAATATGAAATAATTTCGGTCTTTGGAAATTAACATATCTTAACTAATATTGCTATCTCTTTGGGAACAAATATCTTTGCTTCTTATAACTTTGCACACCTTTCTTTATTGAATCTTTGACTTGCTTTTACCATCTTACAATATCTGTAAATTATTCGTTTGCTGTAAAACTGAACTTTTCTTTAAAAATATCCTAGAATATTAAATATGGGCAAATGAGAACCGGGACACTATTTTTATTTTTGAAACAGAAACTGTTCCGCCTTTATTGTCTGTTTTCTTTAATGTGCAGGTACAAGTCAGCTCTGATTTTACGAGTGCTGGCCAATCAAACAAACCCCTCTAAGCTGAAAAAAATTTAAATTATAAACCTGGATGTCACCGCCAGTTTTAAACTGCTTGAACCTTAAAATAGACACGAAACTAATCCCACATCAGGCGTTGACTTTCCGCGGACCCACTACTATTGAAATCATTTAGACACAGCACTCACACAATAGGAGACACAATTAGCGTGTCCTCAATGGCAATGGTTCTTGCTTTGCCGTTTAGGGTTTTATAGATAAAGCTACTAAATTCGAGACCGCTCGTGCAAATCTACTAACTTACATTGGTTCTCGTTATATCATATATAACAGTAGGACGACGAAGATAACACAGTCTGTGTATCTATGTAGATTTCCAAACCTTAAGTAAAATACATCAACGCTCACGCTGGAGTTACAAAATAATCCCTAACACAATATCGCGAAGTCCCATTTCCTAAGTTCTTGCTTCCACCTTCAAATCAACTAATACACCAACGCAGGGACACTGTATCCTTAGTGGGTGCTTTCTCCACCTTCAAATCCATGTAAAGACTTCACGTAGTAACGTTGCTTATCTCCCATAACAAAACGGAAGATCTCCACTCTAACCGAGATGCGGATCGCCTACAAATGAATAACTTTCGAGCTACACTTCGTTCAGTAACTGTTTTGGCATAAAATCACCATCCACGAGAAACCAATCATAAACTACAATATACCGTAGCCACTTCTGCCACCTATTCTGTGTTCCCACACGAATGAATCACTTGACGCTTTTCGGCCCACAAATTATCACAGATCGGCGTAAATAGCTTTCAAACAAGCCGATAACAAACGCACGGAATTCTCCTAAACTACCGTACCGTTTGACTCAAAAACGCCAGAGTCTAACACCGATCCGTATAGATCTCAGCCCGGCTACCAACCAGCAACGACTGGCTGAATTTCTCATGGGAAAAACCAAGAACCACTTACCATGAACAAATGTAGCACGCTAATTCTCCCTTTTAACAATAGCTGGTTTCGCAGTGGCCAGCTGCGCCTTAGACGTTATCTTTGCCTCAAGCTGCTACTCGGCAGTCGTCCGTGAGTACTAAAGTCGCAGACTTAACCGGACTCTGCTTCCCAGATTTTCTCAGGCGACAATCTCTACAAAATTTTACGAAGATACGTGTAAGAGCAGTTTTCAAACATCTCATTACACCCTCATTTCTTTTCATAACAGCAAATTTTGATAATAAGATGTGGCGACACCTACTAGTAACGCCGATTAAACGTAATACAAATTTTGGCGCATTACAGATTGGCGGAGAACATCGAAAAAGTTCAAACAAGAGCAGCTCGTTTCGTATTGTCGCGAAATAAGTGAGAGAGTGACACGGATAAGATACACGAATTCGGGTGGCAGTCATTAGAATAAGGGCGGTTTTCGCTGCGGCAGGTCTTTCTCATGAAACTCCAATCACCAATTTTCTCGTGAGAGTGTAAAACTGTTTTGTTGGAACGTTGGTACACACCTAAACAGGGAGAAATGGTCATCGTAATAAAATAAGAAAATAAGAGCAATCAGAGCTCGCACGGAAGGATTTAATTATTCGTTTTTCCTGCATGCTGTTAGGGAGTAGAACGGCAGAGAAGTAGCTTAAAGGTGGTTCCATGAATCCTCTGCCAGGCACTTAAGAGTGATTTGCAGCATAATCTTGTAAATGTAAATGTAGCTGTAGACGAACTCAAATAAACACAACTGACGCACGAACGCACAGTTTCCACAATGAGATTTTCACTCTGCAGCGGAGTGTGCGCTGATATGAAACTTCCTGGCAGATTAAAACTGTGTGCCGGACCGAGACTCGAACTCGGGACCTTTGCCTTTCCCGGGCAAGTGCTCTACCAGTGCTAGTTACGAGACAATGTTGCGGCTTCAACAACAGTTCGACTAAAGATAATTAATCGGTACGAGAAACGTGCCGGTTTTATGTGGGACACCCTGTAATAGTATCATCCGCAAAGGAACTGTAACACGACGGTCGAAGATGCCATACTTTTTGCTTCGACATGAAATTATGGTGGAAATTTTGAGGTTTTCTAATCGAAAATGATCACTCATGTTTGGCAAGGTTTCTTGAAACTAAAAACCGATGAATATCATAAAATCATACCTTTCGTGTCGCCACAAGTAATACAAAATGAAATTTTGTTTTGCAATTACCGACTGTTTTACTGTTATACCTACTGTTTTACAGCAGAGCCGTTACGCATATCTGCTTCATTTGTGCATGTTTAATGAAGTGTCTTCTTACAGTGCATGCACTGAATCCAATCCACTTACGGTCCCTTTTTTTTTTCATAGTGCCTATTACACACAAACAGTCATTGCCTTTAGCAGTCGATTTTACTTTTCTTTCTCGTTTGATGGTTGGATGCTTTTTTTCCGCGTCACTCCTTTTCTGCTGCGCTCTTTCAAACTTTGTAGGGTTTCCTGCTCTGTCAGAACCGAGGCAGTTTTCTTTCTCCTTTTCTGTGGTGTTTCTAAAACTAATATCGGTAGAATCTTTTCAAGTGAGGTAGCTTGTTCTACATGCAATTTCTGCGCTTACAGATTCATTATGTGTGTTGGGTTCCGAGTTGCCAGGTCCAACAAGAACATTGGTTCCAATAAGATACCTCTCCGTAATTTCTAGGCATCGTCTGCAACTAAGTAAAGGCACAAAAAAGTTATTACGGGTGTCCATGTTACCACAAAGGAAACATGGCGTCTCTCCCATGTATCGGGTTGAGATGGATATGGAAATGTGTTCCAGTATGTTAGCTAACGAGAAATAATTGGATGCACACATACTTCAAGACACAGAGAACATTATAAACTCGTGGTTAGAAATGGTAAAAATGGCTACAAACTACAGGTTTTTTGCCGTCAAAGACTAAAAATATCCGTTACAACTGCACCTATCGCTTGGACCTCAAGACTTACGGAACCGGTGGACGCTGGGTCCTCCGATCTCTTGAGACAGTGAAGTAACACGAGCAAATAGGCATCAGACGCCAATTAGTATCTTCCCCCGATTCACTTATGGTGCTTGTTGTGTGTTAGACGGAACAATGTATGAGGAACAATAATGTGACCCCAAAATTGAGCCATTGTGAAATCCATATGTGATTTCTCTCCAATTAGAGGAATCTTCCCTGAGTGCAATAATTTAACTACGACACTATTGGCCATTAAAATTGCTACACCAAGAACAAATGCAGGTGATAAACGGGTATTCATTGGACAAATATATTATACTACAACTGACATGTCATTACATTTTCACGCAATTTGGGTGCATAGACCCTGAGAAATCAGTACCTAGAACAACCACCTCTGGCCGTAATAACGGCCTTGATACGCCTGGACATTGAGTCAAACAGAGCTTTGATGGCGTGTACAGGTACAGCTGCCCATGCAGCTTCAACATGATGCCACAGTTCATCAAGAGTAGTGACTGGCGTATTGTGACGAGCCAGTTGCTCGGCCACCATTGACCAGACGTATTCAGTTGGTGAGAGATCTGGAGAATGTGTTGGCCAGGGCAGCAGTCGAACATTTTCCGTATCCAGAAAGACCCGTACAGGACCTGCAACACGCGGTCGTGCATTATCCTGCTGAAATGCAGGGTTTCGCAGGGATCTAATGAAGGGTAGAGCCACGGTCGTAACACATCTGAAATGTAACGTCCACTGTTCAAAGTGCCGTCAATGCTAACAAGAGGTGACCGAGACGTGTATCCAATGGCACCCCATACCATCACGCCGGGTGATACGCCAATATGGAGATGACGAATACACGTTTCCAATGTGCGTTCACCGCGATGTCGCCAAACACGGATGCGACCATCATGATGCTGTAAACAGAACCTGGATTCATTCGAAAAAATGACGTTCTGCCATTCGTGTACCCAGGTTCGTCGTTGCGTACACCATCGCAGGCGCTCCTGTGTGTGATGCAGCGTCAAGGGTAACCGCAGCGATGGTTCCCGAGCTGATAGTCCATGCTGCTGCAAACGTCGTCCGTGCAGATGGTTGTTGTCTTGCAAACGTCCCCATCTGTTGACTCGGGGATCGAGACGTGGCTAAACGATCCGTTACAGCCATGCGGATAAGATGCCTGTCATCTCGACAGCTAGTGATACGAGGCCGTTGGAATCCAGCACGGCGTTCCGTATTACCCTCCTGAACCCACCGATTCCATATTCTGCTAACAGTCATTGCATCTAGACCAACGCGAGCAGAAATGTCGCGATAGGATAAACCGCAATCGCAACAGGCTAGAATCCGACCTTTATCAAAGTCGGAAACGTGATGGTACGCATTTCTCCTCCTTACACGAGGCACCACAACAACGTTTCACCAGCCAACGCCGGTCAACTGCTGTTTGTGTATGAGAAATCGGTTGGAAACTTTCCTCATGTCAGCACGTTGTAGGTGTCGCCACCGGTGCCAACCTTGGGTGAGTGCTCTGAAAAGCTAATGATTTGCATATGACAGCATGTTCTTCCTGTCGGTTAAATTTCGCGTCTGTAGCACGTCATCTTCGTGGTGTAGCAATTTTAATGGCCAGTAGTGTATGTACAACTACCTGAATTCTTTTGGTTAGACATCACATTACCCATTAGTTTGCTATCGATCAATTCCATAAAACCTCGTTTTATTTGGGATGATTCTGTGGTCCACATAGTCAGCTGACTTCGAGAGGACACAGAAACTGCGACTTGGTAAACACCACAGTCGTCAGCTGCGTTTCGCTGTAGGTTGGGGGTCGAACTGTGAGCAACTGGAGAAGAGTAATTAGTGGAAGCGGGCAGAAATTGCGCAGCGGGTATAGCCGATCGTTAGGCCGTGGGGCGTTCGTTAATCGCGGCGGCGCTGGGCGTCTGCGGCGTAGCGACACGCCCGTGGACCGCCGGAGCGTGGGCGGCTGGGGCGGCGTGTGACGCGTCGCGCCAGCCTGGCGCCGGCCGCCGGGCCGGGCATCGATCCCCAGCCCGCCGCGGCGCGCCCCTCTTAACGCAGCGAGGCCAGCGCGCGGGCCACAGCCCGAGGCGTCGCCCAGCACGGGGACACTTGCGTGATGGACCATGACCACCTGCTTAGTACACTACTGGCCATTAAAACTGCTACCCACCAAGATGTCGTGCTACAGACGCGAAATTTAACCGACAGGAAGAACATGCTGTCATATGCAAATCATTAGCTTTTCAGAGCACTCACCCAAGGTTGGCACCGGTGGCGACACCTACAACGTGCTGACATGGGGAAAGTTTCCAACCGATTTCTCATACACAAACAGCAGTTGACCGGCGTTGGCTGGTGAAACGTTGTTGTGATGCCTCGTGTAAGGAGGAGAAATGCGAATTCTTTACAGACGAATGGAAAAACTGGCAGAAGACGACCTCGGGGAAGATCAGTTTGGATTCCGTAGAAATACTGGAACACGTGAGGCAATACTGACCCTATGACTTATCTTAGAAGAAAGATTAAGGAAAGGCAAACCTACGTTTCTAGCATTTGAAGACTTAGAGAAAGCTTTTGACAATGTTGACTGGAATACTCTCTTTCAAATTCTGAAGGTGGCACGGGTAAAATACAGAAAGCAGATGGCAGTTATAGGAGTCAAGGGACATGAAAGGGAAGCAGTGGTTGGGAAGGGAGTGAGGCAGGGTTGTAGCCTCTCCCCTATGTTATTCAATCTGTATATTGAGCAAGGAGTAAAGGAAACAGAAGAAAAATTCGGAGTAGGTATTAAAGTCCATGGAGAAGAAAGAAAAACGCTGAGGTTCGCCGATGACATTGTAATTCTGTCAGAGACAGCAAAGGACTTGGAAGAGCAGTTGAACGGAATGGACAGTGTCTTGAAAGGAGGATATAAGATGAACATCAACACAAGCAAAACAAGGATAATGGAATGTAGTCGAATTAAATCGGGTGATGTTGAGGGAATTAGATTAGGAAATGAGACGCTTAAAGTAGTAAAGGAGTTTTGCTATTTGGGGAGCAAAATAACTGATGATGGTCGAAGTGAGGGGATATAAAATGTAGACTGGCAATCGCAAGGAAAGCGTTTCTGAAGAAGAGAAATTTGTTAACATCGAGTATAGATTTAAGTGTAAGGAAGTCATTTTTGTAAGTATTTGTGTGGAGTGTAGCCATGTATGGAAGTGAAACATGGACGATAAATAGTTTCGACAAGAAGAGAATAGAAGCTTTTGAAATGTGGTGCTACAGAAGAATGCTGAAGATTAGATGGGTAGATCACATAACTAATGAAGAGATGTTGAATAGGATTGGGGAGAAGAGGAGTTTGTGGCACAACTTGACTAGAAGAGGGGATCGGTTGGTAGGACACAATCTGAGGCATCAAGGGATTAGTATTGGAGGGCAGCGTGGAGGGTAAAAATCGTAGATGGAGACCAAGAGATGAATACACTAAGCAGATTCAGAAGGATGTAGGCTGCAGTACGTACTGGGAGGTGAAGAAGCTTGCACAGGATAGAGTAGCATGGAGAGCTGCATCAAACCAGTCTCAGGACTGAAGACCACAACAACAACAAAAGCATACTGTTATCGTGGCATAGGTTAGTACAGCACAGTCTCTACCCTACATCCTGTAACACACCGTATCTTTGTACTTATAATCAAAAGCTGACCTTATGTTGAATGTTAACTGTCACTATCCAGGTTATGGTAACCATCTGGTTCTCTGGAGCCAACCGTCCAGGGTCCATGTTTTGATGTGCCTTAAATTCAATGTTTGAGCTATTTCCGTAACTCATATAACTAAATAAATGTAGAAAAATATTAACGAATTAAATGGCGAAATAAATTAAAAAAGCTAATAACAATGCCGTTTCTAAACGACCGCCATCCTTCCTACGTTTCACTATAAAAGAATGCGTAAGGCCTCCTCCGGTAATTTCTTTGCTTTTTTCCGCTCTTGCGCCCTGTCCTGGAGGTTGGGTTTACCTTCGGAACACAGAGAGTGCAGTCCAGAATACTGACAATCATGCACAGCTGGGTTAACGTCCTCCATCTGTCAACTTACCTCGCCGTGGCTGGTGTGGTCTTCTGTGCCCTCAGTTTCTGCATGTTTCACTCCAGGAATGGCGACCGCAGCAGCCAAAGCTGGTCGGGGTCCATGGGACCACAGCTCAATGATGATCCGCGACAGCATACCGAGTTTCTCGTATTCCTACGTCAGTTCGATGATCTTTCCTCTGCCACCCTCCAGTTACTGTCGCTATGGCCAACCCTTGAGAAATGGCCGCCTGTGTTTCCCGCTACACTTTACTAACTAATGTTTCGCCGCAAGGGATATTGGATTTTGGAGAGTAAATTAATATGGAGTATGTCGTTCTTCTTTTCAAACGTTCACATACCCATTTCTTCTTTCCTTATTGTCTTTTGGGCATGCGTTTGTAGTAATTAAAGTAGGCACAAATGCAGCGATCAAAAAGAAATGATTATCGTACAGTCACATCTCTTTACATCGTTCCTTTCTTGTTGCTCCCATGGGGATGGACTGTTTCTATCGCAATTAGTAAGCGTGAAAGGAAGCTATCGTACAGAGAGATGGATCTATATTTATACTTGGCGGAACTAATTACATACTGACATAATAGTCGGTATTGGTTTCGTTTCCCAAAAGTTATAAATATTTCGATTTCGGAAAAGAAGCTCTGTATTTCGCCAAGATATCGAAGAAGAAGGTCCCTTAGGTACTGGTTGTATCGAGTAAGATGTGGAGACGGCGGTTTGAAAGCGGACAGAAGAAGTACGAGAGAGGGGGTTCCTTACCTGAGGGATCGCTACCTGGCGAAGGGGCAAGTGTGGCAAATGTCCGGCGTGGCAAATGACCGGCATTCACAGTTCCCGTTCACCTCTCGTGTTTTTGGAGGAACGCTAACAAGCCTTAAGTACTTGTCGTTCTTGCAACAGAAATGTGGTGTGTTGTTCCAGTAGGATAATGTCGCCGTTGGTGATACTGATTTATAAATGTAGTCATTTCATGTACTATATATACACTGTTACAATATATATTAAGTGAATTGGAAACCTCTAAAAGGGTGAAGTATTTTTCTTCCCGGCAGTGTAAATTGTAAAAACAAAAAATCGCTGCGTACGCTGTACACAGTAGTCAGTTCCACGCCCAGCTGCTGAATCCACACCCCTGCAAGCGGTGCACGTTGTTGATTGTTGTTTGGTGTGTTGCAGGCTGGGCGCATGGCAGGCTGTGAGCCGCCGCCACCGCCGCCGCCGTCGCAGAAATGGCCGCCCCCCGAGGTGAGTAAACAATAGTGCTAACTAAAAAGGTTCCACAATAAGCATCCCTGTTTTCACTGACTGTGCATTCGCGCTGAAATCGCCGGGAGTGCTCGTACAGTGGACACAAAATTACTTGGCCTGTACCTCAGCAGATGGCTCAGTAGAGGGGACGCCTAGAGCGGTGGGGGCTCCGTCGTGACGGTCACAGCGCAGTGGGGCGAGGGGCAGCGTATCCACAGACTCATGTCTTGCATACCGTAAACACTCCAGCTAGCAAATTTGCGAACAATCATATTAACAGGTTAGTACAGCATCTCACAACAGTACTAGAAAAGAAAGAGTTGCGTAAGAAAGGATCAACCAGAGGAAACCAAATCCAACCCCACACTGCCAATAAAAGTTCTCATAAAACAAAAAAAGAAGTAAAAACTGTAGCGCAGCAGGTAACGTCAATTACTATGATACTGTCAGTGTAAAATGTTGAAAGACGCTGAGTGCTTTTATCCTCAAATACTTTATGAGCAGAGTCCGAGCATATGCTCGCAGTCAATTAAGCTGCCTCTAGAAATATGCAGTCACTAACTATAATAACTTGTCTTATTTCCTTAAACTTTTAACATAAGAGTACATCTCTGAATCAGAAGATCATGACAGCATTTTAAATTTTTAAATTCGGTCAGTAATTAAGCGAAATACTGAAAATCAAATTTTTGTAGCCCAGAAGTCGCTAGATAGGCAACCTGCAACTGGTACTAGGTCTCGCAATACCTATTCAGTAATATATTGAACTGCTGCATAAGTTCTTAGCGCTTTTCCGTAAGTTTAATAAACACAACAGATACGCGTAACAGAGACTTTAGTCATCAGTAATACAGGGTGGGGAGTTGGGTTATTTGGCGAAAGAGACCAAACACTGAGGTCATCATCGGTCTGATTGGATTAGGGAAGGGCGGGGAAGGAAGTCGGCCGTTCCGTTTCAAAGGAACCATTCCGGCATTTTCCTGAAGCGATTTAGGGAAATCACGGAAAACCTAAATCAGGATGGCCGGACGCGGGATTGAACCGTCGTCTTCCTGAATGCGAGTCCAGTGTGCTAACCACTGCGCCACTTCGCTCGGTTATACAGGGTGGTGGAAATAAAAGTGGCCCTGAGAACAAAGTTACAGGGTACAAAGAAACACAGCAGAGGAAAGGGAATGCACTACTAACCTGACTATCGCAGATGCTGAAAGTCATTCATGTCTTGGCACTTTTGGACGCCGGACAGCAAGTTGCGAAAGGCGGATCTAAATTGGACTGCTGGAATTGCTGCAGTCTCATCTGAAATATTCTGCTGCAGTCCTTGAAGGCTACGAGGGTAGTTGCGATACATTTTAGACTTGAGGGTTTTCCCCACGCAAAGTAATCGCCGACTGACAGATCAGGTGACCTTGGTGGCCAGCTAGGGCCGCCACCAGACTGACCTCTGCCAACAACTGTCAGGCCTGAAGATTGGTAAATGTACTCCAAGGTTTGGCCAGCTGCAATGGCAGCTGTTCCGTCCTGTTGGCATTAACTGTACGTCTTTTTCTCCTAAGTTAATGCCGACACAAATGGTTTCAAAATGTTGGCAATGTAATACGCCGAAGTCAGCGCCTGATGAAAGAAGATGGGACCAATAATGGGGCGTGCAGACACTGTACACCAAACCCTAACCTCCTGATCATGCATTGGCGGTTCAAATGGCTCTGAGCAGTACGGGACTTAACTTCTGAGGTCATCAGTCCCCCAGAACAGAACTAATTAAATATAACTAACCTAAGGACATCACACACATCCTTGCCCGAGGCAGGATTCGAACCTGCAACCGTAGCGGTCGCGCGGTTCCAGATTGTAGCGCCTAGAACCGCTCGGTCGGCTGAACCGGTGTGGATCACGGGGCGGGCATATGTCGTGGTGTGCGTGTCACAGGGAATGGTTATATGCATAATTCAGATCCAATCGTGTCCATTCGTCCAGCCCACTTTTATTTACGTCACCCTGTATATTCGCCTTCACTGTTTACAGCAGTCTGCCAACAATGGGCTAGCTTTTCATTTCGAGGCTGCAGAAATCACGTGGTTTTGACGTGAAGAACTCGTCGAGCCAGAGCGCAGTTTCATCTGGAAAGGAAGTTCCTTGACGATTGTTCTATAGAGAGCGGAAAAGGTGAAAATCTGAGAGCGCAAGATCAGGAGAATAAGGTGGGTGCGAAACCACTTCCCAACCCAATTCTTTTGTAGTAGCAGAATGCGGACGGGCGTTATCATGGAACAGTATCACTTCACGCAGTCTTCCTGGTCGTTGTTCTTGGACTGCGTCTTCAAGAAGCCTCAGTTGTTGACAGCAAATGTCAGCAGTGAGGGCTGCACCACGGGGAAGCAATTCGTAGCACACCACAGCGTCGCCGTTCCACCGGGTGCATAACATTATCTTTTGTGGAGGCGCGGGTGTCTTTGTACGGGGAGTAGCTGCTTTGTTTGGGCTCAACCACTCCTTTCTTTTCTTTATTTTAGCATAAAGACACCATTTCTCGTTACCACTAACGATACAGGATTTTAGGTGTTGTTCACGAGGCCATTGGTGACGAGCAAGCAGAGATGCACGTATGGTCACTCACTGATTACTGTGATTTTGGCTTAGGTCATGCGGTACCCACACACTTGATTTTAAAGCTTCCCCATCGCATGCAAATGTCGCACGATGGTGAAATGATCACAGTTCGTCGAATTTGCCATTTCTCGACTACACTGACGTGGAATCGCCGTGCATCAATACGTTTAGACCATCTTCATCAAACTCGGGAGTTCTTCCGGAACGTGAAAAATCACTAATGTCAAAACGATCCTCCTTAAAACGAGCAAACCATTTTCTTGCCGTGCTCTGCCCACTGGCGTTATCCCCGTACACGT
Source organism: Schistocerca serialis cubense (assembly GCF_023864345.2). Taxonomy (NCBI): domain Eukaryota; kingdom Metazoa; phylum Arthropoda; class Insecta; order Orthoptera; family Acrididae; genus Schistocerca; species Schistocerca serialis. Next base: position 586,285,469 of record NC_064644.1, read on the forward strand.
CGCAAAGTTTCTGGCCACGTCCACTGATGTCACCCCTCTATTGATCTCAAACAGAAGAATAATATTCCGATTTCGCCACTAGCCATTTCATATACTAGCGTCCACAGCTCCACTTACTGTCTCCAGATGGCAAAATGGCAATATGTAACCTCAAATAGCAACAGTGAACTACAAATAGAAAATGACCATCGCTAAACAAACCCACAGCGACTGCAATACCAACATACAAAACAAAAACGCTACGAACTTACGCACCAACCTAACAGATTGTGCAGACACATTGTGTAAAAACACAACAAATAGCAATTTAACCGGTCTGCAGCAGGTAACCACAACGAAAGATCTGCAGTAGAGCCCTGTGTCAGTTGTCGTGTAGGTAGTTGGAAGACAGATACTGAAAGACGACAGGGAGTACAGAGTGTCTGACCTGCACTAGCAGTCCAGTATTTGGGTCTAGTTCTGAGTCACCAGACTAACCCCTCCAGTTGCAACGCCAAATCTTGATGAACAGTGCCACTCGAGCCCCAGTTCCCGGTCTGTTCACCTGCGCCGTTCAGGAGGTTAGAGGCAGCAGCAGAAATGGGGCTGTAGCTGGCAAATTATGCCACTGCCATTCCTCTTTTTTTTTATGGAAGTACACTACTGGCCATTAAAATTGCAACACCAAGAAGAAATGCAGATGATAAACGGGTATTCATTGAACAAATATATTAAACTAGAACTGACATGTGATTACATTTTCACCCAGTTTGGGTGCACAGATCCTGAGACATCAGTACCCAGAACAACTACCTCTGTCCATAATAACAGCCTTGATACGCCTGGGCATTGAGTCAAACAGAGCTTGGATGGCGTGTACAGGAATAGCTGCCTATGCAGCTTCAACACGGTACCACAGTTCATCAAGAGTAGTGATTGGTGTATTGTGACTAGCCAGTTGCTCGGGCACCATTGACCAGATATTTTCAATTGATGAGAGATCTGGAGAACGTGCTGGCCAGGGCAGCAGTCGAACATTTTCTGTACCCAGAAAGGCCCGTACAGGACGTGCAACATGTGGTCGTGCATTATCCTGCTGAAATGTAGGGTTTCGCAGGGATCGAATGAAGGGTAGATCCACGGGCTGTAAGACATCTGAAATGTAACGCACTCTGTTCAAAGTGCCGTCAATGCGAACAAGAGGTGACCGAGACGTGTAACCAATGGTACTGTGGTGTCACTACCAGACACCACACTTGCTAGGTGGTAGCCTTTAAATCGGCCGCGGTCCGTTAGTATACGTCGGACCCGCGTGTCGCCACTATCAGTGATTGCAGACCGAGCGCCGCCACACGGCAGGTCTATAGAGACTTCCTAGCACTCGCCCCAGCCGACTTTGCTAGCGATTGTTCACTGCTTACTTACGTTCTCATTTGCCGAGACGAAAGTTTAGCATAGCCTTCAGCTACGTCATTTGCTACGACCTAGCAAGGCGCCATTACCAGTTACTATTGCTATTGTCAATCATGTACCGTGTAACCTCCCCACCGTAATTTTTAAAGAAAATAAAGCAATACTTAATAGAAATGGGAGCCAAGTGTAACCTCCCTACAAAAATTTTAAAAGAAAAAAAAGGACGATACTAATTAGAAATGCTGATGGACATGGCTCTATGCGTAACCTGCCCACAATGAAATGTACTGACAATGGCAACAAAAATGTGAAATTCGCAATCTGACTCAAATATAAATTCCTGATGAAAAATTAAAGTCCATTCAGTGATAAGAAAATTTAATTAAACCGAAATATCGGTCTTTGGCCCTGTGTAAAACAATCAGAATTAAAGTCTTACCTCAGAATAAATGGATGTCACATATCTGCTCTTGTTGTTGCGCACCGCTTGGAGGAACTGCATTGCAAATAATAATATTCTCTTTTTTTTGTGATTTTAGTGGAATTTTTCTTCAAAAGAAGTGGAATGAAATGGGAAGTGCAACGAAATCTTGAGTTCAATAAAAAATTAAATTTTTGAGAAAATGCTTTTGAAATAAAAAAAATTATTATTGGGAGACTTGTTGGAGAATAATTACAATAAATAAAATTTTTCATTATCTAATGATTATATTAATTAACAGTATACCTTATTCCTCATCTTGACCAGTGTTGCCGACCGCCTACATCACACAACCGCACTGGGCTGCTACTACTGACCGACCGCTCTACATGACGACTACAGACTGAGTACTGCTCTCAACTAGACAGAGCTACAGACTCGCAACGACTGAACTGACAGACTCGCAACGACTGACTACTGACTCGCAACACTCGCGCGGTCAAGCGCAAACTCTCTGGTCACAGATGCTACAATGCCTCGCCATCGCTGCTGCGTTACATACGTGTTTCATAACCCTCCACTGGGGGGGGCAAAAATTTGGCAGCGATGGTGAGTCATTTGGACTTGCCAATCGCGGCAAAATTTTTCTTTAATTAACAAAATCCTACAACTTACAGAATATTTAAATGTTGTGCACACGCACTAAGTACAAAATATATCAGACAAAGACAAAATGTGAGTACAAAACATAGTAGCAAATCAGAAAAATGTATATACAAATTATTTGACAGATAATAAAGTGCACAGGCACTGAAAAAAAATTCTTTAGCATATGCAGAACAAATAAACAGACTGGCAAGAATAATTAGATGTAGTACATAAAGTAAATGTTGTGCACACGCACTAAGTACAAAATATATCAGACAAAGACAAAATGTGAGTACAAAACATAGTAGCAAATCAGAAAAGTAGATACAAATTATTTGACAGATAACAAAGTGCACAGGCACTGAAAATTCTTTAGCATATTCAGAACAAATGAACAGACTGGCAAAAATATTATGTTGACAAGTGACATAAGTGTACTCGCATTGGAGTTCAGCGAATCGAAAAATGTATAACCTATGAACATAAATGATGTTACCAAAAAAATTTTTTTTTTTTTTTTTTTTTTTATGTGACAAGAATCAGGATAGGAAAGGGAAGGATTGCATCATGGTTGTAGCACTTTAGATTGCACACAGCTGCTCTGAAAGTCCATATCTTTCCACAGAAGTACAACACCAAGTGACACAACTTGAAGTTCTTTTCCCATCAGAATTTATCAGTGTAGCCAAGACACTGAACTGTCGTAGTAATGTTCCATGTTTTCATTTTGGCAGTACATTACGTACACCAAACAGTTCGACCATAATAACGTCTTCATCGCTCACGGTGGTGGACAGCATGTCGTGTCAACACCACGCTCTTACAAGGCACACCAACGTAGAATTAGTGCAAAAACCAAATATAGTGCTCCATGATCACTAGGATAAACAGGACAAATGGACATTGCAGTAATTCAGGGTAGTCAGCTTATGAGGTGAAGGACATCAAGTCACATAATATTGACAATTACAGACTTAATTAGTAGTTTGTGGCATTCATAGCCCAGTTATCGAACATTTCTGTACCAAGTATGTAGTATTACAGAAAAATGTTCATTAATTGTTGTACATAGAATCAGTAGCCTTCTTTTCCTGGTTACAAAGCATTATGAAATAATCGCATTCTTCTCAGTTACAGAGTATAATTAAGAATCATTAACCTTCTCCTAATTACAGTTAATTAATCATTTGTCATTCCAATAATCATTAGCCTTTTCCTAATTACAGTTAATTAATCATTTGTTATTAATTAATCATTTGTCTAATTACAGTTAATTAATCATTTGTCATCTCAATATAGTAAGAATTATTAGCCTTAATTAATTACAAAGCATTATTAAACAGTCACATTCTTTTCTGGTTACAAAGTATCAACATTGGAAACAAGAGCTAATCAATGGCATAATTAATCACAATTCTTCAAGTGACAATTATTGGCACTCAGTGGCCCGCAAGTATTGAATAGAATCATCATTCAGTATTATTCAGGTTATTACGAAGTCATTATTAAAAATCAGTTAATTACAGTCAAATCATTAATAATCACAGGCATTATAAGTGGTATCATTACAATAAACAGTGGCAGTTATTAGCTAGTGACAAAGCATCATTTTGAATATAGTCTCATTAAGAGGTCATTAATCAAGTGACATGCTATTCAGAGTTGATCAGTATTATTCAGAATTAACATAAACTAGTGACATTATGTGGGACTGGTAATACATTTTTTTGGTAGCAATGCATTGCGTTGGGATCGATAATTAATTGCTGAAACATAACACTATTTGCTTTTGACCTATTGCTGCAAATGAGGATAGTAACGTCATTCGTCATGAGTCAGCTGTAGCAAGGTTATGTAACAAGGCAGTATATGTGATCACATTTATAAATGATAAACAAAAATGGGTACAAAATAAATAAAAATGCAAGTACTAGAACAGGTATAATAAGTAACAGGTTTAGTAAGTATCATGAAAAAAAACTTCTCCTGGAAAAATTACAAAAACGGATTATTGACCTGAAAGAAGAAACGCACACTATGCTGAAAAGAAGTGAACTTCGAATTAACAGGCAGTGAAGTGTGTATAAAAATGTATTCCATAGCTGTCCTTTCCAAAACTTTCAGTCATCCTACTATGCAATGTAACACCTGCTGTCAAAGCAAACTGCAACAAATACTTAAATAACTACGTAGCATAAATACATAACTTCAACATTATCCTCATCTGTAAAGAAAAAACTTCATTATCCATATCATCATAACTTCACTATTATCATCACCTGTAAAGAAAAACTTCATTATTCATAACATCATATCCTTCATCATTATTCATCAGTATTCATTATCATCTGCAAAAAATCACTTCATTACTTATCACACAACTATTCCTTATCACTAGCATATTTCATCACTAAAACTAAGATGTGTAGTTCTCTCTGACAGCCTGCATCAATCACCTTGTATTCTGAAAGAAAAAATTAGTTAAGACTGCTATTCTGTGATGAGTATAGTATAGTCTTGTTAATGCTTGTTAATCCTGATCCCTTTACTCTTCCTCATAAAGTTATTGCATCTCCTTTCGTTTATTCCGTAGGTGAAATTCCCATTTATGTTAAATTTATTTCTTAGAATCATCATTCCTTTCTGAAATTGATGAACAAAGATTAATGTCCTGCATTTAAATCATATACCCACTAGATAATGACTGGTTTATGGTGACATAATTAATCATACAGCATAACATGACAGAAAACGTAATATGTTAAAGACGTTGACAGTGTTCAGATGCAAAAATGTACACAGAATAATACAATGCAGCAGCAAAAAAAATGTGAAACAGTCACGATGTTGAGATGTCATAAGGCAAAAAAAAAAAAATGTCAAAGTCGACTGGTGTGTGTTATATCTTAACTATTTCATAGTCCATACAAACAAAACTGGAGTACAATCATATACACAAAAAAGTAGAAAATGTGCACGGTCTGATGTGTAACGACAAGAAAAGCGACCTGCTAACCTTACCTTGCCGGGCACTTGCCAAGAAAAAATACGATAATCATCAGTAATTAGTCAGGTGAATTAATTGCATTAGTAAATGGCATCATAGTGTGTTGAATCATACAGTGGTTTCACTCAATAAACGGTTTAATGTTTGAGATATGGTGATTGCCTTTCGATTTTCTGGTTCTCAAAGTTTCGACGTGTACAACATTGGGGTGAGGGATACTGCGAATCCGATATGGACCTGCGTATAGAAGTTCAAATTTACTGCACTTACCTTTTAATTTGCTGGATAAATAGTGTGTACGTACTAGTATCTTCTGTCCAACGTGAAAGACGCGGCGTGTACAAACCTGTTTTTGCTGTCTTCTCCGGCGCTCTGCGGCACGTTTGATGTTGTTCAGCGCAATGTCAATTATTTCGTGGTGGCGTAGGCGACGACTTTTGGGAAATTCTATTAATTCTTTAATTTTGTTCGGTGGTTCAACGTTTTTCAGTATAACAGACGGAGATAGCATAGTGGATTCATTTGGAATGGAATTAATTACATCTTGGAATGACAGTATGTGTGTATCCCAATCAATATGTCTTTTGTGGCAGTATATTCTACACAGTTTACCAATTTCCTTCATTAATCTTTCACAGGGGTTCGAAGAAGCGTGGTACTTGGATATATAGATCGGAGAAATGTTTCTAGCTCGTAACATGCGTGTCCATACGCTACTACGAAATTGAGATCCATTGTCAGAAATTACTTTCATTACATGCCCTACCTGAGATAGAAAATGTTTTACAAATGCTTTCGAAACAGTTTTAGCAGTAGCTTTGCGTAACGGAGTGAAATTAACAAATTTTGAAGTGAGCTCAACAGCGACAAAAATGTAGCAAAAACCTCTGTTAGTTCTGGGAATCGGACCAAAAATATCTACTGCGGCCATGTGTCTTAATTTAACAGGTATAATGGGATATAATGGAGGAATATGTGAAGTGGTGTCTGATTTAGCTTTCTGGCAAATTTTACAAGACGCTAAAACTCGTCGTATACGTTTTTCCATGTTAGTAAAATAACAGTTCTGTCTCAGTATAAGAAAACATTTTCGTGCTCCGTAATGTGCGTAACTTAAATGAGTGTACCAAATTAATTTGTTAACCAGTTCGTCAGGAATGCATAATAACCAATTGTTGCTGTCAGGATGAGAGCGGCGAAACAGAATGTCATTGCGCACTGTGTAGTGGTTCCTAATCGTAACATTTTTCCTATCTTGCCAAAGCTGTTTAATTTCTTTCCACACATTGTCTTTATTTTGCTCCTTTGCTATGTCCTGTAATGACGATGAAATAAAGTTTTCAAATGCAACTTGCTGAATGTACATGACACTGAAATTTGTTTTGCAGAAGTTGGTTGCTACGTCTTGCTGATTGTTGCTGAGAGAACGCGATAGTGCGTCTGCTATAACATTTTGTATACCGGGAATGTGAACAATCGTAAAATTAAATTCCTGTAAATACAGTTTCCATCTGCTTAATCTATCGTGAGTAAATTTAGCTGAAAGCAAAAATTGTATTGCTCTGTGGTCTGTGTAGACGGTGGTATGTCTGCCATAAAGAAAGTGCCTAAATCTCGTAAAAGCCCATACAACACATAATGTTTCAAGTTCTGTAACGGAGTAATTTCGTTCAGCAGGTGACAAAATGCGACTTGCAAATGCGATGTTTTTAATTACTATTGAACCATCTTCTTCAATTTCCTGGAAAATATGTACGCCTAAGGCGGTGTTGGAACTGTCGGTGGCAATGGAAAAATTTCTAGTAAGATCTGTGTGCGATAAAAGTGGTGCATTCAACAGAGCATGTTTCAAATAACATTCTCGTGAGCAAAATTCTGCGTGTCAAAAGTAATGTTTGCGTTACTGTATTATGCAATCTGTGCTGTATCTGGTTAAATTCTGTCGTACGTGCTATTATTTACGGGAGGATGCTGTGACATATCCACTATTTGAACTGCTCTGTTATTTCTTACTGACGTGTTACGCTATGGATGACACCTATTGTCTGTTTCATTCATGATTATTTGTTGTTGCTGATGTTGTTGCTGCTCATAAGATCGACTGTTATTAAATGTACGCCGAGAATTGTGCTCATTATTTTTACGTCTGTCGTGATAGTCATTCCTATACGGTGTATTGCGATACGAGTTGAAATAGAGTGTTGTCTGTACGTAGTTATTTCTTTGCTGCCATGCGTTACCATTTGTTGGAGCTGGGACTATACATGCACGCGGCGAAACATAAAAGTCTGGTTGACCTTGTAGACTGCATTGTTGGTTACGTATGCCAAGCGACTGACTTGATGTTGTTGTGGTGAAACGTCTATTGTTACTAAAATGCATTCGCTGTTGCTGCTAATTTTACACATACTGATGATTACGATTTTATCTGTAATTAAAATTACGGCGGTAATTGTCATTACGGGAGTGCCTACTGAAAATTGTCACATTCGGTAAAAATTTGTCACATCGGGTTTTCTTTACAACGTTTCTTAATTCTACATAGAGCAATAGTTAAAGAGCAGTTTTGATAGATATAAAGGATAGTAGAAGAGAAGGCAGCAGTGCAGAAAACTAAAGATGAAACAGCACTACTACAGCTCGGGGCCCTATGCTCGCTACGGCACATATTCATTAAAGCGTAATGAATCCCCTGAGGTCCTTTACGCACTGCAAATAAATTTTAGCTTTTGCGTTGCAAGCAATAGCGGAAAAATTCCAAAAGTAAATAGTTGTATCCATGTTAATTCAAGTTTCCTTATTACGGGCAATGCTGATGAAAATACAATAGCAAATTGTCGCCTCTGGTTCAAAGCTAGCTTCTGCATTACAGGCAATAGCGGTGAATGTACAAAGATAAATTGTCGTATACAGTGCAAAGCGTGTGCCTGTACGCTGTCATTATTAAATTCCTTAGATTTTCTTACAAATGCAAATTGCTCGAAATCTACGTTCTCGTCACTTAGTTTGATAATACGTTCAGGTTTGTGTGAAAGTCTGTTTGTCTGTGTGATTTCGGATTTCAAGTTGCGTAGCTTTTCAGATTTTAAGTCGCGTGGCTTTTCGGATTTTAAGTCGCGTAGTTGCTGTAAATTGTTCACATTATACACGCTGCGTGAGTCAGACAAATGCTCGCAACGTGGCGGATTCTGTGACGTATTGGTGACTGAAATAGTTTTCAACTCTGTTACTGTAACACTTTTGTCGATTTGGTTGATCTGTCGTGCAAATTTCTCGCCAGCTTCCGTATTCGGAGTGTGTGAAACTTCCACTGACTCTAAATTAATTTCGTCGCGAATCTGTACTTCGTTTTTAGGGCATCGTTTATTGACTGCATTAATTTCGTGTATCAGTGTTGCGTTTGCTGAACATTGTTCAGTGACTGCATTAATGTTGTCTTTATGTGATTCTGTTGTGCCTACACGTGTGCTATTTAATTCTTGTGCAACAGTGCCAACTTCTTTATTACTGTTTTTAGCACAAGCCTCAGTATCCTCACGTAATTGTTCTTTAACGTCCTGGCATTGCACGGTAATAGCTGTATTCTCTTCACTAACTTGTCTGCTCCGTTCGTTAAGGTTGTCTTGTTTTTCGTTCGTCAGTTTGAAACTTTCATTAATTGTTTCGCTAGGTTGTTTGTAATGGTTGTCGACACTTTCATTTAGTTGTTTGAAATAATTAATCATCATTTCCTTCTGCTGTTTGAAATCTTCAATAAGTTCGTTCCTAAACTGTAGCATTATTGCCCTAAATTGATCCAAAGTAACATTACCTACTTTATTCTCAGTACTGTTTGATGGTGTATCTGAAATTGTCTTGTTTTGCGTGACCATTTGGTCATTCTGTAATTTACAAAAACGTTTCTCACTCGAGTCCGTCGTATTTTCGGTACACTGACCACTTTCATTAGACAAATTTGTCTGTTCGTCACGAGAATTTTTCAAACCGGGTGTGTTAGGCTGGGCAGCGCTCATTACAATATAGCGTTCTGCGTCATCAATTGTCGTCAAATTAACAGACGAGACAATTGAGTTCGTTTGTTCATTATGAGGGTAAAAGTCATCACTAGTGGTTGGAATGCACTGATTGTTAGTGAACGCAGGATTGTCACAATTACTATCGGTCACGCTGTTTAAGTCGGTAATTTCGTTCATAATACCTCGCGATACACTATTCACAGTCTTTCGCGGCATTTTTGCAATAGTCACAATTATTCACAAAACAAATGAGCACAATGCAAAAGCAACACACAAATACAACAGAGCAACGAGTTGCCGTTGACCTGTAGAAAGAAAGTCACAAGTTAATAAAAGCGTTGCGCCAAATCCTAATTATGTCTAAGCAAATAAGAGCAGATATGTGACTGTTTTTCAAAAGACTCTCAACGAAATTCGATCCTGGACTGGGTGTCGCCAAGTGTAACCTCCCCACCGTAATTTTTAAAGAAAATAAAGCAATACTTAATAGAAATGGGAGCCAAGTGTAACCTCCCTACAAAAATTTTAAAAGAAAAAAAAGGACGATACTAATTAGAAATGCTGATGGACATGGCTCTATGCGTAACCTGCCCACAATGAAATGTACTGACAATGGCAACAAAAATGTGAAATTCGCAATCTGACTCAAATATAAATTCCTGATGAAAAATTAAAGTCCATTCAGTGATAAGAAAATTTAATTAAACCGAAATATCGGTCTTTGGCCCTGTGTAAAACAATCAGAATTAAAGTCTTACCTCAGAATAAATGGATGTCACATATCTGCTCTTGTTGTTGCGCACCGCTTGGAGGAACTGCATTGCAAATAATAATATTCTCTTTTTTTTTGTGATTTTAGTGGAATTTTTCTTCAAAAGAAGTGGAATGAAATGGGAAGTGCAACGAAATCTTGAGTTCAATAAAAAATTAAATTTTTGAGAAAATGCTTTTGAAATAAAAAAAATTATTATTGGGAGACTTGTTGGAGAATAATTACAATAAATAAAATTTTTCATTATCTAATGATTATATTAATTAACAGTATACCTTATTCCTCATCTTGACCAGTGTTGCCGACCGCCTACATCACACAACCGCACTGGGCTGCTACTACTGACCGACCGCTCTACATGACGACTACAGACTGAGTACTGCTCTCAACTAGACAGAGCTACAGACTCGCAACGACTGAACTGACAGACTCGCAACGACTGACTACTGACTCGCAACACTCGCGCGGTCAAGCGCAAACTCTCTGGTCACAGATGCTACAATGCCTCGCCATCGCTGCTGCGTTACATACGTGTTTCAACCGTCAAGACCGACGTTCATCATTAACGGATTAAAGTTAAGTATTCCACCGGCTACGTCCGTTTTTCTACATTCTAATTTCCTTGTCCTGTTCCAGACCTCACGCCAGCCTGCGTGAGCTAAAACGCATGCCTTTCGGCCTCCTCTAGTAACACGGTGTTGGCTCTCCTGCCAACCACAACGGGTACCCCATACCATCACGCCGGGTGATACGCCAGTACGGCGATGACGAATACACGCTTCCAATGTCCGTTCACCACGATGTCGCCAAACACGTATGCGACCATCATGATACTGTAAACAGAACCACGATTCATCCGAAAAAATGACGTTTTGCCATTCGTGCACCCAGGTTCGTCGTTGAGTACACCATCGCAGGCGCTCCTATCTGTGATGCAGCGTCAAGGGCAACAGCAGCCATGCTCTCCGAGCTGATAGTCCATGCTGCTGCAAACGTCGTCGAACTGTTCGTGCAGATGGTTGTTGTCTTGCAAACGTCCCCATCTGTTGACTCAGGGATCGAGACGTGGCTACACGATCCGTTACGGCCATGCGGATAAGATGCCTGTCATCTCGACTGCTAGTGATTCGAGGCCGTTGGGCTCCAGCACGGCGTTCTGTATTACCCTCCTGAACCCACCGATTCCATATTCTGCTAACAGTCATTGGATCTCGACCAACGCGAGCAGCAGTGTCGCGATAAGATGAACCGCAATCGCAATAGGCTACAATCCGACCTTTATCAAAGTCGGAAACGTGATGGTACGCACTTCTTCTCCTTACATGAGGCATCACAACAACGTTTCACAAGGCAACGCCGATCAACTGCTGTTTGTGAATGAGAAATCGGTTGGAAACTTTCCTCATGTCAGCACGTTGTAGGTGTCGCCACCGGCGCCAGCCTTGTGTGAATGCTCTGAAAAGCTAATCATTTGCATATCGCAGCATCTTCTTCCTGTCGGTTAAATTTCGCGTCTGTAGCATGTCATCTTCGTGGTTTAGCAATTTTAATGGCCAGTAGTTGTTTTTTTTATGGCACTGGAAAGAGACTTCGATGAGGAATTCAACTACATAGCATTTGTGGACGTTGATAAAATGGTAACAAAGTAACAGCGACGCGAACAACTGCCTTGGCGCCGGAAAGGGAGAGTCCAAAATCCTTCTTTAAGTGTAATTTTTTCATTATTTTGTTTAATTTAAAAACAAAATTTAAGAACATTTAAAAATGTTGCATTACAACGTAAACGCCCTTTATAAATAACAGTCTAACTTATTTAAAAATTATGTTCTCGAATTATTATACATTAAAAGAATAAAAACGTTTATTTTTTATGAACTAACACATTACTATTGTCATCTGTGACAGATGGTGAGGAACAGATGATCTAAATAGGTTGCAGCGATCACGAAAGCGATCAGCCGTTTGCGGTCGATGATGCGGAATATTAAATTATGTCTTTCTTTCCTCGTATGTATTTGCAAATAAATTGTTTTTTAATAAATGTATTAAATCTCATTACGTAGTTGAACATAATCAATACTATAATATAGCCGGAGAGAGAAACAGCTGATTCTGTGATATGGATGCAACACATCCGCCCACGCAGACGTACATGTCTTATTAATTAAAATTAATAGACATCGGAAACCAAGAAAGCTGAAACTTTGTAACAAAAAATAGTTAGCTATAATAGTTACACGAAAAAGATTGTTCGCTGAATTTTTCGCAGTGGAAAAGTACTTTCCTAAATCCCTTCCCTTTGAAAGGGCACAACCGTTCCCCATCCTCCCCTAATCCGATCTTGTGCACCGTCTCTGATGACCTTGTTGTCAACAGGACGTTAAACACTAATCTCAGCCTCCTCGTGTTGCACCTCTGGAAAAGTGCTCGGCTGATGCAGTGAAAAATAACACGCGCCCGCGTGCATGGCGATGCGCCGTATCCTTCAGTCATCAGCTGAGCGATTTTCAACCGCGAAAAACTAGCCGAACCAATCTTTTCATTAAGCTTTTATAGTTAACTATCGCTCAACCAAATTTCAGCTTTCTTTTACGCAGTGCATATTTTTCGCATGTTTACCCGTGAAGCCGACGTGTAATACCACACAACAAAGTCAGCTGACTACTTTTTTTCCATTGTTGTTCAACATAGTATCTGAACCGTTATTTATTTTCAAAGAATATAATTAAGATTTTTTTTATTTACTGGCGATTCATCAAGAACATTAACACATTCAATCACACTGTGTAAGCATGGAAGTAGTTGCCAGGGAGTAACTGATGAAATCATAACCCAAATTCCTTTTAACAAATGGGAATTTTATTCACTTTAATAGTGCCAAAAGCATTTTTTAAAAGAAACAGATTTAAAATTATAATCAGAAAGCACTCTCTAAATATCAAAGTTACAATTTATTCAGAGGCAGAAAGAAACAAATTTTGACTGTATGAGCTTTCAGGCAGAGAACCTTGCCGCTCCCTTTGGGCACGGCCGTAGTTATGACCGCTCACAACAGCCTCTGAAAGACTACACTCGTGCAAATCTGCAACACACCAGATAACTTTAAACTAAGAGTTTTAACAATTTACACAAGCACACAACTATGCATCCCCCATAGGAGGGATGGAAATGGTACCAAACACCAACAATTAAAATATTAACCTTGCCACCGAAGGTGCAATTGATTTTAACTCCTAAGAAAAGTCTTTTGGTGAAAGGGTGGCAACTTTAAACAGTAAAATGATCATTTAAATGAAAGCCCATGAAATGCAATCTTGTATAAAATTCTACAAGGTTGGCCAAACAATAATTAAGATGCTCTACAGTACACAGATACCGCCTCTCAAGTTCATAGGCAATAATATCAAAGTTTCCAGAGATCAAAACATATTTCAGGTATTGGGCCGTTACATTCCAAGCAATAAATTCGTTAACACACCAAATCCGACAAAGATGACACAAGCAGCTACTAACGTACGGTAGATTGATAGGGAGATTACCGAACAACCCGAACCACAGGTTACTCTAATCCACCCCTACTCCACAAGGGAAAAACGGACCACCCAATTTACAAACAACCACCGTCCCGCGGGTGGGCAAACGCAGAAGAATGGTGGGAGGACCCCAAAGCAAAACGGCTGGGTGACCTCACCAAGAAAACAAGTAGAATTTAACAAGAGTAAATCAAACAACATATCACCAATCACGTAACTTCTAATAAACTGCGATTTCTCGAGAAGACTTGGCGCAGCACCCCCAAAACGCTCTCCCGACCCGTCCGCTGCCAGCCGCTTCAGCGAACGCAGGAAGGCGCGCCGATCTCCCGTCTCACGGCGTCGCAGCTCGCACCGGCCAAACTGATGTCGTGGGTTGGCTCCTGTTGCTCTCGTGTCGACCGCGAAGCCACTGCCCCTCGCTATACGCCGCGGCCCACTGGACTAACGTGGTGACCTCACGTGCGCCGACGCTCAAGACGGACAAGTCATCTCGTGTCTCAGTGCGCGACCGACCAACCGATTGATCCAACCGTCAATGACCATTGCCTGAGCAAACTCGAGCAGACTGGCGGCCTAACGCGCAGGCTCAGATGCAGGAACTAAGCCCCGACCGGGCCACCACTCACTGACTTCTCTTACTGGCGGAGTGGAAAGACACTCATTTTGCCGGCTTTAAAGGTTGATCCGAACGACAGACATACTAGCACTCCGGACGACAGACAAACTGCCTAACAAATGCGGACGAGAAACAGACTAGCAAGCTGGGGACGAGAGACTGACCCAGACTGACGCCACTGGCGAGCTCATAGCGCCCATTAAATGCACGTGAACAGGCAACCTTCCACCTTTCCCATCAGAGGGAGACACCGAAGCTACGATTGCCACAACGGCGCCACCACCAGAAATGGAGGGCGACTACTTCACACTGCGCGCTGCAGCGTGGTCTTCAAAACAGCAATTTTTACCACGGCTCAATATGCATATCAAAAAAGTCTCAGCTTTCTTCATGTCGGTCTTTTTATCACTGTTATGCGTGTGTGGGAGGCCGCTGCGACTAAGTTCACTGCAAATGCGTAAGCTGAGATTAGCATCCTTTACTAGCAATGCTAAATAAACTACAGCAAATAGTAAGACCTTTCTTACTTTTGGTCACCAAAAATGCCAGCTGGCTGCCGGACTATTATACAGGGTGGACATTAAGAAAGCCGACAAACTTCAGGGATGGATTCCAGACTGAAAATGGAGGAAAATAGGTCTTATGAACATTTGTGCGGAAATGAAAGTTCCTCTGACCACGTGCCGTGTGCTCCTTGTGTGTTGCAGGCTGTGTGATTGTCGCACCGTGCTGTAAGCAGCAGAATGATCCGGTATTCATATCGGGAAGAAGACGAGATGATGAAATTTCCTGGCAGATAAAAATTGTTTCTCGCCTTCTTCGAGGAGCAGACTGGTCGCTTTGGAGCTCTCTGGATGGTGTAGAACTGTGACCAGAAGCTCACGTGGGCCTTAGCCACTGCCTGAAGTCACAGCAGTGACTGGTGGATATGCGTTGAACAGAATAATCGCAGTAAGATGAGTCGACGTGAAAACAGAATGGCAGCGATGTCCTGTCTTGTTCGCACATGCATATGAGCACGCCGTGGACGAGGACGCCTCTTTTGTAGGTGTATCAACGTGGGCATGTCTAGAACAGGGGTTCCTAACAAAATTTTCTCGAGGACCCCCTTATCGAGCATGATTGATACCTTGTCATATCACAGTATCAAGTACCTAAAAGAGCCAAATTAAGAGTCTTTTAATACGTTTTCTATTTTTGCTACTTAGAAAAAACATTGACATATTCATTATTGAAAAATATTGAGCTTAAAACTTTTCAATTTAGCCGTCATTGTTATCGTTAAATTTTTTATTATTGTCTTCAAATCTGGGTGTTTAGTATAACAGACTCCTTTAAAAAATATCAATAAATAAAAATTGAGTATGCACTGAAAATGACAGTGAAAAATTAACACTGAGTGACTTACTTGCTTGAACATCAGATGCATTATCTTTCTCTTCATCTGTAGGCCTTTCTCGTTTTAACGAACCACTTTTAACGAACGGTTGTTTTTTAATAACGCGGACTGTAGCTTCCGCGAAAAACAACGCTTCACAAACACTACTGTTTTAATACAGAATATTGAATATGTAAACATCACGGTCTGTAAAAGCACTGGCAATAAATTAACAATGGCCGATTGTCGTCTGAAATGCGAGTTTCTGTTAAAGTGACTGTCAGTTGTCAGCTGCAAAGAGGCAGCGCGCGCAGTCTAACGGCATACAGCAGAACTATTTGCCTCTATCCAATTCTAGTTTTGCGCTAGAGTGTGCTGGTGTCAGTTGGCTCTGGGAAGACACTAGACGCATAAGTTAGCGTTCGCTAGAGCTCAGCTCATGCAGGAAGCGGCCAAAAACAAAAATCTGTTATCATAAGAAATATATTTAATTTACTTTTTTATTCTAATAGCATCTTGCGGACCTCTCTGGCATAGTTCGCGGACCCCTGGGGGTCCGTGGACCACCTGTTGGGAACCACTGGTCTAGAAGGAACGGCTTACCACACGCAGCCATGTAAAACAGCGTGAGAACAGTGGTCGTAAAAACGGTCCTAACCCACAACGACAAGGGACGAATGTCACGCCATGTCCATGACGAATGGTTTCAAACCAGAGGGGAATTGCTGCTGTCGGGGAAGGCAGGTCCATTTTCAGCCAGTTTCCTGCGCGAACTTTGCGAAGTTTCAAATGGTTCAAATGGCTCTGAGCACTATGGGACTCAACTGCTGTGGTCATAAGTCCCCTAGAACTTAGAACTACTTAAACCTAACTAACCTAAGGACATCACACACATCCATGCCCGAGGCAGGATTCGAACCTGCGACCGTAGCGGTCGTGCGGTTCCAGACTGTAGCGCCTTTAACCGCTCGGCCACTCCGGCCGGCCTTTGCGAAGGGAAGTGCATGGAATGGACATATGAACTTGGGTACGTCGGAGAAGACCGTTCGTTGCCCGCTGCGGCACATAAACCTGCACGTCGTTAGTACGCCAAACGATACAGAAACTGGACAGTAAATGACTGGAGGCGTGTGGTGTGATGTGACCGGTCGCGGTTTTGTCTCATTTAAATGTTGCAAGCCGTGGGATGCACAAACGGCGCAGAGGCGTGTTCTACTCACGATATGTAGAGGGTCTACAGGGATGGCTGTTATGACCGAAGCAACTGGTTTTCGGTTATATCAGTTTTCTTCCACGCCAGTTTAACCCGGCTGTTATAACCGCTCAATACAACTGGTTTCTGAAATAACCGATTTTCGGTTTCTTATTGCTGTTATTTCCTGCAATAGACGTAGAAATCTATCAAAGATTGAAAAAAAATTTTACTCCCTCAGTTATGGAGATACCTAGAGCCAAACATTAAATTAAACAGGCAAAAACAAAAGCGTTTGCTGCCTTTCAGCAAAAAGTGATAAATGGTTGAATACTACAAAAATTGCCAGCATTCTCCCGTTGTTCTAATATTTTAAAACTCTGCTCAAACATCATGTTGTAATCGGGGGTTATACCATTATTTGGGCATTACGAATATTCAGTGCTGAAGCCTGAAAACTGAGGTTGAAAAAAACTGCCCGTGTGTATTTGTCCGTTTCCATGGGCTACAAGCAGATAAAGGCATGTTATATAGACACACACAGTGGAGCTGCTAGTTTCTACGAGGGTGAGTCAAATGAAAAGCTTAAATTTGTAATGTTGTTGTGGTCTTCAGTCCAGAGACTGGTTTGATGCAGCTCTGCATGCTACTCTATCCTGGGCAAGCTTTTTCATCTCCCAGTACCTACTGCAACCTACATCCTTCTGAATCTGTTTAGTGTATTCATCTCTTGGTCTCCCTCTACGATTTTTACCCCCCAAGCTGCCCTCCAATACTTGATGCCTCAAAATATGTCCTACCAAGCGATCCCTTCTTCTAGTCAAGTTGTGCCACAAATTTCTCTTCACCCCAATTCTATTCAATACCTCCTCATTAGTTATGTGATCTACCCATCTAATCTTCAGCATTCTTCTGTAGCACAACATTTCGAAAGCTTCTATTCTCTTCTTGTCTAAACTATTTATCGTCCACGTTCCATACATGGCTACACTCCATACAAATACTTTCAGAAACGACTTCCTGACACTTAAATCTATAATCGATGTCAACAAATTTCTCTTCTTCAGAAACACTTTCCTTGCCATTGCCAGTCTACCTTTTATATCCTCTCTACTTCGACCATTATCAGTTATTTTGCTCCCCAAATAGCAAAACTCATTTACTAATTTAAGCGTCTCATTTCCTAATCTAGTTCCCGATTAATTCGACTACATTCCATTATCCTCGTTTTGCTTTTGTTGGTGTTCATCTTATATCCTCCTTTCAAGACACTGTCCATTTCGTTCAGGTGCTCTTCAATTTGTAATAACAAATCGAAATTCTGTAAGTTGGTGAGCGTGCTACAAACAGCGTGCAGAATGGCCTGTAGGTGGCAGCATAATGCAGATGCACACATACCGTCGCAGTATCAGTATGAAGTAGAGATGGGCAAACTGAAACACGTAACTGTTTCGAAACAAATGAAACAGTACAATGTAATGTTTCGATACGCTGTTTCGAAACAGTGAAACAGTTTGTGGTTTCTAATTTAATAAACCTACACATTTTATCATCTTGAATGTCTACTGTATAAGTATGTCCATATAAACATAAATGAGGTGCGAGAACGCTAATCATATCGCAGAAAGTATGAAACTATCACTTAGGCGTCTTGGCAGTTTCGTATTTCCTGAAGCAAATGCGCTGCTTTCGTGTCGTGTGACTTTCATACATTTCAATTGGCTGAGGACCGCCATAGCTGAAGACAGAAGAACCACAACGAGCGGAACTGGAGGTGGGAGCAAACTGCAGAAACAACGGATATGCTACTGGGATTCCCACATTCCGTTAGTATGGTTAATATACCCATCCTGCTAATTTCCATGCACACAAAGGGAATCATTGTGGATAATAGGCACAGTGACTATAGACTCACAAATAATGCCAAATAATTCGAATAAATAACAAAATATAACAGAAAAATTTTTGTCTTTCAAGGTGTTTCGAACTGTAACTATAAATTCACCATGCTTCCCAGCCCTTCCCATTCACCATTACACTATCAGTGATATGTCAAACAGATTGCTTGCAATTATACCTACATTAAATTTATGTATATGTATAATAACTGTCACTCTACGCCTTTTTTTAATTCAAAATGTTCTAGGCTTACTTGCGTTTCTTAATATGATTACTGTACTTGAACAGAGAAATGTATGTTATAAAAAAAAGTGTAATTTAACTGAATGATTTTCACATATTTATTATTTTGAATATGAATAGTATGCGTTGTTTAATTGTTTGGTTAATGTTATAAAGCAAATATTACGCCATTTCGGAATAGGACAGTCATCTAGAAACGAAGCTTTATTTTCGGATATCTTAAGCTTCATGCTATTGCTTGTCAAAACGATTTCGACACTCTTGAAAGTGTTTCACGAAGTGGTATGTTGTGTTTCAGTACCTGTGCCGAGCCCGAATCTCGTCCGACACAGAGCGGAATGAAACATCACTGTTTCGATACAATCAGTCCGTTCCAAGCACAGGTTGACTGAAACAGCTTTATTTTGAAACAACGATACAGTTTCTGTGTCTGGCTCGAGATCGAATCTGGGCCGGATATCCGAGACAGGGGCGGAATGAAACACCACTGTTTCGAAACAGTGAACCACAGCCGTTCCGAAACACTGAAACAGTTCCACGTATCGATACACTGTATCGAAACATAGAAACAGTGGCCAAGTCTAGTTTGAAGATGGCTGCCCCACTTGCGACTTGCACCAGGGAAGAACAGCGTTCTGTTATTCGGTTTTTGCGTAGTGAAGGTGTGAAACCTACAGAAATTGATCGACGAATGAAGGTTCAGTACGGTGATGCATGTTTGTCACAGCAGCAAGTCTACGAGTCGAGTAGGAAGTTCGCAAATGGTGTGACTTCAGTGGCAGATGCTCCTCGTCCAGGTCAGGCACAACGAGTTGTGGCTCGACAGAACATTGCAGCAGTTGAAGCCACAGTGAAGGAAAACCGCCGAGTGACACTGAATGACATAGCAGCATGTTTACAGATTAGTCATGGGTCAGCACACAACATTGTGCATGATGTGCTCCAGTTCCACAAAGTGTCTGCAAGATGGGTGCCACGGCAGCTGACTCCTGAAATGAGAGAACGACGTGTTGGTGCTTGTGAAGAGCTTCTTCGGCGCTTTGAACGAGAAGGTGATGGCTGACTTGCAAGAATCGTTACTGGGGACGAAACCTAGGTTCACTTCCACCAACCGTAAACGAAGAGAGCGAGCAAGGAATGGCGCTATTCCTCATCACCAAAACCAAAGAAATTTCGAACAGAACCATCAGCAGGGAAGGTTATGCTGACTCTCTTATGGTACGAAAAAGACGTCATTTTGGAGCATTACATGCCTAGAGGGACCACCGTCACCAGTGCATCATATACAGAGCTCCTAAAAAATCATCTGCGGCCTGCAATCAAATCAAAGCGACGCGGATTGCTGTCAGCAGGTGTCCTTTTGCAACATGACAATGCAAGGCCGCACACTGCCCGTTCAACAGTTGCAACAATCGCAGACCTGCATTTTGAGTGTCTTCCTCATTCACCATACTCACCAGACCTTGCCCCAAGTGATTTCCGTATGTCTGGACCACCTAAAGACGCAATGGGAGGAAAGAAGTTCGATTATGATGAAGACATACGCCACGCGGTGCATGAGTGGTTGCACGGACTAGCAAAAGAATTTTTTTCTAAAGGAATTAATGCACTTTGTAAGAGCTGGAAGACTTGCATAGAGCATGGGGGAGATTATGTTGAAAAGTGATACTGCTTTGTACCACTCCCTCACAATAAATAATATTTAAAAAATATTTAAGGTTTTCATTTGATTCGCCCTCGTATTTTTATTGTATGCCATGAATGAATTGTTAAGTTTTTAATTTATTACTGTTGCCAAATTTCCTTTCTCCTTTATTATTTCGTATAAATGACAGATATCTCTTTAATCTTTTAAGGGAAATGAAGCGCTGTATTTCACTGCTATATTTCCAGACAAGGGTCGGTGCCAGTCCGCAATACAATAGATGTCTGGAGATGGCAGCGAGAACCTATCGTATAGACCAGATAGAGGCAGGTCTTTCCCACTGCAGCTACACTCGTGCCTTAACCCATGACACACGCCAACAATGACATTATTGTCTCAACAATGCAGTACCAATTCTTATCCCATGTGTTTGCTACTCATTTCTGTCGGCATCGTTATGAAAATAGTATTGATTGCCATTTTATAGTAACACAATATTTCAAACCAATACAAGTTTTACGAGTAAAAATTACGCCTTTTTTTCTAAAAATTGATGTCTCGCGTATTAGTGAAAAATAAAAAAAAAACACTTGTTATAACGGATGCCAAACAAATACTGAAAAATACCGGGTATTCAGAACTAAAATACCGTTATCGGATTTAAAGGGTTGGTTTTTCACATCCGTTGGTTGTAGTTCAGTCCGGAGGTGGTTCTGTGATGTTTTGAGACGTTTCTTCCTACCCTGGCGTGGACCCAGTCATGCAGTTTACATTGAACGTCATCCACGATGTTCACTTCAACATTCTTGTAGTGGTAATGTCCTGTTGTGTTTTGTAAATGTCTTTTCTGTAATACAGTCAGGGTAATGGAGAGCATTCAACACTGGTTTCAGAGCACTCAACAATCAGACTATGTGAACACAACATAACTTTATAATCCGTTCCACGGCTATCAATAGATTACTTACATCTGAGGTACAGGCAGGATTTCCTCATTCCGTACAAAGCTGTGGTGCTATTCTAATGTCGTGGAGCCTCGGCAGTACTGACGATTTCAGAACGGAAAAATGGACTGAAGGTGTGAGTTGAAGTTTGCGTTAGGGGGGCATTGGACTAGTCCGTGTAGCTGTAATAGCCGCAATGCTACGTTGGTGTAGTTACTAGTGTGTCTGCCTTGTAAACGTGAGCTCCAGGTTCAAGTCTATGGCATGGTACAAATTTTTACCTCCTTATCGGAGGTAAATTTCAGACTCAACTGTAACCTGAGGTATAGGCAAAATTTCCCCAGGCATGATCTTTACCAGCTTTCATATTTGTTTCGAAAATTTCTAGTTGTGAAATTAGATTTTGGGGGCTATCTTTTTGTGTTTGCATGTAACTGAAAGAAAAAATATTTAAATACCTGTAAAATGTTTCAATGCCCTACACTTGTAACTTCATAAATATGTGTGATCAAATGCACCCATATGGAGTACTAAAGTTATTTAAAACTAATGATAATGATATGGTTCGTTTTGGTAACAGCTGAAGCAAAGGAAAAGGAAATAACATAGAAAGTTCATTAAAACAAAGCAAATACATTTATGCAACACGATAGAACCACTACAAGTTCTGCGAGTCAAACCGTTTCCAAGTAATGAAAGTGAACCAAGAAAACTGACACCTTACCTGCTGCGTCGTTGTGTGAACAGAGAGACGTAATTGGTTCGGGTCGTTCCTATCGTACTTGCAGTTCTGTACCTTCTTTGAAGCACCTGCTTCGGCCGCAACATCTCCCCAACTTCCGGAATACTCAGCTATTCGCTCTGAATGTGGTTAACCATGTCGTGGTTGGGCATAACCATACACAATAACGTAATGTGCCCGGTATGGGAGACTCCTGTATGTCGATAAACCTTTCAGCTTTCGCCTCTAGCCAGCCCTGTAATTCAAGTTAAATATATTTCTTATTACATATTTAAATGATATCATCGGCATTTTGTGTGCTGCTGTCTTTTTCGGAAATTGTAAAAAGCATTCCGGAAACATCTGGTTTTCTTCCAAATGCGAAAAAATATTAAAAAGTACATGTACCTGAGACAGTAAATTCTACGAGGGTAATCCCAAAAGTAAGGTCTCCTATTTTTTTGTAAATACATAGACCCGTTTATTTCTAGAATGGTTTACATCAGTTTACAGCTTGAACATTTAGCTACTTTTCGACATAATCACCGTTTCTGTCGATGCATTTTTGTAGACGCTGTGGCACTTTTTGTGTGCCAATTTCATACCAGCTCGCCGCCGTGCTGTTCAGAAAGTTATGAACTGGCGTGAGTGTTGCTTGGTCTCAGGTGTAAAGTGGTATGCCTAGGTTTCGTCACCAGTGACAATTGAGTCCAGAAAGTTGTCCTGTTCGGCTGCAAGGCGGTGAAGAAATGCGCGGTAATCATCAACTCGTTGCCGCATGTTGTACTCAGCATGCGTGGCACCCATCTCGCGCACACCTTTCGGTAGTTCAATGTTTCCGTTAAAATTCTGTGAGCGGTGCTTCGGGAGACCTCAGGAACCAACGTGCAGAGATCACCCAGGGTGATCCGCCGGTCTTCACACATGATTTGCTCAACCTTCTACACTGTCTCCTCAAAAATTGACGGTCTCCCGCTCCTTTGTTCGTCGTGAATTTCGGTCCGACCAGGTGCAAACTCTCTACACCACTTACGAACATTTTTGACATCCATGTACGACTCACCATACACTTCCGTCAATTGGCGATGGATTTCAATCGGCGCAGTGCCCTTTGCGTTCAAAAACCGAATAACTGCGCGCAATTCGCAGTTGGCGGTAACATTCAACGGGAGCTCCATTCTCAACGGCTGCGGAGCCAAGACTGAGCGCCTCAGCATGACGTGCGCATGTTTACAAACAGCGCGTGAAGCACTCTTCATAACAGTTCACCAACTGCCACACAGAGTTCTGTCCTTATAAAAAGATAGGAGACCTTACTTTTGGGATTACCCTCGTATTAATATTTAAAAATGTAGAATTCGTGAAAATCTTGACAGTACTGTACTTAATAATTTCTCTGTTAATTAAATACTCTGCTACATACCAATAACTCGTAAGTGAAATCAGATGAAGTCGAAGTGTTATAAAAACCAGTTACAAGTTGAATGCAGGTTCAAACAGAAGATATTTGAATTTAGCACACGTTTATATTTTCAAGACCACTTCCATTGCCAAACCTTTAAAGAAACTCTGTTCATTTGCAAATATCACGTGTTCCGTGGTAGAATCCCTTCTCCTCTTACGAGGTGTAAGACGTTGCTCCACCCACGAAGTATGGCTGAACAGTTCACACGTTACGTAACTAATTGTTTAAAAAAATTGTAGCAATTTACGCATCATACAATTCTGTACGTGAAGGATTATCAGTATCTCCCAAATATCTTCAATAAATTATACACTCTGAGACAAAAACAACGATGCACCACGATGGAATTATACCAACGGGACGGAAATCCGCAAATGTGATGTACATGTACAGTCAAATGATTACAGTTTCAGAAAAAACTGGATTATTTATTCAAATCAAAAGCTTCACAAATTAAGGAAGTCAGTAAAGCGTTGGTCATTCGGCGTTGCACTGATTGACAAAGTTTTTGATGTCGTCCTGAGGGATATCGTACCAAACACTGTCCAACTAGCTGTCACGTCGTCAAAATCCTGAGCTGGTTGGAGAGCACCGCCCATAATGCTCCAGACATTCTCAGTTGGGGAGAGATCCGGCGACCTTGCTGGTGGACGTAGGGTTTGGGAAGCGAAGCACGAAGACAAGCGGTAGATACTCTCGCCGCGTGCGGACGGGCATTATCTTGCTGAAATGAAAGTCCAGTGTGGTCTCTCAGAAAGGGCAACAAAACGGGGCGTAGAATATCGTCAACGCATCGCTGTACTGAAAGGGTGGCGCGGAAGATAGCCAAAGCGGTCCTGCTATGAAATGAAATCGCACTACAGACCACGACTCCGTGGGTGTGTACAGCGGCCGACAGTCGCTTTGGTGTCCCACCGCTGTTTGGGGCGTCTCCACACACGTCTTCCCTGGTCATCGGCCTCTTTTCGAAGCGGGACTGTACTCCAGTTAATGAGGTTACAAGCCGAATGCACTCGACACGATTGCAAACGGGCTTATTGGTTTACGGGGGTAGTCGGCACAAGTCCTTGTGGTCATTAAAGCACCGGTTACACATCGGATCGATGATAACGATGAATCTGGGACTCTGAATGTCTCTCTGGCTACTGTCGGCCTTCTAGTCCGTCGTCTCTCTAGGTAGACCCCTTCCTTCTTGACTCTGCGTTCGGCCATGGTTCACCCTTTCCTGACAACACCGCCGAATAGTGGCATCGTTTCTGTTTAGATGTCGAGCTATTCGCGGCCTCTTTGAGCTCAGTTACACGTCCTCTCAAATGCTGACATCTTCGTATATTGTTACCGCTCCTGCCTGCAAGGCATAGTTACTGTCCTATTGAGTACACGGAATGAAATTCGCAAAGTCCTTATGCCCTGGTATCGACATACCTCCTGCTTACTGCACTATGTGATCAAAAGTATCCGGACACCACCAAAGACATACGTTTTTCATATTAAGTGCATTGTGCTGCCACCTATTGCCAGGTACTCCATGTCGGCGACCTCAGTAGTCATTAGACATCGTCAGAGAGCGGAATGGAGCGCTCCGCGGAACTCACGGACTTCGAACATGGTCAGGTGATTGAGTGACACTTGTGTCATACGTCTGTACGCGAGATTTCTACACTCCTAAACATCCCTAAGCCCACTGCATCCGATGTGATAGTGAAGTGGAAACGTGAAGAGACACAGACAACACGAGAGCGCAGAGGCCGACCTCTTCTGTTAATTGTCAGAGACCGCGGACAGTTGAAGAGGGTCGTAATGTGTAACAGGTAGACATTTATTAGACATTTATCCAGACCATCACTCAGAATGCATCGATCCACTGCAACTACTATGACAGTTAGGCGGGAGGTCAGAAAACTTTGATTACATGGTCCAGCGGCTGCTCATAAGCCATGCATCACTCCGGTAAACGTCCGTCCCCGGTAGCTGAGTGGTCAGTGCGACAACATGTCAATCCTACGGGCTCGGGTTTGATTCCCGGCTGGGTCGGAGATTTTCTCCGCTCAGGACCGGGTGTTGTGTTTTCCTAATCATCATCATTTCATCCCCATCGACGCACAAGTCGCCGACGTCACGTAAAATCGAAAGACTTGCACCCGGCGAACGGTCTACCCGACGGGAGGTTCAAAATGGCTCTGAGCACTGGGACTTAACTTCTGAGGTCATCAGTTCCCCAGAACTTAGAACTAATTAAACCTAACTAACCTAAGGACATCACACACACCCATGCCCGAGGCAGGATTCGAACGTGCGACCGTAGCGGTCACGCGGTTCCAGACTGTAGCGCCTAGAACCGCTCGGCCACTCTGGCCGGCCCGACAGGAGGCCCTAGCCACACGACATTATTATTATACTCCGGTAAACGACAAACGACGCCTCGCTTGGCGTAAGCAGCCAAAACATTGGACGACTGAACAGTGGAAAAACGTTCTGTGGAGTGACGAATCACACGAATACAATGATGCGGTCCGATGGAACGCTGTGGGTATGGCGAATGCCTGGTGAACGCCACCTGCCAGCGAGTGTAGTACCAACAGTGGTGTTATGGTGTGGTCGTGTTTTCATGGAGGGCGCTTGCACCCCTTGTTGTTTTACGTAGCGCTATCACAGCACAAGCCTACATTGATGTTTTAAGCATCTTCTTGCTTCTCACTGTTGAAGAGCAATTCGGAGATGGCGATTGCATTTCTCAACACCATCGAGCAGCTGTTCATAATGCACGACCTGTGGCAGAGTGGTTACACGATAATAATGGACTGCCCTGCACAGAGTCCTCAACTGAATCGTATAGAACACCTTTGGGATGTTTTGGAACGCCGACTTCGTGCCAGGCCTCACCGACCGACACCGATACCTCTCCTCAGTGCAGCACTCCGTGAAGAATGGGCTGCCATTGCCCAAGAAGCCTTCCAGCGCCTGATTGAACGTATCCTTGCGAGAGTGGAAGTTGTCGTCAAGGCTAAGGGTGGGCGAACACCATATTGAATTCCAACATTACCGGTGGAGGGCGCCACGAACTTGTAAGTATTTTCAGCCAGGTGTCCGGATACTTTTGACCACATAGTGTATCCTTGCCAGCTGTGCGGTGAAATTGCGCTGCAGCGTCACACATTCGTCCATACGCCGCCAAGATTTAACAGTTTACATTTTCCTTCGATAAATGTATAAATACCCAGTTTGCGTAACTCCTTCGTAGAGAATATGAAGAACTCAAATCATTTATAAATACTGCACAAAAACAACGTCATGTCTCACAACAACAGAAACAGTAGAAAATGCAAGAAACTGCTTATGGCAGTAGGCTGTCTAGACCGCAACCCTTCTTGTGATTCCGAAATCGGTCTCTACGGGGTGAAAACTATTTAAACCGACAAACTGTGGCAGGTTGTAAGGGACATCAAAACAAATATTTTTCCCTAATGTAATTTTTTCCTTTGAGGATTATTTAAACCGTTGGAGGCCGTATTACGCTCTTCAGTTGTTAGAGGCCGTATTACGCTCTTCAGTTGTAGGCAACTGCTGTCCACCAGTGTAGTAGTGCATTGTCTCTGTTTACTAATGGAGCGATACACCTGGAGTGGGTTCACTGATATGGTTGGTGCGTACTACGCAGCGCACCACAACGGACGAGCTGCACAGCGCGTTTATCAACAACAATATCCTAATCGCCGTATCCCGCATCATACAGCCTTTGCTGCTATGTACCAACGTCTGCGAGAGACCGTGTTATTTAGCAGAAAAAAAATGGTTCAAATGGCTCTGAGCACTATGGGACTTAACATCTGTGGTCATCAGTCCCCTAGAACTTAGAACTACTTAAACCTAACTAACCTAAGGACATCACTACATCCATGCCCGAGGCAGGATTCGAACCTGCGACCGTAGCAGTCGCGCGGTTGCGGACTGAGCGCCTAGAACCGCTCGGCCACCGCGGCCAGCAGTTATTTAGCAGATTACCTGGACAGGGACGCCATCGTACGGTAAGAACGGTGCAATTTGAGGAAACTGTCTTGCAGCATGTGGAGCGGGATCCTTCAAGCAGCACTCGTGCAATTGCACGTAACATGGGGACGAATCAGACGAATGTAAGAACAGTCCTGTAAGAGCAATTGTTACATGTAAGCGTAGGCTTCCGCGGCCGTTGTCTTCTTCAATAAAATTCTTCAGGGTATCAGACCGCATCGTCATAATTTTAAAATGCGCCAACGTTTCGGCCAGCGTTGCAGCTAGCCTTCATCAGGGCCTTACGTTAACTGCTAAATGAACACACTTGGATTCCTTAAATAGCTGCACGAGAAAACCGTGTCGTTACTTGATTGGCTGTACTAGGAGGAGGAGGAGGGGTGAAAGGTATGCTTTATTGGTGTGTCCTTTATTATCTGTTATTGGCTGAAATAGCTGTTTTCTATTGGTCTTTATATTAATCCACCCCATTGGAGGAGACGGACGAATAGCGAACAGGTGATGGCTGTGACGTCACACTGTTTCCATGCTGTCCAGAAGCCGGCTGCGGCGTGCCATTGCTTTGTGTGCTCGCGACCACTACTGTGGCTCTCCGCCTGTCCGCATGGGCCGCCTCGGCTCTGCCGCCGCTCCGTAGCCCTGCTATTGCAGGCAGCCAAGACCTCGGAAGCTTGTACCCGTCCTCTCTATTCATGTTGGCGGGTCTTTTGGCTATTTCTATCGCCTCTCTAATCTTTCTTTTGAAAGTGAGAAGCTGTTTCGCCAGGACGCGGGCTTCTTGAAAAAATATTGGTTTCCCGCACTCGTCTCGGTGTTCCGCCACTGCTGACTTAGTGTGTTGTTTCAGGCGGATATATCTTTCATGTTCCGAGAGCCTAATGCTGATCGGACGTCCCGTCTCACCTATGTAAACTAATCCACACGCACAACCAATTTCATACACGCCAGCTGTGTGTAGTTTGTCAACTGCATCCTTGGTAGAACCGAGCATGTCTGATATTTTGTTTCTGCTTCGGAAAATTGGTCTGATGTCGGCTTTTCGTAGTATTTTGCCAATACGTTCGGTGACCCCTTGTACATATGGTAACACAGCAATGCTCTGTGCCTCCTTCTCCTCTTCCCTATTAGTCTTCTCCCTTGTCGACATGGTGCTGTCTATCATCTGCTTCCCATAGCCATTAGTTCCGAAGATGGACCTGAGGTGTTCAAGTTCTGTCTTCAGATGTTCTTCGTCGCTTATCCTGTACGCTCTCTTCGTTAGCGTGTGCAGGGCGGACTTCTTCTGCGTGGGGTGATGGTGGGAGGAGGCGTGAAGGTACCTGTCCGTATTGGTTGGTTTCCTGTACACTTTGTGGCCAAGTTTGCCATCAGGTTTTCGATAAACTTCCACGTTGAGAAAAGGCAGCACCCCATTCTTCTCTGTTTCCATTGTAAACTGGATTTTTCTATGCTGTTGGTTAAGGTGCTTGTGGAAGTTCTGTAACTCCTCTTCTCCGTGGGGCCAGATGACGAAAGTATCATCGACATAGCGAAGCCAACAATTTGGACGTAATGGTACGGACTGGAGGCCTGTTTCCTCAAATGCCTCCATGAAAATTTCTGCTGCGATAGGCGATAGGGGTGAGCCCATAGCTACACCGTCAGTTTGTTCATAAAATTGACCTCTCCACCTGAAATAGGTGGTCGTCAGTCCGCACCATTACGTCCAAATTGTTGGCTTCGCTATGTCGATGATACTTTCGTCATCTGGCCGCACGGAGAAGAGGAGTTACAGAACTTCCACAAGCACCTTAACCAACAGCATAGAAAAATCCAGTTTACAATGGAAACAGAGAAGGATGGGGTGCTGCCTTTTCTCGACGTGGAAGTTTATCGAAAACCTGATGGCAAACTTGGCCACAAAGTGTACAGGAAACCAACCAATACGGACAGGTACCTTCACGCCTCCTCCCACCATCACCCCACGCAGAAGAAGTCCGCCCTGCACACGCTAACGAAGAGAGCGTACAGGATAAGCGACGAAGAACATCTGAAGACAGAACTTGAACACCTCAGGTCCATCTTCGGAACTAATGGCTATGGGAAGCAGATGATAGACAGCACCATGTCGACAAGGGAGAAGACTAATAGGGAAGAGGAGAAGGAGGCACAGAGCATTGCTGTGTTACCATATGTACAAGGGGTCACAGAACGTATTGGCAAAATACTACGAAAAGCCGACATCAGACCAATTTTCCGAAGCAGAAACAAAATATCAGACATGCTCGGTTCTACCAAGGATGCAGTTGACAAACTACACACAGCTGGCGTGTATGAAATTGGTTGTGCGTGTGGATTAGTTTACATAGGTGAGACGGGACGTCCGATCAGCATTAGGCTCTCGGAACATGAAAGATATATCCGCCTGAAACAACACACTAAGTCAGCAGTGGCGGAACACCGAGACGAGTGCGGGAAACCAATATTTTTTCAAGAAGCCCGCGTCCTGGCGAAACAGCTTCTCACTTTCAAAAGAAAGATTAGAGAGGCGATAGAAATAGCCAAAAGACCCGCCAACATGAATAGAGAGGACGGGTACAAGCTTCCGAGGTCTTGGCTGCCTGCAATAGCAGGGCTACGGAGCGGCGGCAGAGCCGAGGCGGCCCATGCGGACAGGCGGAGAGCCACAGTAGTGGTCGCGAGCACACAAAGCAATGGCACGCCGCAGCCGGCTTCTGGACAGCATGGAAACAGTGTGACGTCACAGCCATCACCTGTTCGCTATTCGTCCGTCTCCTCCAATGGGGTGGATTAATATAAAGACCAATAGAAAACAGCTATTTCAGCCAATAACAGATAATAAAGGACACACCAATAAAGCATACCTTTCACCCCTCCTCCTCCTCCTAGTACAGCCAATCAAGTAACGACACGGTTTTCTCGTGCAGCTATTTAAGGAATCCAAGTGTGTTCATTTAGCAGTTAACGTAAGGCCCTGATGAAGGCTAGCTGCAACGCTGGCCGAAACGTTGGCGCATTTTAAAATTATGACAATGCGGTCTGATACCCTGAAGAATTTTATTGAAGAAGCAATTGTTACGTCCATTTCACTTACAGCGTGTCCGCAACGTGGATTCAGTGGATTATCCACCCAGAGTACAGTTCTCGCAGTGGTACCTGGAACAGTGTGAAATGCATCCTACATTTCCATCCTCTTTGTTGGCCGGCCGGAGTGGCCGAGCCGTTCTAGACGCTATAGTCTGGAACCGCGCAACCACTACGGTCGCAGGTTCGAATCCTGCCTCGGGCATGGATATGTGTGATGTCCTTAGGTTAGTTAGGTTTAAGTAGTTCTAAGTTCTAGGGGACTGATGACCTCAGCAGTTAAGTCACTTAGTGCTCAGAGCCATTTGAACCATTTGAACCATCCTCTTTGTTGTTTACCGATTAAGCAACGTTCGGGCGTGATGGAGTCTTCAACATGCACAATTCGCATGTTTGGAGTGAGGATAACCCACATGCCACAGTTACTAGCGCTCATCAAGAGCGGTTCTTCGTTAATGTGTGGCTCGGTGTTGTTGGGGACTGTTTAATTGTACCGTATCTGCAACCTAGGCCATTAAATGGCAGGCACAATTTTCTCGCCAGAGCATTGCCAGAATTGCTGGAAGACGTCCCGCTCCCTAAAAGACAACGCATGACGGGGCGCAGGCACATTTCAGTCGTCGTGTGCGTCGATTCCTGGACCGACGGTTCCCAGGAACGTGGATTGGCAGAGGTGGTCGCCTGCTCGATCCCCTCTGGACTTTTTTGTGTGGGAAGAGATGCGCAACCTTGTTTCGCAACCCCTGTTGCATCAGAAGGGGATCTGGTTGCCCGGAAAGTAGCAGCAGCAGGCATAGGGGTTTTTGCCTGTGTCAGACAGAACATGATCCAACGGTATAACCTTTAAGTGTCAATGGAGGCATTTTTGAAAATATACTGTAACTGAAATTGGGTTGTGTTAATGTGTTGTCTCTTGGTCATAAGAAAATGGAAAAGTGTTTGTTGGTTTAATTAATTTGCCGCCAGAGAAATCTTCCTCTACCGGTTTAAATACTCCTCATAGGAAAAAATGACATTAGGGAAAAATATTTGTTTTAATGTCCCCTACAACCTCCCAGAGTTTGTCGTTTTAAATACTTTTTTTCACCCTGTAGATTGCAACACCGACCAAGAAACATCATATGTTCGTAGGAACAACACACACCCCTACCATTTTATATTTAAGTGTATCGCGTAGCGCATATGTTGACAGAAAGACTTATTATTGATCAACTACGCCTTTACGGTAAATCACTGAAACACTAAGAGCCGTACAATATCTGAGAGTATACACACGTTGCGGCCTAAATTCGAATGACCACATAAAACTAGTCGAAGCAGATGCCAGGCCGACACTCACTGGAAGAATACTGGACCCATGCTATTCACAACAAAGGAACAGCTTACAAAAATCTTGTGTGATCTGCTTTTCACTGTGATCGATTCTTTAGTATTGCTCCTAACTCTGGCAGTCGCGTGCTGAAAACATCACGGAGAACTTGCTTAAAATATAATCGTTATTGCCAAATTGGTGGTGGGTAGATATGCATATCGAGTGACACTATGCTGTGAAATTTGTATTTGCTCACCACCGTTTGCATACAACGTAAAGACAATTTGAATTTCATATCCCGTGAACGACAAGTCATTTGAGATGGAACACGTGTGTCGACTTGTGGGATAGGTAAGCGGACGTGGCTTTCTAAAGGAAACATCACTGAATTTGGTTTAAGTGGTTCAGAGAAACCTCCATTTCGGTCGTAACTACACTATAAAATGTCACAGAAATTTTTTAAATGTGTTGTTTTTATATTTCCCAATAACTGAAAAGTAAGAAACTTCCATAACAATAGATTAATGAGTATTTGCGTTATATTGAAATTACTAGAACGATGGCAACAGCTCAGGTGCGAAAAGTCACATTACATGTAAGATGGCATAACGTAGTAATTAGAATGGCAAGTAATGCCTTTAAGAGCGACGAGATCAAGATAAATAAATAAAAGTGGTTACTAGCAGCAGTGAGTACTTTTTTATGCTAAGAGCGAAATCATTGTTTTCACAGACACAAGTACTTGTTAACAGTTTCGCAAATTTTTCGAAGGACCGCACTTTCGGCTCTGAGTGCCAATTTTATTTATAATCACCACAATTGCAGTTTAGATTGTGGGGTCACTTTCAAGCCGAAACGGCGTATATGAATGTACACGTATTATGAACTATACATGTTCGGCAACATTAAATGTGGGTCATAGTGGCACGTAATATGAAGCACATGTCAAAAACTTCAAACAACCCCTGGCATTAGTAAACTTTTCTCACCGCAGTAAACATAATGAGCCTCCAGCAGCTGTACGCAAAAGAGAAAATATACTAATATGAGAGATTGTTGCATGAAGCTAAAGACAAAACAGTTGCAAAGGAACGTAATAGTGGTATGTCATCGTCGTCATACGTACAGGGACTAACCCTAGCAATACCAAGACATTTTCCATAAGCGTAATAGCAAGGGGGTGGGAATGGGGGGGGTGGATACATTGTGCCCATCATCAAAAAAACATAAAAAAACAAATTTTGCTAAATGTATGTAACTTTTATTAACAACATGCTTTCTAAAAAGATACCGATGTATAAGTAAGGTACAGAACCTGACAATATCTTTTAGCACAATATTAGCAACAACAAAACATTTTCCGTAATGTTTACACTGAGTGGAGGGGTACTTTATATTCATAAGAAAAAATTTAAAAATTTACAAATTTCGTTAATTTTGATTCACGATATACTTCTTAATGGGCTAAGTTTTACTGAAAAATTTAAAATAGTTACCGAATCTGGAATAAGAAAAGATGAAACCAATGTATACTTTTTTATTAAAATTTTAAAATATAAAGTACTTTTTCATTTAAATTTTAATCCATAAAGTGCCTGACTAGGTTACGGTATTGTCACAGGGTGGGCACCGCACCGCACCGCCCCGCCCCCCTGGTATTGCGTGGGTGAAACCTTTGACTACTTTTTCTTCCCAAAGATTTTGTCGAGAAAGTGCTTTGTGTATAGGTGTGTCATTAGAAGGTGAGTTGAAATTTTGTTTGTGCGTTATGGCAGCGATACGAAATTAGTGCATTGTTGTAAATTTACGGAGATATTCCGCCTGGCTGCTTTTCAAATTAAGCGGCTGCTATTTGCGACAGCATCGAACGTTAGAGTGTGCTGCCACATAGCGGCCACAGCAGCGCTGCGCCTGGGAAGTGGCCGACGGCGGAACTACTGAATGCGAGGGTAGACGTACTAGCTGGCTGCCACGGTTTACAATTCAGAGGTTGCAGCGTAAAGCGTAAACGCATGGCAACTGGCGAATACTATAGGCGTGCTATCCTCTCTCGCATTTGTTACGGTTAATGTGCGTATTTGATCTCTCTGAAGAAAACGAGAACTGTGCGGTTCCTTCGCTTTATCGATCGTGCTGTAGCTGGCGCTGCTCCCACGCGTCAATTGTTTCGCGTTGTAGTAGCGTCCCGCGGAGCGGCGCCCGTATCGCCTGCCCCACTGCTTAAGTCTGTCGTTATTCATTATACAACTGTCGTTAGATAAAAGTGTACGATGTAGCGCCGAGCTTGTTCGAAGGAGGCCCGAACGAGGGATGGGATGAGAGCGTGCGATCCTGCGTGACTTCTGACGCGAATCAGAGTTTCGCGACGTCGCGTAGTGCATCCATGTGTGAGCCGGTCATTCGAGTGACACGCAGCGCCACGTGTGGCGCGCGGCCACCCGCATAACTAACGGGCCCTACGCGAGCGCCGTTTGCAGTCAGTGTGTGATAAGTGCCCGCGTATGGCGAGTCGCCGTTACTCGTGTGCGTAGCGAGAGCGGAGCGGCCGACAGACATGTAGTGGCCCAGGGAGTGCCACCTCCCTGAGCTCTGCCGTGTGCGTGGGTGTGAGAGCCGAGCGCGCGAACGGTTCACACGCGTGTGTGTGGTGTTTTTGGTTTCCTTCATCAGTTGTAGAGTGTCTATACTAGTCCTATTGTGCCGTATCGATTCCGGCGGACCAGATGGATCTGGACGACGCCGTGGAGCTGGAAGTGTTCGAGGCTGCGCCGCCCCCGGCCCAGGTGTCGGAGCGCCGCGCGTCGTCCGCCCCCGCGGCTGTGGGGGCGGCGGCGGCGGTGACGACGGTGATCACGGGGGCGGGGGCGGCCGCCGCCGCGCCGACGGCAACGACGACTGACACGGACGATACGGATGACCAGGAGGATCACGAAGGCGGCCGCAGGCGGCGCCGACGGAGACGGCGGAGGCGGAAAGGCTGCGGCGGACGGCGCAGCCGGAGGCGGAGCGGGGGCGGCTCCGAGACGTCGGAGGCGGCGGAGGCGGAGGCGCGGCAGCGGGAGCGCGGTCTCCGCGAGAGCCTGCTCACCGTGCTGGGCAAACTGGTGTGGCGCGGGGGCAGGCACCGCCGCAGCACGCCCCCGGAGTACCTGCGAGGCTTCGTCCCCGTCGGTGAGTCACATGTTCTAGTGCTGCCATCGCGTACGCCGCTGCGAACCTCCCAGACAGACCAGAACTGTGTACCGGACCCAGACGCGATCGTACATAGGCTACGCTCTTACCGACATGTTGCTTTCACCAAGACCCACGTCTCTACTTTCGTCAGCCAGTACCTCTCCCTTTCACGCTACTAAACTCGCTTTTCTTTGGGCAAGACGGTGTTATTCCACAATTCCCTCAGATTAACAGTAGAAACTTATACCCATCTACGTATACATCCGTACAACAGCTGTGAAGTGCATGGCAGAGAGTACTTCCCACAGTTATTAGGGCTTCTTCCCGTTCCATTCATCAGCGGAGCGCGGGAAGAATGGTTGCTTAAACGCCTCTGTGCGAGCTTGTTATCTAATTAGCCTAATATAATCCTCACGGTCAACACGCGAGCGATACGTAGGGGGTCGTAGTATATTCCTAGATTCATCTCATATAGCTGTTTCTTGTTGAAAGTTACCAGAATACTTTGCATCTGGCTTCAGTCTTGCCCTGCTCCGTACACGTTCAGTATCCGCTGTCCTATACCGCACACTTCAAAGACATTCTAGGCCGGGTCACGCGAGTGTTTTGCAAGCTATCTCCTTTGTAGGTTGATTGCGTTTCTGTAGTGTTCTACTAGTTAACCGAATTCTGCCACTTGCTTTACATACAACTGAACCTATGTAATCGTTCAATGTCATATCCGTACAAACTGTTACACCAAAGTTGACCTATTCCAATTGTGACCCATTGATGTTATAGTCCTGTGGTACCATGCTTTTCGTTTTGTGAGGTACGAAATTTTACTTTTCTGAACATTTAAAGCAAGTGGCTATTTTTACACCACTTTGATACCATATCAAGATCTGACTGAATAATTAAACAGCTTTTTTTCAGATTTCACTATAGATAACTGCACCCTCTGTGAAAAATCTGTGGTTACTATTATTTTGTCTGTAAGGTCAGCAACACACATGTTGAACGGCAAGGGTCCTAACATTATTCCCTGGGGCACACCTCAAATTACTTCTACATTTCTCGATGACTCTCGCTTCTGCTTTAAGATTATTTTTATTTGTGTTTGTTAACCCCATTTGGAAAAAAAAAAATTCGTGGCTAAAGTATTGAAACTAGGCTTATGTCTTTTCGTTCAAACAAAGTTTTTATGTTTGTTGTAAGAGAGTGATACTATCTCATTTTTCATTACTTTTTCGTGAAGAAGAGCAAATTGTCCGAAATACCGTGACGAGCATGGTGAAAGCATATCGCAGGCACACATTTTTCATTTCCTTCTAATGTTATATTTTTACTTCGGTTAGGACTCTGATTAGCCAGCTTGTTTGTTGCAGTCACATCCGTTACATGTTATCATCCTCATTCAGTGATCGCCATCCCCGAAGACTACCCGCTTTCTTATAATTTATCTATATATCTATCTATCTATTTGTCGGCTTAGAAGCTATTTATCCCTCCTGAATGTCCGACGTGTGGTACTGGCATGAGAGTGTTTGCAATTTTTAATTTTTTTTTTAGTTTTATAATTGAAATAGATACATTTAAAAAGTGAATAACAATAATGATGGGACAGTGTCAAAAACAAAAACAAATGACAGGATGTCACTTTAAAGGACCAAACAAAATTTGCTTTTTCCTCTCTGCTGAAATAAGTTTCAGTTATGCGTCTACGTTTTAAATGTAACAATTTTCTTAATAAAACAAAATATAATTAAAAGAGCGTAATATTTTCCTTTGTAAAATCTCTGTATTCGGATGACTTGTATCTCTGCGAGTCACTCGTCATAATGTCTGAAGTTGGGACGATGACTTCTCACTCGACTTCCAAAGAAGCCGAAAACATATTTGTGGTTAAATAGGTAATAGTTGTACAATCATCTGGAAAGTGTCTCTTGATATTGTGTATAGATATTTTTTCTGTAATTCTGCCAGCGAGTAACGAAACAGACAGATAGTAAGGGCATATTTAAAAAACCACACGTTCCTAAGGTTGACAGAAAACTGCGGGAGACCAGTCTATATACGATTTGTTTCCAGAATGTATCTTTTACTTTGCGTCGACATGTGCGCTGTACAGTTGTGCCACAACGTTTCTACACACTGATGGACTGTTGAAAGTTGGGCTTATTGGCAGACGGAAGAAGGAGGATGAATCACGAGTCCTGCCTCGATAGACCAATTGATGAACAGCAATTCGCACGAACGGCGAGGTCCAGGCATAGTCAGGAAGTTCGATTACTGCGCTCTCTCTCTCTCTCTCTCTCTCTCTCTCACCCACCCACCCACATGGCTTTGCGACCACCTAACGTGAACAGACTGCTATTACCTCTGCGCCACAACCTTCCACGCGTTGCGTCGCGCATGGTGTATTCGTTCTCTCCTCCTCCTCCTCCTCCTCCTCGACCATTACTACTGCATTCAAGGTAGCTGTACGGGAAGAATCAACGGTAGAAAATCTGTGCAAAACCAACGCCTCTTTGCATGAATCACCACCACACTACGTTTTCCGCTAGTATAGCCCTTTTCAATAGAAATTTCCGTTTTGAATAGCCTTATCTGCCCCGGTGTCTCATAAACCCGTTAACCTAAGGCGTATTACTGTCACGTAGACTACTGGCAATTAAAATTGCTACACCACGAAGATGACGTGCTACAGACGCGAAATTTAACCGACAGGAAGAAGATGATGTGATATGAAAATGATTAGCTTTTCAGAGCATTCACAGAAGGTTGGCGCCAGTGGCGACACCTACAACGCGCTGACATGAGGAAAGTTTCCAGCCGATTTCTCGTACACAAACAGCAGTTGACCGGCGTTGCATGGTGAAACGTTGTTGTGATGCCTCGTGTAAGGAGGAGAAATGCGCACCATCACGTTTCCGACTTTGATAAAGGTCGGATTGTAGGCTATCGCGATTACGGTTTATCGTATCGCGACATTGCTGCTCGCGTTGGTCGAGATCCAATGGCTGTTAGCAGATTACAGAATCGGTGGGTTCGGGAGGGTAATACGGAACGCCGTGCTGGATCCCAACGGCCTCGTATCACTAGCAGTCGAGATGACTGTAACGGATCGTGCAGCCATGTCTCGATCCGTGAGTCAACACATGGGGACATTTGCAAGACAACAATCATCTGCACGAACAGTTCGCCGACGTTTGCAGCAGCATGGACTATCAGCTCGGAGAGCATGGCTGCTGTTGCCCTTGACGCTGCATCACAGATAGGAGCGCCTGCGATGGTGTACTCAACGACGAACCTGGGTGCACTAATGGCAAAACGTCATTTTTTTCGGATGAAGCCAGTTTCTGTTTACAGCATCACGATGGTCGCATCCGTATTTGGCGACATCGCGGTGAACGCACTGAAACACGTATGTAACATAGCAGCGATGGCGAGGCATTGTAGCATCTGTGACCAGAGAGTATGCGCTTGACCGCGCGAGTGTTGCGAGCGGTTCTCAGTCTGTCAGTAGTCGTTGCGAGTCTGTAGCTCTGTCTAGTTGTCGCTATGCAGAGCAGTACTCTGTCAGTCAGTCGTTGCGAGTCTGTCAGTAGTCGTTGCGAGTCTGTAGCTCTGTCTAGTTGCAGAGCAGTACGCTAATAGTCGTCATGCAGAGCGGTCGGTCAGTAGTAGCAGCCCAGTGCGGTTGTGTGATGTAGGCGGTCGGCAACACTGGTCAAGATGCTGAATGAGGTATACTGTTAATTAATATAATCATTAGATAATGTAAAAAATTTATTTATTGTAATTAATTTCCTACAAACGCCCCAATAATAATTTTTATTTCAAAAGCATTTTTTCAAAAAATTTTATTTTTTTTATTGAACTAAAGATTTCGTTGCACTTCCCATTTCATTCCACTTTTTTTGAAGAAAAATTTCAGTAAATTCACAGAAAAAAGGAAGATTATTATTTGCAATGCAGTTCCTCCAAGCCGTGCGCAGAAATAAGAGCAGAAATTTGACATCCAGTTATTCTGAGGTAAGACTTTAATTCTGATTGTTTTACACAGGGCCAAAGACCGATATTTCGGTTTAATTGAATTTTCTTATCACTGAATGGACTTTAATTTTTTTGTGAAGAATTTATATTTGAGTCAGATTGCGAATTTCACATTTTTGTTGCCATTGTCAGTACATTTCATTGTGGGCAGGTTACGCATAGAGCAATGTCCATTAGCATTCCTAAATAATATTGTCATTTCTTTTAAAATTTTTGTGGGGAGGTTACACTTGGCTCCCATTTCTATTAAGTATTGTCTTTTTTTTTTCTTTTAAATTACGGTGGGGAGGTTACAGCACATTGGAAGTGTTGTGGGTTGGCAGGAGAGCCAACACCGTGTTACTAGAGGAAGCCGAAAGGCACGCGTTTTAGCTCACGCAGGCTGGCGTGAGGTCTGGAACAGGACAAGGAAATTAGAATTTAGAAAAAACGGACGTAGCTGCTGGAATACTTAACTTTAATCCATTAATGTTGAACGTCGCTCTTGACGGTACATAATTCAGTATCAATAGTAACTGGTAATGGCGCCTTGCTAGGTCGTAGCAAATGACGTAGCTGAAGGCTATGCTAACTATCGTCTCGGCAAATGAGAGCGTATTTTGTCAGTGAACCATCGCTAGCAAATTCGGTTGTACAACTGGGGCGACTCTAGGGATTCTCTCTAGACTAGACCTGCCGTGTGGCGGCGCTCGGTCTGCAATCACTGATAGTGGCGACACGCGGCCGATTTAAAGACCACCACCTAGCAAGTGCGGTGTCTGGCGGTGACACCACAGGAAGCGTGTATTCGTCATCGGCATACTTGCGTATCAGTCGGCGTGATGGTATGGTGTGCCATTGGTTACAAGTCTCGGTCACCACTTGTTCGCATTGACGGCACTTTCAACAGGGGACGTTACATTTCAGTTGTCTTACGACCTGTGGCTCTACCCTTGATTCGATCCCTGCGAAACCCTACATTTCAGCAGGATAATACACGACCGCATGTTGAAGGTCATGTGCGGGCCTTTCTGGATATAGAAAATGTTCGACTGCTGCACTGGCCAGTACATTCTCGAGATATGTCACCAATTGAAAACGTCTGGTCAATGGTGGCCAAGCAACTGGCTCGTCACAATACGACAGTCACTACTCTTGATGAACTGTGGTATCGTGTTGAAGCTGCATGGGCAGCTGTACCTGTACACGCCATCCGTCTGACTCAATGCCGGCATATCAAGGCCGTTATTACGGCCTGAGGTGGTTGTTCTGGATACTGATTTCTCAGGATCTGTGCACCCAAATTGCGTGAAAATGTAATCACATGTCAGTTCTAGTATAATATATTTGTCCAATGAATACCCGTTTATCATCTGCATTTGTTCTTGGTGCAGCAATTTTAATGGCCAGTAGCGTACTATTCCTTTCAGGAGCCATACGGACTCGAATGCAGCGAGATCAGCAATCTGAAGATGACATTCCTATCGAAATAGTTTACAGCAGTGTGAAAAATGGTGTGATTATGATTGATAAAAGTCATAATTGCATGACAATTGACATTGGCTGTTGCTCTGATGTAGTAGGGCAAATACACGGAAAAAATCATATCTACTCCAGATGTCACTGTACCTTGTACCAGTATTAACCACTCCCAGCTCTATTCCATTCACAAATGGGGTGAAGATAAAAAGGCTGTACGCTTACGAAAGTGCCATTATCTCTCTTATTCTCAAGATGCGTATGAGAAATGTACTAAGATGGAGGGAGCAGCACTGTTGAAAGCTCATTATACTTATTCCCTACATGTTTCCATCAGGTTTCAGTTGAAGTTCTCCGAGTTTTACACTTTCATAGAGGCTGAATTTTCCCGTTCAATGCTAACGGCGCGTAACTGTTACACTTGCGTACTGGCTACATCGTTCTGTCACGTTCTTGCAGGGTGTCTCATAAGTCACTCTATCTTTTTGAGCAGTTATAATTTCTTTATTTATGAATCAATTTTCTTAGGCTACTTTTGATATAAACTGTACTCCTTGACGTTCTGTTTGACATCATTTTAAACCTCCATGTAAGCTTCATCATTCTCTACGCATTTTTTTAAACAGACTGGTACGTGCGATACTGCTCCTTGCAACATATTAGGTGGATCTTTGGCTAATGCATCAGATATTACGGCTTCCAGTTCATCCAAGTTCCGTGGGTTTTTCGGTAAACCTGCTCTTTATCGCACCTCCAGAGAAAAACAAATCGCAATGTGTTAAATCAGGGCTGATGGCAGGACACTCATATCCATTACGTCTGCGAATCCAACCACCTGAGAAATGATCAAGCAACCATTCGCGGACATTATTTGCAAAATGTGCCGGTTCTTCGTCCTGCATGAAGTGGAGCTGTGGGTTGTTCCACTGTGAAGTTACTGGTCATACACGATCTTGCAGCATTTCCAGGAATCTTTCACTATTTATTTTTTTCGCGGATGACGTGATACAACACACACTGTCACCTCCAGACGTACCTGTGCTTTTTCAACACATTCGTGTGAATTTTCGGCTTCCCAGTAATGGCATTTACACCTGTTTACAAATCTTCCAGTGTGGAAAACGCTTCATCAGTACATGGAATGTTCTGA
Organism: Schistocerca serialis cubense; assembly: GCF_023864345.2. Taxonomy (NCBI): domain Eukaryota; kingdom Metazoa; phylum Arthropoda; class Insecta; order Orthoptera; family Acrididae; genus Schistocerca; species Schistocerca serialis. The sequence continues at coordinate 586,327,588 of NC_064644.1, forward strand.
AAAAGTTCAAGTCAATCATCATTCCAACCTAAGAAAATTTCTGCAAACTCGGTTCTTTTGGCCGGCCGGATTGGCCGAGCGGTTCTAGGCGCTACAGTCTGGAACCGCGCGACCGTTCCGGTCGCAAGTTCGAATCCTGCCTCGGGCATGTATGCGTGTGATGTCCTTAGGTTTGTTAGGTTTAAGTAGTTCTAAGTTCTAGTGGACTGATGACCTGAAAAGTTAAGTCCCATAGTGCTAAGAGCCATTTGAACCATCTATTCTTTTGTCACAGTCATCAGAAACGGTTTCTCCACGTAACGTGGCTTCCACGGCGTGAAAGTGAAATCTTTCCTAAGAATCGTTGCAACTGAGTAACGTGAAAGACCACTTTCACGAGATCCTTGACGCAGTGATTTCCTAGGGCACCCCGTGCACATTTCACGGACTCTGTCAACATTTTTGGGTGTTTTGAAGTTGGTTGTCTTCCTGATCTTGCATCGGCGACACTCCCTGTTGTTAGTAATTTGTAATGGCAGTTTTTAACTGTTTTTGCATCCAGTGTTGTTTGGATGCCATCTTTTTACTCGCATCACAAATCCCCTGGCCTTATAACGAGCGTCTATTTTGGCTTATTCTTCAACAGTCAACACAGACACCATTTTCCAACTGAAACAAAAGAAAAAAATGATGTTATACACAATTCCAAGGAGTGCTGTTCCTATCAAAAGTAGTTTTAAGAAAATTGGCCCGTAAATAAATAACTAATAAGTGTTTAAAAATAGAGAGTTATCAAACGCCCTGTATATAGCTGCGTCTCCCTGATTTATGCCGACGTCACCTGTCAGGAATATTGGATTACGACTCCAAGCACTGAAGGTGCCCTAGGAGAGGGGCAGTAGCGTCTTTACAAATGCAGAGCACTTCCCCGGAATGCTACCGACAAACCTAAATCATCCTATAAGCTAACGTCCCACTGATTTCACGAATTCCTTCGATTTCATATTGCTTCGCACTACTATCCAAAAACGTTTAAACGATGTCACAAATTCAGGATACTACTAGGTTCCTTTACTTGTTTCTGGACAGTTTCTTCTTTTTATCCCCAACTAGTTTCAGGATTTTGTCCATAATTAGACAAAATTTTCTTTTCTTTACCATCTTTGAGTTGTGATTCTGGCAAATAATACACCAAATGAAAGAGCAACTAAAACAGTTTTGATTGTATACCTGTGCGCAATGGGAAGAGTGTGGAATGACAAAGAGTGACTGAAAAACGTCTTTAACTCTTCAACGAGTGCGAGTCTTTCATGCTTAGCCCCAAGTAATATCCCCGCGGAAATCTTATGGGCCTTTCTTTTTCGGGAAATCAACTGTAACTGATGTTTCTTATCTCGATGTGCTAAAGCTATGGCCCGTGCCTCAATGGGAAGAAGGTGAACAACACATCTTTATGTGGGAGCAAGATGGTGCGCCGCCTCTCTGGCATAACTCAGTACGCGACTGGTTAAACGACGTTGTATCCGACCGGTGGATTGGGAGCAAGGGGCCGGTTGACACAGCTTTCTATGTATGACCTCTACTTTCACACACGATCTGACGCCATCACGTGTATCTGCCTCCGATACCAGTTGATCTGTCCGAAAGTGTTATTGCAACAGTTACTCCTGACACATTGAACAAAGGTTTCGGAACAACTCTCCTATCGACTCGATGTGTGATCAGTGTTCACACTGAATAATTGTAAGAAAAACTGTTTGTGTTTATCTTTTATTTGGTGTATTATTTATAATTGTAAGGTGAATGTAATATGTGCTACAAAGCCTTAAAACAGGCATATTCATTTTGAAGCACCCTGTATGTAATGCAGTATAAAAGTACCTATCACTGACTAGTAGTTGGATCTTTGTTAGAAATCACAATCCTCAGAGACGTAGTAGAGTAAAAAATGGTTCAAATGACCCTGAGCATTATGGGACTTAACTCTTGAGGTCATCAGTCCCCTAGAACTTAGAACTACTTCAACCTAACTAACTTAAGGACAACACACACATCCATGCCCGAGGCAGGATTCGAACCTGCGACCGTAGCAGTCGCGCGGCTCCAGACTGTAGCGCCTAGAACCGCTCGGCCACTCCGGCCGGCGTAGAAGAGTAAAAACATACAATATGGCAGAGCTGCGAATGTTATAAATTCTTAGAGTATGCTAATAAGTAATTGTCATTAACCATAGGCAGCTTACATTGTTTGTCAGTGTCACAGCCCATACTTCATTTTCACTTTAAAAAGGACGAACATTGTTAGCGATAATAAAATTAATTTTAAGAAAAGCTTTCATGTCCCGCATTAAATCAGTTAGTTGCCGTTCCCAACCACAGTATAGCTAATTACATCCCATTTATCTTGACCACCCTAAATAACTGTTTGTCCAGATGCAAATTACACAGTGTTTCAAGCAAATGTTCTTTAGCCGTCAGGGGGACATCCATCAACGTGATTGCCTTCGTTGTAGCTTTGTTTTTTATAAAGATATGAACAGCGTTATGACTTTTTTAAATGGCACCAAGTATTTTTTATTCGGTAATTCATTTCCTCTCCTAAAGACCTATTCAAAAATGTATCACAGTGTACCATTCACTGAAACACAACGTTACTAATTACATAACACAACATTGACTTTGATCCGGTATCACAAACTCGACCACTTGCTGGCGTTGTCAGAAAACAAATGAAAACCAAGTAAAAACATAACACAAAATTGACTTTGACTCTCCTGTACCGTTGCCCAGGAGTAGAACATTCAAAGGTGCTCGAAGTGGTGACCCTGGACACCGACACACTGGTGCACTCGTTGAATGAAATTTACTGCTTCCAGTGTTGCCTGCTGAAGAGAATTACAAGCAAGCACGATACATTCCTGCATGTCCTCTGGAGTTGTTGGAATACCACGATAGACGTGTTTAATGCATCCCCAAAGAAAAGTCCAGAGGATTTAAATCAGGAGACCCAGCAGGCCAAGTAAGTGTTCCTCCTCGACCAATCCACCTGGCAGGATAGCTTCGGTCCAGAACGCGACGTGCACGCAAGGCATTATGTGCTGGACATCCATCGTGTTGATACCACATAAGCATTCTGGTTCTTAGCGGCACTTCATCCAGAAGAGGAGGAAGAATTCGTCTGAGGAAGTTGGCATACGCCGTGTCGTTTAGACTACCACTGATGAAATAACGGCCAATAATTATAGTACCAAGCATCCTACACCAGACGTTTACTCTCCATTGACGCTGATGTTCCACCTGTCTAAGCCATCGTGGATTGTCGCTGGACGAATAATGCAAGTTCCTTGTATTTACCTGTCCTTTGTTTGAGAAGGAACATTCATCGACAAATAGAACACTGGAGAAGAAGTTCGGGTTGGCGAGGATTTGCTGCCGTGCCCATTCATAGAACTGTACACGATTCAAAATGGTTCAAATGGCTCTGAGCACTATGGGACTTAACATCTATGGTCATCAGTCCCCTAGAACTTAGAACTACTTAAACCTAACTAACCTAAGGACAGCACACAACGCCCAGCCATCACGAGGCAGAGAAAATCCCTGACCCCTCTGGGAATCGAACCCGGGAACCCGGGCGTGGGAAGCGAGAACGCTACCGCACGACCACGAGACGCGGGCGTACACGATTCTGGAAATCATTCCCATGCAGTTCTTGATGTAGGTGTACATGGTAAGGGTAGAACCGGTGACGTATAAGAATACGATGTACACTGGTTTTAGGAATGCCAATCTCGTGTTCAAGCTGTTGTGTGCGCACATGTGGATTCATAGCAACGGAAGCGGAACAGTAACTTCGACAGCTTCGACTGTGCGAGTGCTACGGCGATTGCGTTGTCGTGGGTTGAAACTTTCCGTTTCCTGAAGCGTCGCAACAAGACCAGAAAACATCCGTCGGGAAGGCGGGTTCTTGCCAGGCTATGGCTCCGTGTACAGCTGTACAGTTCTGCTGCCTGCGTAGTATTTCGTCTACCTTCTACAACAACAATAAAAGAAACGTTATGTCGATGCAGTCTGCAGTAAGGACAGTCTTTACTGTATACCTACTCTGTACAGCAGTATTTAAAACGACTAAACTACTGTACTAAATGTACCCGTACATAAGAAAACAGAGTTGCAATTACTGTTTTGCTAACTTACATTAACCATAGATGAGTAGCATTTCTGCCTTCTCTTCGTTGGTGTACATTCTACTCACACAACTCTTTAACTGACGATGGTTGACGGAATGACGGATGTGCATTCTTCTTATGTTTACATTTGTCCTCTGTCAACGCCAGCACGTGGATGTGTTCCATTACCCCGAATACTTGCACTAAGGGCTGGAAACGTCAACGTCAATGTTGTGAGTGGTACACTGTGATACATTTTTGGATAGGTCTTTAGGAGAGGAAATGAATTACACTATAAAAAATACTGGGTGCCATTTAAAAAAGTCACACCGCTGTTCATATCTTTGTAAAAAAACAAAGCTACAACGAAGGCAACCATGCTGATTGATGTCCCCCTGACGGCTAAAGAACATTTGCTTGAAACATTTTGTAATTTGCATCTGGACAAACAGTTATTTAGGGTGGTCAAGATAAATGGGACACCCTGTATATCACTTTGAAAAATGGTAGTATTATGCGTTGCATGATAAACGCCTGTTTACTTGTAGGTAGAATTTTACGCGGGACCGTCCCCGCTCTATGCGTATGTTGATTACGTCTGTCGCGAGCACTCATGGGAAGTTATAGTGGCAGAACAGTTGATTTGAATAGCCAGTGACGCAACGATGTTTCGGTTTCGGTCTACGGAGAAACATCAAGAATTTTATACTAGAATGATATCATAGTTAAGTCGGCCTCAGTTGATCCCTGACAGATGTGTTGCGCTGGACGCGCCTACCTCAGCCAATCACATAACACGACTTTGTAAACGTCTGTATGGCAACGCTTCAGTGTTGTCACGGCCATATACAGGGTGGTCCATTGATAGTGACCGGCCCAAATATCTCACGAAATAAGCATCAAACAAAAAAACTACAAAGAATCAAACTCGTTTAGCTTCTAGGGGGAAACCAGATGGCCATCGGCCCGCTAGATGGCGCTGCGAAAAGTCAAACTGATATCAACTGCGTTTTTTTTTTAAATAGGAACCCCCATTTTTTATTAGATATTCGTTTAATACGTAAAGAAATATGAATGTTTTAGTTGGACCACTTTTTTCGCTTTTGTGATAGATGGCACTGTAAAAGTCACAAACGTATAAGTACGTGGTGTCACGTAACATTTCGCCAGTGCGGACGGTATTTGCTTCGTGATACATTAGCAGTGTTAATATGGACCGTTTACCAATTGCGGAAAAGGTCGGTATCGTGTTGATGTATGGCTATTGTGATAAAAATGCCCAAAGGGCGTGTGCTATGTATGCTGCTCGGTATCCTGGACGACGTCATCCAAGTGTCCGGACCGTTCGCCGGATAGTTACGTTATTTAAGGAAACAGGAAGTGTTCAGCCACAGGTGAAACGTCAACCACGACCTGCAAGAAATGATGATACCCAAGTAGGTGTTTTAGCTGCTGTTGCGGCTGATCCGCACATCAGTAGCAGACAAATTGCGCGAGAATCGGGAATCTCAAAAACGTCGGTGTTGAGAATGCTACATCAACATCGATTGCACTCGTACCATATTTCTATGCACCAGGAATTGCTGGGCGACGACTTTGAACGTCGTGTGCAGTTCTGCCACTGGGCACAAGAGAAATTGCGGGACGACGACGGATTTTTTGAACGCGTTCTATTTAGCGACGAAGCGTCATTCACCAACAGCGGTAACTTAAACCGGCATATTATGCACTATTGGGCAACGGAAAATCTACTATGGCTGGGACAAGTGGAACATCAGCGACTTTGGCGGGTTAATGTGTGGTGCGGCATTATGGGAGGAAGGATAATTGGCCCACATTTTATCGATGGCAATCTAAATGGTGCTATGTATGCTGATTTCCTACGTAATGTTCTACCGATGTTACTACAAGATGTTTCACTGAATGACAGAATGGCGATGTACTTCCAACATGATAGATGTCCGGCACATAGCTCGCCTGCGGTTGAAGCAGCATTGAATAGCATATTTCATGAAATGTGGATTGGTTGTCGAAGCACAATACCGTGGTCCGCACGTTCACCGGATCTGATGTCCCCGGATTTCTTTCTGTGGGGAAAGTTGAAGGATATTTGCCATCGTGATCCACCGACAACGCCAGACAACATGCGTCAGCGCATTGTCAATGCATGTGCGAACATTACGGAAGGCGAACTACTCGCTGTTGAGAGGAATGTCGTTACACGTATTGCCAATTGCACTGAGGTTGACGAACATCATTTCAGCATTTATTGCATTAGTGTGGTATTTACAGGTAATCACGCTGTAACAGCATGCGTTGTCACAAATGATAAGTTCACAAAGGTACATGTATCACATTGGAACAACCGAAATAAAATGTTCAAACGTACCTACGTTCTGTATTTTAATTTAAAAAACCTACCTGTTACCAACTGTTCGCCTAAAATTGTGAGCCATACGTTTGTGACTACTACAGCGCTATTTATCGCAAAGCGAAAAAAGCGGTCCATCTAAAATATTCATGTTTCTTTAAGTACCATACAAATATGTAATAAAAAATGGGAGTTCCTATTTTAGAAACGCAGTTGATATCCGTTTGACCTATGGCAGCGCCATCTAGCGGGCCAACCATAGCGCCATCTGGTTTCCTCCTTCAAGCTAGACGAGTTTCGTTATTTGTAGTTTTTTCGTGTGACGCTTATTTCGTGACTTATTTGGGCCGGTCACGATCAATGGACCAGCCTGTAGCCAGCTGTTGTTTCTGCCTGCAGCCGTGTACGCTCCCCCGTGAAAGCTGGCAACGGTGCTGCGAGCTGTCAGGTAGCTTCTTACGCCGTTTCGACAGTAGATCGACTTTTTACCGAGACCGAGTGTCGGCTTCATCCCAGGACGTAATGATGTTGTGAATCAAATTGAATTTTCGGAGGAAAACGCTTGGTTTGAAGACACAAATACACCCAATACATAATAAATGACACTGTTTTAGTGTTACGCTATCGCTGCGTCTTGGAGTTTCTATTATAACGTTGGACGTAGGTAAAAAAGAAAATAATGGGATATTACAATAACAGCTTCCAAGTAACACAGATCCATGGATCGTTCTGTTTCTTCAAATGGTTCAAATGGCTCTGAGCACTATGGGACTTAACATCTGAGGTCATCAGTCCCCTAGAACTTAGCACTAGTTAAATCTAGCATCACACACATCCATGCCCGAGGCAGGATTTGAACATTCGACCGTAACGGTCGCGCGGATCCGGACTGAAGCGCCTAGAACCGCTCGGCCACAGCGGCCGGCTCTGTTTCTTCAACCCACATGCGAATTCAGGGGGCAAGATGCATGACGGTGAAGAGTCCAACACCCCTCCCCTCCTCCCTCTTCCCCAAAAGCTGAAGACTATACTAATTACTGATGTAAATAAGTTGTTATAGTTGTATGAAAACATTTCATATACATGATGCTTATAAATTAGTATACAAAAGTAATTTTTCACTGTGAAAAGGGTAAATAACTTACAGAAATATCTGATTCAGCACTGAATGCAGTATCATCATCATCATCATCATCACCGTCATCATCATCGTAAGTCGCTGTGCTCATTGCTGATCGTCGTGACCCCATGAACCAAGCGTGTACGTCCTGGACGGTGCCAGCTTCCCTTAGTGCCTGCTGAAGAGGTAGACCGGAAATCTCACTTTGATCCATCCATCTGATCGCTGCTCTCGCGTTTGGTCTCGTGCCCACGATCTTTCCTTACAAGATTATTTTCTCTAGATTTTCTCCATCTTTTCTCACAATATGGCCAAAGAACTGGAGAATTTTTTCGGTGACTCGAAAAGAAAGGCGTCTGGAGATATCGGGTTGTTCAATAATGGACACATTTGTTCTTATTTCGGTCCATTTTATGCGTAGCTTCCTACGCCAGCACCAAAGATCAAACGCATCAGTGCGCTGTTTGTCTCTGGCCTTGAGTGTCCATGTTTCGCAATCATAAAAGAAGACAGAAAACACGAGTGTTTCAACTAGCCGGATCTTTGTGCTATTTTTTATTGTTCTGCTGTGCCAGATCTTGGTGAGCTGCTTCATGGCGACTCGCCGTTGCGTGATCCATCTTTTTATCTCATCTTCCCAACTTCCCGTGCTGCAGATGGTTGACCCAAGATAGATGAAGGAATGCACGACTTCCAGTTCCTTTAATCGACCTGTGAGTTGGATCTGTTCTTCTCGATCAATTATCATGCGTTTAGATTTACTGAGTCTAATCCATGTGCTAGACTAGTGTCCTTTATTCTCGTTAGTAGCTCAGCAAGTTCATCTTCGCTGTTGGCTAAAAGCACAGTGTCATCAGCAAAACGGAGGTTGTTGATAGTTCTCCGACCAGTTGACATGCCTTTGGTGCAACCATCAAGAGCTTTCCTAATGACATGTTCTGCACAGATGTTGTACATTTGTGGGGACAGGACACAAGCCTGTCTCGCACCTTTTGATACTCTGAAGGACTCGGACGTGTCTTTACAACTGCGAAGTCATTATTGTATAGACTTTTGATCAGTGCTGTCGGGTGGGACACCGAACTCTGCAAGCAACTGCCTCAACTTTTCCCAGACAACACAGTCCAAGGCTTTTCTATAGGCAAGGAAGCAGATGAAAACAGGAACACACAACTCTCGCGATTTTTCTATTATTTGTCTGGAGGATCTGTTCACGAGTTCCTTTCCCTTCAACAAAACCTGCTTGCTCTGTGGATATGTGAGGCTGGATGTACGGCTTCAAACATTGGTTCACGATGTAGAGCAAAATTTTGCTTGCGTGAGATATGAGGGCAATAGTTCGGTAGTTGGAGCGGTTCCTGATGGACACTTTCTTGTGTAAGTTGATGAAGAGAGACTTTGACCAGTCATCCGGCCACTCCCCAGTTTCCCATATTGTTTCACACAATTAATGCAGCACATCAATACCTTCCTGTCCCATTTCCTTGTTCATTTCTCCAGATATACCGTCTACACCAGGGGCTTTAAAATTCTTCAGAGGTTGAATCGCATTCTCTATTTCACTGCGTAAAATACTTACTTGACACTCTCACAAAAATAGAATGCAATCTTTCTCCCCTACCTGTACATAAGTTACGGAACCTGTTGAACTGAATGAACAGCCTAATGAGCATAGAATATGAACTGGTAGTGTACGAAAGACAGGCGAAGTAATAAAAAGTAGTAGAAATGAGATTAGCTTTAAGCTAAACAAGAAAATTGGGGACCACGTCGTAGATAAAGTGGAGGACTTCTGTTACCTCGGAAGCACAATATCATGGAGAAAGCAAGGAGGGCATAACAAGCAGGCTAGCACAAGTAAACAAAGCTTCCTGGCCAAGGGTAGTCTAGCAGTACCAAACATAAGGCCTCAATCTGAGTAATAAATTTCTGAGAATGTACGTTATGAGCACAGCATTGTACGGTAGTGAAACATGGATTGCGGGAAAACCGGAGAAGAATGGAATCAAAGCGTTTGAGTGTGGTTCCGTAGAAGGATGTCGAAAATTAGGTGGACCGATGAGGAATGACGAGGCGAAGACAGGAGCATACAAAGAGCACTGACCAAAATAAGGGAGAGGATTATAAGATATCTCGTAATGCATAAATTTACCCAACAAATAATTGAAGATTCTGGGTGTAAGCGCTACTGTGAGATGAAGAGGTTGTCACAGGAGGGGAAGTCGTGGGGGGGGGGGGGGGGGCGTAAAACCAGTCAAACGATTGATGGAAAAATTTTATAAAAAAGTTTCTTTGTTATCCCTAAACAGCTGCGGTCAGATGAGAAACTGTAGATAACTTTATAAGACGTTGAATACATTTACTGCCGTCGAGAAAAGTAGAGGGCAAATGAGATCCAAGTTGGATGCAATATTCAAGAATGTGGCGTGCAGGAGATAGCAAGCATTTCCCCTCTCTCCCTCTCTCTCTCTCTCTCTCTCTCTCTCTCTCTCTCTCTCTCTCTCTCTCTCTCTCTCTCTCTCTTCACGAATTGGTGCAATATACACTGAAGAGCCTCGTGTATGGACCCCGCGAAGACGCAGAAGTGCCGCAAGAAGACGTGGCATGGACTCGACTAATGTCTCAAGTAGTAATGGAGGGAATTGACACCATGAATACTGGAGGGCTGTCCATAAATCCCTAAGAGTACAAGGGGGTGGAGATTTCTTCTGAACAGCACTTTGCAAGGCATCCCAAATGTGGTCAATAATGCTCATGTCTGGGGTGTTTGGTGGCCAGCCGAAGTATTTAAACTCAGAAGTTTGTTCCTGTAACCACTCTGCAATAATTCTGGACGTGTGGGGTCTCACATTGTCCTGCTGGAATTGCCGAAGTCCGTGTGAATGCACAATGGACATGCAAGTGATCAGAGAGGATGCTTACGTACGTGTCACCTGTCAGAGTAGTATCGAGACGTATCATGAATCCCATATCACACCGACTGCACACGTCCCACACCGTTACAGAGCTTGAACTTGAGCTAGAACAGTCCCCTGGTGACATGCAGGGTCCATGGATTCATGAGGTTGTCTCCATACCCGTACACGTCCATCCGCTCGATACAATTTGGAACGAGACTCGACCGACCAGGCAACAGATTTCGAGTCATCAACAGTCCATTGTCGGTGTTGAAGGGCCCAGGCGAGGCGTAAAGCTTTGTGTCGTGCAGTCATCGAGGATACACGATTGGGTCTTCGGCTCCAAAAGCCCATATCGATGATGTTTCGTTGAATGGTTCGCACGCTGACACTTGTTGAAGGCCTAGCATTGAAATCTGCAGCAATTTGCTGAAGGGTTGCAGTTCTGTCACTTTGAACGATTCTCTTCAGTCGTCGTTAGTCCCGTTCTTGCAGGATCTTTTTCCGGCCGCAGCGATGTCGGAGATTTGGTGTTTTACCGGGTTCCTGATATTCACGGTACACTAGTGAAATGGTCGTACGAGAAAATCCCCACTAAATCGGAGATACTGTGTCCCATCGCTCGTGCGCCGATTAGAACGTCACGTTAAAACTCACTTAATACTTGATGACCTGCCGTTGTAGCAGCAGTAACCGGTCTAACAACTTCGCCAGACACTTGTCTTTTATAGGCGTTGGGGACCGCAGCGCCGTATGCTGACTGTTTACATATCTCTGTATTTGAATACGCATGCCCATACCAGTTTCTTTGGCGCTTCAGTGTAGTATAGAGCGTGATCCACATTACCGCAACTGCGACCAAATCTGAGCTGATTACCCACCTCAATTGTACGATCAACAGCCCGAAACAGAAAGGAGCGAGGCTGGGGAAAGTTGGATGCTGTCCTGCGCTGCAACAGCCGCTCAAGTAAAGAAGCCTGGGAGTGATTTGGCAGCACTTGCAGCCGCCGCAGCAACAACGACCTCTGGGCTGAGCTCGTCGAAGGCCCTGGCAATCATCGTCTGATGGACAACTTCCTTCGCCTGTGAACTACTCACGCACGCCACTCTCGCCGGGTGCAGTAATCCACTTTAACACCATCGTGCACTGACACGAGAATTAAAGTGGGGCAATGCACCTGGGTTTTCATTCGTAACGAAACACTTCGGAACTTCAAAGCTCCTGACTTTGCTTTGCCACCTTCAGTTTCAGTCCGTGTCTCGTCTGTAACTCGATATGCATCAGGATTTTGGAACATATTTTGTGTTCGAACATTGTGATGTACCGCGAAGAAAACGGTCTATTGACATACAGTCAACACGAATGTAGAAAACATAGTTCTTGTGAAACACAACTAGCTCTTTACTCGCACGAAGTGTTGAGTATTACTGACTAGGAATTTCAAATTGATTCTTTATTTCCGCATTTCCGGAAGGCTTTTGACACTGTACCACACAAGCGGCTTGTCGTGAAATAGCGTGCTTATGGAATGTCGTCTCAGTTATGTTACTGGTTTCGTGATTTCCTGTCATACAGGTCACAGTTCGTAGTAACTGTCGAAAAGTCATCGAGTAAAACAGAACTTATTTCTGGCGTTTTCCAGTGTAGTGTTAAAGGCCCTTTCCTGTTCCTTATCTATATAAATGATTTGGGAGACGATCTGAGTAGCCGTCTTAGGTTGTTGGCAGATGACGCTGTCGTTTATCGACTAGTAAAGTCATCAGAAGATCAAAACAAATTGCGAAACGGTTTACAAAAGATATATGTATGCTGCGAAAATCGGCAATCGACCTTAATAACAAAAAGTGTGAGGTCAACCACAAGAGTGCTAAAAGGAATCCGCTAAAATTCGGTTACACGATAGATCTGTCAAATCTAAAGGCCGTAAATTCGACTCAGTACCAAGAAATTACAATTACGAACAACTTAAATTGGAAGTAACACATAGAGAATGTTGTCTACACTACGTTTGTCTGTCCTCTTTTAGAATACTGCTGCGCGGTGTGGAATCCTTACCAGATAGCATTGACGGAGTTGATCAAAAAAGTTTAAAGAAGAGAAGCACGTTTTGTATTATCGCGAAATAGGGGAGAGAGTCTCACTGAAATGATGCAGGATTTGGGATGGACATCAATTGAGAACCAGCTTTCTCCTCCGAATGCATAAATATTTTGTTGACCCCGACCTACATAAGGAGAAACGACCACCATGATAAAATAAGGGAAATTAGAGCTCGTACTGAAAGATATAGGTGTTCGTTCTTTCCGCACGCTATACGAGATTGGAATAATAGAGAATTGTGAAGGTGGTTCGATGAACCCTCTGCCAGGCACTTAAATGTGATTTGCAGAGTATCGATGTAGATGTAAGTGCCCGGACCTTAACTTTGACACCGCTAACATCCTATATAAATGGCCATATTTTCTTAAGGTTTTGTGAGAGACGATTCGATAATATTCTGCCACGGTAGTCATTGACGGCTTCACGCATTGCGCTGTTGACAGCCAAAGGCGTTTCATTCAGCGTCTCCCTTTCTATAGCCCTATGTTTTGTTTTACATCTATTATTCAGTAGTCGCTGTTTCTTCAGAAGTTCCTTTACAGTGACCGTATACCACGGAGGACCGATCACATCGTGAATTGTTCTACTAGCTACATATCTATCAAGTGAACAGCATTCTCAAACGAGTCAGGACAATTCGTTGCTTTTGAAAAGTGGTGCTGCAGAAGAATACTGAAAATGAGTAGATCGGATTACTAATGAGGATGTACTGAATCGAAGTGGGGGAAACGAACTTTATGCCACAATCTGTGTAAATGAAGTAATTGCTTGATAGGATATATCGTGAGGCATCAGAAAATTAATTTGATAATGAAAAATAATATGGAGGGTAGAAACAGTATAGGGAGATGAAGACTTCAATACAGTAAGCACGTTCAAATGTATGTACTTTTACAGACATGGAGAAACTGTCACAGGCTAGTCTAACGTGAAGAGCTGCATGAAACCAGTCTTCAGACTGAAAACAGAGCAACAGCTTGACAGGTTTTTGGGACGGGATCTGTGATACCATAACTTAGGAATTTCACCATTCAGAAGGTCCCCGGAAGTGAAATACAGTATAATCCACGACGAAATCATTTTGCAACGTGTTACACAACGTGAATCAATGCGTTGCAGCCTTGCTTTTAAGTCACACAACGATCTAAACGGCCACCAGTGGCGTAGACGTTTTCATCGTAAATTCTCTTGTACGTAATCAGTGATGATGCAGTCAGACACTAAACTAAACTGCGTCCGAACAGGCCATGAAGGCCTAATGGTACCGATCGGCCGCCGTGTCGCCCTCAGCCACAGGGTCACTGGATGCGGAGGGGCATGTGGTCAGCACACCGCTCTCCCGGCCGTATGGCAGGTTACGAAACCGGAGCCTATACTTCTCAATCAAGTAGCTCCTCAGAGTGCCGCAGAAGGGCTGAGTGCACCCCGCTTGCCAGCAGCGCTCGGCAGACCGGATAGTCACCCGTCCTAGTGCTAGCCCAGTCGGGCTGCGCTTAACTTCGGTGAAGTCGCCGGTCGGGGTGACCGAGCGGTTCTAGGCGCTACAGTCTGGAACCGCGCGACCGCTACGGTCGGAGGTTCGAATCCTGCCTCGGGCATGGATATGTGTGATGTCCTTAGGTTAGTTAGGTTTAAGTAGTTCTAAGTTCTAGGGGACTGATGACCTCAGAAGTTAAGTTCAAATGGGTTCAAATGGCTCTGAGCACTATGGGACTCAACTTCTCAGGTCATCAGTCCGCTAGAACTTAGAACTACTTAAACATAACTAACCTAAGGACATCACACAATCCATGCCGGAGGCAGGATTCCAACCCGCGACCGTAGCGGTCTCCTGGTTCCAGACTGTAGCGCCTAGAACCACGCGGCCACTCCGGCCGGCTCAGAAGTTAAGTCCCATAGTGCTCTGAGCCATTTTTTTCGGTGAAGTCAGACATTGTTTGAGTTAAATATTTGAAGTGGTATAAATTCCAGTCTATCTATTTGCATTTAAGAGATGTTGTGGTACTTGTAACCACCGACATACCGTTTCCGGACATTCTATTACAACAAATCGTACCCCAGAATAAGTGTTATTTATATATCTTTAGTGCGCCGGTGGTTTGAAACGGCGTACCTTCATAGCTCGCACGTTCTAAGATAAAAACCAGCAACGGACTAGAGCTTTAAATCATTACATTGTAGTGTGGTGAGTTTAAGAACAGACACCACACATGTAAGATAAGAGAAGCCTATATGCACCTTGACGTGACGGCCACTAATGATCATTCAGTGGAGATGCACTCTACGTCCGACGTCTTGCGGCGATCAGCGTGCGGTTGCGAGCAGTAAGGGTAATGGACAGGGGACGTCACGTATGTGGTGTGCGACAAGTTGGGAATTTGGGCTGGACGTGAAAAGTGCGCGGATAGCCGAAGCTGCTATGGCGACCGCTCGCGTAAAGAGGGCATCCGGGTTCGAGCCCGGTCCGAAACAAATTTTCACTTGTCGTTATTCAATTTATTTCAGTGCCCTATTGCAGCTTATTTCGGAATTCCAATTTCATCACGGTCATTTAGTTCGGCGTGTGATGAAAAGGAAGCTCACATCGCATTGGTTCACGTCGAGTAGCGTGTTGCAAAAAAATGTTGGACTGCCCGAGACAGACCTTCAGCAAACAGAAAGCTACTGCGTTTTCCTGAGTTGGCTTCATGATATTTCTGCTTTCATTCTCGTGTCACTGCAAAGATGAACCATACAGATAATAATATCAGTGGTTTTCAGAAACAGCTGAAATCACTAAAATTGGACAGAGCTCCAGGACCCGAGAGAATTCCTATCAAATTATGTACCGAATTTGTGGCTAAGTCAGTCCCTCTTTTAACTACTCTGTATCTAAACCGTGGCCAGGAATTGGAAGAAAAGCACAGGTCACATCCGTCTACAAGAACGGCAGCAGAACTGACCCACATAATTACCGTACAGTGACCATGACATCCAATTGTTGTAGAATCTCAGAACACATGCTGAGTTCAAACATAGTGAGCTACCCTGAACAGATTGACCTCCTCCATATGAATTAGCATGGATTCCGAAAGCCGGCCTGTGTGGCTGAGCGGTTCTAGGCGCTTCAGTCTGGAACTGCGCGACCGCTACGGTCGCAGGTTCGAATCCTGCCTCGGGCATGGATGTGTGTGATGTCATTAGGTTAGTTAGTTTAATTAGTTCTAAGTTCTAGGGGACTGATGACCTCAGATGTTAAGTCCCATAGTGCTCAGAGCCATTTAAACCATTTGGATTTCGAAAACATCGGTCACGTGAAACCCAACTCTTACTTTCCTCAAATGGCGTCGCGAAAGCAAGGGATGAAGGCAGTCAGGGTGCTGTAGAATTTCTCGACTTCTGAAGAGCATTTGACACAGTAGCACAACTACGCTTATTATCCAGAGTGCGATCATGTGGGGTGGATTTAGAATTTCCCGGTAGGGAGAACGCAGCGAATAATGATCTGTGGAGAGTCATACACAGATGTAGAGGTAACTTTAGGTGTAGGAAAGTGTGTTGAACCCATGCTATTCACATTGTATATTAATGACCTTGCAGGCAATATTGAAAAAGAAACTCAGATTTTTCGCCGATAATGCTGTTGCTGTTGTCTATAACGAAGCACCGCCTGAAAAAAGCTGCGAAAATATTCAGTCAGATCACGATAAGATTCCAAAGTGGTGCAAAGATTAGCAACTTGTTTTAAAAGTTGAAAAATGCATTTCGCAAAACGAAAATAATCGTAGTGTCCTTTGATTACAATATCAACACGTCACAGCTGAAGTCGGTGTACTCCTAAAAACACCTGGATATGACACTTTGTAGGGATATGAGGTGGAACTATCACATAGTCCAAATCATATGTAAAGCAGCTGGCAGACTGCGGTTTATTAGTAGAACAATAGAGAAATGCAATCAGTCTACAAAAGAGATCCCTTCCGCCTACCGCTAGGGGTCTTAGAGTTCTCCAGAGATCGATCAATACACGAGGGTCGAAAGGGGGTTGATTAATACCAAAGACGATCAATTTAACTGTCTAGGAAAAAATTGAATATTCCAATAAAAATGTCGTCATATATCGAAAACGATTAAAGGTAGGTACGTTTTTATTACCTTTTTCCTATCAAATGGTACTGAATAGATGAAATTTAGATATTATTAGAGTTCCTTCCAACATTAAATATCTATTGCCAGCAAAAGGAGGCCACATTGCACCCTGAGAAAGAATAGGGAGGTCTTTATATTTAACGAGGTAGTAACTTGTGTCACTTACTGCTGCTGGTTTATTGTGCAGGAACGGTATTGTGTTTTTCATATTAAAAATCAGTTTGCGAGGCTATGTGAAGAAAATGGTGAAACTTTAAAGCAATTACTTTTGCACATTGAGGTAAGATGCTTGTCAAAAGTTGATGGTTTGCAGGGGCTTGTTGGCGTGTACGACTCAACCTAAGTAGGAATGTGGATCTATCATTTTGTGACGTATTAAAACGAATCGAAATTTAACGAAGTACAAGAGTGTTTCCAAGGAAGAAAACGTTACATTTGGTCAAGCTCGAATAGTCATAATGGCTTTTCAAGTAAAAATGGAGCTATTTAAATCTTCACTGGCACGATCAGATTTTAACTTGGGATTACTAAAAGAAAATGAAAAGATTTCCGACCGTGATTTAGAGTTATACATTAAACATCTTGGTAAATTAAGAGAAAACTTTAAAGCAGCGCGTTTGGAAGTCTTGGAGACTCTGTATGTTCCCGAATGTTTTGCTACTCCATTTGATGTGAAAATAGATAATGAAGGCGGCGAACCTGGTTTAGAAGGTGAACTGATTGACATAGCGTAGATATCGAAGCTAAAGCTTTATTTAAAAATTTAAAAAACTCAGTGAATTTTGGAGCAATGACAATGTTGCCACTAAACACACCAAGCTCAGAGCAGAAGCAGAACCTTTCTTACTTGCATTCCCAACTTCATACATAGTTGAAGCTGGTTTTAGCCACGCGAGTTTTCACTAAACAGTGGAACAGATTGAACTTGGAAAACCGTGGTGATTTGCGTCTAAAACTTACCAATTGCCTGTCAACTGAGTATCAATCATCTTGTCGCTTCTCTTCAGGCACATCCATCTCACTGATATCAGCTATCTCTGGGTGACTGATACGGTGTGGTATAGTTCTGCCTGCCGCCTTTCCCTCTAGACAGGAAGTTACACTCATCTGCTGATGATGTGCGGTCCCTGGACCGTAAACGCGTCTGCTAGTATTTCACCGCCTAATTGATACCTTCGTTTAATGACAAAGGGCCAGTGGAAAAGTTAAGAAATATGATAGGCAGTAAATAGATGAAAATAGGCATATATATTTTGCACATGCATGTGAGGCAGCCCAGTCACAAGTTTTATAACATGCTCTCACAAATCTGAGTTCTTGGCTCAAAGGCAGCTTGCTGTGACAGGCAGTTAAACTAAACTGAACAGGGCACGAAGGCCAAAGAACGGTACCGACCGGACGCCGTGTCATCCTCAGCCCATAGGTGTCACTGGATACGGATACGGAGGGTCATGTGGTCAGCACACCCATCACCTGGCCTTTTGTCAGTTTCCGAGACCGGAGCCGCTACTTCTCAGTCAAGTAGCTTCTCAGTTTGTCTCACAAGGGCTGAGTGCACCCCGCTTGCCAACAGCGCTCGGCAGACCGGATGGCCACCCATCCAAGTGATGGCCCAGCCCGACAGCGTTTAACTTTGGTGACCTGACGGGAGCCGGCGTTACCACTGCGGCAAGACCATTGGCATGACAGGAAGTTGAAATAAGAAAGTGGAACATACTGAAGTGAAACGAGATGACATCCAGTCTCTCAGAGAGGATTGGTTGAACGAGACAATAAGGTGCTAGGTATGAGATCCGTATAACGAAACAGGAGCAAGGACCTAAAGACAAAGCTTACCTCATTGGGATTTGTGACGTCACGACACTGGGTACTCGCTGTGCAGCCGGTGTAATTGCTCGGTAGCAGCCAACGCGAGTGCTGCGAGCTTTCGAACGCTACGGCGCTATTACACCACCACCCCCACGGTGATGAGAGAGGAAACTTCGGTAACAATATGGCGGTGACTTCTGCAACAGCCGGCCGGTGTGGCCGTGCGGTTCTAGGCGCTTCAGTCTGGAACCGCGTGACCGCTACGGTCGCAGGTTCGAATCCTGCCCCGGGCATGGATGTGTGTGATGTCCTTAGGTTAGTTAGGTTTCAGTAGGACTGATGACCAGAGGATGCTCAGAGCCATTTGAACCATTTTGAACTTCTGCAACACTACTGTCCACGAAGTGAAGACGTCCGTCATCTGCAACCGAATGGGCTGGACCGTGGCTCTCGCCGCTTTACGAGAACTCGGGCGCTGCACCGCAGTCAGCGTATGTCCGCAGTTCACAAGTAAGTCTCAGGAACCAACATGAGGGAACGAACCGCTGGTGTAGCCGCGCCACGGAGTCCGGCTCGATCTCTTTGCCTCTTAGGGTGGGACACCTGTTTGGGCTCGAATTCTCCGAACGAGGGAAAACTGGTGTGCCTACGCCACTGCGTACCTTCACCTTTCATTCAAACGCAGCGGCCTGGAACTGTTGAGGTAATTCGCCATTTTGAGCATTTTCTACATTAACCAAATGGAGAAAGTGAAAATTACTCTGCCCCTCTGTATTGTCCGCCATGTAAGCAATCATTCTATGGCACTCGTTTGCTGGGGGAAATTACTCCAGTTGCATAAAATACCCGATTTACTTTTACGACTCCGCTCTCAGGTCATCATCAATGAGGTTGAAATTTTGTTGTTGTTGTGGTCTTCAGTCCTGAGATTGGTTTGATGCAGCTCTCCATGCTACTCTATCCTGTGCAAGCTGCTTCATCTCCCAGTACCTACTGCAACCTACATCCTTCTGAATCTGCTTAGTGTATTGATCTGTTGGTCTCCCTCTACAATTTTTACCTTCCACGCTGCCCTGCAATGCTAAATTTGTGATCCCTTGATGCCTCAGAACATGTCCTACCAACCGGTCCCTTCTTCTAGTCAAGTTGTCCCACAAACTCCTCTTCTCCCCAGTCCTATTCAATACCTGCTCATTAGTTATGTGATCTACCCATCTAATTTTCAGCATTCTTCTATAGCACCACATTTCGAAAGCTTCTATTCTCATTTTGTCCGAACTATTTATCGTCCATGTTTCACTTCCATACATGGCTACACTCCATACAAATACTTTCAGAAATGACTTCCTGACACTTAAATCTATACTCGAGGTTAACAAATTTCTCTTCTTCAGAAATGCTTTCCTTGCCATTGCCAGTCTACATTTTATATCCTCTCTACTTCGACCATCATCAGTTATTTTCCTCCCCAAATAGCACAACTTATTTACTACTTTAAGCGTCTCATTTCCTAATCTAATTCCCTCAGCATCACCCGACTTAATTCGACTACATTCCATTATCCTCGTTTTACTTTTGTTGATGTTCATCTTATATCCTCCTTTCAAGACAACTGTCCATTCCGTTCAACTGCTCTTCCAAGTCCTTTTCTGTCTCTGACATAATTACAATGTCATCGCCGAACCTCAAAGTTTTTATGTCTTCTCCACGGATTTTAATACCTACTCCGAATTTTTCTTTTGTTTCCTTTACTGCTTGTTCAATATACAGATTGAATAACATCGGGGAGAGGCTACAACGCTGTCTCACTCCCTTCCCAACCACTGCTTCCCTTTCATGTCCCTCGACTCTTATAACTGCCATTTGGTTTCTGTACAAATTGTAAATAGCTTTCGCTCTCTGTATTTTACCCCTGCCACCTTTAGAATTTGAAAGAGAGTATTCTAGTGTACATTGTCAAAAGCTAAAAGCTTTCTCTAAGTCTACAAATGCTAGAAACGTAGGTTTGTCTTTGCTTAATCTTTCTTCTAAGGTAAGTCGTAAGGTCAGTATTGCCGCACGTGTTCCAACATTTCTACGGAATCCAAACTGATCTTCCCCGATGTCGGCTTCTACCAGTTTTTCCATTCGTCTGTAAAGAATACGCGTTAGTATTTTGCAGGCATCTCGAATCTGTAGTTGGAATCATCAAATTAATTAAATTCGGGCCTCAGACGTTTTGTGTACTGACGTTGTGGCTGCGCCCTGGGCGTCGTATGCCCTCAGAAAGTCTCTGCGTTACGAACGTACCGTGGCAGTAAGCGGACGCTCGACTGAAAGAAGTGCGCGCGCTACCGTACTGTCGTGCAGGTAAGGGTTTAACTCGCGCAGTCAGCGGAGAACGAGAGAGGAGACGTAAGTGTTGGGTTTTGCGTGGGAGAAGTGGCGTTTGCGAGACGAGAGGTGACGGAATGGCGCAACTGCTGAGTGAGTCAGCCGTCTGAGCTGTCTGCCGACTTTGGCCACGTGGGAGCGCTCTCTCCGGCGACGGCGGCATGGTCGATAAACAGGGCCGGCTAGCGGCAGTGGGCGTAACCCGAAGCCTGCCCTCTGGTCGATAGCGACGCGGCGCGTCCGTCTGTACCCGCGTGTCTAACGCTGTTTGCCGACAGTCACTAACGACGCAGCCCGCAGTTCTGCTGCCCTTACACTATCCCAATTCTAGCTCTGCACCAAAGGTTACTCATATTTTACTTGAACGCTCCTCTACACTTTCATCTACTACTGCCGCCGCAAGTGACCTTATTGCGTGCAGCGGAAGACTGCAAAAGGTCGTCAGTCTTATGTATATTTATTTATTTATTTATTGGTAAATTTATAGACCTGGTAGCCCCTATTTTAAAACAGGTCGTAGATTTTACAGTTTTCGTTTGTCAACTCTCTTGTAGTTTTTTTTACCTATAACATTTGAGAAAGATTGCTACTTTTTTTAAAATAACAATAATTTCACGTTGAAATACACTACTGGCCATTAAAATTGCTACACTAAGAAGAAATGCAGATGATAAACGGGTATTCATTGAACAAATATATTATACTAGAACTGACATGTGATTATATTTTCACGCAATTTGGGTGCATAGATCCTGAGATATCAGTACCCAGAACAACCACCTTTGGCCGTAATAACGGCCTTGATACGCCTGGGCATTGAGCCAAACAGAGCTTGGATGGCGTGTACAGGTACAGCTGCCCATGCAGGTTCAACGATGCCACAGTTCATCAAGAGTAGTGACTGGCGTATTGTGACGAGCCAGACATTTTCAATTGGTGAGAGATCTAGAGAATGTGCTCGTGTATCCAGAAAGGCCCGTACAGGACCTGCAACATGCGGTCGTGCATTATGCTGCTGAAATGTAGGGTTTCGCAGTGATCGAATGAAGGGTGGAGCCACGGCTCGTAACACATCTGAAATGTAACGTCCACTGTTCAAAGTGCCGTCAATGCGAACAAGAGATTACCGAGACATGTAACCAATGGCACCCCATACCATCACGCCCGGTGATACGCCTGTATGGCGATGACGAATACACGCTTCCAAGGTGTGTTCACCGCGATGTCGCCAAACACGGTTGCGACCATCATGATGCTCTAAACAGTACCTGGATTGGTCCGAAAAAACGACGTTTTGGCATTCGCGCACCCAGGTTCGTCGTTGAGTACCCCATCGCAGGCACTCCTGTCTGTATATACAAATCTTTAACATATTGCAGCGTGTCAGCAACTGTGAAATGTACAGCAAATAAACAATTTTTTCAGCCTTCAGTTGCAAGGTAATTTTACTCGTTTACCTAGGTTCTGAGGAAGATTCCATTACTGGAATCGAAACCTAGGTAAACGAGTAAAATTACCTTGCAACTGAAGGCTGAAAAAAATTGTTTATTTGCTCCTGTCTGTGATGCAGCGTCAAGGGTAACCGCAGCCACGGTATCCGAGCTGATAGTCCAAGCTCCTGCAAACGTCGTCGAACTGTTCGTGCAGATGGTTGTTGTCTTGCAAACGTCCCCATCTGTTGACTCAGGGATCGAGACGTGGCTGCACGATCCGTTACAGGCATGCGGATAAGATGCCTGTCATCTCGACTGCTAGTGAAACGAGGCCGTTGGGATCCAGCACGGCGTTCTATATTACCCTCCCGAACCCACCGATTCCATATTCTGCTGACAGTCATTGGATCTCGACGAACACGAGCAGCAATGTCGCGATACGATAAACCGAAATCGCGATAGGCTACAATCCGACCTTTATCAAAGTCGGAAACGTGATGGTACGCATTTCTTCTCCTTACATGAGGCATCACAACAACGTTTCACAAGGTAACGCCGGTCAACTGCTGTTTGTGAATGAGAAATCGGTTGGAAACTTTCCTCATGTCAGCACGTTGTAGGTGTCGCCACCGGCGCCAGCCTCGTGTGAATGCTCTGAAAAGCTAATCATTCGCATACCACAGCATCTTCTTCCTGTCGGTTAATTGCCGAACTATCAGTTTAATAAGTCACAGCTGCAAAATACTAACGCAAATTCTTTACAGACGAATGGAAAAACTGGTAGAAGCCGACCTCGGGGAAGATCTGTTTGGAATCCGTAGAAATGTTGGAACACGTGAGGCAATACTGACCTTACGACTTATCTTAGAAGAAAGATTAAGGAAAGGCAAACCTACGTTTCTAGCATTTGTAGACAGAGAGAGCTTTTGACAATGTTGACTGGAATACTCTCTTTCAAATTCTGAAGGTGGGAGGGGTAAAATACAGGGAGCGGAAGGCTATTTACAATTTGTACAGAAACCAGATGGCAGTTATAAGAGTCGAGGGACATGAAAGGGAAGCAGTGGTTGGGAAGAGAGTGAGACAGGGATGTAGCCTCTCCCCGATGCTATTCAATCTGTAAATTGAGCAAGCAGTAAAGGAAACAAAAGAAAAGTTCGGAGTAGGCATTAAAATCCATGGAGAAGAAATTAAAACTTTGAGGTTCGCCGATGACATTGTAATTCTGTCAGAGACAGCAAAGTACTTGGAAGAGCAGTTGAACGGAATGTTAATTGCCTGTCCTCCAGGGGTAAATTCATGATGCACAATACCGGTAGAATCTAAAAAAATCACCAACATTGTCTTCACCTTCGACCGACTTTGCCTCGCTTTTTTCGATCGTCGTGAACCTGGAGTCTTCCACTGCGAAGACTGCACTTTGGTTTCAGGGTCATATCCATATACCGACGATTCTTCACCCGTAATTACCCTATTTAACAAATGTGGGTCATTTTTAGTCCGATTAATTAGTTCTTGGCACACTTCGAGTCGGTATTGTCTCTAGTCACTTGACAACACTTCTGGAATGAATTTTGCGGACACTCGACGCATGTTTAGATCTTCAGTTAAAATTGACTGAACTGCATAGAAACTTAATTTAAGTTCATCAGCCATCTCCCTAATTGTAAGTCTACGACCAGAGTGCACTATGTCGTGAACTTTCACAACATTTTCATTCGTTTTTGAGGTGGAAGGTCGGCTGGACCATGGTTCGTCTTCAAGTGATTTGCTCAAAAAAATGGTTCAAATGGCTCTGAGCACTATGGGACTCAACTGCTGAGGTCATTAGTCCCCTAGAACTTAGAACTAGTTAAACCTAACTAACCTAAGGACATCACAAACATCCATGCTCGAGGCAGGATTCGAACCTGCGACCATAGCCGTCTTGCGGTTCCAGACTGCAGCGCCTTTAACCGCACGGCCACTTCGGCCGGCTAAGTGATTTGCGGCCATTTGTAAATCTGTTGAACCAGACAAAAACATTTAACTGTGTCATAGAATATTTTAGTAGTTCGTAAGTCTCAGAAGCTGATTTCCCACTTTTAAAACAAAATTTCACAGAAACTTGTTGCTCCGTTTTTACGCCCATTTTCACACAGACAGAATCGGGCAACAAGCCCTAACAGACCCGCACTCAACCAGCTGCCACAACGAACTGAATAAAGGAAACGCGGTTTCCTCTCAGAGAGCGTTCAAGGACAAGGCGATGACTCACTCCCCACCCTCCGTGTGCCTCCCTGCCAAACCAGTAAGCAGTAGCGGATCCATTCTTAAAACGTACGAATCACACCTCGTAGAACATGAGTCATATGGTAAGCATATGTTAACGTCCCAAGTAAACGTGATGAATAGTGAGAGCAGGCGAGATACCACATAGACGACTCACATAAATGAAACAAGAAATAGATGGGTGTGAACTATGTTACAACAAAGGAATTGAAGGGTCAAGAGTGCCAAAACGGAACGGAACTTCAAACTCGTTAAAAACATGTGTTTTGACAGAACACAGAGAAATGTGTGATTGTGAAACTGTTGCGATCATTTGTTGCAGCTTATGTGCCAAACTGTTATGTTTTCATCAGTTCCTTGAAAGTGATCACATTTACATTCACAGGAGCACCTAAATCGGGCAAGGGGGCATATCTCACTCACTCACCAGGCCTACAAATTAAGTGCGTCGGTATGAGATTCCTGTCATATGACGCACGTACTGTCACTAACGCCGTGTATGACAGACGAGACATGTTGTCCGGTGGGGGAGATTCGGTTGACTTATCGCTGTGTCATCAAAGGTTTGCGCTTCCCATTCGAAAGCCACTTCCTTTCGGCTGCTAGTAGAGTAGTTGTGCAGAATCAGTTGTGGTTGTGAAGAACTTCCTTACACCTCGCTGTTGCAAACGGGCGTTACACCACGTCACAGACACAAATTTCAGTACAGCGAAAAAAGAAGAAGAAGAATTAGCACGAGGGAGGTTTGATTATGTCTCGCCCGCTTGGCCCTCCAACACCGTGACCACTTAACCGCGACTCCGTTTTGGGCTGCTCTGTGCTGCACTTCTTGTCTTCGCCAGTTCACTCTTTCTGTTTTGCTTTTCTTTCACAGTTCAGTATACCTTCTTCATGTTTTCTTGCTTAATCTGCGTTCAGGTTTCGACGGGCTGTCCACTGAGCCCTCTTACCACTTAACCTCAAGGGGTTACGACCAGGATTCTCCCTTGTTAGCAATGCTGCAAACATACGGCTCCGGTACAAAATTTCCCTGATTTCGTCCCTCGATGATGTTCTGTCGGCCACAGCTGCTCGCACAATGCATCCACCGTGTCATCCGTCTGTACTCCGCGGACGTCCAAAACCTATTTTACAGGTGTGGGAATGTTCCACGGACCACTGTTGCAAACAGCGACACACGAGCGATACACTTTGTCCAACATGCGCCGCAGTACGTCGACACATCCTTACAGCTTCCCACAGGCCCACAGTATGACCCCGTTCAAATGGCTGAAGCTGTTCAACAGGAGTACATACTCGTTGGTGGCATGATTGTAACCTAGAATGAATGTTGCAGACATTGTTCACTTCTAACCTCCGCACAGTTACTCCCTACAGGGTCAAAACAGAGGGTGCACAGACAGTCCTTTAAGCTCCATCTGACCGCCGATGACCGTGACAAGTGGATCAGTAACTTTGCACCACCTCAGTGTGTACGGGTATTATGCCCTGCCGCCACTGAACACAGTCCTTGAAGGTGTTACACATTTTCTTCCAGCTGTGTATATGTGGCTGAGACGATAGCATTAGGAAGAAATGGGGCAGAATAACCAGATAAATAGGAGGGAATAATAATGAAAAAATACAAGACCTAGACGAGATGGAGGCGAAGAGCTAGGGAAGAACTGTGCCTACCGGATCGTGATAACATCATCATGAGAAATCAGATTGAAAAGGGCAAATGGTTGCCGGATTTGTAAAACGATGGATATGGATCATTCCATGTAGGCTTTCACGGCCGGCGTCTTTATCAGTAAACCCTTCCGGGCTAAGTTGCCGTGGTCGATCTGTAGAACTTCTTCTCCCTGACGTTTCGTCCTCAACTACGGAGAACATCTTCTGTGGTGTCACCGCCAGACACCACACTTGCTAGGTGGTAGCTTTAAATCGGCCGCGGTCCATTAGTACATGTCGGACCCGCGTGTCGCCACTGTCAGGGATCGCAGACCGAGCGCCACCACAAGGCAGGTCTCGAGATACGAGATAGCACTCGCCCCAGTTGTACGGACGACGTAGCTAGCGACTAAACTGACGAAGCCTCGCTCCTTTGCCGAGCAGATAGTTAGAATAGCCTTCAGCTCAGTCAATGGCTACGACCTAGCAAGGCGCCATTAGTAACATTGCATGTATCTAAAGAGTCTCACTTGTATCGCCACAATCTCCAGATGTACCAAAAGGATGGATTAAAGTTAAGTATTCCAGAAGCTACGTACTTTTCTTTATAGCATTCATTACGTATCCTGTTTCAGTCCTCACGCACCCTGCTTTGGCTTAGCGCGTGCCTTTCGGCTTCCTCTCATTGTGTCTAGGCTGTCTTGTCTAGACACAACATCTTCCGAGGTGAGTCGACGACTGGCTGCTAGGAGCTGGGGCCGCCGCTTATATAGAGATCGTAGGGGGCGTCACCACACGTCACGTGGCGTCGATGTGCAGCTATCTCTGGCTATCGTCTGTTCTCTCGATTGCAGGCAATCGATTGTCACGTGATTCATGCAACGTCGACCGCCATATCTTATCCAATTTTAATCCTTCTTCTTTACGATTAAAATTGTATTGATGTTTGTGGATTTCAATTGCCTCTCTATACATACGTGTATAATAGTGCGACGTCCTCGCTAGCACGCTTGTTTCACCAAATTTTATGTCGTGATCTCCATCCTTAAAAACATGTTCCGCTACTGCCGATTTGTCGATATGTCCCAAGCGACAGTTTCTTTTGTGCTCCGTCAACCGTGTATTCATGCTTCTTTTTGAAGTTCCTATGTAAACCCTGCCGCAACTACACGGAATTTCATATACCCCTGGGGTGGCTAGGGGGTGACGAGCATCTTTTGTTGATCTTAGGCATTCACTAATTTTCTTAGTAGGTCTAAAAATGGTCTCTACCTGAAACTTGGCTAGTACTTTTCCAGTGCGATCCGTGATATTATGGATGAACGGAAGAAATACTTTTCCAGCTGATGGTTGTTGCTGTCTCCTATTTTTAGGCATTTTTCTATTTGGGTGAAGTGCTCGATTAATCTCGTTTTTCGTATAACCATTTTTCGCAAAGGCCATTCGTAAATGATTTAGTTCTTCTTGTAAGTAGCCTGGTTCACAAATATTATTGGCCCTATCCACTAGTGTTTTTATGACCCCCCTCTTTTGCCTAGGGTGGTGGTTTGAGTTCTTATGGAGGTAGCGATCAGTATGTGTACCTTTCCTGTAGACCTTATGGCCTAAGGTCCCATCCGCCCGTTTGATAACTGATACATCCAAGAAGTTAAGTTGTCCATTCTTCTCCTTCTCCATAGTAAATTTAATCTTTGGGTTGATGCTATTTAAGTGTACCAGAAAATCATTCAAGTCTTCTTCCTCATGATTCCATATTACAAAGGTATCATCCACATACCGATACCACTTCGAGGGGCTTTTTTTGGCCGACTGCAGTGCTTGATGTTCAAAATATTCCATGAATAAATTCGCAATTGCGGGACTTAGGGGGCTTCCCATGGCTACCCCATCGATCTGTTCATAAAATTCACCATTGTACTGAAAATAGGTTGAGGATAGACAGTGTTGGAACAAGGCTACTATATCAGTAGGGAACATATTGGCTATATGGGAGAGAGCTTCATCAACTGGAACCATCGTGAACAAAGACACTATATCAAAACTGACAAGTATGTCATTAGGACCGACAGTAATTTCCCTCAATTTCTCAATGAAGTGTAGAGAGTTTTTAATATGACTCTCAGTTTTGCCTATGTGAGGTTGTAACAAAGAGGCAAGGTGTCTGGCTAGTTCTTGGGTAGGAGCTCCAATTGCGCTGACTATTGGCCTCAAAGGAACATCAGGTTTATGTATCTTTGGTAATCCATATAACCTCGGAGGATAAGCCTCTGTTTTACAAAGATACTTTTTAACTTCTGGAGGAATTGAAGACTGTTTTATCAGACGATTGGTGGCATTCAGCACATTCGTTGTGGTATCCTTTTTCAACTTCTTGTATGTGCTGGGTTCCAGAAGATCACTGATCTTCTTGTGATAATCCTCAGTATTCATTAAAACAGTAACATTTCCGTTGTCAGCGGCAACTATAATAACATTCTTGTCTGCATTGATCTCCCGCAATGCCTTCCTTTCCCCTTGAGACAGATTGCTGCTGGGTGGCTTAGCTTTGCGTAATATCCTGGAGGTTTCCATTCTAATTTCATCAGCAGAATATGATGGTAACTGACGAATTCCTGCCTCTATATTAGCAATAATGCCCTCCACAGGAATCTTGGATGGAGTTATTGCAAAATTCCCTCCTTTGGACAGAACAGAAAGTTCTTCCTTAGACACTTCTTTTTACGATAAATTAATAACCGTTTGGGAATTGTTTGGAATCGGTGTTTCCTGTCGACCCTCTTGTAGACGATCAAACTTCTCCTTCTGCCTATTGGACGACACTTCTGCACTAGTCTCCATAGATCTAAATGTTAAACTGTCCACTTTGTTCCAATGACAAAACTGCATAGTATTGCTAATAAGCAAATGAAGATTTAGCAGTTGGCCATATATGGATTACCAAAGATACATAAACCTGATGTTCCTTTGAGACCAATAGTCAGCGCAATTGGAGCTCCTACCCAAGAACTAGCCAGACACCTTGCCTCTTTGTTACAACCTCACATAGGCAAAACTGAGAGTCATATTAAAAACTCTCTACACTTCATTGAGAAATTGAGGGAAATTACTGTCGGTCCTAATGACATACTTGTCAGTTTTGATATAGTGTCTTTGTTCACGATGGTTCCAGTTGATGAAGCTCTCTCCCATATAGCCAATATGTTCCCTACTGATATAGTAGCCTTGTTCCAACACTGTCTATCCTCAACCTATTTTCAGTACAATGGTGAATTTTATGAACAGATCGATGGGGTAGCCATGGGAAGCCCCCTAAGTCCCGCAATTGCGAATTTATTTATGGAATATTTTGAACATCAAGCACTGCAGTCGGCCAAAAAAAGCCCCTCGAAGTGGTATCGGTATGTGGATGATACCTTTGTAATATGGAATCATGAGGAAGAAGACTTGAATGATTTTCTGGTACACTTAAATAGCATCAACCCAAAGATTAAATTTACTATGGAGAAGGAGAAGAATGGACAACTTAACTTCTTGGATGTATCAGTTATCAAACGGGCGGATGGGACCTTAGGCCATAAGGTCTACAGGAAAGGTACACATACTGATCGCTACCTCCATAAGAACTCAAACCACCACCCTAGGTAAAAGAGGGGGGTCATAAAAACACTAGTGGATAGGGCCAATAATATTTGTGAACCAGGCTACTTACAAGAAGAACTAAATCATTTACGAATGGCCTTTGCGAAAAATGGTTATACGAAAAACGAGATTAATCGAGCACTTCACCCAAATAGAAAAATGCCTAAAAATAGGAGACAGCAACAACCATCAGCTGGAAAAGTATTTCTTCCGTTCATCCATAATATCACGGATCGCACTGGAAAAGTACTAGCCAAGTTTCAGGTAGAGACCATTTTTAGACCTACTAGGAAAATTAGTGAATGCCTAAGATCAACAAAAGATGCTCGTCACCCCCTAGCCACCCCAGGGATATATAAAATTCCGTGTAGTTGCGGCAGGGTTTACATAGGAACTACAAAAAGAAGCATGAATACACGGTTGACGGAGCACAAAAGAAACTGTCACTTTGGACATATCGACAAATCGGCAGTAGCGGAACATGTTTTTAAGGATGGAGATCACGACATAAAATTTGGTGAAACAAGCGTGCTAGCGAGGACGTCGCACTATTATACACGTATGTATAGAGAGGCAATTGAAATCCACAAACATCAATACAATTTTAATCGTAAAGAAGAAGGATTAAAATTGGATAAGATATGGCGGTCGACGTTGCATGAATCACGTGACAATCGATTGCCTGCAATCGAGAGAACAGACGATAGCCAGAGATAGCTGCACATCGACGCCACGTGACGTGTGGTGGCGCCCCCTACGATCTCTATATAAGCGGCGGCCCCAGCTCCTAGCAGCCAGTCGTCGACTCACCTCGGAAGATGTTCTCCGTAGTTGAGAACGAAACGTCAGGGAGAAGAAGTTCTACAGATCGACCACGGCAACTTAGCCCGGAAGAGTTTACTGATAATGATGGATATGGATGTTGTTGTTATGGTCTTCAGTCCTGAGACTGGTGTGATGCAGCTCTCCATGCTACTCTATCCTGTACAAGCTTCTTCATCTCCCAGTACCTACTGCAGCCTACATCCTTCTGAATCTGCTTAGTGTATTCATCTCTTGGTCTCCCTCTACGATTTTTTCCCTCCACGCTGCCCCCCAATACTAAATTGGTGATCCCTTGATGCATCAGAACATGTCCTACCAACCGAGCCCTTCTTCTGGTCAAGTTGTACCACAAACTCCTCCCCAATTCTATTCAGTACCTCCTCATTAGTTATGTGATCTACCCATCTAATCCTCAGCATTCTACTGTAGCACCACATTTCGAAAGCTTCTATTCTCTTCTTGTCCAAACTATTTATCGTCCATGTTTCACTTCCATACATGGCTACACTCCATACAAATACTTTCAGAAACGACTTCCTGACATTTTAAATCTATACTCGATGTTAACAAATTTCTCTTCTTCAGAAACGCTTTCCTTGCCATTGCCAGTCTACATTTTATATCCTCTCTACTTCGACCATTATCAGTTATTTTCCTCCCCAAATAGAAAAACTCCTTTACTACTTTAAGTGTCTCATTTTCTAATCTAATGCCCTCAGCATCGCCCGACTTAATTCGACTACATTCCATTATCCTCGTTTTGCTTTTGTTGATGTTCATCTTATACCCTCCTTTCAAGACACTGTCCATTCCGTTCAACTGCTCTTCCAAGTCCTTTGCTGTCTCTGACAGAATTACAGTGTCATCGGCGAGCCTCAAAGTTTTTATTTCTTCTCCATGGATTTTAATACCTACTCTGAATTTTTCTTTTGTTTCCTTTACTACTTGCTCAATATACAGATTGAATAACATCGGGGAGAGGCTACAACCCTGTCTCACTCCCTTCCCAACCATTGCTTCCCTTTCATGTCCCTCGACTCTTATAACTGCCATCTGGTTTCTGTACAAATTGTAAATAGCCTTTCGCTCCCTGTATTTTACTCCTGCCATCTTCAGAATTTGAAAGAGTGTATTCCAGTCAACATCGTCAAAAGCTTTCTCAAAGTCTACAAATGCTAGAAAGATAGGTTTGCCTTTGCTTAATCTTTCTTCTAAGATAAGTCTTAGGGTCGGTATTGCTGCACGTGTTCCAATATTTCTACGGAATCCAAACTGATCTTCCCCGAGGTCGGATAGATGGATAGGTAGATAGATGGATACAGTGAGGAAAAGAGTGTGGGAAGCAACAGGGAAGACAACAGGAAAGACAGGAGCCAAATGGGTTGTTGAACTTTGGAGAGATTGGAACCAAGTGCACACCGACCAACGTACCACAGATCGACGACAGAAAGGAGGATACAGTGGAGCAGACAGAAGAAGAGAATACAGAAGATAGAAGAGGAGCGGGAAAGAAACAGAGAAATGATGAGGAGATTGTGGGAGGAGAAGAGCAAAATGCAATCCATGAAGAGGCTAGCGAGGTCCTACAGATGCCGTAACGCCACGAGAAGGTTAAAATACAGCTATGGTGCCACAGCTACTTATTTGCGCAGCCACAGTTATGTTAGTGACGATAGCAGCTGCCTCCATAGCTATAAAGTGGGGTACAAGCCTGCAATGGTATCGTTACTTATATCTGTGCTGTGGCACGCCACCGAAAATGCATGGCAGTGGCGTAACGCCTAAATTGCAATAACGTAATAAAAAATTGTACAGCCATTAGCGAAAAATGTCGTCCTTTAAGAGGGGGATGCTTAATTTTTAGTAGCCCTTTTTATGAAAGGCCGTAACTGTAACTCTAGTTTTGCCATGAAGTTGAAAATAATTAATTTATTTTTAAAATTTTGTTATTTACAAATGAAAATTAAGTACTTTTTGTTAACATGCTTTCCTGTAAACCAGAATTTAATTAAAGGATACTGTCTTTTTTAGTTTCTGAAATTGTCATAGCATTAGCTGATATACTTCTTGATAAAAGGCTTCTAATAATTTAAAAAATGTAAAATCGAGAGACTACAGTTTGAGGATTTAGCTCATACATTCATATTTGTAACAGGTTTATATATACTTCAAAAACGTCCATACTGACACTCCTGGTCCTCCAGGTTTCTCTTGTCATCTGTCTGGCCTCTGTCTGTAGATCAGGCAGTCCTCTGTCATCTTTGTTGATACCGCTCTGATCGACGGTGTAAAACAGTTTTGCAGAAAACACACCTGGATTTACATCAGCTCTCTTCTGCCCTTCAATTCTGCCAGTATTTTCCTCGGTGAAATACAAAACTGCTTCATAGACACCTGTACGCAACGTCAACTGGATGCACCACGCATAAGCCGGCGGAATCTTAAATGCGTGAGCTCAGTGCGTTTTCTCCTGAAGATGGCCAGAGAACTCTGTGCCGAAATATCGTGGCACAAGGTTGCAGATATCCGGTAGTTCTCCCGAAATTTTATGAAATAACCTATTTAGCATATAAAATCCACAGAATGTACTTTTTGAACATCTAATCGAAATTATATTATTTAGGTTTCCATTTCCTATGAACACTTCTCCAGTAAATCAGAGTTTGCAAGTAACCTGAAAAGTGGGCTAAATTGCATTCATAACAGGTTCTGGTCGTGATTGTGCTTTTGTGAATATGTTTCTTTTCTTGAGTTTTACTTAAACCAGCCGTTTTTCGGGCACAGATTATGCGTTGGTGTTTGGATGATGAATAGTTTGTGAAGACCATCCCTTCCTCTGGTTTTAGTTTAAGCATCCCAACCTGGGATGTTTATTTCCCACGCACTGGAGTAAAACTTTACGTATAATTTAAATTTGTAGAGCCGAACAGTGAAAGTTTATTATTAATACTATTAATATGTTTGCTTATTAATTTTAAAAAAGTGTTATGTTGTAGGTAAGCATTTCAAAACATTTAGAACTAAACGACAAGACGACGCACGCCACATTTCCGTAGCATGCCACAATGTTGGAAGACGTCGCCCCAGCGTAAACGAGGCTTTAGAGCCAGGTCTGTATTGTATGGTGGATGTGATGCGTTGCGTACGAAACTAAGACCTGCAATCAGATCCAAACGTCGTGGAAAACTGTGAAGAGATGTCATCCTGCAGCAAGATAACGCTCCCCCACATTCTGCCAAACGGACAGCCGACACAATAAAGGAGTTGAGATTCGAGGTGCTGGAACATCCACCGTACAGTCCAGACCTGGCTACAAGCGATTTTCACATGTTTGGACCCTTAATGGAAGCACTACAGGGAAGAAGATTTGAAAGTGATGAAGACGTCATTGCTGCGGTGCAAAATTGGTTTCAGATGCAACCGAAAAACGTATTTTCTGATGAAATAAAAAAACTCGTAAAACGTCGGGAAAACTGCATTGAAGTCGAGGGATGTTACGTAGAAAAATAAAGCATGTTTCAGTTTTCTATCATCAGAATAAGTACAGCTTTTCACAAATGTACCTTTGCTTTTTGAATTCCCCTCGTATACCTATATGTAGATGATTTTGTAAATAAGCTTTACCCATAATGTACTTTTAAAGATATAACAAGGGATGGATTTTCTGATAGTGCATGCGCGTGAATAGTGAGTTTCGGCATTTATTTATCTATTTATAAATAACTGTTTAATCATGGGTAACGCCACGGTCCAAGCTAGTAACATATATAATTATACTAACCCCCTAGGACATCACCCCCACTGGTAAAAGCACAAATCGCACGCTGCTTAGCAGGCGATGAAACCTACCACCAAGCCTCTTTGGGTGTGGCCAATACGTTCCAACTTTTCTGTTCCAGTATTTTATGCTTTACTACCTATTGTAGATTTGAAATAAAGAGTCCCCACCACCACGTCTCGAATGTCTGAGAAAGGTGGGCGTGGTTGAAAAATGCAGATTTAGACTCTTAAATATTTTAAAGGCATTTGTAATGTTCTTATCAAGGTAAATTTTATACTCAACATAGATTACTGTTAGACTAAAAAAAAATATTTTTCAAAATTCGATTTCCTGAACGTAAATCCATGTCATACCCCCTTAAAAGTTAGAAGGGAAAAAATTTAAAAAAATTAAAAGAAAACTGGGGTATGAGCCAAGAAGTTTCTGCATGTGAAGCTGACACACTGTCAATTTTCCTCTACGAAAAAAGTAATGTGTACACAGTTTTTTAATTTGATTTTGTATTTTGGTCACCAGTGTAATCTTTGAAGTTATCTTTCATGTACGCCAGGAAGTGTGAGAACAGAAAGTGTTTCCCTTATTACAAAAAATTATTTCCAAGGAACTATGCTGTACAGCCTGTGTAGCGTGTAGGCGATACTCAGCTTTTCACCCTATCTTCGCTGTCATATCCTCCGTCAGCACCTCTACAGTATCTTCTGCTCCTGCCCCAAGTGTTTCGGGATCGCGAACTGCTGAAGTGAACACTTTATCGTTAATGCAACGCCAGAAAAAGTCATCCGGGTTTACGTCTGGTGAACGCGGTGGCGGTGATGTTGGACCGTCTCTACCGATCCATCTATCCTAACTGAGGTGCAAAACAAAGTTCCAACACCTCCAGTGAAACTGTTACCGTACTGACAGGCTCAGCGAAAAAGAACGGTCCAATAATTATGTCCGCGCCGTCTGGGTCTCCTGTCACGGCTCGTGCGGCTCCCCCCCGTCGGAGGTTCGAGTCCCCCTCGGGAATGGGTGTGTGTGTTGTCCTTAGCGTAAGGTAGCTTAAGTTAGATTAAGTAGTAGCGACCGATGAC
The DNA here is from genome assembly GCF_023864345.2 of Schistocerca serialis cubense. NCBI lineage: Eukaryota > Metazoa > Arthropoda > Insecta > Orthoptera > Acrididae > Schistocerca > Schistocerca serialis. The sequence goes on from NC_064644.1 coordinate 586,363,209, forward strand.
CTTAGCAGTTTGCTCCCATAGTTCCTTACCACCAATAATTATGGTGTGCTTTGAGCCGCACCAGACATTCACTTTAGGGCTGTCCCTTGTGTGCTGTTCCACGACATGTGGGCTCTTGAACCTCCAGATCGGACATTATACTTGTTTACTTTCCCAGATACGCGGTAAGTCATGTCATCGGAGAAACAGCCGTTATTAAGATAGCCATTGTCTGCACCGATTCGTTCCAGCACGTTGCTAACAGATTCAGCACGTCTGGATCTATCATACAGCTGCAAAGCTTGGAGGAGTTGCCCTTTATATGCATGGAAATCCAGCTGTTTGTGTAAAGTCTTCACCACAGTGATCTGAGGTAGGGCTGTTTATATATATATATATATATATATACTCCCAAAAATATCGATATACACTCCTGGAAATGGAAAAAAGAACACATTGACACCGGTGTGTCAGACCCACCATACTTGCTCCGGACACTGCGAGAGGGCTGTACAAGCAATGATCATACCCACGGCACAGCGGACACACCAGGAACCGCGGTGTTGGCCGTCGAATGGCGCTAGCTGCGCAGCATTTGTGCACCGCCGCCGTCAGTGTCAGCCAGTTTGCCGTGGCATACGGACCTCCATCGCAGTCTTTAACACTGGTAGCATGCCGCGACAGCGTGGACGTGAACCGTATGTGCAGTTGACGAATTTTGAGCGAGGGCGTATAGTGGGCATGCGGGAGGCCGGGAGGACGTACCGCCGAATTGCTCAACACGTGGGGCGTGAGGTCTCCACAGTACATCGATGTTGTCGCCAGTGGTCGGCGGAAGGTGCACGTGCCCGTCGACCTGGGACCGGACCGCAGCGACGCACGGATGCACGCCAAGACCGTAGGATCCTACGCAGTGCCGTAGGGGACCGCACCGCCACTTCCCAGCAAATTAGGGACACTGTTGCTCCTGGGGTATCGGCGAGGACCATTTGCAACCGTCTCCATGAAGCTGGGCTACGGCCCCGCACACCGTTAGGCCGTCTTCCGCTCACGCCCCAACATCGTGCAGCCCGCCTCCAGTGGTGTCGCGACAGGCGTGAATGGAGGGACGAATGGAGACGTGTCGTCTTCAGCGATGAGAGTCGCTTCTGCCTTGGTGCCAATGATGGTCGTATGCGTGTTTGGCGCCGTGCAGGTGAGCGCCACAATCAGGACTGCATACGACCAAGGCACACAGGGCCAACACCCGGCATCATGGTGTGGGGAGCGATCTCCTACACTGGCCGTACACCACTGGTGATCGTCGAGGGGACACTGAATAGTGCACGGTACATCCAAACCGTCATCGAACCCATCGTTCTACCATTCCTAGACCGGCAAGGGAACTTGCTGTTCCAAGAGGACAATACACGCATGTATTCCGTGCCACCCAAGAAGTGTAGAAGGTGTAAGTCAACTACCCTGGCCAGCAAGATCTCCGGATCTGTCCTCCATTGAGCATGTTTGGGACTGGATGAAGCGTCGTCTCACGCGGTCTGCACGTCCAGCACGAACGCTGGTCCAACTGAGGCGCCAGGTGGAAATGGCATGGCAAGCCGTTCCACAGGACTACATCCAGCATCTCTACGATCGTCTCCATGGGAGAATAGCAGCCTGCATTGCTGCGAAAGGTGGATATACACTGTTCTAGTGCCGACATTGTGCATGCTCTGTTGCCTGTGCCTATGTGCCTGTGGTTCTGTCAGTGTGATCATGTGATGTATCTGACCCCAGGAATGTGTCAATAAAGTTTCCCCTTCCTGGGACAAGGAATTCACGGTGTTCTTATTTCAATTTCCAGGAGTGTAATTCGGCGATATTTTTTACAGATATATCGACATCGAAACGGCAATACCGAATGCCAATATTCTTATTTTATATCATAATTTTTTCTCAATTTTCGGTAAATATTTGAAATTGTTCTTTTGAAATTGTCGTAGAACGGCAATACCGAATGCCAATATTTTTATTTTATATCATAATTTTTTCTCAGTTTTCGGTAAATATTTGAAATTGTTCTTTTGAAATTGTAGTAGAACATAATTTTGCTTTCACTGTGTGAATGAGTCTCATTACTTTTTGAGCCTTCGGCACGTCCAGTGTCTCTCTTTGACTGTGTGAAGCAAGAATAGGTGGCACAAAGAAGTAGTCCGATTGCAGTGTGTGATGGCGATGTGAATGGAATAGCAGGATTTCCGATGTGAAGAAATACCATAACAGTTGATGAACAAAAATCTAAATGACAAGACTGGTGTTCGCGATGGGTGAAGACGTGTGATAGGAAGTGCTGACTTATCAGCGCTAGGTGGTACCACTAGAAACTGCAACATTTAACTTCTCCACGCAATTTTGACTCTAGAACTGCTACAGCTGGCGTTGGCAGAAATAAAAGAAAAAGAAAACAGGGAAGTCGACATGAACTGTTCCGGAGAAATCCGACATGTTAGGAAACCGTACGACGGACTCATTGCTCACCTTGCACGCCTTTTATTGTGTCACTTAGATACGGTTACCATTGTTAGCGAAGTGGTTATCGCCAAGCGTGAACGTGCGTCGTTTGCCTTTCAGTTCTTGCTCTAAGCGGGATAGGCAGGCTGCTAGCTTGTTTATATACAGGATATCTAATAATAAAAGCCACACAATATTTACAATGTTGGTTCAAATGGCTCTGAGCACTATGGGACTTAACTTCTGAGGTTATCAGTCCCCTAGAACTTAGAACTACTTAAACTAACCTAAGGACATCACACACACCCATGCCCGAGGCAGGATTCGAACCTGCGACTGTAGCGGTCGCGTGGTTCCAGTCTGTAGCGCCTAGAACCGCTCGGCCACCCCGGCCGTCTATTTACAATGTGCAGCCGATATTTGATAGGCCAGTACGTCGATATTTTTTTCGTCATGTATAGACATATTAAATATCGATATATCGGAGTACAGATATTTTCAAAAGTATCAATAGTTCTATTCTGAGGTATGCCTGTTTTTCTGGAAGCCGCGCGGGATCAGCAGAGCGGTCTTAGGCTCTGCAGTCATGGACTGTGCGGCTGGTCCCGGCGGAGGTTCGAGTCCTACCTCGGGCATGGGTTTGTGTGTTTGTCCTTAGGATAATTTATGTTAAGTAGTGTGTAAGCTTAGGGACTGATGACCTTAGCAGTTAAGTCCCATAAGATTTCACACACATTTGATCATTTTTTTCTGGAAACACGGAGCGTAGGTTTCTGCGCACAGTGCTGAAATGGTCAGCGCCCGGTGTCGTCCGCACCACTTCTCGCCTTAATAATTTTATCTTGGAACTCTTCTATTTGGTCCGGGTTTGCGTAGAAAAACAAAAAATACCAGAAATTGAGTCCGCCTTGATGCAGATGACATGATGGTCGCTGAGTAAAAACGGCAACAAAAAAAAGCGCACAGGAAATAAATCCGAAAACATGCTGGAACATACAAGAAATAAGATAGTATGAAAGTATTCATAGAAAACTATGTTTCAAAAAAATGAATAGTAAAAAGGTAATAATGTGCCACTCGGTTTGTATAACCATGGTATTTTCTGCATGTCTTCTACATCTACATCTACATCTATACTCCGCGAGCCACCTTACGGTGTGTGGCGGAGGGTACTTATTGTACCACTATCTGATCCCCCCTTCCCTGTTCCATTCACGAATTGTGCGTGGGAAGAACGACTGCTTGTAAGTCTCCGTATTTGCTCTAATTTCTCGAATCTTTTCGTTGTGATCATTACGCGAGATATATGTGGGCGGTAGTAATATGTTGCCCATCTCTTCCCGGAATGTGCTCTCTCGTAATTTCGATAATAAACCTCTCCGTATTGCGTAACGCCTTTCTTGAAGTGTCCGCCACTGGAGCTTGTTCAGCATCTCCGTAACGCTCTCGCGCTGACTAAATGTCCCCATGACGAATCGCGCTGCTTTTCGCTGGATCATGTCTATCTCTTCTATTAATCCAACCTGGTAAGGGTCCCATACTGATGAGCAATACTCAAGAATCGGACGAACAAGCGTTTTGTAAGCTACTTCTTTCGTCGATGAGTCACATTTTCTTAGAATTCTTCCTATGAATCTCAACCTGGCGCCTGCTTTTCCCACTATTTGTTTTATGTGATCATTCCACTTCAGATCGCTCCGGATAGTAACTCCTAAGTATTTTACGGTCGTTACCGCTTTCAATGATTTACCACCTATGGCATAATCGTACTGGAATGGATTTCTGCCCCTATGTATGCGCATTATATTACATTTATCTACGTTTAGGGAAAGCTGCCAGCTGTCGCACCATGCATTAATCCTCTGCAGGTCCTCCTGGAGTACGTACGAGTCTTCTGATGTTGCTACTTTCTTGTAGACAACCGTGTCATCCGCAAATAGCCTCACGGAGCTACCGATGTTGTCAACTAAGTCATTTATGTATATTGTAAACAATAAAGGTCCTATCACGCTTCCCTGCGGTACTCCCGAAATTACCTCTACATCTGCAGATTTTGAACCGTTAAGAATGACATGTTGTGTTCTTTCTTCTAGGAAATCCTGAATCCAATCACAAACCTGGTCCGATATTCCGTAAGCTCGTATTTTTTTCACTAAACGTAAGTGCGGAACCGTATCAAATGCCTTCCTGAAGTCCAGGAATACGGCATCAATCTGCTCGCCAGTGTCTACGGCACTGTGAATTTCTTGGGCAAATAGGGCGAGCTGAGTTTCACATGATCTCTGTTTGCGGAATCCATGTTGGTTATGATGAAGGAGATTTGTATTATCTAAGAACGTCATAATACGAGAACACAAAACATGTTCCATTATTCTACAACAGATTGACGTAAGCGAAATAGGCCTATAATTATTCGCATCTGATTTATGACCCTTCTTGAAAATGGGAACGACCTGCGCTTTCTTCCAGTCGCTAGGTACTTTACGTTCTTCCAGCGATCTACGATAAATTGCTGATAGAAAGGGGGCAAGTTCTTTAGCATAATCACTGTAGAATCTTAAGGGTATCTCGTCTGGTCCGGATGCTTTTCCGCTACTAAGTGATAGCAGTTGTTTTTCAATTCCGATATCGTTTATTTCAATATTTTCCATTTTGGCGTCCGTGCGACGGCTGAAGTCAGGGACCGTGTTACGATTTTCCGCAGTGAAACAGTTTCGGAACACTGAATTCAGTATTTCTGCCTTTCTTCGGTCGTCCTCTGTTTCGGTGCCATCGTGGTCAACGAGTGACTGAATAGGGGATTTAGATCCGCTTACCGATTTTACATATGACCAAAACTTTTTAGGGTTCTTGTTTAGATTGTTTGCCAATGTTTTATGTTCGAATTCGTTGAATGCTTCTCTCATTGCTCTCTTTACGCTCTTTTTCGCTTCGTTCAGCTTTTCCTTATCAGCTATGATTCGACTACTCTTAAACCTATGATGAAGCTTTCTTTGTTTCCGTAGTACCTTTCGTACATGATTGTTATACCACGGTGGATCTTTCCCCTCGCTTTGGACCTTAGTCGGTACGAACTTATCTAAGGCGTACTGGACGATGTTTCTGAATTTTTTCCATTTTTGTTCCACATCCTCTTCCTCAGAAATGAACGTTTGATGGTGGTCACTCAGATATTCTGCGATTTGTGCCCTATCACTCTTGTTAAGCAAATATATTTTCCTTCCTTTCTTGGCATTTCTTATTACACTTGTAGTCATTGATGCAACCACTGACTTATGATCACTGATACCCTCTTCTACATTCACGGAGTCGAAAAGTTCCGGTCTATTTGTTGCTATGAGGTCTAAAACGTTAGCTTCACGAGTTGATTCTCTAACTATCTGCTCGAAGAATAGATTAAAAAACCCACTGATGATGGTTATATATGTCGCCGAAACTAGTTTGGGAAAATAAAGAAATAAACGAATAACAAGGTGTTTTGCATCAAGGCGGACTCAATTTCTGATATTGTTGTACTTCTTGCCTTATCGTCAACAGCGACAGTCTCTTTAAAAATTTCATACCAGCCTCTGATGTTCTTCTCGTCTGGCAGGTGGGCACTTCGGGACTTTCGCTTAGCTTTAATAGGCGACCGTGTTTCATCAAACGACAAAACACACTGGCTTTCCTCCTGCATGGACGCGATTGTGACTGCAGCGCTCCTGTAACGAGAGAGAGAGAGAGAGAGAGAGAGAGAGAGAGAGTGAAAAGAAATCAGATGTTGCGAAAGTGCGGGCAAGAGGGTAACCACAGAAACTAAATGAGGTACGCTATTGTTTGTGAAATACCACATAGACATTTAGAAGTATATCCATAAAAAAAACCTTGAGTGAAGCTACGATTTGCAACAAATAGCAAAGCGGTATCTAACATTGTGCCGTAGAAATAAATTTTTGTGTGTGTTCACCCTGCACTTAGTTGTGCTCTCTGGTGATCTCATCGCGCCGGAACGTGCAACTACGTTTAAGTTTAAAGTAGACGATGCGCGCGGTGATCTTCAGGCCTCTGGTGAACATTTCTTGGCACGCGGTGGTGCTGACGCCTGCTCCTGTGTGCGTGATTACGCTAATCATTTGTTTGTGTACGCGAGTCAGCCCTGCGTCATGCCTAATTTCAGACAAAGTTTCGTGACACATCTCTTGGGGAACGACTTTCTTACGTAGCTGATGATAACCACCCCAGCTACGCAAATCGCCAAGTGATGTAAGCCTGTGAAATACAGTGCAGCATATTGTCGCAATTGTGACCGACACGGCGGTTGGTCTCTTCGTTATCTGTCTGCTGACACTTCTGCCGTCTGGGAGCACAGAAGTCAACAAGAGCTGCTAGGAACGCGGCTCTGCTGATACGCACGGAGGAGGAAAAACTCGGACTGCCCCATCACTCGAACTGCTGACCCCGGACAAAGACTTCGAAAACCCCGGACATTTGGGTCCACTCGGTTATTTCCCCGGACGCACACCGTCTGTCGACGATAAGATGGCCTAGACGAATAAGGTCACGAACGGCCCGGCCCTGTGGAGTGAAAGACACACTTGCACAACCGGCTTGCCTGCATACATCTACATCTACATCCATACTCCGCAAGCCACCTGACGGTGTGTGGCGGAGGGTACCTTGAGTACCTCTATCGGTTCTCCCTTCTACTCCATTCTCGCATTGTTCGTGGAAAGAAGGATTATCGGTATGGCTCTATGTGGGCTCTAATCTCTCTGATTTTATGCTCATGGTCACTTCGCTAGATATACGTAGGAGGGAGCAATATACTGCAAGACTCCTCGGTGAAGGTATGTTCTCGAAACTTCAACAAAAGCCCGTATCGAGCTACTGAGCGTCTCTCCTGCAGAGTATTCTACTGGAGTTTATCTATCATCTCCGTAACGCTTTCGCGATTACTAAATGATCCTGTACCGAAGCGCGCTGCTCTCCGTTGGATCTTCTCTATCAACCCTGTCTGGTACGGATCCCACACCGGCGAGCAGTATTCAAGCAGTGGGCGAACCTACTTCCTTTGTTTCCGGACTGCATTTCCTTAGGATTCTTCCAATGAATCTCAGTCTGGCATCTCCTTTACCGACGATTAATTTTATGTGGTCATACCATTTTAAATCACTCCTAATGTGTACTCCCAGATAATTTATGGAATTAACTGCTTCCAGTTGCTGACCTGCTATATTGTAGCTAAATGATAAAGGATCTTTCTTTCTATGTATTCGCAGCACATTACACTTGTCTACATTGAGATTCAATTGCCATTCCCTGCACCATGCGTCAATTCGCTGCAGATCCTCCTGCATTTCAGTACAATTTTCCATTGTTACAACCTCTCGATATACCACAGCATCATTCGCAAAAAGCCTCAGTGAACTTCCGATGTTATCCACAAGGTCATTTATGTATATTGTGAATAGCAACGGTCCTACGACACTCCCCTGCGGCACACCTGAAATCATTCTTACTCCGGAAAACTTCTCTCCATTGAGAATGACATGCTGCGTTCTGTTATCTAGGAACTTTTCAATCCAATCACCATGGTCTGATAATCCACATGCTCTTACTTGGTTCATTAAACGACTGTGGGGAACTGTATCGAACGCCCTGCGGAAGTCAAGAAACACGGCATCTACCTGGGAACCCGTGTCTGTGGCCCTCTGAGTCTGGTGGACGAATAGCGCGAGCTGGGTTTCACACGATCGTCTTTTTCGAAACCCATGCTGATTCCTACAGAGTAGATTTCTAGTCTCCAGAAAAGTTACTATACTCGAACATAATACGTGTTCCAAAATTCTACAACTGATCGTCGTTAGAGATCTAGGTATATAGTTCTGCACATCTGTTCGACGTCCCTTCTTGAAAACGGGGATGACCTGTGCCCTTTTCCAATCCTTTGGAACGCTACGCTTTTCTAGAGATCTACGGTACACCGCTGCAAGAAGGGGGTAGTTCCTTCGCGTACTCTGTGTAAAATCGAACTGGTATCCCATCAGGTCCAGCGGCCTTTCCCCTTTTGAGCAATTTTAATTCTCTATCTCTCTGTCGTCTATTTCGATATCTACCATTTTGTCATCTGTGTGACAATTTAGAGAAGGAACTACAGTGCAGTCTTCCTCTGTGAAACAGCTTTGGAAAAAGACATTTAGTATTTCGGCCTTTAGTTTGTCATCCTCTGTTTCAGTACCATTTTGGTCACAGAGTGTCTCGACATTTTGTTTTGATCCACTTACCACTTTGACATGAGACCAAAATTTCTTATGATTTTCTGCCAAGTCAGTACATAGAACATTACTTTCGAATTGATTGAACGCCTCTCGCATAGCCCTCCTCACACTACATTTCGCTTCTCGTAATTTTTGTTTGTCTGCAAGGCTTTGGCTATGTTTATATTTGCTGTGAAGTTCCCTTTGCTTCTGCAGCAGTTTTCTAACTCGTTTGTTGTACCACGGTGGCTATTTTCCATCTCTTACGATCTTGCTTGGCACATACTCATGTAACGCTGGTAGCTCATTGATTGTCGGCGGATTCTCATTATTCTCAATGAACAAGTACAGTATGGAAAAAAATATGTGTAGGAGACCACGTAAGACAATGGCCGGGTCGTCTTCGAAAACTAGATTTAAGGTCTCTATCTCGTTCAAATGGCTCTGAGCACTATGGGACTTAACATCTGAGGTCATCAGCCCTAGAACTTAGAACTACTTAAACCTAACTAACCTAAGAACATCACACACATCCATGCCCGTCGCAGGATTCGAACCTGCGGCGGTAGCGTTCACGCGGTCCCAGACTGAAGCACCTAGAACCGCTCGGCGACAACGGCCGGCTCTCTGTCTCGTCCTGGTATTGTTCTAGTCGTGTTGGTTTGCAGTGTCCTTAGATTTTTATTTCCTTTTCCCATTCACTCCTTTCTTTGTCTAGGATTAGGTTGAACAATAGTGGGGATAATCTGTCGCCTTGGCCAGTTTTGATCAAGAAGGGATCAGTCATTTCACTCACGAATTTAACGTTCGCTGTTGTGCCAACTGCCGTCAGTTTGATTAGTCGAACTGTTTTTGGATAGAGTCCCTGTTCTTATAAGATGTTAAACAAGAATTTTCGGTCAATAGAATCGTATGCTTTCGTGAAATCTATGAAAATGCAAATGATTGGAATATTCCTGATGTACAGGGTGATCATTTTAACCGAAGACATTGAAATATCTCGAAAACCACACATCGGATCAAAAAAAGTTATAATCCCAGTTTGTTTGTCTCGGAGGGGGTCATCCAGCGATACCACACTCGATTCGCGACCTCACCCCACCCGGTGCTCGGTGGCGGGGGTCAACTTTGAAACCTTCAATGGGAACTCTCGTTTTTATTGCAGATTACGATTCTACGGCAAAATCTACATACGTTTTGTCTGAAGCATTTTCTTCGTTTCGACACAGATTGCACTGTAATCGGAAGAATGTAAATGGGTACACAATCGTAATGTACGGCATGCTACTCAGTGGCCCTTGAATATCCAATGTGACGTGGGACGCCATTTCCATGCAGCGAGGACAGACCAGTATTTCATAACTTATAATTGGAAACCCCATTCGCAACGTTATACAGGGTGAAAAGTATTTAAGCCGACAAACTCTGGGAGTTTGTAGGGGACAAGAAACAAATGTTTTTCCCAAATGTCATTTTTTTCCTATGAGGAGTATTTAAACCGGTAGAGGAAGATTTCTGTGGCGGCAAATTAATTAAACCAATAAACACTCTTACATTTTTTTATGACGAAAAGACAACACATTAACACATCCCAATTTCAATTACAGTAGATTTCCAAAAATGCCTCCATTGACACGTAAACATAGATTACACCGTCGGATCATGTTCTTTCTGACACGGGCAAAAACCTCAGGAGTGTCCTGAATTTTTGCTGCTGCTGCTGCTACTATCCGGGCAACCAGATCCTCTTCTGATGCAACAGAAGTTTCGTAAACAACGATGCGAATCTCTCCCCACACAAAAAAGTCCAGAGGGGACATATCTGCGGATCGAGCAGGCCATAGTACAGGACCACCTCTGCCAATCTACGTTTCTGGGAAAACTCGGTCTGGGAATCGACTCACATGACGACTGAAATGTGCCGGCGCCCCGTCATGTTGGAACCACATGCGTTGTCTTGTAGGGAGTGGGACGTCTTCCAGCAATTCTGGCAATGCTCTGGGTGGATAATCAACTGGTTGCAGGTTGTGGACACGCTGTAAGTGAAATGGAAGTAACAATTGCTCTCGAAGGACTGTTCTTACATTCGTCTGATTCGTCCCCATGTTACGTGCAATTACATGAGTGCTGATTGAAGGATTCCGCTCCACATGCTGCAAGACAGCTTCCTCAAATTGCAGCGTTCTTACCGTGCGACGGCGTCCCTGTCCAGGTAATCTGCTAAATGACCCGGTCTCTCGCAGACGTTGGTACACAGCAGCAAAGGTCGCATGATGCGGGATACGGCGATTAGGGTATTGTTGTTGATAAACCCGCTGTGCAGCTCGTCCGTTGTGGTGCTCTACATAGTACACACCAACCATATCAGTGTACTCACTCCAGGTGTATCACTCCATTACTAAACAGAGACAATGCACTACTACACTGGTGGACACCAGTTGCCTACAACTGAAGAGCGTAATACGGCCTCCACCGGTTTAAATAATCCACAAACGAAAAAATGGCATTAGGGAAAAATATTTGTTTTGATGCCCCCTACAACCTGCCTGAGTTTGTCGGTTTAAATACTTTTCACCCTGTATTCCTCCGACATATCAAACAGGGGACTACTCGACGCGCCTCCGTGGCCGAGTAGCGAACTACGACGTATCATAACAGGCAGTAGACTGCGACCGCAGCTCACGTGTCGTGCAGACGTAGAACAGGTAGCGACTCTAAACATTAAAGTACTTACCTGAACACCTGTCTATCATTGGGAGAGCAGACGTGCAAGTGGACGATGAATGTTGCAACCACAGAAGAAAAAGCTGAAATGATCCTGATTTACAGAGAATGTAGGAGAAATGTTGAGGCTGCTGTTGCCTTGTATGCCAAGCGTTTTCCAGAGGAATGTCGCTCTCGTTCATTCTTTTACAAGTTTGTGAACGCGTTAATACCTGAAGGCACCGTACAGACCGGCAAACGTGTTACAGGAGAAGTTAGTGAAATAGCCGCACTAGCAACTGTGCACCACATCGACGTCCGTTGTCGGTTAACATACGGTGTGGCAACATGTGGAACAAACTCAGTGGTCCATATTTCATCGATGGCAGGTTGAATGGACGCAAATATCGAACGTTTTTGGAACAGGAACCACCGGTACTACTGCAGGATGTTGCTCTGGACGTTCGATAACGTACACTACTGGCCATTAAAATTGCTACACCAAGACGAAATGCAGATGATAAACGGGTATCCATTGGAAAATATATTATACTAGAATTAACATGTGATTATATCTTCACGCAATTTGGGTGCATAGATACTGAGAAATCGTTACCCAGAACAACCACCTCTCACCATAATAACGGCCTTGATACGCCTGGGCACTGAGTCAAACATAGCTTGGTTTTCGTGTACAGGTACAGTTGTCCATGCAGCTTCCACACGATACCACAGTTCATCAAGAGTAGTGACTGGCGTATTGTGACGAGCCAGTTACTCGGCCACCATTGACCAGACGTATTCAATTGGTCAGAGATCTGGAGAATGTGCTGGCCAGGTCAGCAGTCGAACATTTTTTGAATCCAGAAAGGCCCGTAGAGGACCCGCAACATGCGCTCGTGCATTATCCTGCTGAAATGTAGGGTTTGGTAGGGATCGAATGGAGGGTAGAGCCCCACGAGTCGTAACACATCTGAAATGTAACGTCCACTGTTCAAAGTGCCGTCAGTGCGAATAAGAGGTGACCAAGACGTGTAACCAGTGGCACCCCATACCATCACGCCGGGTGATACGCCAGTATGGCGATGACGAATACACGCTTCCAATGTGCGTTCACCGCGATGTCGCCAAACACGGATGCGACCATCATGATGCTGTAAACAGAACCTAGATTCATCCGAAAAAATGACTTTTTGCCATTCGTGCACCCAGGTTCGTCGTTGAGTACACCATCGCAGGCGCTCCTGTCTGTGATGCAGCGTCAAGGGTAACTGCAGCCATGGTCTCCGAGCTGATAGTCCATGCTGCTACAAACGTCGTCGAACTGTTCGTGCAGATGGTTGTTGTCTTGCTAACGTCCCCATCTGTTGACTCAGGGATCGAGACATGACTGCACGATCTGTTACAGCCATGCGGATAAGATGCCTGTCATCTCGACTGCTAGTGATACGAGGCCGTTGGGATCCAGCACGGCGTTCCGTATTACCCTCCTGAACCCACCGATTCCATATTCTGCGAACAGTCATGTGATCTCGACCAACGCTAGCAGCAATGTCGCGTTACGATAAACCGCAATCGCAATAGGCTACAATCCGACCTTTATCAAAGTCGGAAACGTGGTGGTACGCATTTCGCCTTACACGAGGCATCATAGCAACGTTTCACCAGGCAACGCTGGTCAACTGTTTGCGTATGAGAAATCGTTTGGAAAGTTTCGTCATGTCAGCACGTTGTAGGTGTCGCCACCGGCGCCAACCTTGTGTGAATGCTCTGAAAAGCTAATCATTTGCATATCAGAGCATCTTGTTACTGTCGGTTAAATTTCGCGTCTGTAGCACGATATCTTCGTGGTGTAGCAATTTTAATGGCCAGTAGTGTACATATAAATAAATAGCACAGTGCGCGTGAACTTGTACGCATGTCTCCGACCCCAGGTTCCCTACTTCAAATCGTTCAGGGGGGCATTCCCTATGCCCTCTCACATTTTTGCACACGTTCTTACGGAAACGCCCTGTATACGCAACGGAGATTGGTCTGGAACGCCTATAGTCGTACTACTCACATCTGCACTGGAAATATTTTGCAGTTTAAAATCTGATTTCGGGATCTCAGGGTTTCAATTATGTAATTTGTTAGAAATCTTCCCGTGCTTCCAGATGTCTTCCACGTGTACACCTTGGTTCCATGATTGGTAAACCACGTATTAGCAATGATTAAATGCTGCTTGCTGCTGAATTCTACGAGATGGGCATCCCCTTTTCATGACTCTGCCCGCACTTTACGTTTTCCTACTGTTTTTCGTACTCGTGCTTTACCTAATATCGTATTTCAGTGCCCCATCACTATTATATTTTCATCTCCCTTAACTGATCAATTATTTTCTTTTATCTCATCATACTTTCTTTCAGTCTCTTCCCCATCTGCGTAGCTAGTAGGCATACAAATGGATGTAGGTTGTAGTAGCTATGCATAGATGAAGAGGCATGCACAGGATAGAGTAGCGCGGAAAGCTACATGAAACTAGTCTTTGGACTGAAAACGACAGCAACAGCAAGAACAAATAATAACGTGAAGCCCAAACCATTTCAAATTATATCGGTTTCTAAACAAAGTCATTCAAGAATTTTCACGACAGATTAACAGAATGCGCTCAGAAGGTCCTTCATCAATACTTCTAACGCGACAACGTGTCACTGCACGTTAAGTATGACGGAGAAAATTTTGAGTTACGAAATTACCGGGGGTCGACCCTTGGCTGTTTCTGGTACATAGTATTTTTCTCTATTATTATACAGCGTAAGTTCCTTTTACACGAGCGACTTTCTGGTCAAAATCGACTACTCGATGTGCGTGCGTTTCGTGCCTGCGTGTGAATCAGCAGCGAGCCACGCGACGAGTGTGTCTGTGACGTCAGTGATGTATAGATTGTGCCGAGTTCTAAATTTCCGAATATACTGTACAGTGCGCATGCGCGGAACGTGCGACTGGGCAGCGTCTGCTAGAATCGGAAGTTAACATCTTGGCCGACTCCGAGGTCAATTCTATTATAGAAATGGATTTTGTGCTTTCGTGTGTTTTTAATCTTTATTTTCTTGTTTGCTTTGGTTTCGTGACACACTGAGAAGATTGCACGAGGACGTGATATTTTTTTCTGCTGGCGTTATCCTGCAAGAGATAGTTTTTAACGAAAATTATTTCAAAAGTGAAAAAAGAACTATTTGATGAAAAGCCTGTTTCGAACATAAGTAAAATAACATATGGCAACATATATCTTCCGCCACTACCTCTGTTATAACATTTTTCATTTATTAGTGTGTATGACTTCTGAAGAAGGCTATATTATTATAGCAGAAACCATGGTCAACAGAGTTTAGTGCAACTGTGGGCTGTTTTTCATTCGAGACAATTTCGTAACGGTTGCTGTTGTCGCTGCCATGATGAAAATAATAACATAAAATTGCTTCCCTGCTGAAGAATACCCACATTAAACTGTGCTTTACAAAGACACAAATTGATTAAAATTAAGTACGGATTTTACAATAACTTCAGTGCGAGTAACTAATGCGTATAATAAGAAATAAAAACAGCACATCCATAAATAATTTTGAGATGTTTCACCCTAGGTGGAAACTGTCGCCGGCCTTGGTGGCCGAGCGGTTCTCGGCGCTTCAGGTTGGAACCGCGCGACCGCTACGGTCGCAGGTTCGAATCCTGCCTCGGGCATGGATATGTGTGGTGTCCTTAGTTAGGTTTAAGTAGTTCTAAGTTCTAGGGGACTGATGGCCTCAGATGTTAAGTCCCATAGTGCTCAGAACCATTGGAACCATTTTTTTTTTAAACTGTCACTCTCAAAATCGCACCAGCCGTGTGTAAACAACACTGCCTACAATATTATTTTTCATACGAGACTCCCAGAGGAACAACATTGGGAGGAGAGGGGAAATGTAGATATAGAAATCCAAGCCTGAGTGAGTAGAAATGTAGGTGGCAGCAGTGGTATGAACTGGGCAACTTCCTGAACAGTAAAGTAGGTGGCTGCACCTGTTTACCTTCATTGCACACTACTATGACCTGTGATATTTACATAGCCGTGGTTGAATGGGCGTTGATCCGATGTAAGAATAGCTTGGTGATAACCCACGCTGATAAATACTCGCTTATCTCCAAATTCGAAGTACCTGACTACATCCTAAGGCGAGAAAACACAAACGCTTGGAAAGAACCGTGGGCAGAAACTTGGTGGCAGACAGGAAGTTAGTACTGCAGTTTGCTTTCTCGAATTTCTAGGTTTGTGTTGGTCATGCGTCAGAAAACATCTAAATACGCCCATCGTCAATCAGCTCTTTAGTAATTCGCGTTGTTTCGCTTCTTTTTTGTCATTCCTCGTATATCTTCAACGCAACCGACGTCATTTTCACAGTCACTATTGAAAATATTTTCTTTGTGGCAATATTACTTTGGTTTTAAAAGATGACCACTGGCAGCCGTAACGAAATGAATTTACCGATTACTTTATTTCACCATAAGGGGAAGTAAAATTGCAGTAGAGATGTCCGTTATAATGTTAGCGTGAACTTAAATGCATCGCATCTGCAGCATTTGTGATAAAAGTAATAAGTCATGTTTGTAAAAATCAAAGAGTAATTAAAGGCGATCTCTTGGTGATATAGCTTGCCGCATTTTTGTATCCTTTTTTCGAATATTTTATTGCATAACAGACGAAAAATCTTCGAAACGTGCATGTGTCATTCTAGGAGAGCGTTAAATCTGACTGAAGTCCTCTGCTTTAGTTCACTCAGTATTGCTTCTTGGTAACTGAAATATGTTCGACTCTGTATCTGTTTATTCGCCCAAATGTTTCTTTTTCTCTTTTCTGGTTTCGTCACGATTTTTCTTCCTTAATAATAATGCAACAATTGTGGCGGCCGATGTGGTTTTCCAGCACGACACTGCAAACTTCCAGTTACACATTTCACGACGTGACGCTAGTGGAAACACTTGTGCAAGTACTTGCAACAAATTACTGAAATTAGCTCACCCAAGCGACTTGTAGAGGTGAACCTGTGGACATTTTTGTTCTAATGTAAAGACCTCAGCAAGTACTTAGAGGTGGGTAGGGGCCACACACCTCAACACGGGAAACTTCCCATATGCTCGTCTGAGGCCTGCCCACGCGGATGCGCTCGCAGTTTCATCGCCTATCCAGCTCCGTGTAAGGAAAGTATGGCCAACTTGCCGGCAGGGGCCACGTTGTTGATACCGCGGTGTTGTTTACACGTGGACCACTGCAGTGTGTTTAGCATTTTTTTATTATTAAAGAAAGTGGTAAGGCACAAGCTTCAGAACGAACGTCTAGAATTGTATCAAAAGATGGAAACATACTGTTTCGAAAAAATTATATTTTATGATCAGATCAAACTTTAGTTTTGCCATTGTAATATTTATTAACAGCGATTGCGATAAATTTCGTAGTTTCTATTACAACAGCAAGCTCAGGTAGTTAAGGCTTGGCATAAGTGTCTGTAGCTTTCAACTGATCGTCTCGAATCTTCAGAAGCAGGGAAGGGTAACCAATGTTAGGTCGTAAAATATCGTTTTTGCAAGGAAAATTATAAACTGTGGAACAGAGACAAAACTTCTGACGTATATCTCGCAGCAATTTAAAGAAATTTGCGAAAACAAATTGTATATGGGAACGGCGACTGCTTATGGACCACAAAGACAAATTTGGTATCAAAATTGCTGTTGTTGCTTTGAAATGAGGTATCACAGCATAAAACCTTTACGTGAACATTTCTCTTGGTGTAAATGGTGAAACAAAGATTTATCACCAAAACAACACACAGCAAGAAAAGAATTTGCAAGACTCACAATTCGAAATGTTAAGAAAAGCGTCGGGTAGTATGGACGGACCATACAAGAGAATATAGATTTAAGGTGTTTTTGTGGTTCAGAAACAAAATTAATCTGTTTATTATCAAAAGCGTAAGATAATGAAAAACTTTTGGTTAAAAAACCTTATACGTTTTTTCTTTAAAGTCAGTACCGCCATTAGACTGTTTTTTATTTGCAGTGTTACATTTACACGATCATGATTTCGGCTTCAAAGTGCCATTATCAAGTATTTTAAGTGTTATACAGAGCCTAAGATGGTATACGGTCGTATTTAAGCCTACTCCTTTGTTTTATCACGGAGTATACCATCTAGAGTACGACAGTATCCCATCTTAAGCACTGTATAACACTTAAATCATTTGATAATCGCACTTTGAAGCCGAAATCGTGATCGTGTAAATGTAACACTGCAAATAAAAAATAGTCAAATAGCGGTACTGACTTTAAAGAAATGTATTATGACTGTGGCCCCACATTATGAAAACAAACTTATACATTATGGTAGCGTTAAACTTGTGGACTGAGATTTTGTAAGACAGTTTTGGATGCCTCTTCATAAAGTTTTGATAGAAATCATTACGTATAATTTCTTTACTATGTTAAATCTCAGCCAGTTGTAAGTTTACTGTGCGGCTAGTCCCGGCGGAGGTTCGAGTCCTCCCTCGGGTATGGGTGTGTGTGTTTGTCCTTAGGATAACTTAGGTTAACTAGTGTGTAAGCTTAGGGACTGATGACCTTAGCTGTTAAGTCGCATAAGATTTCACACACATTTGAAGATTTTGAAGAAGTTTTAACTTTACTTTTGAAACTCAGTTTTTCTAGTTAGTGGCATTAACCGGGAGTTAAAATCCCTCATGTACGCTGCAAACATTTCTTCGAAATTTTCTTCAAAGGTTTCAATAGAAACCTGTTGCTTCATTACACTCTTGCAACGCTTTCCTCGATCCTCACCGGCAAGCTGCAAGCTGGGCGTCGTGCCTTAAAAGCAAAACAAAACTTAGTTGTGTGGCCCATACCACTCGACTTTAATGTGGCCCATATTACCCGACTGATACTGCTAATTAAATCCAAGCGGAAACAGAAACCGGCTTGCGTGAGTTTCCTTATTACGACCCAATCAACTGTAGAATACTTAAATATTATTACTACTATGATAATGTTACTTCTTACCTTTAAAAGTATAAACCGATGCTGAAAATTACACCGCTTTACGTGTGACGCATACTTCACAGCTACAAGTTCTACCAAACGGCGGAATGAAACGTGCACTTTATTCCTAGCACTGCGTGCTTTCTCTGTTTTCTCGCAAACAAGAGGAACGTCGTGTGGTCCTCACTACCCACCGACTCCTACCCCTATTGGCTGCTGTGGCAGCAAGGTTTAAATGAGAAACCAGACCTCACATTTCCACCTGCAAGGTATTATATTGCACATCTTTCATAACTGCTCATTTATTATCAAGACAGAATCACAGTACATCATATATATATTGTGTAGTAAGTGTTTTATACACTACTGGCCATTAAAATTGCTACACCAAGAAGAAATCCAGAATATATTATACTAGAACTGACATGTGATTACATTTTCTCGCAATTTGGCTGCATAGATCCTGAGAAATCAGTACCCAGAACAACCACCTCTGACCGTAATAACGGCCTTGATACGCCTGGGCATTGAGTTAAACAGAGCTTGGATGGCATGTACAGGTACAGCTGCCCATGCAGCGTCAACACGATACCACAGTTCATCAAGAGTAGTGACTAGCGTATTGTGATGAGCCGGTTGCTCGGCCACCATTGACCAGACGTTTTCAATTGGTGAGAGATCTGGAGAATGTGCTGGCCAGGGCAGCAGTCGAACATTTTCTGTATCCAGACAGGCCCGTACAGGACCTGCAACATGCGGTCGTGCATTATCCTGCTGAAATGTAGGGTTTCGCAGGGATCGAATGAAGGGTAGAGCCACGGGTCGCAACATATCTGAAATGTAACGTCCACTGTTCAAAGTGCCGTAAATGCGAACAAGAGGTGACCGAGACGTGTAACCAATGGCACCCCATACCATCACGCCGGGTGATACGCTAGTATGGCGATGACGAATACATCCTTCCAATGTGCGTTCACCGCGATGTCGCCAAACACGGATGCGACCATCATGATGCTGTAAACAAAACCTGTATTCATCCGAAAAAATGACGTTTTGCCCAGGTTCGTCGTTAAGTACACCATCGCAGGCGCTCCTGTCTGTGATGCAGCGTCAAGGGCAACCGCAGCCATGGTCTCCGAGCACATAGTCCATGCTGCTGCAAACGTCGTCGAACTGTTAGTGCAGATGGTTGTCTTGCAAACGTCCCCATCTGTTGACTCACGGATCGAGACGTGGCTGCACGATCTGTTACAGCCATACGGATAAGTTGCATGTCATCTCGACTGCTAGTGATAATAGGCCGTTGGGGTCCAGCACGGCGTTCCGTATTACCCTCCTGAACCCAGCGATTCCATACTATGCTAACAGTCATTGGATCCCGACCAACGCGAGCAACAATGTCGCGATACGATAAACCGTAATCGCGATAGGCTACAATCCGGCCTTTATCAAAGTCGGAAACGTGATGGTACGCATTTCTCCTCCTTACACGAGGCATCACAACAACGTTTCACCAGGCAACGCCGGTCAACTGCTGTTTGTGTATGAGAGATCGGTTGGAAACTTTCCTCATGTCAGCAGGTTGTAGGTGTCGCCACCGGCGCCAATCTTGTGTGAATGCTCTGAAAAGCTAATCATTTGCGTATCACAGCATCTTCTTCCTGTCGGTTAAATTTCGCGTCTGTAGCACGTCACCTTCGTGGTGTAGCAGTTTTAATGGCCAGTAGTGTATTTTTGGAAAGGGACTTTCACTCTAACGAAGTATTTGTTCGAAGTAGTGGGGGAAATAATTAGCAATATCCCGTTACAGGTGTGTCACCAAAGCGTGAAGAATTCAGAATATCTCTGCTTGGCGGCAAACAGACTACACATGCATATCTCGACTACAAAACGCTGAGGTAACGAAAGTCATGCTGTTCTTCCTGATGTCGTGTTTGGCCAGCGTCGAGCAGCAAACCGATGTGGCGTGGACTGAACATGGTTGATTGGGAACGCGACGTCCGTGAATGTCTGTCATCAGTTTACTGACTGGTTTGATCCGGCCCGCCACGAATTCCTTTCCTGTGCTAACCTCTTCATATCAGAGTAGCACTTGCAACCTACGTCCTCAATTATTTGCTTGACGTATTCCAATCCCTGTCTTCCTCTACAGTTTTTGCCCTCTACAGCTCCCTCTAGTACCATGGAAGTCATTCCCTCATGTCTTAGCAGATGTCCTATCATCCTGTCCCTTCTCCTTATCAGTGTTTTCCACATATTCCTCTCCTCTCCGATTCTGCGTAGAACCTCCTCATTCCTTACCTTATCAGTCCACCTATGTTTCAACATTCGTCTATAGCAGCACATCTCTAATGCTTCGATTTTCTTCTGTTCCGGTTTTCTCACAGTGCATATTTCACTACCATACAATGCTGTATTCCAGACGTACATCCTCAGAAATTTCTTCCTCAAATTAAGGCCGGTATTTGATATTAGTAGACTTCTCTTGTCCAGAAATGCCTTTTTTGCCATAGCGAGGCTGCTTTTGATGTCCTCTTTGCTCCGTCCGTCATTGGTTATTTTACTGCCTAGGTAGCAGAATTCCTTAACTTCATTCACTTCGTGACCATCAATCCTGATGTTAAGTTTCTCACTGTTCTCATTTCTATTACTTCTCATTACCTTCGTCTTTCTCCGATTTACTCTCAAACCATACTGCGTACTCATTAGACTGTTCATTCCGTTCAGCAGATCATTTAATTCTTCTTCACTTTCACTCAGGATAGCAATGTCATCAGCGAATCGTATCATTGATATCCTTTCACCTTGTATTTTAATTCCACACCTGAACCTTTCTTTTATTTCCATCATTGCTTCCTCGATGTACAGATCGAAGAGTAGGGGCGAAAGGCTACAGCCTTGTCTTACACCCTTCTTAATACGAGCACTTCGTTCTTGATCGTCCACTCTTATTATTCCCTCTTGGTTGTTGTACATATTGTATATGACCCGTCTCTCCGTATAGCTTACCCCTACTTTTTTCAGAATCTCGAACAGCTTGGCCATTTTATATTGTCGAACGCTTTTTCCAGGTCGACAAATCCTATGAAAGTGTCTTGATTTTTCTTTAGCCTTGCTTCCATTATTAGCCGTAACGTCAGAATTGCCTCTCTCGTCCCTTTCAAATGGTTCAAATGGCTCTGAGCACTATGGGACTCCTGCTGTGGTTATCAGTCCCCTAGAACTTAGAACTACTTAAACCTAACTAACCTAAGGACATCACACACATCCATGCCCGAGGCAGGATTCGAACCTGCGACCGTAGCAGTTGCGCGGTTCCAGACTGTAGCGCCTAGAACCGCTCGGCCACCCCCGCCGGTGTAATGGGGAAAACTATTAGAATTATCCCTGTTAAAGCTGTATCACCAGAGCGTGAAGAATGAAGTATCCATGCTGACACTCAACAGACCACACATGCATATCGTAATTACAGCATAATTGATATGTATGTCATGTACACATCTGTACTTATACTTAGGTTCTGAAATTTCTGCAAACATGATGCTAGCTGGACATTAAATATGAAAAATATAACAAAAGTGTATAATAAGTTCGTGTGTCTCAATGGCCTGGTGCAAGTCTTTCTTCTACGGATCTCGCTCCCTCTGCCGCCGGCATCAGCCAAATTGCGGTGAAAAGACTGAAGATGGTCTGAGATAAGGCTCAAAACCGGTTGCTAACAAGTGAAAGAATCTGAAAACGGCGTCGGGATTGCTTTTAATTGATTTTCAGCATTTTATACCGCTCGCTGTGCTACAATTACAGAATCTGAAGTGTTAATTGAAAGCCTTTTTAAGCTTGTCGTACTTGTCACGGTACTAGTAAATAAAAAAATCCTTTTGGTATTGAGAACACAATCAGTTTTGGGAGCTGATGCTACAGTTCTTACTGGAGTGGTGTGTAGTGTGTGCTGGATATTCTTCCCCCAACAGGAATTGAACCGGCTATTTTCGAGAAGGCCATCACCGAACTACCCTGCTTTAGCGACCGCAGCTGGATACCGACACGTTGAATGTGCTACAAGTCCCGGGCGTGACGATTGCTCTGCCCTTCTGTCGCATTCTTATCGGACTATTGTGTCCTGTACGTTTCTGGCTAAAAAGTACTCTTATCGTCACATGGCGGACGTGCATCTCACGTATGGACTTACAAATTGCAATGAGTCTGAAGCCAGACGTTCGTATGCTGAAACATTTTCTAATAGACATTTACTGAACAATATGACCGTTCAAAGAATACATGGTCGTCTTGTGCAGACACGCTCTTTTGAGAAAAGGTCGTTCCACAGTGGGAGACGAAATAGGGCTAAAACACCTGATTTAGGAGATCGAGTACTTCATCATACTCGTATTGAGGACAGTACCAGAGAAATAAAAGAACTGAGGATGCGAGTCCTGTGACAGCGCGGAAAGTGTTACGAGGGCAGCTCCTTTATAGAAACCATCTTCAGACAGTGTAAGGTCTTATCCGAACAGATTTTCATCTCAGAAAAGCTTTTTGTGTTTTCTTACTGGAGATGTCTGCTCAGGATCACCATTTTCTGCCTACTACGGTATTCACCGATGAGGCAAAGTATACCAGAAATGGAGTACGACTTCTTCCAACACTCGTACTCAGACGAATAAGAAACCATTTGTAGTTTTGGAAGCAAGACGTCAACAGCAGTTTAGCATTAATGTATGCGTTAGCATAATTAGAAACAGAGTAATTGGACCTGTCATTCTTCTGACTGGAGTGGAGGACTTTCCACTAGACTTCAGAGTACGTGGTTCATGCACGATGGGGCGTGGCGCCACGTGCAACAAGTTTTAACTCTGCGTTTCCCAAATAAATGGACTGGTCGTGGGGTATCAACATCTAAGCCTGCCGATCTCAGTCCATTTGAGTTTAATTTTGGGAGAGAGGCCGAGGGGCGGGGGGGGGGGGGGGCTTTAAAGGGCATAGAGTGTTCTAGACTATCGCGAATGCTGACATTCTTCGCCAGCGTTTTCAAGAGGGATTTCGGCGGATACAGCAGAATCCTGGAATATGGAAGCGAGCAAGACAATCCATGATGTGTTTAGAACCTTTTGTTAGAGCAGATCGTAGAGATTCTGAGTATTTTAGCCTTGAGAAGACAAGACAAGACAAGAAAAAAGCGCTATACGAGATTGGAAAAGCAGAGAATTGTGAAGGTGGTTCGATGAACCCTCTGCCAGGCACTTAAATGTGATTTGCAGAGTATCCACGTAGATGTAGATGTTGTTGTTGTTGTTGTTGTTGTGGTCTTCAGTCCTGAGACTGGTTTGATGCAGCTCTCCATGCTACGATGCAGCTCTCCATGCTACTCTATCCTGTGCTAGCTTCTTCATCTCCCATTACTTACTGCAACCTACATCCTTCTGAATCTGCTTAGAGTATTCATCTCTTGGTCTCCCTCTACGATTTTTACCCTCCACGCTGCTCTCCAATGCTAAATTTGTGATCCCTTGATGGCTGCTCTCCAATGCTAAATTTGTGATCCCTTGATGCCTCAGAACATGCCCTAACAACCGATCCCTTCTTCTGGTCAAGTTGTGCCACAAACTCCTCTTCCCCCCTATTCTGTTCAATACCGCCCCATTAGTTATGTGATCTACCCATCTAATCTTCAGCATTCTTCTGTAGCACCACATTTGGAAAGCTTCTATTCTCTTCTTGTCCAAACTATCCATCGTCCATGTTTCACTTCCATACATGGCTACACTCCATTCAAATACTTTCAGAAACAACTTCCTGACACTTAAATCTATACTCGATGTTAACAAATTTCTCTTCTTCAGAAACGCTTTGCTTGCCATTGCCAGTCTACATTTTATATCCTCTCTACTTCGACCATCATCAGTTATTTTGCTCCCCAAATAGGAAAACTCCTTTACGACTTTAAGTGTCTCATTTCCTAATCTAATTCCCTCAGCATCACCCGACTTAATTCGACTACATTCCATTACCCTCGTTTTGCTTTTGTTGATGTTCATCTTATACCCTCCTTTCAAGACACTGTCCATTCCGTTCAACTGCTCTTCCAAGTCCTTTGCTGTCTCTGACAGAATTACAATGTCATCGGCGAACCTCAAAGTTTTTATTTCTTCTCCATGGATTTTAATACCTACTCCGAATTTTTCTTTTGTTTCCTTTACTGCTTGCTCAATATAAAGATTGAATAACATCGTGGAGAGGCTACAACCCTGTCTCACTCCCTTAGATGTAGAAAAGAAAAAAAAATACCTCCAGAAATCAACTCGAAATTTAGAAACAAAAGGACAACAACGAAGCAAACATGTAACAACAAAACAAGTGTCTACATAAGAAAATAAAAAAATTACAGTAAGCATACCTGAACATTTTTGCTTCTTTTTAAGTCTCCTATCCGTTCCCCAAGGGTTTCTCACATATTAGAGAACCAGTATTTTTTGAGGAGGGGATAAAGTAAGAAGCCGTAATCCCCCACCCCCTCCGTCCTGAACCCACCCTTCTGTCCGCAGCACTCTCTCTCTCTCTCTCTCTCTGTGTGTGTGTGTGTGTGTGTGTGTGTGTGTGTGTGTGTGTTGGGGCATGTTATGTGTGTGTGGGGGGGGGGGGGGGGGGAGGGTGCGAGCCATAGCAACACCGACTCAAAGGAAGGCCTCGGCGCTTGTTGGTGACGTCACGTCAGCTAGGCACGGCGAACGCCAGGTCTGTTGCAGGCATACTCATAATGGTGGTGTCTCCCTCTCTGACACAGGAAAATGTGGAACTACTGGCGGTAGTTGACCAACACACATTGCTCTGAGAGATTTCTGCAATCAATTAATTGTGCAGTTCATTACAGTTCTTAACAAACAGTGTAGTCCTGAACTTAAATTTCCACCTGTTTTAAGGGTTGACATACAAAAACAACTTCATGGTCCAGCGCCAAGAGAATATGTCCTTCTTTACCTTATTTATAAATCTGAGGAAGTTACGTTTGTACTGGGTTGCTTTTACAAGAAACTGTGGACATATTGGTGCTCTTCTTTTGGTATCTCGGTTGACTACGGGGTGAGGAGCACTGAATGTTAATGAAATATCTTGCAATTGTACACGTTGGGGGAGGGGGTGGGGGACAGGAGAAGATGCAAAAGAGAGATACTTGTTTTATCAAATAAATTTTTTTTTATCTTATAAAGTTTCTCCTTTCAGTTGCAAGAGGGGAATATTTAATTTTTCTAATGTGCATGTTTAAAAAAGTTTAAGCGCAGCAGTGTTTTCTATGTATGAAGCTAATTTTGTTTCCTGTTTAGAATTCCTTTCGTTGAAAACGACTGTAATGTAATGACTGGCAACAGTTGGACATTTACACATGTAAATTAGTTCACATTTCCAGTGACGATGTCAAACGAAAATAAATAAATAAAAGAAACGAGTTAATTGTAAGGGGGTTGGGGTAAGTTTCGATAGCAAAATGGATCAAGTAAATATAGTTGCAATGGGGCAAAGCATCTTCTCATATTGATCTACGTTTGTTTCGACAGGATTCAGTAATACAGAACTATGTAGCTTTACGATAGTAAGAAAATCTTTCATCTAAATAAAACTGCAGAATCCAAAACGATACCAAACATTTTGTCCAAAAAATAAGAGATTTATAGTGATAAGCACGCCCAGGCGTTTCAGCCTGCAACAGACCTGGCGTTCGCCGTGCCTAGCTGACGTGACGTCACCAACAAGCGGCGAGGTCTTCCTTTGAGTCGGTGTTGACCATAGTCGCTGGTCGGGCTTCTACCGGCGCAACTGTTCGCAGCTTTTTCAGACGGCTGGTGACGAGTAGGTGACGGCGCTGAAGCCGCTAACCAGATTTCATGCCAAGTGCGGCGGATGCCCGCACAGCAACAGGTAGGCAGACGTGAGTGCTGTTGCCCCGACAACAGCCTGGGCAGTGTGCCAGCACCAGCACCAGCCGGAAGCGAGAGTGCTCAGGGCAGAAATCGAACGTCCCATTGTACCAGAACATGTGAAGACGTAAGCCTGTCGTCAAACCGTAGGTGCTTCCCTAGGCAATGTCCTGTTATAGGTGGTATGTCGTCGTCTTTCTCCGACCTTTAAACTGAATTACCCAACCATTTAAGGCGGTTACCGAACCACGGTGCAGCCGTTTTTCACATTAATAGGCATCCCACAGGTGGAAGAAATTAAAAACTGCAGATAAAATCGTACGATTGACCGGGGTTCGAACTCAGGAGCTTCGGATTTGCAGTCTAGCACTTTACCACTGAACTACCGTGCGACACCCAAACGTATCACGTGCCATAATGTGAACAGTGCCGTCATGGGATTCGGAACACAGTGAAAAAACTATCGATTGCGTTGAATACTCAGTTGAATGCCTCCTGAAACTGAGTTCGTGTTTGCCGCGCGGGATTAGCCGAGCGGTCTCAGGCGCTGCAGTCATGGACTGTGCGGCTGGTCCCGGCGGAGGTTCGAATCCTCCCTCGGGCATGGGTGTGTGTGTTTGTCCTTAGGATAATTTAGGTTAAGTAGTGTGTAAGCTTAGGGACTCATGACCTTAGCAGTTAGGTTCCATAAGATTTCACACACACTTGAGTTCGTGTTTACTTATTTAAACTTTCTTGTCGGAGAAGCATCTACATCTACATGATTACTCTGTAATTGACAGTTTACAGGCTGGCAGTGCGTTCTTTGAACCGCCTTAAAGCTGTTTTTCTGCAGTTCCATTATAGAACAGCGCGCGAGGAAAACGAATACATAAATCTCTCCGTGCGAGCTCTCATTTTACTATGATCATTGTTTCTCCATATGTAGGTGGGCGCCAACGTAATACTTTCTCATTCGGAGGAGAAAGTTGCTGCCTGGAATTTCATGAGCAGACCCTGCCGGGCTACGTGGGGTTTCCTACCGTGGGGTTTCCTCCAAGGGTGCAGCAGGTAGCGAAGCTGTCCCGAGCGACCGGTTCCCTAACGAGGTGTTTGCGATCTGAGCCTCCCCCACTGCTTGTCATCAAATTCACAGTAACACAACTAATTACAGTGTTCCAATAGTCATTCACCACTTTCCCCCTTTCTCTGTTTACCTGCTGCCCCCTCTTTCTTTTAATCTGCTTCCCTCACTTCTCTGGATGCACCTCCTCTCCCCTCCCCGCCCCCATCACGTTTTCCTCTCTCCGTGTATCTCCTCCTCCGCCTCCGTCATGCCATCTCCTCTTTCCCTATCTATGAAAAAATACGTAAGAGGGCTATCCACAAAGTACATTACGTTTTGGAATTAAAAATAAATAAAGTACTGGAAATTTTTTTATTATATACAGATGAAAGCCACACTTAAATGCTACTTTTCTACATAGTTGCCATTTAAATTAAGGAACTTATCGTAGCGATGGACGAGCTTGGAAATTCCTTCGTCGTAAAATTCGGGCGCCTGCGCCTTCAACCACGTGGTTACCTCTTTTGGGGCAAAAAAGGTGTGATTTTTGTGGATCTCCTGGAAAGAGGCACTACAATAAACTCTCAAAGGTATTTGCCAAACTCTGCACAACCTCAGAAGAGCAATACAAAACAAGCGCAGGGGAAAGTTGGGCTCAAAGATCTTGCTGATTCACGACAACGCCCGGGCCCACACGGCAAATGCCACTCGTGAAGTTCTCGAATCTTTTAATTGGGAGTTGTTTCCTCATCCGCCGTACAGTCCCGACCTGGCACCGAGCGAATTCCACTTATTGCCAACAATGAAGAAGTGATTGGCTATGCAGCGCTTTGATGACGGCGCACAGCTTCAAGAAGAGGTAACCACGTGGTTGAAGGCGCAGGCGGCCGAATTTTACGACGAAGGAATTCCCAAGCTCGTCCATCGCTACGATAAGTGCCTTAATTTAAATGGCAACTATGTAGAAAAGTAGTATTTAAGTGCAGCTTTCATCTGTATATAATAAAAAAAATTTCCAATACTTTATTTTTAATTCCAAAACGTAATGTACTTTGTGGATAGCCCTCGTATATTTGCCAACTTTCATGCTCATTGACGAAACGATGTTGAATTTATTTAAAGGTAGGACAACCCTCCGCCACCCAGCATACGCTGGCTTGTGTAAATGCCTTCACCACGAAAACATTCATAGATGAGCCAACTCCCAAGCTGATCAGTCAAACGATGTGTAATTCTGTTGTAAGGCACCCTCCGCCATACACCGTATGAAATTTCACGTAGACAGCGAGGTTCCCCTTGTTTTGAAGATCAAATGAACAAAATTTCATCAAGATCCGAGCAACACTGTGGCTTTTGTTGCAATCCGTAAGTAAAGTACCCTCCACCATGCACTGAACGAAGTTTTATGTAGACTGTGACCTTCCTCTTAGTTTGGGAAATAGGAATCCATTTTTATACACCCTGCTCGCTCTACGCCGACTTAGTTGCGAAACATAAACAATAGATTCGAACAACAGAAATCATGTAATGGTTAATAGCAACGAGATTACGAGAGCAGTCACATTCAGTGTTACGTAAAATAACGTTACACCTTGTAAACTATCACGACACAAAATGAAGATAATAAGCAATGTGTGACTTCCTTTCGTTTGCGTTTGAAACTCTCGGAGAACTCCTGCGTGGTGAGGAGGGTGGGAGGGGGCAGCAAGTGGAGCCTCTGTTTATTTTGCCAGCCCGGGCCTCCGACAGGTTTCGTGCGCCACTGCTCGTAGGAAACCCCACGGTAAGAAACCCCACGACACCCCCTGCCGCAACGCCTTTGGTTGAAAGATTGCCACTCCAGTTCACGTATCATATTCGCGGCTCTCTCTCTCATATTTGTCGACAGTACAAAACGAGCTGCCGTGCTTTGAACTTTCTCGATGTCCTCCGTCAATCCTACCTGACGCGGATCCCACACCGCACACCGTGTAAGTAGGCTGGCTCTGAGCACTATGGGACTCAACATCTTAGGTCATAAGTCCCCTAGAACTTAGAACTACTTAAACCTAACTAACCTAAGGACATCACACACACCCATGCCCGAGGCAGGATTCGAACCTGTGACCGTAGCAGTCCCGCGGTTCCGGACTGCAGCGCCAGTACCGCTAGACCACCGCGGCCGGCTGTAAGTAGGCTGTTTAGGTTTTGATGTTAGTAACGCCACGTAGCGCTCTGTATGAAAATCACTAGCTGTGCTGTGTGCAGTCTGTGGCTGGTTTGCATTGTTGTTGGCTATTGTGGTGTTGGGCAGTTGGCTGTTAACAGCGCATAGCGTTGCGCAGTTGGAGGTGAGCCTCCAGCAGTGGTGCATGTGTGGAGAGAGATTGCGGAGTTTTGAGAGCGGATGATCTGGACGTGTGTCCATCAGAGACAGTAAATTTGTAAGACTGGATGTCATGAACTGATATATATATTATGACCTTTGAACACTATTAAGGTAAATACATTGTTTGTTCTCTATCAAAATCTTTCATTTGCTAACTATGCCTATCAGTAGTTAGTGCCTTCAGTAGTTTGAATCTTTTATTTAGCTGGCAGTAGTGGCGCTCGCTGTATTGCAGTAGTTCGAGTAACGAAGATTTTTGTGAGGTAAGTGATTTATGAAAGGTATAGTTTAATGTTAGTCAGGGCCATTCTTTTGTAGGGATTATTGAAAGTCAGATTGCGTTGCGCTGAAAATATTGTGTGTCAGTTTAGTGTTGATCAGAATAGGTAAAGAGCGAAATGTCGGAGTACGTTCAGTTCTGCTCAGCTGTTTGAAAATCAAATAACGTAAGGGGTTTACCAGCACAGTAATTCACTAATTTTTCTAAGGGGGCTTTTCAATCGATACTCCAGAACAGGGCGGACGAGCGTAGTCCAAGCAGTCTCTTTAGTAGACCTGTTGCATTTTAAACGTATTCTGCCAATAAATCGCACTCTTTGGTTAGCTTCTTGTGTAATATTATCTGTAGTCGTTCCAGTTGAGCTGGTTAGTAATTCTAATCCCTAAATTATTTAGTTGAATTTACTGCCTTTTAGATGTGTGTGATTTATCACGTGACCGAAATTTTGCAGATTCCCGTTCGTACTCATGTGGATGACTTCACAATTTTCATTGTTTAAAGTCAAATGCCACTTTCCTATCATACTGATATGTTGGCTGTATCATTTTGCAGTTGGGTTTGATCATCTGATGACTTTACGAGACGGTAAATGATAGCATCATCTACAATCAATCTAAGAGCTCTGATCAGATTGTCTCCTAAATCGTATATGTAGATAGGGAACAGCAGACGGCTTATAACAGTTCCTTAGGGAACGCCAGGTATTACCTCAGTTACTACGAACTGTGACCTTTCTGACAGGAAATCACAACTGAGAACGTTCAGACGTGAAACATAGCACGTATGTGTAATATCTCTGCACTTCTTTGACTTAAGCTCTGTGACCATAACTTCTATAATCCAACGTAAATAAATGGTTATTGTGAGTGCACGTGTTTATCAAGTTACTAACATCTG
Source organism: Schistocerca serialis cubense (assembly GCF_023864345.2). Taxonomy (NCBI): domain Eukaryota; kingdom Metazoa; phylum Arthropoda; class Insecta; order Orthoptera; family Acrididae; genus Schistocerca; species Schistocerca serialis. The sequence continues at coordinate 586,394,158 of NC_064644.1, forward strand.
AAATGCCACTACTTTATCAAATACATAATATGGAGACAACAATAACTGCGTAGTGACTAATATACATTTACTATGTAATAAACGAAATATTTTCTAAAAAAATGGTGATAAATGTAATGTGAAAATGATATGGATATACCAACTACATGTACGTACCATAACATTTTACAACACATGTCGCTTAATCACTTTGAAATGATTCATTTGTGTCTATTTACTTATCATCACATTATTTATTATTGATTTACACACTGATCTCCAACAATAAGTATGGAAACATATTTATGAATGTAAACCACCTAAAGATGGGCACAAGCCCGAAACCGGTCGTGTGTTAAACAAAATCACCTTCTGTTGTGACTGATAGCGGTTATTATTTTACACCGTATAACAGAGAGTTGAGAAAATATCCCTTTTCAGGAAGTGTGCTTTATTATAATTTTACTTTGCATTTCATTACTTTGAGCGAAACAATCTCATTGATCATTTCACTTTAGTCGAAGTCATTAACTGTGTCGATATTCTGTCGGCAAGATAGCTTAATTTCACACCTGCTTTCACCCATGCTCTACCTTAAGTACTTTTCTATCATTTTTAATTTGCTGCAATTGTGTTCACTAGAGGCTGCAGTCACTGCCATTGTCATAAATATTCTATAAGTTATTTTGATATTTTGATGAGCAACTCCGAACCAGTGGCTTGAAAAAATGTAAACGTGTCAGTACTTTTCACCAAGTCTTTCACCTGGGACTTACGAGCAGCAGTTTAGTTAACTAACAGCACGTCTTCTCGTATGCGGAAGAGAGGAACACGAGCGGATTTGTGAATGTATGCTTTCCCGGCGTATACAGCTGGCGAAGAGTTCTCGGGCTTCCAGCCGGGTGGCGATGTCTTCAAACTGCGACGTTTCGAGTGACATACTCATCGTCTTCTGGCGAAGTGCCGAGACTTTGCGGATGCCGGTCCCTTTATACCTGCGGTGTGCCCCCCACCACCTGGCCGCGGGAGGCTGGGTCCAGCGGAGCCGGCGGGCGGGGTGGAGGGGGAAGCGGGTGCGCCGTTCGTGTCTCCCTCAGAGCATTCTGATCGCGTCTCGTGAGCTGGACGGTTCTTGTTGCGTTCCTGGCGTATTGCGGCTAACGCTGGATTCCAGGCCGCGCTCAGTTGATAGCCTTCGTCCCTGTTCACAAGATTCTGGTGGACCCGTATTTCTATTGATTCTTTAATGACGCTATCCCAATAGCTCCCGGCTCGGCACAGCACCCTGGTGTTTTCGAAATCAAAGGTGTGGTTTTCTTTGATGCTATGTTCAGCTATAGCAGATTTCTCTATCTGTCCAAGTCGAACATGCCTCATGTGTTCCTCGCACCTTTTAGAGATGCAGCGCTGCGTTTGACCAATGTACTGCACACCACATTCGCAGGCAATGCTGTATATACCAGGTGTGTTTAGTTTGAGTGGGTCTTTAGCTGAACCCAGCAGCTCTTTCGTCTTCGGCGGTGGTCGGAAGACGGTATTTATGTTAGATTTTCTTAATAGCCTCCCGATTTTGGCTGATGTGGGCCCCAAATATGGAAGAAAGGCGAGTCTCTTGTTAACTTCCTCTTCTTCTTCCTGAAATTTGTCAGCCTGCCTCCTCTTGAAGGCCCTACCAATCTGTGTTTCACTGTATTCGTTTTTCCGAAATACCTCTCTTAGGTGGTGTAATTCGTCTGAGAGGCTTTCTTTGTCACAAATGACGTGCGCCCTATGTACCAAGGTGGTCAGTACTGACTGGCGTTGCGCCGGATGGTGGCAGCTGGTTGCATGGAGGTACAGGTCTGTGTGCGGGTCCACGAGAATCTTGTGAACAGGGACGAAGGCTATCAACTGAGCGCGGCCTGGAATCCAGCATTAGCCGCAATACGCCAGGAGCGCAACAAGAACCGTCCAGCTCACGAGACGCGATCAGAATGCTCTGAGGGAGACACGAACGGCGCACCCGCTTCCCCCTCCACCCCGCCCGCCGGCTCCGCTGGACCCAGCCTCCCGCGGCCAGGTGGTGGGGGGCACACCGCAGGTATAAAGGGACCGGCATCCGCAAAGTCTCGGCACTTCGCCAGAAGATGATGAGTATGTCACTCGTCGAAACGTCGCAGTTTGAAGACATCGCCACCCGGCTGGAAGCCCGAGAACTCTTCGCCACGAGCGGATTTATCTTTGCATCTGCATCCTCTGGGTATGGGACTTCTCAAGAGTAGCCAACAGATGTGCGTCATTCCCTACGTGGCGCAAGATAATTATTAGTGTTTGACGCGCCGTCAACGACAACGTCATACACTGAAGAGCCAAAGAAACTGGTACACCTGTCTAATATCTTGTAAGTGGCGCAACAAGACGCGGTATGGATTCGACTGTGTCTGAAGTAGTGCTGGATACCACGAATCCTGCAGGGCAGTCCACAAATCCGTAAGAGTTCGAGGGTGTGGAGATCTCTTCTGAACAGCACGTTGCAAGGCATCCCATAAATGGTTAATAATGCTCATGTATGGGGAGTTTGATGGCCAGCGTAAGTGTTTAAACTCAGAAGAGTGCTCATGGAGCCACTCTATAGCAATTCTGAATGTGTGGGGTGTCGCATTGTCCTCCTGGAATTGCCCAAGTCCGTCGGAATGCACAATGAACATGAATGGATGCTTACGTGCGTGTCACCTGTCAGAGTCGTATCTAGACGTATCAGTATTCCCATATCACTCCAACCGCACACGCCCTGCACGATTACAAAGCCTTCACCAGCTTGAACAATTCGCTGCTGACATGCAGGGTTTCGTGGATTCACGAGGTTGTCTCCATACCCATATTCATCCCCTCGCAACAATTTGAAACGATACTCGTCCGATCAAGCAACATGTTCCCTGTCATCAACAGTTTAATGTCGGTGTTGACAGGCGCAGTTGAGGCTTAAAGCTATGTGTCGTTCAGTCATCAAGAGCACACGAATGATCCTTCGGCTCCGAAAGCCCATACCAATTACGATTTGTTGAATGTTTCGCACGCTGACACTTGTTGATGGCCCAGCATTGAAATCTGCAGCAATTTGCGGAAGGGTTGCACTTCTGTCACGTTGAACGATGTTCTTCAGTCGTCGTTAGTCCCTTTCTTGCACGATCTTTTTCCGGCCGCAGCGATGTCGGAGATCTGATGTTTTACCGAATTCCTGATATTCACGGTACACTCGTGAAATGGTCCCCACACCATCGCTACCTCGGAGATGCTGTATACCATCGCTCGTGCGGCGACTATAACACCACGTTCAAACTAGTTTACATCTTGATACCCTACCACTGTAGCAGCAGTAACCGATCTAACAAATGCATCAGGCATTCGTTGTCTTATACAGGGTAGTCCATTGATAGTGACCGGGCCAAATATCTCACGAAATAAGCATCAAACGAAAAAACTACAAAGAACGAAACTCGTTTGGCTTGAAGGGGGAAACCAGATGGCGCTATGGTTGGCACGCTAGATGGCGCTGCCATAGGTCAAACGGATATCAGCTGCGTTTTTTTGATAGGAACCCCCATTTTTTATACATATTCGTGTAGTCCGTAAAGAAATATGAATGTTTTAGTTGGACCTTTTTTTCGCTTTGTGATAGATGGCGCTATAATAGTCACAAACGTAAAAGTACATGGTATCACGTAACATTCCGCCAGTGCGGACGGTATTTGCTTCGTGATACATTAAACGTGTTAAAATTGACCGTTTACCAACTGCGGAAAAAGTCGATATCGTGTTGATGCATGGCTATTGCGATCAAAATACCCAACGGGCGTGTGCTATGTATGCTGCTCGGTATCCTGGATGACATCGTCCAAGTGTCCGGACCGTCCGCCGGACAGTTACGTTATTTAAGGAAACAGGAAGTGTTTAGCCACATGTGAAACGTCAACCACGACCTGCAAGAAATGATGATGCCCAAGTAGGTGTTTTAGCTGCTGTCGCGGCTAATCCGCACATCAGTAGCAGACAAATTGCGCGAGAATTGGGAATCTCAAAAACCTTGGTGTTGAGAATGCTACATCAACATCGATTGCACTCGTACCATATTTCTATGCACCACGAATTGCATGGCGACGACTTTGAACGTCGTGTACAGTTCTGCCACTGGGCACAAGAGAAATTACGGGACGATGACAGATTTTTTGCACGCGTTCTATTTAGCGACGAATCGTCATTCACCAACAGCGGTAACATAAACCGGCATAATATGCACTATTGGGCAACGGAAAATCCACGATGGCTGCGACAAGTGGAACATCAGCGACCTTGGCGAGTTAATGTATGGTGCGGCATTGTGGGAGGAAGGATAATTGGCCCCCATTTTATCGATGGCAATCTAAATGGTGCAATGTATGCTGATTTCCTACGTAATGTTCTACCGATGTTACTACAAGATGTTTCACTGCATGACAGAATGGCGATGTACTTCCAACATGATGGATGTCCGGCCCATAGCTCGCGTGCGGTTGAAGGAATATTGAATAGCATATTTCATGACAACGTGGATGCACAATACCATGGCCCGCAGGTTCACCGGATCTGACGTCCCCGAATTTCTTTCTGTGGGGAAAGTTGAAGGATATTTGCTAGCGTGATCCACCGACAACGCCTGACAACATGCATCAGCTCATTGTCAATGCATGTGCGAACATTACGGAAGGCGAACTACTCGCTGTTGAGAGGAATATCGTTACACGTATTGCCAAATGCATTGAGGTTGACGGACATCATTTTGAGCATTTATTGTATTAATGCTGCAACAGCATGCGTTCTCAAAAAATGGTTCAAATGGCTCTGAACACTATGCGACTTAACTTCTGAGGTCATCAGTCGCCTAGAACTTAGAACTAATTAAACCTAACTAACCTAAGGACATCACACACATCCATGCCCGAGGCAGGATTCGAACCTGCGACCGTAGCGGTCGCTCGGGTCCAGACTGTAGCGCCTAGAACCGCACGGCCACTCTGGTCGGCGCATGCGTTCTCAGAAATGATAAGTTCACAAAGGTATTTGTATCACATTGGAACAACCGAAACAAAATGTTCAAACGTACCTACGTTCTGTATTTTAATTTAAAAACCCAACCTGTTACCAACTGTTCGTCTAAAATTGTGAGCCATATGTTTGTGACTATTACCGCGGCATCTATCACAAATTCGAAAAAACTGGCCCAACTAAAACATTCATATTTCTTTACGTACTACACGAATATGTAATAAAAATTGGGGTTCGTATTAAAAAAAAAGGCAGTTCATACCGGTTTGACCTATGGCAGCGCCATCTAGCGGGCCAACCATAGCGCCATCTGGTTTCTCCCTTCCAGCTAGACAAGTCTCGTTCTTTGGAGTTTTTTCGTTTGACGTTTATTTCGTGAGATATTTGGCCCATTCACAATCAATGGACCACCCTGTATAGGTGTTGCGATCGCAGCACCGTTTTCGACTGTTTACGTATCTCTGTATTTGAATATGCATGCCTATACCAGTTTCTTTGGCGCTTCAGTGCAATTCCAGTAGGGGAAAGGTGGTGAAGGAACTTATCGCATAAAGCGGTTAAGACACTGACCTCGTATTCGGGAAGAAGGCGGTACAGATCCCCGAACAACCACCCAGATTTAGGTTTCCCCTGATTTTCCCCTAAATCGCTTTAAGGCGAATGCCGGGACGGTTCCTGTTGGGTTGGCAGAAGAGCCAACACCGTGTTACTAGTGGAGGCCGAAATGCACGCGTTTTAGCTCACGCAGGCTGGCTTGAGGAGGGAAGAATCATACTGACGTGAGGTCTGGGACTTGACAAGGAATGAGAATTCAGAAAGCGGACGTAATTAGTTTGATACTTAACTTTAATCCATTAATGATGAACGTCGCTCTTGACGATACGTGATTCACAATATTATCTGTTCAGAATACATTCATAGTAACTGAATATGGCGCCTTGCTAGGTCGTAGCAAATGACGTAGCTGAAGGCTGTGCTAAACTGTCGTCTCTGCAAATGAGAGCGTATGTAGACAGTGAACCATCGCTAGCAAAGTCGGCTGTACAACTGGGACGAGTGCTAGGGAGTCTCTCTAGACTAGACCTGCCGTGTGGCCGCGCTCGTTCTGCAATCACTGATAGTGGCGACACGCGGGCCCGACGTATACTAACGGACCGCTGCTGATTTAAAGGCTACCATCTAGCAAGTGTGGTATCTGGCGGTGACACCACAGTTCCTTTGAAGCAGAGTTTGTTCACCGTTCCGCTCTGGAATGTTTCATGGGTATGATGAGAGTGCAACACTTTAAAACGCTAATGATGTCCTGCCGCGGCGTTGGCGGGTCTCGAACCAGGGGCCTCCCGGACAGCGCACCGTGGTCGCCCGCCCCTGCGACCAGCCTCCGTGCGATCAACAGGTCCAGCGGGCAGCGCTCAACAGGTCGGCGGCACGCGCGTCATCCGCTGACGGCGACATCACGTCCCGCCCCCCCCCCCCCCCGCCCCCCCGTCCCCCACCCTTGAACTGCAGCTGCTGCGGCGCGGGGGTCAGGTTTCCGGTCGACTCTGCTACACTGCACGTTAGAAGAGAAGGGACGAACAGGTGGAGACACCTAAGCGAGGGGGCTTGGTCAGATCCGTGGCTGCTGGGGCGAGCCAAACGTGTCGCGCAGCCATGAAAACGCGTTCTGTCGATTTTCCGCTGCCGCTGCCTCCGACTAATTCGTCACGCACACTCACACAGACATACACTAGTGATGGGAACAACCGAATGAAAATAACCGACTCATTCGGTTGCAGTTCCGCGTCATCATTCATTCTTCTTGTTGAAATCAGTCTAGGGGCAACCAAATGAAAGTAACAGATACAGTCCATTGTACTTTTGCATGCTGACCTAATTTTTTTCATTCCATCATTTATTGCTTTGAGCAGAGCGAAAACAGGAACCCCTCAGAAATCGCACAACGGAATTTTGTCCGAAATTTCATAGCCAAACGAAGAGTGGAAAGTGGACAAATTATTTTATTGAATTGAAACTAAATTTAGCAGCACGAATTCTTGTGAGCTATAAATTCTTAACTGGGGCAACGGCCTTGCCGCAGTGGCTACACCGGTTCCTGTGAGATCACCGAAGTTAAGCGCTGTCGGGCGTTGTCGGCACTTGGATAGGTGACCATCCAGGCCGCCATGCGCTGTTGCCATTTTTCGGGGTGCACTCAGCCTCGTGATGCCAATTGAGGAGCTACTCGACCGACTAGTAGCAGCTTCGGTCAAGAATACCATCATAACGACCGGGAGAGCGGTGTGCTGACCCCACGCCCCTCCTATCCGCATCCTCCACTGAGGATGACACGGCGGTCGGATGGTCCCGGTAGGCCACTCGTGGCCTGATGACGGAGTGCTTTATAAATTCTTTATAAAAGAATGCCGATGGATTAATATAACTCATGGTTTTCGAACAAAATATGAAAATAAAAAAAACTGAAAAATAAGCGCTCAAATGTTTTGTGAAATAATTTGGCTGAAATTAAGAAGTAAAACAGATCAGAAAAAAATGACGTACCTTTGAATGTACTCGAAATTCACCAGACAAACACTGTCTAGTACGCTTAAAAAATTTCAGTTGGTAATCGCCACTCCATTTTCTGTGTTCGATTTCGAGCATCATTCAAAGATGCGTCAATGTTACCTCAATCTAAGAGGGGCGTTCAGTAAGTAATGGAATACATTTTTTCCTCGGTCGCGAAAATGCGGAATTTGTTGTGAGACGTCGTGGAATATTCTGTCTTCAGCCACTATAGTTTCATTAAGTTCCTATAGGTGGCGGCGCTTTACTTATTGTTAGCCTGTCATTGAGTTTCTTTTCGCGGAAAACCGAAGCATCGCAGATATCCATAACAAGCACTCCGTCATCAGGCCACAAGTGGCCCATCGGGACCATCCGACCTCAGCTGAGAATGCGGATAGGACGGGCGTGTGGTCAGCACACCGCTCTCCCGGTCGTTATGATGGTTTTCTTTGACCGGAGCCGCTACTATTCGGTCGAGTAGCTCCTACATCTACATTTACATTTATACTCCGCAAGCCACCCAACGGTGTGTGGCGGAGGACACTTTACGTGCCACTGTCATTGCCTCCCTTTCCTGTTCCAGTCACATATGGTTCGCAGGAAGAAAGACTGCCGGAAAGTGTCCGTGCGCGCTCGAATCTCTCTAATTTTACATTCGTGACCTCCTCGGTATAAGTAGGGGGAAGCAATATATTCGATACCTCATCCAGAAACGCACCCTCTCGAAACCTGGACAGCAAGCTTCACCGCGATGCAGAGCGCCTCTCTTGCAGAGTCTGCCACTTGTGTTTGCTAAACATCTCCGTAACGCTATCACGCTTACCAAATAACCCTGTGACGAAACGCGCCGCTCGTCTTTGGATCTTCTTTATCTCCTCCGTCGGCCCGACCTGGTACGGATACCACACTGATGAGTATAGGTCGAACGAGTGTTTTGTAAGCCACCTCCTTTGTTGATGGACTTCATTTCCTAAGGACTCTCCCAATGAATCTCAACCTGGCACCCGCCTTCCCAAAAATCGATTTTATATGATCATTCCACTTCCAATCGTTCCGCACGCATACTCCCAGATATTTTACAGAAGTAACTGCTACTAGTGTTTGTTCCGCTATCATATAATCATACAATAAAGGATCCTTGTTTCTATGTATTCGCAGTACATTACATTTGTCTATGTTAAGGGTCAGTTGCCACTCCCTGCACCAAGTGCCTATCCGCTGCAGATCTTCCTGCATTTCGCTACAATTTTCTAATGCTGCAACTTCTCTGTATACTACAGCATCATCCGCGAAAAGCTGCATGGAACTTCCGACACTATCTACTAGGTCATTTATATATATTGTGAAAAGCAATGGTCCCATAACACTTCCCTTGTGGCACGTCAGAGGTTACTTTAATGTCTGTAGACGTCTCTCCATTGAGAACAACATGCTGTGTTCTGTTTGCTAAAAACTCTTCAATCCAGCCACACAGCTGGTCTGATATTCCGTAGGCTCTTACATTGTATATCAGGCGACAGTGCGGAACTGTATCGAACGCCTTCCGGAAGTCAAGGAAAATGGCATCTACCTGGGAGCCTGTATCTAATATTTTCTGGGTCTCATGAACAAATAAAGCGAGTTGGGTCTCACACGATCGCTGTTGCCGGAATTCATGTTGATTCCTACGAAGTAGATTCTGGGTTTCCAGAAATGACATGATACGCGAGCAAAAAACATTTTCTAAAATTGTACAACAGATCGACGGTAGAGATATAGACCTATTAGTTTTGCGCATCTGCTCGTCGACCCTTCTTGAAGACTGGGACTACCTGTGCTTTTCTATTCCTTGGACACTTATTTCGATGTCAGCCATTTTTTCGTTTGTGCGAGGATTTAGAGAAGGAACGGCAGTGTGGTCTTCCTCTGTGAAACAGCTTTGTAAAACCTCCTCAGTTGGCATCACGAGGCTGAGTGCACCCCGAAAAATGGCAACAGCGCATGGCGGCCTGGGTGGTCACCCATCCAAGTGCCGGCCACGCCCGACAGCGCTTAACTTCGGTGATCTGAGGGGAACCGGTGTATCCACTGCGGCAGAGCCATTGCCCAGATATTCATAACCGCTTGCAGAATGTCTATAGAGACCTGACAGTGAACAAAAGCATGCTGAGTCGTTAGGCGAGGCTTCTGTCATCATTTCAACAAGGTCCGGCAAGTCGGACCGCCGCACACAGCTGTGCCTGCTGCAATGATGGAACGTGCGGACACTCTCATTTGGGTTAGTCGGCGGCTCACAATCAGACACCTCGCTGCACAGCTGGACGTCTCTGTTGGTAGTGCTGTCACACTCGTCCACCAGTTTGGGTACTCAAAGGTGTTTCCCCGCTGGGCTCCCCGCTGCCTACCAGAAGACCATAAAGAGCAACGTAGGGCCATCTGTGAGGAATTACTTGCACATTACGAGGCTGGTCGTTACAATTTTTCTTCGAACATCGTCACAGGCGATGAAACACTGGTCCATCACTTCCAATTGGAAACAAAACAGCAATCCATGAAGTGGCGCCACACCCCTTGGAAGAAAAATTTCAGTGCAACACCCTCAGCCGGTGAAGACCTGGGACGTTACGGTGACGGTGGTGCTGGCGCCTGCCGGCTGACGTCCTGCTCGTAAAGACCACTATGAACTGGGCCTGTTCTGCCGGCATGGAGCGGGCGCGAATGGGTATGTGCGTGGCCCTGCGAGGGCACGTGGCCTGTTGTAGCAAAAGAGAGCCGTGCCGACTGCGCTCTCTTGCTGACACGGGCACGCTGCCTCTGTTTTGACGAGAGCCGTTTGTACATGCCCTCGTGGTTGGCAAGCTGCCCGCACAGCCACCTGGAGTGTAGAGGAATCGGCTGCCAGGCGGATACAACAGCACTACTGATAGATTTAACTTCAAATAGTGTTTACCTCCTTAAAATGGCTGACTCTTCGATGTTCAACGAAATGGCAAATCCGAAATACAGTGCCCAGAATAGTAGTCTCATAAGTACATGGTAATTAACCGTCAGACGTATAAAATCGAATTGGGTAGTATTGGACTGTGATTATTATAGTTTCTGACACTTTCACAGTAACACACTATGTGTAGTATAGTAAACAAAGGCAGACTAACGGCAGACAATATCCTGCTACTATTTACGATAGAAATTTTCCGGTACTTGCTGGGAACCAGCATCCATGAGAACAACGTCCTAAAATTTTTTTAAAAAATAACGTTTTGTGGCATTATTAAATTCGCACTGAAATTCTCAAACGAGTTCGTATATGTAATTAAATTATGTAAGAATCATCCCATGTAGGCTTTCACGGCCGGCGTCTTCATCAGTAAACGCTTCCGGGCTAAATTGCCGTGGTCGATCTGTAGAATTTCGTCTCCCTGACGTCGACTCACCTCGGAAGATGTTCTCCGTAGTTGAGAACGAAACGTCAGGGAGAAGAAATTCTACAGATCGACGACGGCAGTCTAGGCCGGAAGTGTTTACTGATAACTTATGTAAGAGTTCTTAGTCGTACCTAGTCATATCTAGATGACAAATTTACGAGATATCGTAGAGTTTCCTGCCACTCGCAAGTAGCAGCTGATAACACGTCGCGTGACCTTTTCGTGAGTGCTTTTATCTGGGATTAACACAATGCGCAAGGTAGTCGACAAACAGCTCGACGTTCCATATGGATTTTCGGAAATCGGCCAATATCAGCCATCTAATATAATTTAACTCGTGAAGGCTATGTGTGACAGCTGCTTGACATTTAGCTGCGAAACCTACGTATTCGACATCAACCAGCATTGCTTTGACGTAGCAGTGATAGCAAGCAAGAAGAAAAAATCAGAGACAACGAGAAACGTTGTCCATATACACTATGTGGTCAAAAATATCCGGACACCTGGCTGAAAATGACTTACAAGTTCGTGGCGCCCTCCTTCGGTAAAGCTGGAAATCAATATGGTGTTGGCCTACACTTGCTGACAGCTTCCACTCTCGCAGGAATACGTTCAGTCAGGTGCTGGAAGGTTTCTTGGGGAATGGCAGCCCATTCTTCATGAAGTGCTGCACTGAGGAGTGGTCTTCGACGTCTGTCGGTGAGGCCTGGCATGAGGTCAGCGTTCCAAAACATCCCAAAGGTCAGGACTCTGCGCAGGCCAGTCCATCCAGGAGGGATGTTATTGTCGTGTAACCACACAGCCACAGGCCGTGCATCATGAACAGGTGCTCGATCGTGTTGAAAGATGCAGTCGCCATCCCCGAATTGCTCTTCAACAGTGGGAAGCAAGAAGGTGCTTAAAACACCAATGACGGCCTGTGCTGTGTTGTTTCCACGCAAAACAACAAGGGGTGCAAGCTCCTGCATGAAAAACACGACCACACCATAACACCACCGTCTACGAATTTTACTGGTATCGCTACACACGCTGGCAGGTAATATTCACAGGGCATTCGCCATACTCGCACCCTGCCATCGGACCGCCTCATTGTATACTCCACACAACGTTTTTCCACTGTTCAATCGTCCAATGTCCTTCTTACACAATGCGAGGCGTCGTTTGGTATTTACCGGCGTGATGTGTGGCTTATGAAATCCAAGTTTTCTCACCTCCCGCCTAACTCTCATAGTACTTGCAGTGGATCCTGATGCAGTTTGGAATTCGTGTGACGGTCTGGATAGATGTCTGCCTATTACACATTACGGCATCTTCAGCTGTCGGCGGTTTCTTTCAGTCAACAGACGAGATTGGCCTGTACGCTTTTGTGCTGTACGTGTCCCTTCACATTTCCATTTCACATCACATCGTAAACAGTGGGCCTAGGGATGTTTATGTGTGTGAAAATCTTGCATACAGACGTATGACACAAGTGACACCCAATCACCTGACCACGTTCGAAGTCCGTAAGTTCGGCGGAGAGCCCCATTCTGCTGTCTCACGATGCCGCTGATATGGAGTGTAGGTGGCACCACAGTGCACCTAATATGAAAAACGTATGTTTCTGGGGGTGTCCGGATACTTTTGATCTCATAGTGTAAATGGAGGTCTTGCAAAAGACGAAGTTAGCTCTTACCTATATAAATATACTATAATTCTTTCGACCAAACCTGCATACCTTCTGCAAAACTTTTGAGTTACTAATGGGCACTTTCTAACTAAGAAGGCATTTTCAAGCAACGCACGTGAAAGGGAGGCATCGAAAACGTGATTAGGGGTATGTAGGGTGCAAAATTCATACACAGATCTACGATGTCGAGACAGGAACAATAGTTTTAACCCAAATGGACATCTAGTCGAACTGAGATTGGATTGATGATGATGATGTCCTCCTCGCCGTGTCCGGCGACAGCGACTCCGTCAGTCTTCTGTGTCCTTGTTGTGGTAGGCTCGGATGTGGCTCGCGAATCCGAATTTCGCTTTGAATATCCTGTTGCATGAAGCACAGTGAAGTTGACCAGCAGAGTTGTAAGTATACGTGTAGACAGGCTTGAGCTGAGATTTTCGGAGCTCTCTTTTAGCATCCAGGTTCATTAGACGCTTTTGCTCGAATTGTTCGATGCTCTTATGTACAGTTGATCGCCACTCCGATCGGCGCAATGCTAGCTCCTCCCAACCGGTTGCTTGGAATGCCACGGGCTGCAAGGTGGCGTTTAATGGTGTCTTTATATCGCAGGTGTTGACCACCTTTCCTCCTCATCCCGCACGAGAGCTGCGAGTAGAACACCGCTTTAGGTAGCCTACTGTCATCGATGCGTACTATGTGACCACTCCATCTCAGTTGATGTTTCATTATTAAAGCTTCAATACCAGCCAGTTTCACGTCAATACCAGCCAGTTTCACGCGGCGCAAAATCTCCGTGTTTGGGACACGGTCTTCCCATTTGATGCGCAGAATTGATCTCAGACATCGAAGATGAAATTTATCTAGCTTCTTAATGTCAGCTTTGTAACAGCACCAGGTTTCCGAGGCATAGAGTAAGGTGGATAATACTACTGCTTTGTAGACTGCAATTTTTGTTTGTAGTTTGAGATCATGTGATTTCCATACTCGGTCACTTAGCTTACCGAAGGCTGAGGCTGCGCTGGCTATACGCGCTGCGATTTCCGTTGTCAGGCTGTTGTCACTTCTAATTTGGCTTCCCAGGTATTTGAAATTTGACACATTTTGCAGGGGTTTGTTATTTATCTCAATACTGGAGTCATCTGCATTAAGACCTCTAAGTGGCTGTTTGAGAACTTGCGTCTTAGTGATGCTAATGGCTAAGCCAAATCTTCTGCAGGAGGCATTTAGCAGATTTATGTAAGTCTGAAGAGTTTCGCAAGAATTAGCCATCATGCATACATCATCCGCGTAGAGAATCTCTAAGATGGATAGTTTGGTTACGCGACTTTTTGTTCTGAGGCGAGAGATGTTGAAGACACTTTTGTCTGTCCTTGTGTCGAGACTAATTTGATTACTACAGGCTTTGGTCGCGTCTCTCATAACAGCTGCGAAGTAAAGTGAGAAGAGTGTGGGAGCCAGAACACAGCCTTGTTTTACACCACATGTCACGGGAAACTGTTCTGAGAGCTTGTCCTCATGGCGGATTTTTGCCATCATGTTTTCATGAAACTGCCGAATCAAACTGACAATTTTGTCAGGGCACCCAGTTTTCTTTAGTATGATCCAGAGAGCTTCCCGTGGGACACGATCAAAAGCTTTTTCCGGGTCTACAAAGCACATAAACAGAGGCCGATGTTGCTCTAAGCTTTTCTCTTGCATTTGTTTGACAAAAAATATGGCATCCACTGTGCCTCTGTTTGGGCGAAAGCCACACTGGGTCTCTGGTAGCAGTTTTTCTGCAAAGTGTGTTAACCGGGTGTTAATTATGTGGGCAAGGACTTTTTCCGCTGCTGAGAGAAGAGAAATGCCCCTGTGGGAGCTGCAGTCTGGTATGTCACCCTTGCCTTTATAGATCTCGGAAATACAGGCATCTTTCCAGTCTTGTGGAATCATTTCATACTCCCAAATCCTTAAGATCAGAGCAAACAATGGTTTCTTGATGTTTGGCCCCCCATATTTATATAGCTCTGATGGCAAGTTATCTAATCCTGCTGTTTTGTCATTTTTCAGCTTAGCCAGTGCTGACATGAATTCATCGTAGGAAGGGGCATCCGCAAGTTGTTCCTCAACTGGCAGGTCTTCAAGTGCTTCTATGTATGGAATATCGGTTGTCTGATGGTCGAGATTAAGAACGTCATTAAAATGTTCCGCCCACCGAGACAGGATGTCACTCTGTTGCGTCAGCCGACAACTTTTATCTTTGTTATAGACTGGTGCTATCTTCCCAACTCTTGGACAAAAGATAGTTTTCGGGGACTCAAAGAATCTGCCCGTTTGGTGTGTGTCGGCATATAACAGTATTTCATTTGCTTTATTTGCCCACCAACTGTCTTTGAGAGCACGTACCTTCACTTTCAGATTGTAATGCGCTGCTCTACGCTTGTTATCATCAGAGGTGCGAAGAGATGTTCTGAAATCATTAATTAGCTTTCTGATCTCTGGATCTGAGTCGTCAAGCCAGTCCTGGTGCTTCTTCTGAGGCTTTCCCAAGACTTCTGAAGCACAGCCACGCAGTCTGCTAGCATATGCACTCCACTGTTCATCTACAGGGGCAGATTCAGATATCAAAAGGCCATCGACACCAAATTTTTCATCCAGTTTTGCTCTCATAGTCTGATCATTGGCCAAGATTTTGCAGGACAATTTTGTTGGTATTTTGTGTGAAGCTCGGCGTGGTGCCTTCAAAGTTATCTTTAATTTGGACCTCACGAGTAGATGGTCTGTCCATCCCTGAGCGCCTCTCATTGCACGTGTGACCAGTACGTCACCAAGATCTTTTTTCCGTACTATCACATAATCCAGAAGGTGCCAGTGTTTAGATCGCGGATGCATCCATGTCGTTTAATATTTTTCAGGCAGACGAAAATATGTATTTGTCAGACAGAGTTCAAACTCGGCACATAGAGTTAGAAGATCCAAACCATTCGAGTTGCATTTTCCAATCCCATGGCGACCGAGGACTCCATTCCAAGCACTGAAATCATTCCCAATACGAGCATTAAAATCACCAAGTAACAGAAGTTTATCTGCAGAAGGAATATCCCCAAGGACATGTCGGAGGTCTTGGTAGAACTTGTTCTTCTCTTCATCTGGAGATGGCAATGTAGGTGCGTATACATTGATCAAGTGAAGATATTTCTTGGATGCCAGGTGAAGTCTGAGTGTTATTATTTTGTCACTGATACCTTTTGGGAGTTCTGTTAGTAAACATGCCAATTTATTGCGTATGGCAAAGCCTACCCCACTTTCCGCCCTTTCAGTGGATGATTTTCCACTCCAGTAATAGGTATAACCTCCGAGCGGTTCACATAACTGTCCAGAGTCACTAAGATGTGTTTCACTTATGGCGGTAATGTCGATGTTATATCTAGCCAATTCCCTTGCGATAAGTCCTGTCTTTCTCTCTGGGCACTGATTATGGTCGTTATCCTGTAAAGTACGGACGTTCCAGGCTCCAATCATTAGATATTTAAGGTAACTGTGTATTTTATTATTTTTTTGACCGCATATGTTGGTAAACAAGTGACCGCGGTTTGCCACTTGTGCTGGGTTGAGACGGGCTATGTTTAGGCCACCTTTTCTAGGCCCCTCCCTGGATTAGGGAAAGCAGAGCGATCCTAAATGGGGCTGCTTTGTCGTCTGACGAGCTGCCGAACCAGTCCTCCCGTCTCTCACGAGTACCAGAACGACCATCACCGTCTGACCACCTAACGTGTAGAGCACCATCTAAGGTTCAGGTACACCAAACCCTTGCCTCACCATCAGTACTCCATCGCCGCAGGACTTTCAAAGCTCATAGTCCATTGAAACTTTGCCGGAGTCATCTGCGCGTGAAGGTATTTAAAGTGGACAAGCAGTTGCGCAGATGCAGATCCACTCTCTCGTCCTCCGCCTCTGATTGGCAGTGGATCGTAGGGCCGATACGACTGGCAAGAGGCAGGGGATGCAGTGAATGGCCATATGCCACTGGAAGTATTCTGACATACGCCCTTAAGGCACATCACAGGTGCCTTGCTTCGTCGGTACAGAAGCCGTGAGTGTTTACCCATCGATATTACCCGCCTCCTACACCGATGAAGAGACTGACAGAAGGGAAGAAGGAAAGGGGAGGGACTGGAAGGGAAAGGGAGGAAAGGACGGTAGGTCGTTGTGAGGCACACTTCGTCTGGCTCCTCTGCTGAGATCTGACCGGCTAGGTTGAACCTGCCAGTAGCTACGCTACCACCGGTATAGCTCTCAGCTTCACAGGAACACGCAAACTCTCCCACCCGCACGGACAGTGCTACGATAAGGTGGTGCCTCCAGGGAGAGAGAGAGAGAGATTGGATTATACGAGGGCTGATCAACAAAGACTGCGACTGATTCTTTCGTGTAGCTCCTATGTGACAGCGCTTTATTATCGGTAGGTTGGTAGTTAACGCTCTTTGCATTCTGCTTACGTAACAATGAAGTGCAGTGTCTCATTGTTGATGGTGGGAATGCGTTTCTGATGATCGTGAAGGAAAGCAAGCCAGCAGAGTGTGGAAAACGCCAGGTTCTATCACAACAAAACAAGTGGAAGTTGTTCCACCGGCAGGGAAAGTGATGATGATCACATTTTTTGACTTTCATTGAATGATTTACTCACACGAGAATGCAGTTGCCTTTCACACTACTGTTACAGCAACATACTACACGTCAGTATTGGCTAAACTGTAGAAACATTTTGCAACGAAACAACCAGAACTTCCTCTGACTCGATGGCGACTTCATTGTGACAATGTGCAGCCTCATGTCGCAAATCAGTTCATGCAGTTTCTGGTCCAGTTCAACATTACACATGTTCCGCATCTGCCTTATAGTCCCAATCTTGCACCCTGTGATTTTTTTATTCCCATCATCAAAGGCATAAAGCTACGGGGCATTCGATTTGAGAACTCTGAAGATTGCTGGAGAAAAGTGAGGCGACTCTCAACGACCTGCCGAAGAATGCCCTACACTGCGTGTTCAAGGGTTGGCTGAGACGCTATAAGAAGTACACTACTGGTCATTAAAATTGCTACACCACGAACATGACGTGCTACAGACGCGAAATTTAACCGACAGGAAGAAGATGGTGTGTATATGCAAATGATTAGCTTTTCAGACCATTCACACAAGGTTGGCGTGGGTGCCGACACCTACAACGTGCTGACATGAGGAAAGTTTCCAACCCGTTTGTCATACACAAACAGCAGTTCACCGGCGTTGCCTGGTGAAACGTTGTTGTGATGCCTCGTGTGAGGAGGAGAAATGCGTACCATCACGTTTCTGACTTTGACAAAAGGTCGGTTTGTAACCTATCGCGATTGCGGTTTATCGTATCGCTCGTTGCTGCTCGCGTTGGTCGAGATCCAATGACTGTTAGCAGAATATGGAATCGGTGGGTTTAGGGGGGAATACAGAACGCTGTGCTGGATCCCAACGGCCTCCTATCACTAGCAGTCGAGATGACAGGCATCTTATCCGCATGGCTGTAGCGGATCGTGCAGCCACGTCTCCATCCCTGAGTCAACAGATGGGTACGTTTGCAAGACAACAACCATCTGCACGAACAGTTCGACGACGTTTGCAGCAGCATGGATTATCAGCTCGGAGACCGTGGCTGCGGTTACCCTTGACGCTGCATCACAGACAGGAGCGCTTGCGATGGTGTACTCAAAGACGAACCTAGGTGCACGAATGGCAAAACGTCATTTTTTCGGATGAATCCATGTTCTGTTTACAGCATGATGATGGTCTCATCCGTGTTTGGCGACATCGCGGTGAACGCACATTGGAAGCGTGTATTCGTCATCGCCATACTGGCGTATCACCAGGTGTGATGGTATGGGGTGCCATTGGTAACACGTCTCGGTCACCTCTTGTTCGCATTGACGGCACTTTGAACAGTGGACGTTACATTTCAGCTGTTTTACGACCCGTGGCTCCAACCTTGATTCGATCCCTGCGAAACTCTACATTTCAGCAGGATAATGCACGACCGCATGTTGCAGGTCCTGTATGGGCCTTTCTGGATACACAAGGTGTTCGATTGCTGCCCCGGCCAGCACATTCTCCAGATCTCTCACCAATTGAAGACGTCTGGTCAATGGTGGCCGAGCAACTGCCTCGTCACAATACGCCAGTCACTACTCTTGATGAACTGTGGTGTCGTGTTGAAGCTCCACGGGCAGCTGTACCTGTACACGCCATCCAAGCTCTGTTTCACTCAATGCCCAGGCGTATCAAGGTCGTTATTACGGCCAGAGGTGGTTGTTCTGGGTACTGATTTCTCAGGAGCTATTCGCCAAAATTGCGTGAAAATGTAATCATATGTCAGTTCTAGTATAATATATTTGGCCAATGAATACCCGTTTATCATCCGCATTTCTTCTTGGTGTAGCAATTTTAATGGTGAGTAGTGTATTTTTCCTTTTGTACGGTTCCGAACCTGAATCGGTAAAAACAGAACCCTTATAGGTTCAGTTTGTCGTCGATCTGTCTGTCAGACTGTTCAAAATCCTTTTCTCACGAAAGGGCACACGTATCAAGTTGAAATTTATATGACATATTAAGGCGAAGCATCTGGGTCAATGCAGTCAAAAGATACGGCCTATGTCATATTCTTTCATTCTCGCAAACTGAGTCATTAAAAGCTTCCCCTTGGTGTAGAATCATGATATTTGGCAAGAAGAAAGGTTTGGTAGTACAAATAAATGAAAGAATCAGTAAAATTGTTAATTTATAATTGTACCACAGATAAAATTTTCTTTTTGTCATTTGTTGTCCGACATTCTGGGAAGTCTTGCAGTCCATGGGCCCGATGTCTTGCCAGTATCGGGGAGCATGCCAGGCAAAATTTCGATTCCCGGAATGGAAAAATTAAGTTTGTACGGAACGTTCAGTGCGCTAGTTCTTCGCACGCCTGTCCAGTTTCTTGAAATGGAATGATGCACTTGCTGTAACTGTTATTGGCTTTGACACTGATTTTTCACCATCCGAAAAATGGTTCAAATGGCTCTGACCACTATGGGACTTAACTTCTGAGGTCATCAGTCCCCTAGAACTTAGAACTACTTAAACCTAACTACCCTAAGGACGTCACACACATCCATGCCCGAGGCGGGATTCGAACCTGCAACCGTAGCTGTCGCGCGGTTCCAGACTGTACCGCCTAGAACCGCACGGCCACCTCGGCCGGCTCACCATCCGAGAAATGAGCTAAAATTAAAAGACCTGGTGACTGGAAACTGCTCTTACTGACGAACGTGCGCTTGGTGTGGCTGTTATGTCTGGCTCCGTCGCTATATGCAGCAAGAATGTAGGTCCACGCTGCTAAGAATAAACCTGTCTCCTCTTGGCCCTACAATATAGCGCATACATACGGGGGCACCTACGACTGTCGTAATTGGAACTGTGTGCTAAGTTCCAACATATCAGAAGGAGTTTCGCAAAATGACCGTACGATCAGCTTTTGTGGAAATTATTGAACGCGTGAAGGGCTTGACCAACGTTAAACGGCGGCGTTTGGTATGAGACACCCAATCAGCGGTGTTTACGCCGCAATAACCGAATTTCGTCGCCTTGCCTTTCAATTTTACTTCATTGCTCGGGCATTTTTGCGAAAAATGTTAACGTCAAGTTCTCGTTTTTTCAAAAGCTTTCAAGTGCAACATAACTGCGCGCCCCTCTGCGTTCTTTCATATGCTAAAAATCTTGTTTCAGTACTTTGAATGGTTCAGGAAATAAATAGGCTGTAAGTTATAAGTTATTCACTGTATATGAAAAGAAACGACCCTGTAATATTCTCGCGGACACCTTAACTTACGGAAATAAACTGAATTCAAGAGCGATCCCCTTGAAACAGACACCAGTAACCCCATCCACCATACGAGCCTTCAAATAATCAAACTTCCACGTATAAAATAGTTTGTAACGTATGACAGCTGAGTTAGTGTGTTAAACAGTTGACGTTAAACAAATAAAAGCATTATGGTTTTAGATGCAAAACCCTAATTATGTTCATTTTATGCCGGCCGCGTGGCCGAGCGGTTCTAGGCGCATACGTTAAAATAGGAAATAAAATGTGACTCCAAGTAAATGAATTTTGCTGCTTGGAAAGTACAATAACAGTTGACAAATTAAAGCAATCAAATTGATATTAAAAGACGAATTAAAATAACTAAACAAGCACTCAGAAATAAGAGAAATTTATTAACAAACAACTACTTCAGTACAGAAACAAGAAAGAAATTCGTTTTTGTCTATGGTTGTGAAGGGTGGACCATGGGGAATCAAGAAAAGAAAAATTAGCAGCAGTTTGATGTGGAGAAGAGCTACAGAAACATCCCGGACTGAAAGGATATATTATGAGCAAATAGTAAAGAAAATGATAGGGAACATGATATCGATTCACATGATGCAAAGTAGAAAAGTAATTCCATGCCCAGTTCGTCAACACAGTTTCATAAAAAGATACATTGGAAGGAACAATCCTGGGGAAAATATGAAGAGTGAGATCCTGAATATCAGCGTTACACAGTTTGTGATTTTAGATTTTGCCCGTGTAGGAAGATTTCGAATAGTTCTCGTTTATTCGGCGCCTCGTGGACAACGCCACCCCGCCGAATACCCGAGAAGTATTCAAAAACATATCACAGTCTTAGCAGTGGAATGAACTAAAGCAGCCACATCAAAATGGTAAGTGAACCGTGATTTATTTTCAAAGAATATTCTTAAAAATTTATTTTATTTACTAGCGATTCATCAAGAACATTAACACATTTAATCACACTATGTAAGCATGGAAGTAGTTGCCAGGGAATAACTGATGAAATCATAACCAAATTTCTTTTAACAAATGGGAATTTTATTCACTTTAATAGTGCCTAAAAGCATTTTTTAAAAGAAACAATTTAAAATTATAATCAGAAAGCACCCTCTAAATATCAAAGATACAATTCATTCAGAGGCAGAAAGAAACAAGTTTTGACTGTACGAGCTTTCGGGCGGAGAACCTTGCCGCTCCCTTTTGACACGGCCGTAATTACGACCGCTCACAACAGTCTCTGAAAGACTACACTGGTGCAAATCTGCAACACACCATATTACTTTCAACTAAGAGTTTTAACAAGTCTCACAAGCGTACAAACTATGCACCCCCTGTAGGAGGGATGGAAATGGTACAAAACACTAACAATTAAAATATTAACCTTGCCACCGAAGGTGCAACTTGATTTTAACTTCTAAGAAAAGTCTTACGGTGAAACGGTGGCAACTTTATATACTAAAATGATCATTTAAATAAAAGCCCATGAAATGCAATCTTATATAAAATTCTACAAAGTTGGCCAAACAATAGTTAAGATGCTCTACAGTACACAGATACCGCCTCTCAAGATCAAAGGCAATAATATCAAAGTTTCCAAAGATCAAAACATATTTGAGGTATTAGGCCGTTACACTCGAACCAATAAATTCGTTAACACACCAAATCCGACAAACATGACAGAAACAGCGGTAGATTGATAGGGAGATTACCGAACAACCCGAACCGCAGGTTGCACTAACCCGCCCGTACTCCACAAGGGAAAAACGGACTACCCAATTTATAAACAGCCACCTTCCTGCGGGTGGGCAAACGGAGAAGAATGGTCGGACGACCCGAAAGCAAAACGGCTGGTGACCTCACCAAGGAAACAAGTCGAATTTAACAAGAGTAAATCAAGCAAGACATCACCGATCACTTAACTTCTAATAAACTGCGGTTTCTGGAGAAGACCTGGTGCAGCACCCCCAAATCGCTCTCCCGAACCGTCCACCGTCCGCTGCCAGCCGCTTCAACGGACGCAGGAAGGCGCGCCGATCTCCCGTCTCACGGCGTCGCAGCTCGCACCGGCCAGACTGATGTCGTGGGTTGACTCCTGTTGCTCTCGTGTAGACCGCGAAGTCACTACCCCTCGCTATACGCCTCGGCCCACTGGACTCGCGTGGCGACCTCACATGCGCCGACGCTCAAGACGGACAAGTCATCTTGTGTCTCAGTGCGCGACCGACCAACCGATCGATCCAACCGCCAATGACCATTACCTGAACAAACTCGAGCTGACTGGCGGCCTAACGCGCAGACTCAGATGCAGGAAATAAGCCCCGACCGGGCGACCACTCGCTGAGTTCTCTTACTGGCGGAGTGGAAAGACTCTCATTTTGGCGGCTTTAAAGGTTGATCCGAATGACAGACGTACTAGCACTCCGAACGACAGACAAACTGTCTAACAAATGCGGACGAGAGACAGACCCAGACTGAGCGACTGGCGAGCTCATAGCGCCCCTTAAATGCGCGTGAACAGAGAGCCTTTCCCCTTCCCCACCAAAGGGAGACACCAGAGCTACGATTGCCACAGCGGCGCCACCGCCAGAAACGGAGGGCAACTGCTTCACACTATGCGCTCTTCAAAACAGCAATTTTTACCACGGCTCAGTAAGGGACAGGAAGGTGGCTGCATCGACGTGTCTGATGATATGGTAGTAGTTACCGATTTTTATGGTATTCTAAATTACATACTTGGACTGTTTCCTGGAAGGGGGTGAGCCAGCAGAGGCGCTCCGTTGTTGGGTGGAGTGCGCCGCTGTAATGAGGACAAGTGCGCAGCGTCGGGCGGGCGTTCGCCGCGGCTTCGCTGCGCCGTGCCCCCGCTGCAGCAGATCGGCCATTGTGGCAGCGGACAAAGCGCGCCGGTTTATCTGCCGCTTTCATTACGCCGTACGCTGCCCGCCCCCCTCCCCTCGTGCGCTCGCCGGCCGTGCAGTTCTTGTTCCAGGTTACGCACGGCTCTGCGCCTTATCTGTCAGCCGCCAGCCGCCCGTCCCGCGCAACCTGCAGCGGACGTGTGGCACGAGTAAACAAAAGTATAATGCGGCACACAGTCAGTCAGTCAGCAGCAGCAGCGGTTCAGATATCGGGACACAATGTGGCGCACGCTGCAAATCAATGTCGTATTGCAGCGGTCATACACTGCGTCCCGTAAACCAGTCACACACTGTGTGGTGCAACATTCGTAGCGTTCCAGAACTGTTTCCTCCCCTTTGTGTTCCACTGCACGGCACGCTGGACGACCACAGTGTGAAAAGTATTTGAACCGACAAACTCTGGGAGGTTTTGGGCTACATCAAAACAAATATTTTTCCCTAATGTCATTTTTTCCTATGAGGAGTATTTAACCCTGTAGCAGTGTGCGATTTGTGCTTTTACCAGTGGGGGTGATGTCCTAGGGGGTTAGTATAATTATATATGTTACTAGCTTGGACCGTGGCGTGGTTAAACAGTTATTTATAAATAGATGTTAATACCGAAACTCACCACTGACGCGCATGCACTATCAGAAAAACAATCCCTTGTTATATCTTTAAAAGCACATTATAGGTAAAGCTTATTTACAAAATCATCTACATACAGGTATACGAGGGGAATTCAAAAAGCAAATCCACATTTGTAAAAAGCTGTACTTATTCTGATGATAGAAAACTGAAACATGCGTTATTTTTCTACGTAACCTCCCTGGACTTCAATGCAGTTTTCCCGACGTTTTACGAGTTTTTTTATTTCATCAGAAAATACGTTTTTCGGTTGCATCTGAAACCAATTTTGCACCGCAGCAATGACGTCTTCATCACTTTCAAATCTTCTTCCCTGTAGTGCTTCCATTAAGGGTCCAAACATGTGAAAATTGCTTGTAGCCAGGTCTGGACTGTACGGTGGATGTTCCAGAACCTCGAATCTCAACTCCTTTATTGCGTCGGCTGTCCGTTTGGCAGAATGTGGGGGAGCGTTATCTTGCTGCAGGATGACATCTCTTCACAGTTTTCCACGACGTTTGGATCTGATTGCAGGTTTTAGTTTCGTACGCAACGCATCACATCCACCATACAATACAGACCTGGCTCTAAAGCCTCGTTTACGCTGGGGCGACGTCTTCCAACATTGTGGCATGCTACGGAAATGTGGCGTGCGTCGTCTTGTCGTTTAGTTCTAAATGTTTTGAAATGCTTACCTACAACATAACACTTTTTTAAAATTAATAAGCAAACATATTAATAGTATTAATAATAAACTTTCAGTGTTCAGGTTGGGATGCATAAACTAAAACCAGAGGAGGGGATGGTCTGATGCAGAGGGGGGGAAATCCTCCCCATCCCCCCCTGCAAATCGCACACTGCCCTGTAGAGAAAGATTTCTCTGGCGGCCAATTAATTAAACCAACAAACAGTTTTACATTTTCTTATCACCAAGAGACAACACATTAACACAACCCAATTTCAATTACAGTATATTTTCAAAAATGCCTCCATTGACACTTAAACAAAGGTTGTACCGTCGGATCATGTTCTGTCTGACACAGGCAAAAACCCCATGAGTATCTTGAACTGTTCCTGCTGCTGCTACTATCCGGGCAACCAGATCCCCTTCTGATGCAACAGGGGTTGCGAAACAAGGTTGCGCATCTCTCCCCACACAAAAAAAGTCCAGAGGGGATCGAGCAGGCGATGGTACAGGACCACTTCTGCCAATCCACGTTCCTGGGAACCGTCGGTCCAGGAATCGACGGACACGGCGACTGAAAAGTGCCGGCGCCCCGTCATGTTGGAACCACATGCGTTGTCTTGTAGGGAGCGGGACGTCTTCCAGCAATTCTGGCAATGCTCTGGCGAGAAAATTGTAATAGTGCCTGCCATTTAATGGCCTAGGTTGCAGATACGGCCCAATTAAACAGTCCCCAACAACACCGACCAACACATTAACGAATAACCGCTCTTGGTGAGCGCTAGTAACTGTGGCATGTGGGTTATCCTCACTCAAAACATGCGAATTGTGCATACTGAAGACTCCATCACGCCCGAACGTTGCTTCATCGGTAAACAACACAGATGATGGAAAAGTAGGATGCATTTCACACTGTTCCAGGTACCACTGCGAGGACTGTGCTCTGGGTGGATAATCAACTGGTTCCAGGCTGTGGACACGCTGTAAGTTAAATGGATGAAACAAATGATCTCGCAGGACTGTTCTTACATTCGTCTGATTCGTCCCCCATGTTACGTGGAATTGCACGAGTGCTGATTGAAGGGTCCCGCTCCACATGCTGCAAGACAGCTTACTCAAATTGCACCGTTCTTACCGTACGATGGCGTCCCTGTCCAGGTAATCTGCTAAATAACACGGTCTCTCGCAGACGTTGGTACACAGCAGCAAAGGCTGTATGATGCGGGAAACGGCGATTAGGGTATTATTTTTGATACACCCGCTGTGGAGTTCGTCCGTTGTGGTGCGCTACTTAGTACGCACCAACCATATCAGTGTACTCACTCCAGGTGTATCGCTCCATTAGTAAACAGAGACAATGCACTACTTCACTGGTGGACAGCAGTTGCCTACAACTGAAGAGCGTAATACGGCCTCTAAGAACTGAAGAGCGTAATACGGCCTCCACCGTTTTAAGTAATCATCATAGGACAAAAAGACATTAGTGAAAAATATTTGTTTTGATGTCCCCTGCAAGCTCTCAGAGTTTGTCGGTTTAAATACTTTTCACTCTGTATAGCTCTTTCCCAGAGTCTACCCTGTTGTGTGAGGTCCGCCGTTTTTCATAATTTGGCAAATTTATTTCGTTTTACCTTTGTGCACGGACACACATCCTGGCGTCACAGTTGTCAGTTAACCAGAGGGGGGAGAAACTGTGCACCGCCTGCCTCTGAATCGTGTAAGGCAGGCTTTACCAACGCTTCCCCATAGACCGCCGGCACTTCGGCTCGCCCGCCGGCATCGTTCTGCGCATGCGCGAACGAGTTGGCCAAGCTTCCCAGCATGCAGTTCAGATGGTTGAAGAAATCTCACATGGACCACATGAGGCCCGCGTCAGCCGTATTGAGAATTTTAAAAATGTGCCTTTACAGAGAAAAACTTCGTAGTGGTGGTAGGCAGCTCCAGGAAGGCAGCTGGCATAACATTTGTGACAGGTAGTTGCCAACCTACAGGCGCCTCGAGCCACTTCGAGCGTTTTTCTCTCTAGAGGCACATTATGAAGAATCTCAAAAAATGTGGGCGGTTGCCACCGTGGCTATCGTCGAACTGTGGGGGCCTAAGAGCAAGCCTTTTCCGTTTTATTGTCGCATGACTCAATTTAGCATCCCTCGTGATCACGCCACAGGAGGGTGTGAAACAGGAGCACTGAAAATACGTAAGAACCCTTTGCTGCTTCAGATCACGTTCAAATTTCGTCGACTGGTTTCGAACACTCGCTAGTAGTTCCACCGTGTACACTAGAACAAATATTGCGGTCGCACTTCACTCTGAAGGGGTCCTAACTTTCCTTTAATTATGTCTATGGTCACAATCTTTTCTGTTTAACAGATTACCGGTTTCGGTCTTTAATGACCATCATGAGATCTGTTTCATAAAAACAAAGTCCTAATGTACTGCAGCCATAATGGTTATTAAAGATCGAAACCGGTAATCTGTTAAACAGAAAAGATTGTGACCATAGACGTAAATTAAAGGAAACTTATTACATATACGGGTCACTGTGTTTTTTCGCGACGCTGTCGCAGCTTGTGAAACCAAAGGGGTCCGACAAACATTCAGTGTGGTTGCAGCCCCACGATGTCACTAGCTGCAACCCAGTGACCTTTGCAACAGTTACCTCTCCCTGTTGATTCTCTCGTTCCATTCCTGCCTGCCGATGGCCAGGTTACCCCACAGGGCTTTCCATCACACTGATGGCATCTATATGCCTCCCAGGCTGTGTTTACCCCTTATTTGTCAGATTGTACTCGTGAAGCGTCATCGAGATGTCAGCAATATCAAAGATTGTCAAGAACTTTTTCGACTGCGAAGTGTGTGGGGATCAACGTACCAAAGCAAGGGGTGCTTACAGAGACCTCCATTGTGCAACCCCCTGAGGCCTATTCGTCTCGATTCTGAGCTGTGGTGTTTGTGAAATGTTTTCCTCCACCATTCACAAAAAAAACCGCAGCATTTTAGTCGTGGTGGTTGCGGTTCTGACTTCCATCGCAGACGCATCAATAGGAGGAGTGAAATGAGAGTAAGATGGAGTGTGATGACGTTCCCATCATGTGACACGCCCGCGGAGGCATTAAGCAGAATTGTGATGAAATGTGGTGCGAGTGTGATGTCATTAATCCACTTTAGACGTCGCATGAACTTCTGGGCTGTGCCTCTTTCTGGTATACGTCGACACCTTGCCGTTTGAACAGTCGTCGAGCCCGAGGGTGAAGTCGCAGGGCGTCACACTTTCGCACCATTACAGAGGAAGTTTGCACGCCCATTTGAACTAAATTTCAAACTCATGCGTCGCAATGGGAGACAGTTACGGGGTTTCGAAAAAGTGATCCTTTAATTCTGTTGCACAGTATACTAACGATTGTGCCAGAACACGATATACATTAGAGCGTCGATTATCCGAAAGTCGGTCAGCCGAACGACCGCTTAACCGAACTGTGTACTCGCTCGCACTTGTTACTCTCCCACCCTACCGTCCATCATCCCCCTCACTCCCAAACCAAGCAATAGATTGCCACGAATCTGATGAAGAAGACGTTCATGAATGGATGAATATCGATGATGCAGATCCAGGACACCAAATCATGCAGGACAGCGAGATTGTAAACGTCGTCACTGATAAAGATGACGCCGCCAGCGTCTCATCAATCAGTGCTCCAGAAAGTGAAGATGAAAGTATACCAACAGCTTCTGAGGCGTTCACTTGTTTAGATACTGTCTTGCGATGGTTTAAAGCCCAAGATGAAAGTGACCAGTTTCAGATATCTGTAATGAAAAAAGTACATGACTTAGCTGCTCGTAAGCGTGTAGGCTTGCCGAGACAGACCAAAATAAAGGATTTTTTTTAAACGTTAATTTTGTATACTGTGTGTATTGTTCATGCAAAATGCGTATGTAATATGCATATATTTTTGTTTAATAAACTGTGCCACATACTATATATTCCAACTGAAGTTGCCTTTGTATGTTACTTTGTAATACTAAAAGAGATGCCTCTTTTTATGAATAAATTTACTGTACAGTACTTCTTTTTGGCAAATAAACATGTGCAATTTGATTATCCGAACAAACCAGTTTTCCGAACACCCATGTCCCCCAATTACTTCGGATAATCGACGCTCTACTGTAAGTCGTAGGCTACCTGCCTAACGGTTCCAGAGGGAGTAAAATTTTGTTTTTCAGTATTTCGCGTAGTTACTGACCGAATTTAAAAAAACTGAACGGTGTCAGAATCTACGCAGTTAAGAAGTATAACATTCTGTCAAAAGATTAACTCACTAAATTTAGTATACAAATTAGGAACATAGTATAATATGCCTTCAGGCAGGGCTCTTCAGGACGCGCAAATTACCCAGACTTTATTCCTCCAGTATTGATGAGAGCACTTGGTGGCTTCCAGCAAACTTTACACGTAATTTCCAACGTTTCGAAAATTTTTCTCGCTGACACCTCCAGAAAGTGTTCAAATGAACGAAGGATATCGCTTACTACATTTGCGTTGCTCACCCATGGCGTTTAAAATTATTACTTCGTTATACTTTATTCGCAACACTGTTTGCAAACACTATTTTGAATGTACCTGCAAAATTATGTCACTGTACGACTCATAGTTCAACAGAAACGACGTTATTAACATTGAAAAGCGTGAAAAACTAGCTTTTGCTAAAAATTGAGCGCTAATTGTCGACACTATATTCGTTCAGTGTTTTATATTTCGAGCACTTGGCGATTTCCAACAAATTTTAAGCGAAATTTCGAACCTTTTCTAGACTTTTTCTCGTTTGCAGGCTTAAAGGCAGAGATTTAACACATCAGCTCACTCGTAACGCTATCAGACGTTTGAAGCTGTTTTCTGCATGGGAGTTGGATTCTTTAAAGAATCAGTGGTTTACTGGTAATATGCTAATTGCGGAATGCAAGAATACGCTTGGCGCAATGGTTAATGGGAATAGCAGAATCAAGAGAAGTCGCTAGAGGATATACGACTTTCGGCCGATATTTACTTGTTTCCGCTCGCTACCAACACGCATTACTGTATACATTGGCGTATTCGTCATTCTGTGTTGTCATCGCTGTGCTGAGTTATATTTATTTATTAGATGAGAAACGCGCCGTTGCACTGGTCAGGATATATGACATGGGAGAAGAAATGGCTCAAATGGCTCTGAGCACTATGGCACTTAACATCTGAGGTCATCAGTCCCCTAGAACTACTTAAACCTAACTAACCTAACATCCATACCCGAGGCAGGATTCGAACCTGCGACCGTAGCGGTCACGCGGTTCCAGACTGAAGCGCCTAGAACCGCTCGCCCACACCGGCCGGCCGGGAGAAGGGATGAGTACCATTCTAGATATGAGAGGCGTACAGAAGTATACATCATTAAGGATGTTATGGATGCAGTTATCCTGTTAGTAAGGTAGTTTGGTCGCGGTGCTTGGCAGTCGGTGAGTGTGGTGGGCAAAAATCCGCGAAATATGGAGCAAAAAACACTCTTACGTAAAGGTACAGGGTGATAGTTATTGAACTATATGAAAAAAACGTAAATTAGTTACAAACTACGGCGTACATAAAACTTTATTCCACATGTAAACGTCACTACAGATATTCGGATTTAGTTTACGACATGTTCGATATTCCTGCCATCATTGACGACGATGTGGTTCAAACGAATAGCGAAATTCTGCATGACCCGTTGAAGTGTGGGAACATCCATGCTATAAGATGACCTCCAGAATGGCTGTTTTCAGCTCAGCAATGGCTTTGGGGTTATTGCTGTACACCTTGCCTTTAATACAGGTCCACAAAAAGGAGTCGCAAGTGTTCAGATCCGGAGAGTATGGCGGCTAGTCGAGGTCCATGCCAGTGGCCTTTGCGTTCCCCAGAAGCAGAATCCCGTTTCCAAAGTGCTCCTCCAGGACATCAAACACTCTCCTGCTTCCATGGGGTCGAATTCCGTCTCCGTCTTGCGTGCACCACATCTTGTCGAAATCAGGGTCACTTTGGATTACCGTTCGGTAGTCACCGTGTTATCAAGGAACGCTGTTGTTGTTGTTGTTGTTGTTGTCTTCAGTCCTGAGACTGGTTTGATGCAGCTCTCCATGCTACTCCAACCTGTGCAAGCTTCTTAATCTCCAAGTACTTACTGCAACCCACATCCTTCTGAATCTGCTTAATGTATTCATCTCTTGGTCTCCCTCTACGATTTTTACCCTCCACGCTGCCCTCCAATGCTAAATTTGTGATTCTCTCATGCCTCAGAACATGTCCTACCAACCGGTCCCTTATTCTTGTCAAGTTCTGCACAAACTCCTCTTCTCCCCAATTCTATTCAGTACCTCCTCATTAGTTATGTGATCTACCCATCTAATCTTGAGCATTCTTCTGTAGCACCACATTTCGAAAGCTTCCATTCTCTTTTTGTCCAAACTATTTATCGTCCATGTTTCACTTCCATACATGGCTACACTCCATACAAATACTTCCAGAAACGACTTCCTGACACTTAAATCTATACTCGATGTTAACAAATTTCTCTTCTTCAGAAACACTTTCCTTGCCATTGCCAGTCTACATTTTATATCCTCTCTACTTCGACCATCATCAGTTATTTTGCTCCCCAAATAGCAAAACTCCTTTACTACTTTAAGTGTCTCATTTATAATCTGATTCCCTCAGCATCACCAGACTTAATTCGACTACATTCCATTATTCTCGTTTTGCTTTTGTTGATGTTCATCTTATATCCTCCTTTCAAGACACTATCCATTCCGTTGAACTGCTCTTCCAGGTCCTTTGCTGTCCCTGACAGAATTACAATGTCATCAGCGAACCTCAACATTTTTATTTCTTCTCCGTGGATTTTAATACCTCTCCGAATTTTTCTTTTGTTTCCTTTACTGCTTGCTCAATATACAGATTGAATAACATCGGGGACAGGCTACAACCCTGTCTCACTCCATTCCCAACCGCTGCTTCCCTTTCATGCCCCTCGACTCTTATAACTGCCATCTGGTTTCTGTATGAATTGTAAATAGCCTTTCGCTCTCTGTATTTTACCCCTGCCATCTTTAGAATTTGAAAGAGAGTATTCCAGTCAACATTGTGGAAAGCTTTCTCTAAGTCTAAAAATGCTAGAAACGTGGGTTTGCCTTTCCTTAATCTATTTTCTAAGATAAGTCGTAAGGTCAGTATTGCCTCACGTGTTCCAACATTTCTACGGAATCCAAACTGACCTTCCACGAGGCCGGCTTCTACCAGTTTTTCCATTCGTCTGTAAAGAATTCGCGTTAGTGTTTTGCAGCTGTGACTTATGAAACTGATAGTTCGGTAATTTTCACATCTGTCAACACCTGCTTTCTTTGTGATTGGAATTATTATATTCTTCTTGAAGTCTGAGAGTATTTCGCCTGTCTCATACATCTTGCTCACCAGATGGTAGAGCTTTGACAGGATTGGCTCTCCCAAGGCCGTCAGTAGTTCTAATGGAATGTTGTCTACTCCCGGGGCCTTGTTTCGACTTAGGTCTATCTGTGCTCTGTCAAACTCTTCACGCAGTATCGTATCTCCCATTTCATCTTCATCTACATCCTCTTCCATTTCCATAATATTGCCCTTAAGTACATCGCCCTTGTATAGACCCTCTATATACTCCTTCCACCTTTCAGCTTTCCCTTCTTTGCTTAGAACTGGGTTTCCATCAAAGCTCTTGATATTCATGCAAGTGATTCTCCTTTCTCCAAAGGTCTCATTAATTTTCCTGTAGGCAGTATCTATCTTACCCCTAGTGAGATAAGCCTCTACATCCTTACATTTGTCCTCTAGCCATCCCTGCTTAGCCATTTTGCACTTCCTGTCAATCTCATTTTTGAGACGTTTGTATTCCTTTTTGCCTGGTTCATTTACTGCGTTTTTATACTTTCTCCTCTCATCAATTAATTTCAATATTTCTTCTGTTACCCAAGGATTTGTACTAGCCCTTGTCTTCTTACCTACTTGATCCTCTGCCGCCTTCACTACTTCATCTCTCAGAGCTACCCATTCTTCTTCTATTGTATTTCTTTCTCCCATTCCTGTCAATTGTTCCCCTATTCTCTCCCTGAAACTCTGTACAACCTCTGGTTTAGTCAGTTTATCCAGGTCCCATCTCCTTAAACTTGTACTACTGTAGTAGGTATGCGCTTCGTGTCTATCTTGGCCACAATAATGCGTTCACTATGCTGTTTGTAGTAGCTTACCCGCACTCCTATTTTTTTTATTCATTATTAAACCTACTCCTGCATTACTCCTATTTGATTTTGTATTTATATCCCTGTATTCACCTGACCAAAAGTCTTGTTCCTCCTGCCACCGAACTTCACTAATAGGAATATCGCATCGATTATTCCGTGACTGGACATTGCACACCGCCCACTCACCTGTTGAGGGTGAAGAGACTTCTCGATCGCGAAGTGCGGATAGTCAGTCCCCCAAATTCGCCAATTTCACTTATTGACGAACCGATCCGAATGAAAGTGGGCCGACGACAACAAAGCGCGTGTGCACGCGCATACCATTTCCCATCATGCCCCGCGTCCAACCATGCAGTGTGGACGTCCTAACGCAAACCGTTCACAAGTTATGACGACTTTATATCATATAGTTCAGTAATTGTCACCATGTAAATAATAGACTATATGACCTACGAAATTTACCGTACATGTGAAAATGTTTTTATTGTTTCATTCACGATACAATATAATGGCGATAGAGTCGTCAAAGTGTTTCGTCCATACTGTGGTGGGTGGAAGTGCGTAATTATGGTTGACGGATATCTCAATATAATGCGCCATATGGAACACTTAGTTCACTTAGGAAAAGCTGTATTCTCTGTGCCTTTTGAACTTTACATATTGGTTGATGGACTCACAACAATCATCCTGTTCCATCCATACTGACGTTAACATTACGTTACTCAGACGTGCTTAACCGCAGGTAACACCAAGGGGCCAATTCTAGTTTAGTAATATCGTTGTAACATAATAGTATTCGCCTTCCTTTTCGTTTTTTCGTGCAAGTTTTCTTTGTTGTCAATTCACAGAGAAGAGTGTGTCAAAATAGTTTTACTGTTCGGCATGTTGTCTGCAAACAAAATTACGTAATGAGTAGTATTAAATCAGCTACAGCAGCTAACAGAAGTTCGATAAGGATTGTATGTATGAAGAATAATGCAGGAAAAGAACAGGTGAAGTGATTTACGGAAACGCGCTAAATTATGAAAAGGATTATACTCACTAAGAGTTAGCGAAATGTTTATCTGAAATCACTATAGTGTACCGACCGACTATTCATTTGTTGGTTATGAGTATTTTTATCTTTGTGTCTATCTGGATTTTTTCTTTGTGTCTCTGTTGATCGTCGGTAAAGTGTAAGTGACGAAAATGCGCTGAGAGATTAAAAACTGATTTATTTGATATCACACGTCGTCACCGAAGTCTGAATGACTAAACCGCGCAAGCATCGTATTACGTCGAACGAATGAAACAACCAACGCATTTTCACTTGTACTATAAAGTTCGCAAGTCATTGACTATATAGTTATTCCTAAGAGATTGCACCGTATTTCGCGTATATTTGCTCGCCACACTCACCCACTGCCACTCACCGCGACCAAACTTCCCTGCTAACAGCATGAGACCAACGGCTATCTGCCACCACAACCAGCAGTGGGTTGCAGTGAATGAGTGAAGTCTGTCAGTACGTACACACATAAGCTTTTATATAGAGATTTAATGTGGTAAGATTATGGCCAACAGGCCATGTCTGTCATCTAACTAAGTATTCTACATATTGCGCGTAACAGTCATTAACAACAATGTTTTAAGTTACATCTAATATACAATCGAACATTTAGAAACTGCTGTAGTGCAGAAAAAATACAGTCTACATTCGCTTGTGGCTACATGCGGTCCAACAATACAGAGAAATTTCGGTTAGGTAGGTTGAAACTATGAGCTGTAACAGCAGTACACATGAGAGAATGGAAAGAAAAAGGACCGTGAGAAAAAACATAATAAATAAAGACAGGCGATAAGAAAGTGACGTCGCTGTAAACAGAAAGAAGCATTAATGGGAGAACATGGGAGCGTTTGCAGCTGGAAATCTGGCCATGTACGATAGTTTTTGGGGAAACGTTGTGACGGTGACAGAAGGAAGTGTCCTATTTGAAAGCGACGGGGCACTGAATTTCGAGCGAAGTGCAGGGCACCCCGCTCCAGGAGCGGACGGCAACAACAGAGAAGTTTCCTAATGTTTTGTTTTAAGGATGGGCACAGCTGGGATACCAGATAAGTAAGACCTTGCGAATAGATTGTGATGAGGTGCCAGCCACTTAATCTCTGATACGAGGTAGTATGATGCGCACACACACTTGCTTTCGCATACAAAAGCAGACGACATGCTTAACTTTACTGCTGTCTCCCAACGTCACAGCCGGGCTATCTACTTCTGTATCTACATGACTTCTCTGCAATTCACTTTTAAGTGTCCAGCAGAGGATTCTTCGAACCACCGTCAGATTATTTCTCTACCGTTCCACTCTCGAACAGCGCGCGGGATGAATGAACACTTAAATCTCTCCGTACGGGCTCTAATTTCTCCTATTTTATTTTGATGATGATTTCTCGCTATGTAGATTGGCGACGATAAAATATTTTCACATTCAGAGAAGAAAGTTGGTGATTCGAAATTTCGTAAAAAAAGGTCTCGCCTTCGTTTTAATGATTGCCATCCCAACTGGCTTATCATGTCCATAACATTTTCTCCCTATTTCGTAATAATACAAAACGAGGTGCCCCTCTTTGAACTTTCACGATGTACTCTCTTAATCCTACCTGGTAAGGATCCCAAAAGTAGTCCGAAAGAGGACGGGCAAGCGTAGTGCAGGCAGTCTCTTTAGTAAAACTGTTGCATCATCAAAGTGTTCTGCCAATAAAACGTAATCTTTCATTCCCCATCCTCACAACATTATATATGTGATTTTTCCAATTCAAATTGTTCGTAATTGTAATTCGTAGATTTTTATTCGACTTGTCAACCTTTAAACATATATGATTTATCGTGTAATCGAAATTTAACGGATTTCTTTTTGCACTCATATGGATGACCTTACACTTTTCCTTATTCTTTCAGCACCATTGACATATCGTGTCTAAGTCATTTTGCCAATGGTTTTGATCGTCTGATGACTTTACTAGACGGTGAAAGACAGCATCATCAGTAAACAAGCGAAGACTGCTGCTCAGGTTGTCTTCTAAATCGTCTATATAGATTAGGAACAACAGAGGGCCCGTAACGCTTCCTTGGGGAACGCCGGATATCACTTCTGTTGTACCCCATCATTTTTCGTCGATTACTACGTAATGTTTCGTTTCTGACAGGAAATCACGAATCCAGTCGCACAACTGAAGCGATAGTCCATACGCACGCAATTTGATTAGAAGTCTTCTTTGAGGATCGGTGTCAAAAGCGTACCGGAAATCTAGAAGGGTGGAAACTATTTGACGTTTCTGTCAATAGCATTTATAGCCTCGTGAGAATAAAGAGCTGGTTGTGTTTCACAACAATAATATTTTCTGAATCAGCGATGACTATTTGTCACTAAATAATTATCTTCGATATCGTTCATAATGTTCGAACACAGTATGTTTTCCAAAATCATATTGCAAATCGACATTACTGAAATGGCTCTGTAACTCAGCGGATTACTTCAATTTCCTTTCGTGGGTGCTGGTGTGACTTCTGCAACTTTCCAGTCTTTGGGTACGGATCTTCCGACAAGCGTCAAAGAAACTGGTACAGGCAAGCGTATTCAAATACAGTGTTATGTAAACAGGCAGAATACGGCGCGGCGGTCGGCAACGCCTCTATAAGACAACAAGTGTCTGGCGCAGTTGTTACATCTGTTACTGCTGCTACAATGGCAGGTTATCAAGATTTAAGTGAGTTTTAACGTGGTGTTATAGTCGCACAGGAGCGATGGGACACTGCATCTCCAAGGTAGTGATGAAGTGGGGATTATCCCGTACGACCATTTCACGAGTGTGCCGTGAATATCAGGAATCCGGTAAAACATCAAATCTCCGACATCGCTATAGCTGGAAAAAGATCCTGCAAGAAATGGACTTACGACGGCTGAAGAAAATTGTTGAACGTGACAGAAGTGCAGCCCTTCCACAGATTGCTGCAGATTTCAATGCTGGGCCATCAACAAGTGTAAGCGTGCGAACCATTGAACGAAACATCACCGATATAGGCTGTCGGAGCCGAAGGCCCACTCGTGTACCCTTGATGACTGCACGACACGAAGCTTTAAGCCTGGTCTGGCCCGTTAACACCGGCATTGGACTGTTGATGACTGGAAAGATGTTACGTGGTCGGACGAGTGTCATTTCAAATTCTATCGAGCGGACGGACGTGTACGGGTATGGAGACAACCTCATGAATCCATGGACCCTGCATGTCAGCAGGGGACTGTTCAATCTGGTGGAGGAGGCTCTGTAATGGTGTGGGCCATGTGCAGTCGGAGTGATACGGGACTCCTGATACGTCTGGAGACGACCCGGACAGGTGACACGTACGTAAGCATCCTGTCTGATCACCTGCATCCATTCATGTCCATTGTGCATTCCGACGGACTTGGCAATTCCAGGAGGACAATGCGACACCCCACAAGTCCAGAATTTCTACACAGCGGTTCCAGAAACACTCTTGTGAATTTAAACACTTCCGCTGGCCACCAAACTCCCCAGACATGATCATTTTCGAGCATATCTGTGATGCCTTGCAACGTGCTGTTCAGAAGTGATCTCCTCCCCCTCGTACTGATTTATGGACAGCCGTGCAGGATTCATGGTGTCAGTTCCTTCCAGCACTAGTCGGGTCCATGCCACGTCGTGTTGCGGCACTTCTGCGTGCTCGCGGAGGCCCTACACAATATTAGGCAGGTGTGCCAGTTTGTTCGAGTGTTCAGTGTATATGATTGCTAAATATGGGACTACTGTATGAGCATATCCTGAAGGAACCTTATTGGTATGCTATCTGGACCGGAGGCCTTGCCTTTGTTGCGATATTTCAGCTCTTCGCTACACCAAGGATATCTACTTCTAAGTGTTTTATGTTGGCAGTAGCTCCTGATTCGGGTTCTTGAATACTCACTTCGTCTTCTTTGGTAAAGGAATTTCGGAAAACTGTGCTTAATAATTCCGCTATGTTGGGGAAGCTCTCAGCTCCAGTCAAGTGACTTCGCCTTTTGTCGATTGAGCTGGCCCCATCATCCACCGCGCCAGCTATCTTCGTGGAGTGGGCATATAGTATCATCATTCACACTGGAATGTCAGTAACGTGTAACGTGTCAAACAATTCACTTTACTTAGACCCATATAACAGCACCATCTGCAGTTTAATTTTCGATCACCAAGGGGATTTTCCTGCGATTATCTGAGCAATATTGGAAGTCAAGATACAAAGGAATAAGTTATACGGAAAAGAAAATAACAAGAAACATCGTCAAAACAGGCATTCTAAAATTCATAATGGTGTACAACAACTTGTCTTTAAACATCAAGCCGGCCGATGTGGCCGAGAGGTTCTAGGCGCTTCAGTCTGGAACCGCGAGACCGCTACGGTCGCAGGTTCGAATCCTGCCTCGGGCATGGATGTGTGTGATGTCCTTAGTTAGGTTTAAGTAGCTCTAGGGGACTGATGACCTCAGCAGTTAAGTCCCATAGTGCTGAGAGCCATTTCAACCATTTTTTGAACATCAAAACAGCATAATATCCTCGTCGAGGGAGTACACAGTCGTTGTTGGCAGGCCAATCGCCTATGCAACTTGCTATAAATTTTTGTATTAGCAATCTCAAAAGTTTTTATAAATTTCTCCTCAAGGAGCAAACGGTGGTGGGCGTCAGGGATCTTGCGCGTTATATTCGTTTGTACCGCGTCCGTGAAAGCCTTCCTTTAGTTGAAGAACCTAATGTGTGTTGCTCGTTGTTTTTAGTTATAAGGCAGGTGGCCGGGCTGCATGTGCACGAGGCCTGTTGAATGGGGGTGCCAGTGAAGACGCAGAACATAAATAGAGAATGGGCTGATTTTAGGGAGAAGCTGCGGAGGGCAGAGGAGGTGGACAGAGGAAGCAGATAATAATAATAATAATAATAATAATAATAATAATATACATATTCACCGCACAGAAAAAATCACACAGACACGAAATAGAAAGCCTCGTACAAAGTTGTGATACGAAAAATGTACGGTCAACAGTCGACACTGAGAGAATCTAAGACGAAAACAGCGCAGTGCTGCGAAAACCAGCGATGGCAAACAAGCAGGACAGGAAATGCATCTCTGTACACAAACAGGATGTTTACACGACGTGAGGCCCGAAGTGCTGAGTGTGGCCTGTTGTTTACAGCGAGTTAGTCACACATACTGCATAACAGTAAGTGACGGCGCTAGGATCATTTGCTTTACAACAAACCGAAGACATTCGGAAAATCCCCAGGAAATTTTTTTTTATAAAAATCGCAGTTTTTCTTGCCCTACACCTTTCCTGCCTTCCTTACTTATTTAAGCTCTGCCTCTTCTCTTGTCACACCATTCTGCCCGCACACTTCCACAACGATAGATTCGTAAGTTCACATTACATATGTTAGTTTTTTGGTTGGTAAAGGAGCAGCTAAACAGCTTTATTCAGTTTATTATGTTGTTCTAATGATGTTTGCTGACGACTTGTTATACAACGTTATTTATTTTACTGCGTTTGTTTTGACGATATTCGTTGTTACATTCTTTTTCGTATACCTTGTTTTTCAGTACTGTTCAGATAACCACTGAAAAAAGGCCTTGGTGGCCGAAATCCGCCATGGTGATCGAAACTAAGAGTGCATCTGGTACTGTTTGTTTCCAAGTAATGGCTACAGCTGTGGAACCGGCACCATCATGTTCTCCATGCTGGACAAGAAATTGATGTATCTTACGTTGAACCTTTTGCATCGTTTTAGACGAGACGCGCAAATCTTCTTTCTTTGTCTCGCATTAACTTGACAGGCGAATCGCCGCTACTCGCTCTACGCAGAACCAAGTGGGGGACCTTACTTCAGACGGTAGGCAGAGAGCCGCTTTTTTTTTTTTTTTGAAAAAAAAAATAAACGAACAAAATAAAGATAGGAAACCTGGAATGAAGTACGTGGGTTAGATAAAGGGGATTTTACACGCTGCAGACCGCTGGAAAATAACATGACAGGTAAGTACACGAGATACTCTTTATTAATATTAAGCGAGTTATTTATCGTACAAACATGTTTACACGTCGCACTGCAATTCTTTCCGTGCTAAGTGATGACAACGACTTACAAAATTTGTACCTTCCTCTACACAATTTTTCAGACGTAAATTCGAGAATGCTGCCCTTCGCGTTTTCCATTACTGCTGACGAAGTAATATACTAAATTACTGTCAATAGATTTTCCTGCACTGCAACTGCAGCTTGTAACCAAGCCAGGTCCTGTCTCTTCAGAACCATTTTACTGCATCGGAACTTCAACTTTCGCTCCATGTCGACTGGCAACGAAATGATGAACTGCAGAGTGGCGTACATAGAACCGGCCCGAACCGGACTGCGAACGCGCGTGAGTAGCATTACTAGCTTGTCAGTTTCTTTGCCATCTTCCAACAGCAGTAGCGTGTGAGTAGTTCATACGGAAAGTAGTCGTTATAAACCGTGTACTTCACTGTCATGCCTTACTCCACAAAAGAACGTGTGTTCATTGTTGAAGAATATGTGCGTTCTGAATCCAAGTTTCATGACAAGTTTCCTGAAATAATATTCCTGCAAAATCAACGATTCAGGACGTAGTGAGAAAGTGGCGTTCGACAGGCAGTGTTGTTAATTCAAAGGGAAATACGGCACCGACTGTACGTACACCTGAAGTTGTGGCAAACATGACGGCACACGTTGAAAGAAGTCCCTTCAAGTCAACACGACGATTATCACAATAGTGTGGAATATCTCGCAGGTCATGGCTTCAAAGGGAAACCTTACCGTGTGAGTGTTGTTCAGCAAATAAAAGAAGCGGACAAGGGTAAGCGTACACATTATTGTAACTGGAAAATGTCGCTGGGGCACATCTTGATCCGTTCCACCTTTTTTCGACGGATCAAGCTTGGTTTCATTTGTCGGGTTACGTTAATTCACAAGACACTGGGCTACAGAGAATCCCCATGGCATTCTGCAATAGCCGTTACGCGATTTAAAAATTGGTGTATGATGTGCTGCATCCGGTAACAGAATTATCGGGCGATTGTTCTTCAACGAAACTGTCAACACACATGTTTACTTGCAACTCTACAATGAATTTTCGGCTCTGTTAACTCCAAACGAAAAATATTGTGCATATTTGCAGCAAGATGGGGCAACTTCTCATACGTCGTATTTGTCCTTAGCTCGTATAAGTACTGATTTTACTGAAGAGAGGACCATTAGTAAGGGCTTGTGGCTACCCCGCTATTCGGACTTGTCACCATGTGACTTTTACCTCTGAGGATTTCTAAAGGCTAGTCTACCGCAACAATCCCACAACACTTGGCACATTAAAAAGAAACAACATACGTGAAGAAATCTCGAACATTCCTCAAAGAGTACTGAAAAGTGTTTTCCTTAACGTGCTTCGACGTGCACAACTTTGCTTGGATGTTGGCGGCGAACATTTTGAACACAGACTTTAAATTCGTTTCTAAAATACGCTTATTAAACTAATAAAAGTAAATCTGTTACTTAAACTGTTAATTACATAGTTAATAATGAAACTGCACAATAAAAATGTACGAAAGCGATGATGTAGATTTTCTTCATTCATATTCCTTTCAGCGCAGGGGCCATTTTTATGCGCGGCACTCTGTGCAGTGCAACATTTTATCGCGTGTGGCGGGCGACAGCCAGGTTGGTAAACCACCGCTGCCGGAGGCGCCTCCAAACACATCTTGGGGCTGGAATCTCATTGACTGTAGTGGAGATGTCTTCTGTGAGGAGCCTCAATGACAGGCGCCAGCCTACAAACCTGGCCATCGCCCGGACAAGCAGGCGTGACGCTCTAGGGTGGGCATTTCTATTTATAGCAGGACTCCTTTGGTTGTCATCCGCGGTAGCTATACACCACAGCGGCACGTGGGCGGTATTCCACGCCCTTCCTGGCAAGCCATCCTGGGCTTACACTTCAGCAAGATAATGCCCGCCCGCACACGACGAGACTTTTCTAGTGCTCGTCTTCGTGCTAGCCAAAACCTACCTCGGCCAGCAAGGTCGCTGCAGAACGTTTTGAGCACTGTGGACAGAGCCCTCCAAGCAGTTAGGGATTTTGAGGATCTAACGCGCCAGTTGGACAGAATTCGCCAAGGTATCCCTCAGGAGGGCATCCAATAACTATCAATCAATGCCCAGTGTGGCGTCTGCGTCTCCTTGGAGTTGACACGACTCGGTGGTGGTGGTTCTCCCAGTCGGTATGACGTGGAACGGCGTCCGTCGCTCACGACAACGCCACCGAACTAGTAAAACACAAACTCCTCGAGTGGTTTGGTCATATTTCAGATACTGTCTTTTGTGATTAATGTCAATATTTCGATAGAGCAGCGCGTCAGGATGTGTCAAGCCGCTCTTGCTTCTTCACTGATAAACGCGGCAATTACACCACTCGATGACGCGATGACTCCCTTTGTTTTGAGTCCGCGACAGACTTTTCAGCTTGCGCGAATTGGCTAACTGTAGTTCTTCTTTTTATTATGCCCAGTTAGATAATGGGTGCCGAATATTAATAATATAAAGTACTGACTCTTCAATTCATCACCCAAGTCGTGGCCACATTATGGAATTGCGA
Source organism: Schistocerca serialis cubense (assembly GCF_023864345.2). NCBI lineage: Eukaryota > Metazoa > Arthropoda > Insecta > Orthoptera > Acrididae > Schistocerca > Schistocerca serialis. Next base: position 586,436,837 of record NC_064644.1, read on the forward strand.
GGACGTTAAGTTGATAAATTCTTATTCCGTCGTCAAGACGTTGCTACGTCGCGTGTTCAATTACTACACGACGTAATTCCAGAGATAACATATACTTAAGCAATGTTCAGAATGCGTCGTAATCTTGGGACAAATCGATGACTGTTCACTGTTAAATAACCATGAATTCACTTCATAATATTCTAATACTCAGTTTTCACTAATGCACATGATAATGTCTATTCAGTTATGTAGGCGACACGAAGACTTAAAAGTTTGAATCCAATTTTATTGTTCCTTGTAATTAATTGTCCCTACGCTGAGCATGCACACCGATTTCTCACTCGGGGAATTGCTTCCGTTTGCATCAGTAATTCTGTCGTTGACGACAACTCGGCGCAGTTGTACGTTCTTCGAGCTGGCGTTTGTCTGTTACCTACTGGAGACTAATAATTGTTTTTCCGTCGGCGATCTTTCTTTTCCAGTGACCTTGAATGTTCGTGCTTATTCAGTATCATGAAGGCTAAGTCCCATCATAAATCTCACACTATTTAATTTCGTCGCGAATCTCCATATCCCGTTATCTTGCTAACGGTAAAGATGACTTTGCTTTAGTATGACTTCTGAATAATACTTCAGTCTGTACCGCAAAACTTTCAAACTTCCGATTAGCTTAAAACACTCTAGTAGCGCTTACATTGCTGCTACTATCGCAGTAGTACTACAGAGCGACTAGATAGCAACTGAAGCTTACATATCCATTTCCGAGTTACATTGTAGTCACATCGAACTTTTCGATGGTGTTACGACTCTCTTCTATGGTAAATGTTATATTTGGCCAATTTACCATCTGGGCTTTAACCTTCGATATCAATTGTTTTGCAATTCTTTATGTGATGTTTTTGTTGCGTATCCTATCATATTCTTTCATTCAGTCTTTATTTCATGAGAAATATTATTATTCGCATGACATTCCTATTGATCAAATTAGCACAAGTGTAAATTTTGTCGCCAGTAGCTTTCGTCACTGTCAGGATGACTAATTTTCCTACTTCTTTTACAACAAATGGTTGTTTATTAGGGTTTCTGTAATTAGGGTGTTATACCAGCCGAATAACTGCTTGCGTAAGGTGCAGAGGTGTATCAACGCGTTATTGACTTGCTCAATTTTCTCTGCCTCGCGATGACTGGGTGTTGTGTGCTGTCCTTAGGTTAGTTAGGTTTAAGTAGTTCTAAGTTCTAGAGGACTGATGACCATAGCTGTTAAGTCCCATAGTGCTCAGAGCCATTTGAACCATTTGAACTTGCTCAATTTGTGAAGTACTTTCTCTTGAATAAACCATTTAGTATTTCTGAAATTGTAACATTTGTTTGTCTGTACATGTACATCTGCCGTTTACCGTCCTGTTCGGATAATTTCTTACTGGCGCCTATCCTTTATTTTTCTTTTAGTGTACCAGGGAAAGTACGCATCCGCAGTCAGTTCGCCAGTGTTCACTACCTTCAGCTTGTATCTGTGAACAAGAGTTGAAACTAAAGGGAACAGAAAAGAGCTGGAGATAACGAAAATAGCATATGGAGGCTGCCTTAATGTTTCTTGGCGCTAATAATCGACATGCATGATACAACATTGTATAGTTAGGACCACAGTGCAAAAGGGCACAGCTTTTGGCAAACTTAGCAAAATGGTGCAGGAAATGAAAATTTTAGGTGTAGGTAGTGTTCTTTGTGGTGTCGCCGCCAGACACCACACTTGCTAGGTGGTAGCCTTTAAATCCGCCGCGGTCCGGTAGTATACGTCGGACCCGCGTGTCGCCACTATCAGTGATTGCAGACCGAGCGCCGCCACACGGCAGGTCTAGAGAGACTTCCTAGCACTCGCCCCAGTTGTACAGCCGACTTTGCTAGCGATGGTTCACTGACAAATTACGCTCTCATTTGCCGAGACGATAGTTAGCATAGCCTTCAGCTACGTCATTTGCTACGACCTAGCAAGGCGCCATTATCATTTGCCATTTATCTTGTGATGCATGTACCGTCAGACCGATGTTCACCAATTATGGATTAAAGTTAAGTATTCCAGAAGCTACGTACCTTTTTTGCTGGTCTCTATTCCTTTAACTGTTCCAGACCTCACGCCAGCCTGCGTGAGCTTAAACGCGTGTCTTTCGGCTTCCTCTCATAGTGGCTTGGCTGTCTTGCCAAGTCACAACATTCTTAACACTGAATTGCTGTTCCAGATTTCCGTAGCATTGCTCGAAAACTTGGAACGTATGATGGTCAGCGCTCTTCGCTGGATTCTTATTAGATTTTAGGAGAAAATTTAGTAGCGGACCACTAATAACCGACTACCAACATGACCTAAAGAGAGGTCATTATTTTATTTATTAGCAACTCAAACATTTACTTAACTGTGCTGATTGTTTCGCATCTCAATAACGACTACATCTCAGATGTATTGTCTGCAGTGACATGTGCAGAATACTTGAAAGACTAATAATGTACGTGTAAGAAAGAAACTGTCAGTAAAATATGATTATTGAAATGTGAAATATATAAGGTGCAGATAAACGAAAACGAGACAGATAGAAAAAGAAGTAAATAAATTTTTGATTGTTTCAAAAGTAATCAAAATATTCAAATGTGTGTGAAATCTTATGGGACTTAACTGCTAAGGTCATCAGTCCCTAAGCTTACACACTACTGAAACTAAATTATCCTAAGGACAAACACACACACCCATGCCCGAGGGAGGACTCGAACTTCCGCCGGGACCAGCCGCAGAGTCCATGACTGCAGCGCCCCTGACCGCTCGGCTAATCCCGCGCGGCTCAAAAGTAATCACCATAACTTTTATCACATTTATCCCACTCCGAGACAAGACGATCAATTCGTTAATGGAAAAATGTTTGTGGTTATCTACGAAATCGTAAATGCGCTCCGGCGTACAACTTTTCATTCGAAGCAAATCGTCCGTCAGGCCTCTAGAAATACGAAAATCGCATGCGAAGAGATCGGGACTGTCTGGAGGGTATGTAAGGATGTGGGCCCACCCACACGTCGGCGAGGTTGTTTCAACCACGCTGCAGAAGTTTCGCTGGGAAGGCCTTATACATCCTCCACACAGCCCCGATCTCTCCTCATGCGATTTCCAAAACTTTTGGGGTCCTGAAGAGAGACAGTCGATTTGCTCCGGACGAAGAGGTGCATCTTTGGATACGTTCATGCTTCCGCAGCCAACCGCAAACATTTTTTCGTGAATGCACTGACCGTCTTGTTTGTCTTGTTTCACAGTGGGCTGGTTCAAATGGCTCTTAGCACTATGCGACTTAACTTCTAAAGTCATCAGTCGCCTTGAACTTAGAATTAATTAAACCTAACTAACTTAAGGACATCACACACATCCACAGGATTCGAACCTGCGACCGTAGCGGTCGCTCGGTTCCAGACTGTAGCGCCTAGAACCGCACGGCCACTCCGGCCGGCTTCACAGAGGGATAAATGTAGTAACAGCTATAGCGATTACCTCTTAAATAATAAGCAGTTTACTTACTTTTTCTCCATCGGTCTCGTTTTCATTAAACTGCCCCTTTATACATACAACCTGCGACATAGCCTAGTTGATAAAATGTGCTATATGGTTTTTTGTCCCAGTGAACGATTTTTATTTTTCACGAAAAATATGTAACAGTGACACACCAGCCAAGTAATTGGAACTACCGTGAATGTAAGCAACGCGAATGATGAGTCTTCCTTATATTTTTAATTTTTGTCAGCATAATACAATAACGGAAAAACAATCGAAACACGAAGAAGGAGTTGTGCGACATAAACGAAAGTTGATAGGATGTTCCTAAATTTGAAAGATGATGTCTATTCAGATTTCGCGCCAGTCGCATAAGAGTAACGCTAGTAGCGCCGCGATAAGGATGCAAATCCGATTTGCTTTAAATACACCTTGTAACGGTCGTGAGCTTTAGTTACCTTTGAGATTGGTCGTGGTAAGTTGATGTTACGGGAGAATACCTTTAAGGCGCAAAATACGCCATTTGCAGCACCTCACTTAGTTTGAACGAGGCAGTGTCGTAGGGCAACGAGAAGCTGGATGTTCCTTCTGTGATATTGTAGAAAGACTTGACAGAAATGTAGCCACTGTACTCGTGCGTGATTGCTGGCAGCGATGTTCACGAGAATATACGGTCGCAAGAAGACCGAGCTCTGGACCGCCATGTGGCTATACCGAGAAGGAAGACAGCAGCAATTTGAGCAGCAGTTGGCACCACAGCGACTCAACGGTTAACAATCAGTTACTTCACGGACAGCTCCGAGCCAGACGCCCTGTAGCGTGCGTTCCACTGACTCCAAAGCACCACCATTTGCGACTTCAATGGTGTCAAGCGAGAGCAGAGTAGAGGTCTGTTGTGTTTTCTGATAAAAGCAGGTTCTGCCTCTGTGCCAGAGGTGGCCACGTGTCGGTTAGAAAGAGACAAGTTGAGGGCCTGCAAGCAACCTGTCTGTGTGATATACTGGACCCACACCTGGAGTTATGATCTGTGGTGCGATTTTGTATGACAGCAAGAGCGCTTTCATGGTTGTCGCATGCACCCTGACCAAATTTGTACGTCCACCTGCTGATTCGACGTGTTGTGCTGCCGTTCTTGGATAGCATTCCAGAGGGTGTTTTCTAACACGATAACGCTCCCCCACATACCGCTGCTGTAACCTAACATGCTCTACATATTTGTCGACATGTTGCCTTGGCCTGCTCGTTCACCAGATCTGCCTCGAGTGGAGCACGTACGGGATAAAATCGGACAACAACTCCAGCGTCATCCACAAACAGCATTAACCGTCCCTCTATTGGCCGACCGAGTGCAACAGGCATGGAACTCCAGCCCACAAACAGAGATCCGGAGTGGCCGAGCGGTTCTAGGCGCTACAGTCTGGAACCGCGCGACCGCTACGGTCGCAGGTTCGAATCCTGCCACGGGCATGGATGTGTGTGATGTCTGTTGTATTGGCAGAAGAGCCAACACCGTGTTACTAGAGGAGACCGAAATTCACGCCTTTTAGCTCACGAAGGCTGGCGTGAGAAGGGAGAACTATACTGACGTGAGGTCTGGAACATGACAAGGGATGAGAATTGAGAAAGCGGACTAAATTAGTTTGATACTTAACTTTAATCCATTAATGATGAACGTCGCTCTTGACGGTACATGATTCACAATTTTATCTGTTCAGATTATAGTAACTGAACATGGCGCCTTGCTAGGTCGTAGCAAATGTCGTAGCTGAAGGCTATGCTAAACTGTCGTCTCTGCAATTGAGATCGTCTCTAGACAGTGAACCGTCGCTAGCAAAGTCGGCTGTACAACTGGGGCGAGTGCAAGGGAGTCTCTCCAGACTAGACATGCCGTGTGGCGGGGCACGGTCTGCAATCACTGATAGTGGCGACACGCGGGTCCGACGTATACTAACGGACCGCGGCGGATTTAAAGGCTACCACCTAGCAAGTGTGGTGTCTGGCGGTGACACCAGTAGTTCTAAGTTCTAGAGGACTGATGACCTCAGAAGTTAAGTCCCATAGTGCTCAGAGCCATTTGAACCATTTGAGATCCGGCAACTGTACAACACAATGCACGCACTTTTGCACGGTTGCATTCAACATATTGGCAGTTACACTTGTTATTAATGTACCAGCATTTGCAGTGGCTTATTTGGCACTTTCATTAAACTGTGATCTTGCAATGTTAATCATTTACAAGGGTTATGCATACAAATGCATCCCGAAATTTCATTACTCTACATTAATTATTTTTTGGTGTCGCAATTTTGTTACCGTCAGTACAGATCAATATTCGCAGTTCTTTACCTTCAAGAAAATATTTGTGCTTTTCCATTTTAATAAAAATAATTACAAAGTTTGCTCATAGTCACCGCGTTCGTTCCCCACGCAAGCTTCTAATGAATTTATCGTCTTTCTCACGTTCTCTGCAGGACCTGTGAGCGATTCGGCAATTTTCCACAATCATATTTGTTTCCCTTCGGGCCGGCCGAGGTGGCCGAGCAGTTCTAGGCGCTACAGTCTGGAACCGCGCGACCGCTAGGTTGCAGGTTAGAATCCTGCCTCGGGCTTGGATGTGTGTGATGTCCTTAGGTTAGTTAGGTTTAAGTAGTTCTAAGTTCTAGGGGACTGATGGCCTCAGAAGTTAAGTTCCATAGTGCTCAGAGCCATTTGAACCACTTTCTTCCCTTCGGCAGTTGTATTGTGGTCGCTCGTATCCCATAAGTGCTCGTGATACCTCTGTTCTTCTTTGATCAACATTACATCTCTTCAGACAACTCCAATGCTCGTGCAACTCATATCAACAATGAAGCAGACGAAAGTTTTGCGTACTGCTAGGTCCGAAGTGGAGAGGACGCGAACTTCTCTTAATGATTAGGTAGAACAGTGGTCTTCAAACGGTTTTGCTGAAGAGCCAATATTGACATACATTGTGGGGTGACACTTAGGGCTGAATATGTATTGATTTTATTATTAATTGGTAACCTATATAAATTAGTATGAGTCCACAATAGACGAGCTATAGTAAGGGCGTTGTAAGGTGGCCTCCGGTCCCAATCACTGGTCGTGAAACGTCGCCACAATTCGGAGCACGTAGTGTCGCTTGTTTTGTTTCAGACGGCTGCGTAACAGTGTAACGTTCTTTTCTTATAATATTATCTTTACGATTACGTTGAATGAATGTGTGAACTGTGGAATGGATACTGAACTCGAATTATCGTGTAGCGTGTTGTAACTGCAAGTGGTATGCTTACTCTGTGTTATTGTTAGCAAAACTTTATACAAATTGATTGGGCAATGCAACTTCCAATACCAATAAAGAAATATGGTCACTGCAGAATACAGCCAGCCCCTTAGGCACTGAATCATCTGGCCCTGTTCAAAACTGATAACTTTGATTCCTGTACACATAAGAAATAAATTACTTTGTCTTACCTCTAGAAGCAGCAATGGCGGAACGCGATATATTCTGGTGTCTCATAAAAAAATATATATATAAATGGTAGCTACAGGCTCAGCAGTTTGCAATGCTGGCCATAATACTTGAAATGGACATGAAATTAGTTTGGCTGATAAACGAGAACATTTAAGAAAATCCAACTTCTTTAAAAATATATGACATGGACAGGGAGGCGGTACTGGATATGGTGAATTACTAACACCGAGTTTTTTTTTTTGGCAAAATTATATTGCAAGCTAAGTTTGGCTTTCCAAAAAACATGTGACAATTGAAGTTGGTCAGAAAAATACATCATAATTACTAATTGATCCACAGGCAATGATTTATACAGGAAGTATTATCTAACCTCATTAAACTAGTATAAATGCAAATCATCAAATTACATACAGCTCTGTTAACAAATCTTAGAAGCATTACAAAAATGAAATATGTATCTAGTCTTTTTATCAAAATAGTTTACGCACATTCTGGGGTTACTCAACAATACAAATTATCAGCCAACTCATATATACCAACGCGCTGGAAAAAACAAAAATCAGAATTATTTAACATCTTTACCTCGCTTGTATGAAGACGTCTGCTTCCAAGTTCAACAATATTGACATACCTAAATTAATCTAACACTTGGTGGATTCACACATCACACCGCAAAAACTGCCTAATCCGTCGTCTTTGGTTCACAGTCTGTGCGCCCAGAGCTCTCTTACTACAACACTATAATAATCTCCGACCAGAAGCAGCATCACTGGGTCTGCGATCTTACACAGTGAGCGATGTAAAGCCTGTCAAAGACAAACATCGTTTATAAAATGATATTCGGGTTCCACAAACAAATGTGCACCAGTAGACTCCTTTCAACAGTGAACAGTGTTGTGATGTTTGTGTGACTAGATGATTAAGTGATTGATAACAGTAAATGTACTTATAACAATGAATTAAGAGGGTCCTCCTTTTTCGAAGTACACCATTATTGTTTTGTTTCAGTACCCAAACATGTTTATCACAATTGTGACATCCTCCCCCCTCCCCCCCCCCCTTAATTATACATGCAGTTCTTATTTAGGTTAGGAAATATGTTACCATGTATCAGAGTTTGTTGTTGTATAAATTACATAAGTACTTTGCTTTTTGTTTACATTGTGTGTGTCCCGTGCAGAGTTAAGAAAAACCCGAGTATTAAAAAAATACCAGTGGGTAAAACTGGATTTTTATAGGTTTTATTGGTTTTTTGGGATTTTTTCATATTGACGATTAAGTACTTCATCTCAGATTCCTATCATTAATTAATTCAAAACACTAACGCGTTCTTACAACTATTTTATTTGTGCTTCATTTCTCGCCCTGCCAGCACTGCATCCATTGAGAGAATGTTCTCCACCTACAGGTTTATTTGGTCAAAATTAAGAAATAATTCAGGAGAGAAAAGACACGAGACATCAGCGAAGATTTATAAATTTCTGCATTTAAACTAAATTTTACTACACAATAATTAAGATTCCGCATAAAGTTACCTTTTTTCCTGGAAGTGTAGTTAACTGTGTGTCTTATATTGCAAGAAAAGTTAAAAAAACAGTATTAATAAAATGAAGCAATGTGAGAGTAGATAGTTGCCTTCAATGGCTCTTTTTAAATTGTGTAAGCATAACGATGTAACATTTTGTAAATTAAATTTTCATAATTATAGTTGGTTCTTATTGGTTTTATGCTGTTTTTAGATTATTTTTTTTAAAAGAATAGTTTTTGTGTCCGGTTTAAATTTCAGACATGTGGAATGTGATTCCCAAGCAAAATCAGCGTAAATTAATACACCACGTGATCTGCAAACATAGGGATGTCAGGGCGTCGTGTGATGATGATCGCCGTACGGGATTAGCCGAGAGGTCTAGGGCGCTGCAATCATGGACTGTGCGGCTGGTCCCGGCGGAGGTTCGAGTCCTCTCTCGGGCCTGGGTGTGTGTGTTTGTCCTTAGGATGATTTAGGTTAAGTAGTGTGTAAGCGTAGGGACTGATGACCTTAGCAGTTAAGTCCCATAAGATTTCACACACATTTGAACATTTCTGGTGATGATCGCGGGTCGCACGATTACTTGATTGAGGCCGGATGCTGCAGTTTGACGACCACTGAGCTAGAATGTCGACAGCCATCGGAACACGGGCAAACACAAGCGAATGGAAAACGAACACAACGCAACCGGTTGCACCACAGAGATTTGTTGTTCGATGATGCTCGTTCACCTGTGTTCGCTCCGGTTTGCAACTAAATGGTTCAAATGACTCTGAGCACTATGGGACTTAACTTCTGAGGTCACCAGTCCCCTAGAACTTAGAACTAGTTAAACCTAACTAACCTAAGGACATCACACACATCCATGCCGGAGGCAAGATTCGAACCTGCGACCGTAGAAGCCGCGTGGTTGCGGACTGAAGCGCCTAGAACCGCTCGGCCACTACGGCCGGCGGTTCGCAACAGGCCTACGAGAGATTTTTTTTTCTTAAAAAGACACAGTATATGATTCTTAGTTTAGTGGTCTCTTTTACAGTCCTGCTGAGAAAAGCGTGCAAATGTCATAAGAAAAAGGACTGTATTACTCACTGGGAGGCAGAAACTGAGTTAGCCGAGTGCACGGGGCGAGGGTCGGGAAATGAGTTTTCCAGCCTTGGCGTCGTCCATTTCCCGGCGCCCGGCCAGTAATTGGCTCGTCAGGCGCCAGATGCTGGATGCTGGAGATGGCCGGCAGATTTCTATTAGCAGCCCGCGTCGGCAATATCCGGGACGCTGGCGCTCCCGGCATCGATCGCCGGACCCGGGCCGCCGCCTCCGCACAAACTGTGCCGCTCTCGGCTGCTCGCGCGTAACAGCCTGGGGCAACACCTGGTTCTGTAGGGCACGATACCAGCTGACAGACCACGGCTCCCGAATGGAGCGCTCTTACGTGAGCTCGAGGCGGAAAGCCCGCCGGCAGTCACATAGCTGGCGTTCGTGTAAGTCGTACTAGGCATTTGTTGTTTTGATTCAGGTTACTCAATAACGTGAGTCCAATGCCAACTTGCGGAGTACTTTCCTTTATTCGCAGTTTTTTACGCCTACCTTTTCAAAGATACGTTCTACAGATGTTTGGAATTCTGAGAAGAATAGGAGTAAGCTTTAGGGAAACACGGTTATATACACTGAAGAGCCAAAGAAACTGGTAGGGCTGCCTAATATCGTGTAGCGCCCCCGCGAGCACACACAAGTGCCGCAACGCGACGTGGCATGGATTCGACTAATGACTGAAGCAGTTGATTCAAATGGCTCTCAGCACTATGAGACTTAACTTCTGAGGTCATCAGTCCCCTAGAACTTAGAACTACTTAAACCTAACTAGCCTAAGGACATCACACACATCCATGCCCGAGGCAGGGTTCGACTGTAGCGGTCGCGCGGTTCCAGACTGAAGCGCCTAGAACCGCTCGGCCACATCGGCCGGCAGTTGAAATAAGAAAATACATTTCATAGAGGATTGGTTGAACGAGACAATGATAAGGTGCTAGGCATGAGATCCGTATGACGAAAACAGGAGCAAGGAACTAGAGACAAAGCTTACCTCATTGGCCACTCCGGGCGGCGACTGAAGCAGGGCTGGAGCGAATTGACGTCATGACTCCTACAGGGCTGTCCAAAAATCCATAAGAGGACGAAGGGACGGAGATCTCTTCTGAACAGCACGTTGCAATGCATCCGACATATGCTCAATAATGTTTACGTCTGGGGAGTTTGATGGCCAGCAGAAGTGTTTAATTTGAGAAGAGTGTTCCTAGAGTCACTCTGTAGCAATCCTGGACTTGCAGGGTGTAGCGTTGATCTTCTAGAAGTTCCCAAGTCCGCCGGGATGCACAATGGACATGAATGGATACAAGTGATCAGACAGGGTGCTCACGTACGTGTCACGTGTCAGAGTCATACCTAGACGTATCAGGGGACCCATCCTACTCCAACTGCTCACGCCACACACCATTCTCGGCGGCTCGTGGTTTGCAAGCGTTGCTGCCTCTGGATCATGGGGTCCCGGTTTCGGTTCCCGGCCGGATAGGGGATTTTCTCTGCCCGGGGGCTGGGTGTTTGTGTTGTCCTCATCATTTCATCATCATCATCATCATAAGTATTTGTGACAGTGGCTACATTTGATTGCGAAAAAAAATTGGACCGTGTAAAAATTGGGACTTTGTACGGGCGCTGATGACTGCGCAGTTGAGCGACCCACAAACTAAACACCATCATCATCATCACCCCACACCATTACAGAGCCTCCATCAGCTTGAACAGTCTCCTGCTGACATGCAGGGTCCATGGATTCATGAGGTTGTCTCCATACCCGTACACGTCTGTCCGCTCGATACAATTTGAAACGAGACTCGTCCGGCCAGGCAACATGTTTCCAGTCATCAACAGTCCAATGTCGGTGTTGACGGTACCAGGCGCGGCATAAAACTTTGTGTCGTTCTGTCTTCAAGGGCACACGAGTGGGCCTTCTACTCCGAAAGCTGATATCGATGATGCTTCATTCAATGGTTCGCAGGCTGACACTTATTGATGGTCCAGCACTAAAAATCTGCAGCAATTTGCAGCAGGGTTGCACCACTGTCACGTTCCCGTCGTTAGTCCCGTTCTTGCAGGATCTTTTTCCGGCCGCAGCGATGTCGGAGATTTCATATTTTACCGGATTCCTGATATTCACACTACACTCGTGAAATGGTCGTACGTGAAAATCCCCATTTCATCGCTACCTCGGAGACGCTGTGTCCCGTCGCTCGTGCCGGCCGGTTGTGGCCGTGCGGTTCTAGGCGCTACAGTCTGGAGCCGAGCGACCGCTACGGTCGCAGGTTCGAATCCTGCCTCGGGCATGGATGTGTGTGATGTCCTTAGGTTAGTTAGGTTTAATTAGTTCTAAGTTCTAGGCGACTGATGACCTCAGAAGTTAAGTCGCATTTGAACCATTTTGAACCGTCGCTCGTGCGCCGACTATAACACCACTTCAGAGTCACTTAAATCTTGATAACCTGCCATTGTAGCAGAGTAACCAGTGTAACAACTGCGCCGGACACTTGTTGTCTCATATAGGCGTTGCAGACCGCAGCGCCGTATTCTGTCCTCAATTATTTGCTGGATGTATTCCATTATCTGACTTCCTATACAGCTTTTAACTTCTGCGTCTGTGTCTACTAGCCGGCCGCGGTGGCCGTGCGGTTCTATACGCGTACCTATATCAACGTCTTTGGCACTTCAGTGTACAATAGGTGCAAGAATCAAATGGGAACAATAAGAACGGGACATCAAGAGCGAAGTGCTCGAATTTACAAACGTGTAAAACAGGATTGTAGACTTTCCCCTTTATGTTCAAATCGATACATCGAAGAAGCAGTGACTGAAGAAAAAAGAAAGTTCATAAGTGGCATTGAAATTCAGCCGGAAAGGATATCATTTATAAGATTCACTTGTGACATTCCTATTCCTAATGAAAGTGAAGAAGATTACAGGACGTGTTGTATGGAGTGAACAGTCTGGTAAGTAAAAATATGCATTGAGGGTAAACAGAAGAAAAGGTGACAATAATGAGGATGCTAGAAGTGAATTAGTGATAAACTTATCAAAATGGGGACCACGAAGTGGACGAAGCTAAGGAAGTCTGCTACCTTTGGACCAAAATAACCCGTGACTGACGAAGCGAGGATGACAAAAAAAAAAAAAAAAGAAATGGCTCTGAGCACTATGGGACTCAACTGCTGAGGTCATTAGTCCCCTAGAACTTACAACTAGATAAACCTAACTAACCTAAGGACATCACAAACATCCATGCCCGAGGCAGGATTCGAACCTGCGACCGTAGCGGTCTTGCGGTTCCAGACTGAGCGCCTTTAACCGCACGGCCACTTCGTCCGGCCGAGGATGACATATAAGGCAGATCAGCGCAGGCAAAGGGAACATTGCTGGCCTGTATAAGTCTACCACTATCAATATTGGCCTTAAACTAAGGAAGAAATTTGTGAGAATGTCCATTTGGAGCACAACATTGTTGGCAGTGAAGCGTGGGCTGTGGGAAACTGGAAAAGAAGAGACTCGAAGCGTTAAAAAAGAGGTGGAGTGTTAAGGAATGACGAAGTTCTCCGCAGAATCAAAGAAGAAAGGAACGTTTGGGAAACAGTCACAAAAAGACGGCACAGGATGATAGGGCATTTGTTGAGTCGTAAGGGAATAACTTCCTGGATAGTAGAGACAAAAAAAATGGCTCTGAGCACTATGGGACTCAACTGCTGTGGTCATCAGTCCCCTAGAACTTAGAACTACTTAAACCTAACTAACCTAAGGACATCACACACACCCATGCCCGAGGCAGGATTCGAACCTGCGACCGTAGCAGCAGCGCGGCTCCGGACTGGAGCGCCTAGAACCGCACGGCCACCGCGGCCGGCTAGTAGACACAGACGCAGAAGTTAAAAGCTGTATAGGAAGTCAGATAATGGAATACATCCAGCAAATAATTGAGGACGTAGGCTGCAAGTGCTACTCAGAGATGAATATGTTGGCACAAGAGACGAATTCGTCGCGAGTCGCATCGAACCAATGAAAAGACGGATGATTATAAACAAAACATTTTGTATGTCTCTCGTTCAAATTAATTGAATAAAGTAATACGTCGCCATAAAATTCGTAGGTTTGGCTGGTTTATTGTCAGCGAGAAGTTCGTTATGTGATGTTTTGGAATGTTTATAATACCATAACTTGCGCTCAGTCATTCATGTTATTGGAAACATGAACCAGCTTATTTATTTCGACACCCTCTCTGACAGGTGTTGCCCTTTCTTCTACATCTTCATGGTGAATATGCTGTGCACACACCATCTTCCAAGACGACCAAAGCCGCGTTAACGGGGCTGCATGCATACGTTCATTTCTCGACGACTACTCAGGTATCTTGACTGACGCGCCAACTGAACCAATCTGAATATTACAAGTCTTACATCTAAGAAAAACTTAAGTTTTCTGGAATTTATGGCTTTAAACACAACTGGTTTAATCCATACGTAATGAACAGAATGCAAAACGTTGTAATGAATAATTCAAGCAGTGTTGGAAATGTAGAAAATTCTAGCGACTGGGGAGAAATCACAAACGGAATCCACAGGATTCACTTTTGGGTCCACTCCTATTTCTTATGTATGTGAATGACCTTCCACTTGACATTCATCAAGCAGAATTAGCACTTTTCACAAACGATACTAGTGTTTTAATAAATCATATTAGAGAGAAAGCAACAAAAGAGACAGCTGATGATATTTCTCAAAGAATTATTAAGTGGTTCTCGCTCGTTTCAGTTCTGTACTAGAAGTAGTGTCATAACACCAATTGATGAAGCACATGAACAGGTGTCAGTAAATAGGACAGAATGCTCCAAATTTTTGTGTGTACGTATTGATGAAGACTTGAAGAAGCATATTACTGAACCTTTCAAACAGTTTAGTTCAGATGATTTTGTTCTTCGTATAATTGCTAGTACTGCAAACAAACGAATCAACCTCCTAGCATATTTTGCATATTTCCGCTCAATAATGTCTTATGGAACAGTTTTTTAGGATAATTCATCACTTAGAAAGGAAAGTATTGATCGGACAAAAGCTGGCAGTAAGTTAATATGCGGTGTGCACCTGCAGTCGTCGTGTGTGAACGTCTTCAATGGATCGAGAACTTTAAAAGTACCGTGACAGTAGATAAATTTGTTAATGAAATTCACTATAAATAGTCCCATCTCAGTTTGAGAAGAGTAATGATGTCCATGCCTACAACACTTGAGGGAATGGAGGTCAAGCAATCAGTGGCCCAGAAAAGAGTTCAGTATGCAGCATCCAAAAATTTTTGACAATTTGCCCAGTGATAAAGAATATCTGACAGGTAACAAAGCAAGTTTCAAATCTAAGTTAAAATGTTGGATGTAAGGTCCGCCAGTTATGCAAGACACCGTTTTTTCTCAGTACCCAAACATGTTTCGGCACCACTGTGCCATCATCAGTGGGTTTTCGTTTCTATTTATTGTGCAGTGTGAACATTTTTGTTAAGTGATTATAAAATTATGTGCACCTTTAGTTCAAACAACAAATCGTTTCTTTTTGTAAATATCTTTCCATTTGGTGTGCATGATTTATCTGGATCTCTTGTGTGTTAATTACTACAGGTAGCTTGTCATCTGCAACCAAACGATGTTGATGAGAAAGTTTTTGCTGGGAGTTAACCTATCTTCTAGAATGTAATATAGTTTGTGGCGATGTTTTCCCGGCTATATTCGTTTTTACTTATCGTGTATAAGCATTTCCATTCCCCGCTTCATGCTGAGGTGTTGTGATGCACACGTAACTATAACAAGTATTTTCCACAAATAACGTAGTAAAAACACTTTTCATCCCACCAAAACACAGTGTGATTGTGGTTTGTTGTGTGTTCAAAAATGGCTCTGAGCACTATGGGACTTACTTCTGAGATCATCAGTCCCCTAGAACTTAAAACTATTTAAACCTAACTAACCTAAGGACATCACACACATCCATGCCCCATGCAGGATTCGAACCTGCGACCGTAGCGGTCGCGCGGTTCCAGACTGTAGCGCCTAGAACCGCTCGGCCACCTCGGCCGGCTTTGTTGTGTGTCCCAGGCCGCCGGCCGAGGTGGCCGAGCGGTTCTAGGCGCTACAGTCTGGAACCGCGCGACCGCTACGGTCGGAGGTTCGAATCCTGCCTGGGGCATGGATGTGTGTGATGTCCTTAGGTTAGTTAGGTCTAAGTAGTTGTAAGTTCTAGGGGACTGATGACCACAGATGTTAAGTCCCATAGTGCTCAGAGCCATTTCAACCATTTTGTCCCAGCCCAGTTCATTTGTTCAGCAGAGAGTTCGGCGCCAACTTTGAATTATGTTTGGATTTTATCTTTGTGTGTGTGTGTGTGTGTGTGTGTGTGTGTGTGTGTGTGTCTGTGTGTAGACTTTATCTGTTTGTGATGTTTTTATTTGTAAATTTCCTTTAATGTGTCACATAGTGTGCCCTTGCAGAGTGTAGTGTATTCGTTTAAGACCTGTTTTCCTTCTGGTATTGTCTTCTGTATATGGAAGTTTTCCTCAATGGTCAGTTTGCTGTATAGGCTGTGGCTGGCTTTTAGTATTCTGTTGTGGCTGGATGGTGATTGTTGGCTACAAGGTGGTCAGCAAATGTGCTATCGGAGCTGTTGCTAACTTGATTTCTCCTAGATAACTCTTTCTATTCCGTGGACAAATTTCTGTTTATAGCTGGTGCCCAGTGTTATAATCACAGTAATAATGAAAACTGGTTTTCATGTGTAGTTACTTGAGTAGTACTAAAAAATATGTATACTAATATTTGCACTGAACGTGTATTCATACCCTGTAAATTGACTCGTTCCATATCATTTCGATAAAAGAATCGTTCAAATGTTCTACGTAACTAACTACAACGGGGTCTGTTAGTGGGTCTATTTGGGATATTAAGTACACTGTAGCAACCAACATCCTCGCAATTTGATATCTTAACGGGATCTAATCATGGATACGTGACCTCAGTTGGATACGCTACATCCGAAGAAACTTGTAGAGTGTCTTCCTCGAGAATCTACGTCACTGGCAACGCTAGATGCAACGCCACAGAATATCTGGAGTAACTAATTATTTGTACGGTGCGCGTTTGTTGCCCCTCTCTTCCTGGAACCTACAATCGCAGAATTGTGATGGTAACAGTAAACGTTTCCAAGATACAAAGCGCCTGTCTTGTAGCGTCTGCCACTTTGTCACCTTGACCATCTGCGTAACGGTCTCGCGGTTAGCGAACAAATTCTTAACGAAAGCTTGTTTGATCAGGTGATACACACACGGCATTTATCGGTCGTCACTACAAAACATAAACGACGGTGAATTAAGTAAAATCAGTACTGCTCAAGTGTGTGGGAGCCGTATCAAATAGGACTAACATGAGGTAATGAACGTACACAAATAAAGCCAACAGGAATGGACACAGATTCTTTTGATGCAACAGACGCAAACTGTTAGGTTGGTAGATAAGTTTTTAGCGTTTTTCGAGTTTAATAAACACAACATAGGCTTCAGTCATCAGTAATATATTCTCCTTCACTATTTACGACAGTTTGACAACGCTGGGATAACGTTTTAGGCGAAGAACTTGTCGAGCTAGTTTCAAGCGGAAAGCAAGATCCTCGAAGATTGTTCGATAGAAAGCGGAGAAAGTGAAAATCTGATGGCGCTAGATCAGGTGAATAAGGTGGGTGCGGAATGACTTCCCAAACCAAATCCTGTAGAGTGTTTTTTGTCAGTCCAGTAGAATGTGGGCGGGCGTTAACGTAAAGTAGCATCGCTAAAGGCAGCCTTCCTGGTCATTGTTCTTAGACTGCTTCTGCAGGACGTCACGGTTGACAATAAACGTCGGCAGTGATGGTAACACCCCGGGGAAGTAATTCGTAGCACACCACGTCGTCGCTGTTCCACCAAATGCATAATGTAATCTTATGTTCTACACTGAATTTTTTTTTATATATGCCATATGCCAAAGGACTTGGAAGAGCAGTTGAACGGAATGGACAGGGTCTTGAAAGGAGGATACAAGATGAACATCAACAAAAGCAAAACGAGGATAATGGAATGTAGTCGAGTTAACTCGGGTGATACTGAGGGAATTAGATTAGGGAATGAGACACTTAAAGTAGTAAAGGAGTTTTGCTATTTTGGGAGCAAAATAACTGATGATGGTCGAAGTAGAGAGGATATAAAATGTAGACTGGCAATGGCAAGGAAAGCGTTTCTGAAGAAGAGAAATTTGTTAACATCGAGTATAGATTTAAGTGTCAGGGAGTCGTTTCTGAAAGTATTTGTATGGAGTGTAGCCATTTATGGAAGTGAAACATGGACGATAAATAGTTTGGACAAGAAGAGAGTAGAAGCTTTCGAAATGTGGTGCTACAGAAGAATGCTGAAGACTAGATGGGTAGATCACATAACTAATGAGGAGGTATTGAATAGAATTGGGGAGAAGAGGAGTTTGTGGCACAACCTGACTAGAAGAAGGGATCGTTTGGTAGGACATGTTCTGAGGCATGAAGGGGTCACCAATTTAGTATTGGAGGGGAGCGTGGAGGGTAAAAATCGTAGAGGGGGACCAAGAGATGTATAAACTAAGCAGATTCGGAAGGATGTAGGTTGCAGTAAGTACTAGGAGATGAAGCAGCTTGCACAGGATAGAGTGGCATGGAGAGCTGCATCAAACCAGTCTCAGGACTGAAGACCACAACAACAACATGCCGAAATGGGATCATCGTGACTGATTTTTAAAAAGATCATTGAAACGGCAGTGTAGCTGGCCGATATTTATAATAACCGTACATTAAGTGTTTTCTCAGTTGCGAAATTGGACTACCATTAGCTGTAGGATGGAATGGCGGCAATGAAAATTTGTGTCGGACCAGGACTCGATCCTAGATTTCTCGCTTATCCCGAACGGTCGCGTTAGCATTTGGCGGTTGTCCATGCAGACCCGAACTTCCATATGTCGTCAATCATGTACGGGTTAACGCAAACTTCGATATGTCGTCAACCATGTTTAAACACATGACTGACGACGTATGGAATTTCGAGTCTGCCCCTTTAGTCGTGAACGGATAGCCAAATGCTGCCGGCACGGTAGCTCAGCGTGTTCGGTCAGAGGGCTGGTTGGCCTCTATAATAAAAAAACTGAATGGAAGGATCAACATACGAACCTGACCAGATGTCATGTGACGTTCGCAACGACCAAACACAACGATCAACAACGAACAAAAAGCTAAGGCGACCGTTCGCGATAACGGGAAATCTGGGTTCGGGTCCCGGTCCGGCACAAATTTTCACTGTCGTCGTTCTGTTCTACAGCTGATGGTAGTCCAATTTCGCAATTGCGAATACATTTAACATATTTCATAAAGGCTGTAATTGCCACAGTGCCTGTTCCTTTGGCCTTGCATGCATCATAATTTTATTGTAATTATCTTTTGTGGATGCGCGCAGGTCTTCGTACGGGGAGTTGCTTCTTTGTTTGGGCTCAACCATCCCGTTCTTTTCCGTATGTTAGCATAAAGACGCCATTTCTTGTCACCAGTAACGATACAGGATGGGAATGGTCGGTGTTGTTCATGAGCCAGTTAACGACGAGAACGCAGGCACACCTGCTGATTTTTGTGATTTTTGCCTTAGAGCCTGCGGCACCAATACACCCGATTTTTGAACCTTCCTCATTCCACGCAAATGTCGCACAGTTGTGGATCATATTTCATCACATTTGCCAGTTCTCCAGTTCACTAACGTGGATCACTGTGGATTAATGCGTTTCAACGCTCTCCATCGAACCCCGAAGGTCTTCGTTAAAAAGAGGGAACTTTTTTCTTGCCGCGCTCTTTCCAGTTGCGTTATCCCCACACGGGGCGCTAATGCTTCTGATTGCCTCCGCTGCTGTCACCCCTCTACCGAACACGTACAGAAGAACATGTCGGAAATGTTCCGATTTCTGCACTTGGCACTCCACTTTCTAGCGCCCATTGCTCCACTCACTATCTCCGAATGACAAAATGACACTATGTAAACTCAAATACGAGGGTGAGTCAAATAAAAACCTTAAATATTTTTTAAAATACTACTTGTTGTTAAGTGGTACAAAGCTGTATCACTTTTCAGCATAATTTCCCACATCCTCAATGAAAGTCCTCAAGCGCTTACAAAAATTCCTTTAAAAAAAAAAAATTTTGTAGTACGCCAAACTACTCGTGCACCGCGTGGCGTACCTCTTCATCAGAACGGAACCTCTTTCCTCCCATTGCGTCTTTGAGTGGTCCAAACATATGGAAATCACTTTTTTTATCTTGAGATTTTTTAATGTAAAACAGTTAACACACAACTCACATCATCGTTTCAGCAACAGTAATAACAACAGCAGTATCAACACTCAACCGATAAATGATCTATTTTCATCTCGGTACACGTATACGTAATCTCAGTGATCTCTGTACTACTGAATGTGACTTGGGGCGCCGGCCAGAGTGGCCGAGCGGTTCTAGGCGCTACAGTCTGGAACCGTACGACCGCTACCGTCGCAGGTTCGAATCCTGCCTCGGGCATGGATGTGTTTGATGTCCTTAGGTTAGTTAGGTTTAAGTAGTTCTAAGTTCTAGGGGACTGATGACCTCAGAAGTAAAGTCCCATAGTGCTCAGACCCATTTGAACCATTTTTTGACTTGGGGCAAGGTCTGGCAAGTATGGTGGATGAGGAAGACACTCGAAATATAGGTCTGTGATTGTTGCAACTGTTGTACGGGCAGTGTAGGGCAGTGTCATGTTGCAAAAGGACACCTGCTGACAGCAATCCGCGTCGCTTTGATTTGATTGTAAGCCGCAGATGATTTTTTAGATCTGTGCATGATACACTGGTGACAGTGGTCCCTCTAGGCATGTAATGCTCCAAAATGACGCCTCTTTCGTGCCAAAAGAGAGTCAGCATAACCTTCCCTGCTGATGGTTCTGTTAGAAACTTCTTTGGTTTTGGTGATGAGGAATGGCGCCATTCCTTGCTCGCTCTCTTCGTTTACGATTGGTGGAAGTGAACCCAGGTTTCGTCCACAGTAACGATTCTTGCAAGGAAGCCATCAGCTTCTCGTTCAAAGCGCCGAAGAAGCTCTTCACAAGCATCAACACGTCGTTCTCTCATTTCAGGAGTCAGCTGCCGTGGCACCCATCTTGCAGACACTTTGTGGAACTGGAGCACATCATGCACAACGTGGTGTGCTGACCCATGGCTAATCTGTAAACATGCTGCTATGTCATTCAGTGTCACTCGGCGGTTTTCCTTCACTGTGGCTTCAACTGCTGCAATGTTCTGTCGAGCCACAACTCGTTGTGCCTGACCTGGACGAGGAGCATCTGCCACTGAAGTCACACCATTTGCGAACTTCCTACTCGACTCGTAGATTTGCTGCTGTGACAAACATGCATCACCGTAGTGAACCTTCATTCGTCGATGAATTTCAATAGGTTTCGCACCTTCACTACGCAAAAACCGAATAACAGAACGCTGTTCTTCCCTGGTGCAAGTCGCAAGTGGGGC
Source organism: Schistocerca serialis cubense (assembly GCF_023864345.2). Lineage (NCBI taxonomy): Eukaryota > Metazoa > Arthropoda > Insecta > Orthoptera > Acrididae > Schistocerca > Schistocerca serialis. The sequence goes on from NC_064644.1 coordinate 586,458,006, forward strand.
GGTCGTCTTTATACTGACACTGCGACGGTATGTGTGCATCTGCACTATGCTGCCACCTACAGGCCATTCTGCACGGTTTGTAGCACGCTTACCAACTTACAGGATAACGGCGCGAAATTTCGATTTGTTATTACAAATTTTAGGTTTTCATTTGACTCACCCTCGTAGCAACACGTAACTACAAATACATATAAAAAAATGACAATCGTTAGATAAACCCATAGCAACCGGAATACCGATGTGCAAAGCAAAAACGCTCCGAACTTATGCATCAATCTTGTGTAAGCAGTCACCGTTTCCGCGTTCATTTGTGAATGGAACGTGAGAAAGCCCTGATAACTGGTACACTGGGAAGTAGCGTCTGCCATGCACGTAACAGCGATTTGCAGACTATGGATGTAGATACTGCTCGAATATGGAGCAGCGCGCGCACACGGCAGCGCGCACGTCCGCAGTACATTTTGCGCAAGTGCTTCGGTTCCCATTCGGCTGCGCAAGCGCAGTAGGGAAGGGGCATCCCAAGGTCGTGTTTTACCTGTACTCGTTACTCGTTAGTGCGTGGGCGTGTAAAGAGGAGACCCTTTGCGTGGCTAGGAGTGAACTGCAACCGGCCGCCTAGCCCGTCACGTACTAAGCGTGCAGTGGTCGGTGCTTGGACTGAGACCGGACAGATAGGCTGACGCGGAAAGAAGGCGGCAAGGGAAGCCTCACATACGTCGGGTCAAGTGTGCCCTGCGCGCCACGTGTGCCAGTTGTACAGGGTGACACACGGCAGATATCAAATAACACTCAGCCAACTTGAAAGGAGGCTACACTGAGTCACAGCGCCAGAGATTGCGCCAAAGATAATTATTCCGCCACCTCCACTGGCCGCACTAGTTCAGAGGATGTCGAGAGCTGTCGTTGTTCTGTTGGGCGATAGACTAGACGATCTGAGTGTTGACTGAAATGTTGTACTGTTCTGTTGGTGTAAAGTATAGATGGAAGAAGATGCAACTCTCAGAATATATTTGAGAAACGAGATGGGCTTTTGATTTATGATGCTGGTGTAATGGAATATTTTCGTCAATATAATGACGTAAATGAGGTGGCAATACATGGAGCGAAAGGCTATTTACAGTTTCTACAGAAACCAGATGGCAGTTGTAAGAGTAGAGGAACATGAAAGGGAAGCAGTGGTTGGGAAGGGAGAGAGACAGGGTTGTAGCCTCTCCCCGATGCTATTCAATCTGTATATTGAGCAAGCAGTAAACGAAACAAAAGAAAAGTTCGGAGTAGGCATTAAAATCCATGGAGAAGAAATAAAAACTTTCCACCCATCTGAGGATTGTGTTACGGCTCGGAACAGCTCCATGTCAACCGACATTAAACCGCGAACGAAACAATTGCTGCGTAGCAATAATAGACTCACCGCTTTTCACGAAACTGTCATAGACTCGGCGTTGCAAGTCCCACTGCTCCGTAGTGACTGAGTAAATGAAATGGCGTCTTGTGTGGATCAGAACTATCCCCACCACGGCCACCTCCCACCACCGCGCCCTCAGTACTACGCAGTTCAAAACCGTCGGCCTCCCGTGTGTGACCCTGTATCAGCGTCTGGCGAGGAAACAGCGCTCTGATTGGCAGAGGCCAGTGAAGGGACGGGGCGCATCCTCAGAAGCGAGCACTCCGCGAATGAAAACAATAAGCTGCGGTTTATTGTCTGACATAATATAAATTTACCATTGGAGGCAGAGAGGCGGGGGAGGCGGGGCCGTTGACGTTTTCTTTGTGGCAGTCGACTTCGCGCCACGAAGAAGGGGAAACCGCAGATATAAAATACCAACCGTTTCGGAAAATTATTTTTTTTATTGCATTTATTTGGCGCTTAGTTCGTTAGATATTTAGGCAACTATATATTATTTAATACATGAACAATTAAATATTCATTTGTTGTGTTAACATTGCCCATCAGATCGCCAAAGTTAAGCATTGTCAGCCTTGGCTAGCACTTGGATGGGTGACCGCCGTTCGGAGACATCGAAAGCTCGAGAGTTTTATTGGAACTGACGCGGCTTGAAAACCGAAAACATTTCATTCAGTCAGGCCGCCGCGAAAGACTCCGAGCAGTTGTATGGGGTTTATTATTGGAAATCTGTATTACTTAATAGCTGAAACAGTCACCCGATACTAGTTGCAAGTTGCCTTCTAACTGCTTCCAGGGATAACACAAATTTTATTTTCAGTATTTCGAATAATTATTGACCGAGGCAGCGTAACCCGTTGCGCGCAAGCCATAAAGGTGTCATAATTAACTGATTAAGAGATGTAAACTTACGTTAAATGCTTAACACAAGTATTGAAGTCAGTAACTGTCTACAGAGTGTTTTGAAATTCTCGTTACAAACTTGTAGGGGGAAGTCAGTAGATAATATTTTGAACACGTCCGGAAAAAACTATTTGAAAAGATATTGATAACGCGACCACTTTCACAAGTAATTTGTTAGGCGTGACCCAGTGCATCACTTGTAAACAAAAAGTAAACTTAATCAGTTTTCACAAACACTCGCCGGCCGGAGTGGCCGAGCGGTTCTAGGCGCTACAGTCTGGAACCGCGCGACCGCTACGGTCGCAGGTTCGAATCCTGCCTCGGGCATGGATGTGTGTGATGTCCTTAGGTTAGGTAGGTTTAAGTAGTTCTAAGTTCTAGGAGACTGATGACCTCAGAAGTTAAGTCCCATAGTGCTCAGAGCCATTTCAACCACAAACACTCTTCCAATACAGGAGAGCGGCGTTTCCTTGGAGTAACACAAGTCACGTATACTGACGGTGAAGGTACCGCTTTCTGGAAGCCGTTGCGTAACTGTGGCGAATGGGTCGGACGTTGCGGATAACGGTCTGGATAAAAGGCGACGAGCATTTCTTCCATTACCCTGAGCTTCGCCATACAGAAGGATCGTGTCGATGTATTCTACAAACGTGTACACAACCATGTTGCTCTAACACTCACAGACATGTGAAGGAAGCTCGCACCAGTTCAGAAAGGTATGATCGCTCAATCCGACATAATCACCCCCCCCCCCCACCATGACCACCCTGTTGCATACCTACCTACCTAGCAGACACGTTTTCCAACCTCCAGACATGGTCTCCAATTCAAAATGTTGTCTAATCGCTTCCCTCTACAAGTTCTAGAAGTTTGTAACGGGAATTTCCGAACACCCTGTATACTCAGGGGGCGGACAGAAATATGGAAGCACCGAAAGCACAGCACATTACCGTGCCTAATACGCTGTAGAAAAACCCGGTGGCATTCAAAACAGCTTACAGTCGTCTCTGAATGGATAAATACAGGTCCTGTACGGTTCTCATTGGAGTCTTATATAATTCTCCCTGCAAAATAGTGGCATCTAGAGGTAACGATGATGGAGATGGGTACCAACAGACAGTTTTCGTTCCATAGTAGACGACAAAGGCCCAGTGATGTTGAGATGTGGTGGCTCCTGGCCAGGGGAGATGCGACAGTTTATCCTCGTGCTCACAAAACCAGTCCTGGACGATGCGAGCTGTGTGAACTGGGACCCTTTGGTCACGGAAAACGGCATCACCATTGAAGAATAAACATTGTACCATGGGATAGCCTTGATCAGCCAAAATGCACATAATTCTTGTCAGTAGTGCGACATTCAGATTATTCATGGGGTCTATGGAATATAACGATATGGATGTCCAAATCATCACTAAACCGAGAGAGGTGGCGCAGTGGTTAGCACACTAGACTCGCATACGGGAGGACGAAATGGTTCGCGAATGGTTGGAAGAACATGCTGGAAAGTTCGCGCGAATGATACGGCCACCCGCATCGCCCGACGTGATTCCCATCGCACATTTATGGGACATACTCGAGAGGTCAGTTTATGCACAAAATCCTGCACTGGCAACACTTTCGGAATTACGGACGGCTCAGTATTTCTGCAGGGGACTTGGAACGTTGTTTTGAGTCCGTGCCACCTCGAGCTGCTGCACTAAGTCGGGCCAAAAGAGGTCCGACACGAAATTGGGAGGTGTCCCGTGACTTTTGTCACCTCAGTGTGCACTGAAAATTGCCGCAGCGTGTAAACACAAGCTCAGTGAAGTTATTTTGTGTGCTTACATTCGAGAACTAGACAGGAGACGCTGGGGAGATATGGTCTGTCTGTAAACTGGGAAGCTAGTAGTGTTTATGGTGCAGAAATCGCCTTTCCAAGAACTGCGTGTGCAGAGATTTACGTAGAACGTGCCCATACGCTTTTCTTGCGTTTCTATTATTAGCAGTGTTATATAGCTACGGAAGGCTGAAATGCACGCTATAAGCTCACGCAGGATGGCGTGAGGTATCGTTCTTGATGAGACATGCTTCATACGATAACTATCAATTGCTATGGCGCCTTGCTAGGTCGTAGCCATTGACTTAGCTGAAGGCTATTCTAACTATCTGCTCTGCAAATGAGCGAGGCTTCGTCAGTGTTGCATCGCTAGCTAAGTCGTCCGTACAACGGGGGCGAGTGCTAGTAAGTCTCTCTAGACCTGCCGTGTGGTGGCGCTCGGTCTGCGATCACTGACAGTGGCGACACGCGGGTCCGACATGTGCTAATGGACCGCGGCCGATTTAAAGCTACCACCTAGCAAGTGTGGTGTCTGGCGGTGACACCACAAGCAGCTCATATTTGTATTCAATGTAGTTTAACATATTTTGTGCAAAATAAGTGACACCTGGTGTGCAACTGTGGAGTCAAAGTACTGTCTTTACTGTGGCTCGATGTCTTCACAGCTTGGAATTCGGAGACGAATATCCGTCTCTTGAAAGTATATTGCGGTGTGGACATAAATTTTGGGTAGTCGGGCAAGGCTGCTCACTTTTGTGGGTGGGGGAACACCCAGTTTGACAACTGCCGTTTGGAGTTTGGTTTGGTGTGTTGAGTGGCGTGCTGGAACAGCCGAACAGTAGGTGATTTAGATCTGCTGCTTCTGAGGGATGATCATTGTAGTATGGAGAGATTAAAATTTTGATTCTGTAGAGGTGCGCAAGATAACACCCGTGTCCATTTCGCATTGTTATAATTGATGTTAGGAAGTCTTTTCTGAAGGTATTTGTATGGAAGATATTTGTACGTAAGTGGAACGCGGACGATAATTTGCTCAGACAAGAAGCTGTTGAACCATGATGTTACAGAACAATGCCGAAGATTGTCCCAAAGGCTTAGGCTTATTTGCTTTAAGAATTTGTAACTGTTCTCACTAGGAGACGTCTTGTGTCAACGTGTTAATGTACAGGCAGTTCAGAATGGAACCAGAGATCACAAACGACTATAACTGTTAAAATTTCGTCCGCGATGCAATCTAGCACCCCCTCCTGTCAACAACATTCGCAGACGGCATCGGCGGTTTGTGCAAACAGGATGTTTGTGCGAAGGGAAAAGTACCGGCTAGCCACGCATACGTGTTTGACAAACGTTTACCTGCAGACGCTTGTGTAATGGTTGAAGAAGCCACAGCCTTATACAGTTTCCGCGGATTACATCTTTCAGTAAAATAGACCATTCCCCCCCCCCCCCTCCATTTTGATGTGAAGATGCTGACTTTTTGAATCGCCATATTCGAAACCGTTTGATCAGTCGTACTATACATGACAGCGCTGTCTTCTGCTCGTGGTCACCTAGATCTCGTATATGCCTCCTTTGCCGTAAGGAGTTTCTAACGAACTCGTGTCGATGACTTGACATATCCTTCAGAATGTGTGCCATGAGACGGATTATCGCTTAGATACTGTCCGTATGACCGAGGAGAGTCATATAAAGAACGTAAAAAATAATTTTTTGAACTGTCTTTTACATCCTTTGTAATTCTTATCGCTGTATCGCTCTGACGCTGTATGTTCTTGCTGTAATCACTTACAGTTCATTGTAATGTCCATCCGTTAACCTTTGTGCAACACAACAGTGAGGTATTTTTGTTGTATTCTTCATAGTAGTTAAAAACTTCGTTTGTGAATCTTCTGTCCTGAGATCGAATCGCTCACGACCATTTCTTCGGCAGTGTCTGCATCCTAATTATGTTACGGAAAAAGGCAGTTGACATTCTGCAACGCGCACCTGCGCGACTCGGAGGAAATGATTCGTATCGGTCGAGAGAGAGCAGTTAACTCTGGTACTTCCCGCCGCTAAAGATATCCCAGGTGAATACACATTGTTTCTTTTCTCTTTGTCTTCGGTGGAGGAAGCATTTCCAGCGATAGGGATACTATGTGCTTGCCGTCGGTCTTACATGTTTAATGCTAACAGCCACAAGACGAAGTGCTCAATTATGAACAGAAAATATTATAAAGAAACAAATTAGCTGCATCGATTTGTCGCAAAGATGTAAAGATCGGTAATACAACAAATCGATTACGTCACTTACATGAGTGTCAACGTGTCATTGAAAGTACGGGCTAGCGCGCAAGGAGGATTTTTGTCACCGTGACTGTTCTGTCTGTTTTGTCAAGTCTGTGCACACATACGTAGATGCGTGTGTGTTACGGCGTGGCAGCTCAAGTGATGCATCTGTCTGCTGCCCCGCTGAGTTCGGAACAAGCCAGTGACAATGTGTCACTGCTCCGCTAGGTTTTGAAGGCCGCGCGCGCACGGGTGACAAAATTGTCACCGTGCATTCTCGGCTCCCCGTTTGCTTTCCGACTGTCGACACAGCGACGCGAAACAGTGGCGTCAGTTTCTTCACACAACTTGACTGTGAACGAAAACGATGTCGATAACGATATTCTTACAGAAGAGGAAAAAAAGACTAGCATTTTCTACAAAAATTTGTGGCATTATTCGGACGTAATTATGAAAATTAAAGATTAGGAAGAAATCAGCCGAATAATATTTTCAAGTGCGTGTGGGAGAACTTCTGAAGAGCCGGGACAGACATCCTCATGTCTGTATTTCTGTATGTTAATGTAGGTAAAATTAGAAGTAATTCGTCATAACTTCCAACATTCAGTCGAAAACACTGAAATATTACCAGTACCTGGATATTTTTTTTTTTTTTTAAAAAAATTCTTTATTCATCATTATTATTATTATACAGAATAACCTACTACCTAATACATTAGTAGGTCCTATTATTAACTATTTCTAATTTTCTATCTGCAGCTAATGTTATGTTTAACACTACAGGATTTTTACGATACATCACCACTATGAGAGTATTATGCTACTACTTTGCTATTCTGTTGTTTTACTATTGTACTTTAATTTTATCCATCTATTTTTAAAATGCTAATGTCAAATGGTTACTTGTTATAACTATTCTAACTATTCTACCTGCAGCGTTACATATGTGTCAGATTATGATACAAACCTATTTTATTGGCCGTTCCCACTGAGCTAATCCCAGTGGGAGTGCCCCTGACACTGGGCTGGCCAGAAACCTGGTCGCTGCAGTTTTATACTGTTTCTCTTATCCTAATTGTTGATCTTATAACTAACTTAATTCTAATGTCATGATCGGTGCTTGTCAAATCCGGTAGTAATGTACTGCCCCCCAACCTATTCCGTAGACCTGGCGGATTCCAGCCGTGAAGCGACTGGCCTATTCCATGTCCCGGCGGAACAGGGGGGCGGGCGTACGCGACAAATCTGGTGTTTAATTAATCATTATTACGGAGATATTCTTTGAGGACTTTAGTTGAGATGTCATTAGTTAATTTGTTCAGAATGTCGAAGGTGTCTTCTTGCCTGAGCAGGTGGTACGTGTCGTTGTTCGGTAGTTGTTCCCTGAGTTGGTGTGCTACATCGTCGAAGAGGGGACACTCATACACCACATGGTCTGGAGTGCCCAGCACTGCTCCACAGTCACACGCTGATGCTGCCCTTTTCCCAAACCGACAGAGATATGTCGGGTAGGGTCCGTGGCCAGTAAGAAAGTGCAGCAGTCCCCTTGATGGTTTGATATAGGTCAGTTCAAGGCGTTCCTTTATGCTTGGAAACAGCTCATGCGTTCTTCGACCAGTTTCCTCACTGTCCCAGAGTTCCTGCCACAATTCCATTCCCCTTCTTTTAATGCTTGGCTTATCCCCTACATATACCCCCATAATTTCTTCTATCTTCTCCCTTCTATTTTTCTTGACCCAGTACCAGGTGGCCTGTTCCCTAATTTTTATGTCCAATGGACATAACCCCATCAGTACTGAGAGTGCCCCTCCTGGAGTTGTTCTGTATGCGCCTACTGACCGTAGGAGCATATTCCGCTGCACTCTTCTGACGGCCACGGCAGGCATGACCCTCGTGAGCCTGTGTGCCCAGACCGCTGACCCGTAGCCTACTATGGATGTGAGGATGCTGTTGTGATACAGTTTAATGAGATCAGGTGGGAGGTGGAATCTTTTGTGCCCTCTTCCAATTAAGTTGTGTAGTACTGTGAGTGATCGTTGTGTTACTGTGTCTATATGCGATGCGTAGTTCCACCTCTCGTCGATGATGACACCAAGGTACCGAGCTTCTCTACGCCTGAGGATTGGTAGGCCATTTATTCTGACGGTAGGGTTTCTTATAAGTTGACCCTTAAGCAGCAAGTAGGTAGACTTATTGGGTGCTATTGACATCTTAGTTTTATGACACCATGTTGTCAGTATTGTGATGGCTCTTTCTACCTTTGGCTCCAATTCTTCGCGACTATGGCCGCCAACCAGCAGAAGGAGATCATCTGCGTAGGCTATGACCTCTAGTACATCTTCACTTCTCTTGAGTTCTTCCAAGAGTGGTTCCATATTTATGTCCCAAAAGAGTGGCCCCAGGACGGATCCCTGAGGACACCCCTTGGTGATTTTCTTACTAACTTTTCCACTAGGGGCCGATAGCCAAACCTCCCTGTCTTCACAATAGCTCCTCAGACAGCCATATAGCGGCCCTGGGCACTCCTTCTCCCGCAAGCAGGAGAAGAGCGAAGGCCACCACAGGTTGTCAAAGGCGCCACTGATGTCCACCATGATGCCAACTATGTACTTGTGCGGGGCAGAGCCACAGACATCCGCAGCCAGGGCGATTGCGTCAGACGCGGATCGCCCCGTCCGAAAACCGAACTGTCTGTCACTCATCCCGCACAGGACCCGGTGTGCAGCCAACCTGTCTGCCAGCAACCTCTCAAAGAGCTTGCCCAGCAAGTCCAGTAGACATATAGGTCTATAAGACTTTGCTTCCTTGGGATCTTTGTCTGGGCCTTTTCTGATTATGACAACATTTGCCTTTTTCCAAATTGAGGGGAATGTCTGAAGCCGTAGACATTCATTGTATAGCTGAGTGAGAGGTGCTACCAGCTGGGGGGCGAGGTATTGTATCACCTCCGCAATAATGCCATCTGGGCCGGGAGCCTTTCCCTTTTTGAGGTCTTTTATTTGAGAGCTTACCTCTTCTTCAGAGAAGGGGTAAACCACGCGGTTGTTTTCATAGACCCACTGGTTCTCTAGTCTTATTCTTTGCTGTTCTTCCGAGTCATCTTCTTCTCTATCGTCAGGTAACAGGGCACGGAGTAGGGCCTCCGCAGTTTCCTGCCAGGTTCCCGTCATCCGGTCCCCATCCCTGACGGTAGATAACACCATAGGTGATTTTATTTTTTCTCTGACTATTTTGTAGGGAAGTCCCCAGGGGTCCGTAGCCAATTGGCTTTGCACATATTTCTCCCAGCTTCTCATCCTGACAGCCTTGAGTTCCTGTTGGAACTGTTCTTTGGCTTCTCTGTATATCTGCTGCCATCGCTGCTTTTCATGCCAGACGACACACCGCTGGTAATACCTCCTCGCCCTCCGTACTGCTTGGCGCATTTGCCCCAGTTCGGCTGACCATGGTGAAGGGGAAGCCGCGACGGCCCTCCTCCTGGTTGGTACAGCTGCCTATACTGCCCTGATTATCGCATTTGTAAGATCTTTGGTGTACTCCTCCACGTCGACATCACCCTCCAGCAACGCAGGAGTGTCACACTCCCTCGCCAGACGGTCCCAGTCAGTTTTATTGTAATTGAACTGCGTTTCCCACCCCATGTCCCAGTGGCACTCGCTGTCTCCTATGGTAAATGTTATCATGTTATGATCACTGGTAGTGATCTGATCCCAGATTGTCCAGTTGGATAATTTTGTTGTGAGATTTGGTGTGACCAAGGTCACATCAATGTTTGTGCCATGTCCCCCCCCTCCGGTGTAGGTGGGAGGGTTTCCTTGTTTGTTAGCGACTATGAGTTGTAATGCCATGATCGTGTCGACAGCTTTTTCTCCTCTTTCATCCTGGGTGCCACTGAACCAAAGGGGGGATTTTGCATTGATGTCCGCGGTCACGAGAATTTTCTTTCCCCGCAACGCCGTGGCTATTTGGACAAGCTTCTCCAAAAATTCTTCAATTTGTCTTCCGTACTGGAAGTACATATTGACTAGGTATAATAATCCAGTGGGTGAGTGAAGCTCCACGACGTTGCAGTGGTCATCCGAAAATTGTGCTAATGTGGTGGCTCTTAATGCTTTATTTATTATCATAACCGCGGCTTTTGGTTCCTCTCCGCTATAGATTTGTTGCCAATTAACTGCAGTGAATGGGATCCGGCCAGCCAGGGAGTACGGCTCCTGTATGCAGAGTACGTCCAGACTCTTCTCCTCCACCACTTTTCGGAGTTCCTGCAGGACCAGTCTGCTATTATGAGTGTTTATCTGTCCCACTCTTAACTGGCTCACGTGGAAAGTATGTATGTATGTGAGACTCTGGCCAGTTTTTGCGCCAGTCGTGAGCTATTCTGCCGTTTGTGATGACAGATTGGTTGTATAACTCATTAAGGTCGAATTTTTCATTTCGCCTTTCAAACACTTTTTTGACCAGGTCTCGCAGGGCTCCGAAATCTGTGGGGAGATTCATTGTCTTGAGCTGTATTCTGTCTACAGCCTCCATCACTGGAAAGGTGATGTCTCTACCGTATTCGTGGCCGACACGCACCACGTGCCTCAAGGCTGTTGTGAGGGTGGCCGGCTCTTCCAGCCTAGACAGCTGTAATGCGTGCTCCAGGTTGGGTAGATCCTAGCAGGATCTATACCCGGCTCTCGTGTAGTGTGTGGACTTGTTGGTGTACCACTATTTATCGGTATACTAGTGCTGTTTATTGTGTTCACTTGCACTAACTCTTCCCGCATTGATAACTTCCCTACCACATGATGCCCAAGTGGTCGTTCTTGATCTTTAGACGACCTTTGTCCCCGATTCGGAGGGGAGGGTGCATCATTCTCTTCGCAAGGATCGGTTTGAATACAGGCGTCTTTCATGATGATGAAGTGTTGTGGCCTGGTGATCTTTTGTATAAATTCTCTGAATTAATTGGCCCTTATTGCATCCCTCAACCTCTTGCTTGGAGACTTCCTTTTGGGCTTCTTGTTCCCATTTGGGGACTCAGCCATAGTCAATTCGAGCTATAAGTCTCTGCTCGAGCATCCTGTGGGTAGGTCAGTTTCTGCCAGTGGTGTTACATGATTTTTTCCCTCTCTTTGTACAGGGTATACAAATCCCGGTTGTTGCAGTTTTTCCTCGTGTGATCTTCGGCCCCACACCTGGAGCAGGCCGGCCGTCTTTCACAGTGTTTGTGTATGTGGTCTAGATCGCCACAGTTGTGCCATCTGGGAACTACTAGGTAGTCCCGTACGTTTATAGCGTGAAAACCTAAATAGATTCTCCCCATAGTGGTGATTTTGCGCCACATCTTTCCAGAGACCTCGGCGACGTGATGTACAACGCCACGGTCCCGGGGCCCTGTTTTGAAACGTAATTTGAAGTCTTGTCTGAATGTCTCCCATTGCATATCATCAAAATTCTGATTGTATAGTGTTTCATAGATGTCTGATTCTGTTAGAGCTACTGGCACATCGTAGAGGATTACCAGCGGATTCCTCTTTTTTGGTGGTTCGCACTTGACTGCTGTGTTCAGCACCTGGATATTGTCGAGTTTTATGAAACATTCTGGAAAACCTCACTTATTAGCCAGTGACTCCAAACGTGAATGTACCCACTATTTCTGCCGGCCACGGTGGCCAAGCGGTTCTAGGCGCTTCAGTCCGGAGCCGCGCGACTGCTACGGTCGCAGGTTCGAATTCTGCCTCGGGCATGGATGTGTGTGATGTCCTTAGGCTGGTTAGGTTTAAGTAGTTCTAAGTTCTAGGGGACTGATGACCTCAGATGTTAAGTCCCTTAATGCTCACAGCCATTTGAACCCACTATTTCTTTTTACGACATTTTCTTTTAGTCTCATGAGTTCGCAAGTAATGACCTTCTCTTTAAAATCCGTATCGGCAAATGACGCTTGGATTTCAAAAATAGTTTAGTGACTCATCTTTCGTGAGCGCACTCCACTTTATAAAAATCCCCCGTGCGCGGAAGCCCCAACAGGGCTGCACCGCTCTAAAGACGATCTGTTGCACAAGTGTTACCCAGCAGTTAATTTTAGAAATATTCGATCCACACCTACAACTCGCTTGCTGTCTATATTCAAGGACTGAAATGTCTTGTGAGCTGCATGACGAGCAGTAGCACTGTAAACGCGACTCTGTTCTTTCGATAGAGCTAACTATTTTCTTTGAAAGGTACCATTATTGTCATTTAAGCATTAAGTTACGAGAAAAAGACAAACAGCAAATATGTAATGTAACTGACGACGGAACAATTCTTTTCCTCCAAAGTAGAGGTTTTCCTGCTTGTTACTAGGTTACGTTGAGCTGGAGTAAGCACAAATAGTATTAAATAGTTGATTATTAACAATAAAATGTATAAATTAAATTTTCCATAGTCGCTTCTCTTGCATTTATGTTGCCTTGACTCTCGTTGTATATCCCTGAACACTCTCCTAGCTGATGGAACCTACGGAACACGACGAGTGAGCGAATTAACTGACTAGTCTGTCACGAAACATCACAGCTAATCGATGGTTTTTCTGTCTGGTGATTCCCTTGGTTCTCCCGTTGTGCACAATAGTGGCTGCAGCTGTTGTGGAAAGTGATTGAAGTGATCGCCATCACATTGTAGCCGTCACTTGGCGCTCGTCTCGTTCGCATTAACGTATTTTTTCAAGGAAAAAATTCGAAATTGTTCTTTCATGTTCTGAAAATTGTAATAATATTCAATGAATGTTCTAGAATACAACTCGGAAATGACACGTACCGCACTGATCGACTGATGTATTGTGCTACGTACTGAAGATTGAGGAACGACTCGTCGCAAAAGCGTATCCGCTCAGAGAGAAACTACGTAAACAAGGAATGGTGGAGTGAGAGAACAATTTCATAAACAAAAAACGGCATTTTAAACAATAAATCAGCGAATTCAGAATATAATGCCAGGGGGAGAAACAATGATTAAATCCATTGATACAGCGATGAAGCAATGCTGCCGTTATCCCTCGCCAAAAAACTTCTACCACCACCATAAATATGAAAATATTAAACTTGAAAGAAAATGGCAAGTCAATACTCATACCACGAACTCCACTCATTGCAGCTAACTTACCATTCAGCTTTAAAAGGCTGCAATTTCCAGTAAGAATAGCGTGCAGTATAACTACGTATCAAAACAGCAGCATTCCAATGTTGCGGAGTGAATTTAAAAGACTCGCCATTTTTGCATGTACCGTGTTCGTGTCTTAGACAACCATAAACTTATTCACCTTTGCACCTGAACCTGAAAGTGAAACACCAATTCTAATTTATAAGAATATATTTTGTAGAAGTAAGATGCGGTACAAATGAGATGATTAACTGCACATTTTGCTCCAATTCAGTTAACAACTAGAAGAAAAGCACCAAGGGAAGCGGGTCCTTTTCAATAACAGGCAAGGTGGACTCAGCAGTATGCACGATAATAAGCAAACAGTCGAGTAACTCGTTGTGCGTTCTCTCTTTAATTTTTCTTAAACAATCGAGATGGAGCTTTATTAGCTGTAACCATGTAATTCTTTCAAACCGAGACAGGGTTTTATTAATGTAACCATTTAATTTCAGCCACATTCTGTGTACATTTTTTCTCCAACATGACCGATTAACGTGCTCATGTGAAAGCGGCATGCTACGTAGCTCGCACCGTATTTGCACTTCATCGTAGAGGACACCGCCAGCAACTACTGTTGCTGCAGCGAAAGCTTAGTATTTCACGGCAGTTAACTTTCAGCTGTTGGCACATCATCACAGACCGCAATGAGTGGCGTCGACTGAGGTGCAGTGTCGCAGTTGGATGCATAGCGGCGTTGTTCCAGAACTAGCTGAACCGCGCATGCGCACAACGTGGATAGTCAAACGACGAGTCTGGCTGTGCAATTACTAATAGTGGACAGTCGCTGTGGTATAGATGTTGTGTGGAAATACTAAGTTTCTATCGGGAAATTTGAACTGTTATGTTTACCGAATCGTTCGATGAAACCCGGTTCAAGAAATAAGTTTTGCATCAACAAGAACTGAACTTTGAAAGTCGAAGGGGGTCAGCTAGCTTGATTTTTAGTTGAAGTATTATTAATAAATATTATCAGTTTGCCATGAATACTCTGGAAATGTGGTACGTGTGCATTCGGGGAGGCGGTGACTCAAACATAGACTGGAAGAATCTTCCTTGTGTCGAAGGTAAATATGCAAGGATTTTATTTGTTAGTGTCAACTAAACTGTAAGCACATTTTATTTATTTATGCATTTAATTTACATCTCACGCTTAGAGACATGGCGCACGTTCATATCTTATCAGACTTACTTTTAGAAGTACGCTATTGAGTATTGTAAAAGCTATTGTTAGAATTTTGAAGACATTATTGCTAATTTTATCGCAGATTATTAAAAAGCTGATTGTTACAGCTCAATAGCTCTTTTGTTAATATGGGGCGACCACTATATCGTGCATATAATTTTTTGTTTATTGGCATTTGTGTAAATATCATACAGTCTGTGTAATATTACGTTAGCGGAAAAACTGACAAAAAAAACAAATTTCTGAGAGTACGTATAGAGTACTTAGTAAGTGATAAGAAGGAGTGTTGGTAACAGGGCAGCAAATGTAATTACGTTAGTACCTGAGACTGACAGAAAAGTGGACCCACGCATTAACAGTGGACTTCTAACATCCCAACTATTTAGTAAACACGTAATAGCGTCACGGTCCTCATCATCTGAAAGTCCCACTACATGTTTGCTGTATGCGCAGAATATATAGTTCGTCGCTTGTTTCACAAAATCACTTACATGCAACCAAGGAAATTTTTATCAGTGCTGCAGCTGAGAGATACTGGTGATCATTATGTGACGAAAGCTCAATGCATGGAATTAATTTTGAAAGGAAAAAGGAATATTATATAGTCTTGATTACTCGGTTTTCTAGTTCGGAATCTGTAGGAGAGCTTGTAACCGTTAGTAATTTGTAAATGTGCTAAATGTTCGTTTTTTACAGCAACCAATCATTTGCATTTGTCAGTAATTTAAGTAACTGCACGACATCTATTTACCGAAGTGCGGTACTTGACCGTACGGTATTCCTAGTTCCGTGGAAATTACAAGAGTCCAGTATTTATTCCTACTTCCGTTACGTGGCAGTAACAGTAAAAGAATATACGGATCTGAGCCGATTTGTCCCGCGTAGAATTAACCACTAAGTCAGCGGAGCCAAGAAATTCAGTTGGCAGTCGATTTATAGCTCTACGTAAACAAACGAATCGGCCACAACCAACTTGATGAAACTGAGGTCAACCATATGTTAATTCATTCCGACAGACTGTTTCGTGCTTTATGTCTGCTTGTAGCTTATTAATTGTTTGTGCTGGAACACAGGGACCATTTTGAGTGTCTGTAATTACTTCTTTCAGCGATAAATTTTATTTAAGACGACGGTAAGTGGGCTGTAACGTGACATTTTGGAAAATTCTGGAAGTAGTTCGGTAGTCAGTTCTACGATTTAATTACCCAGCAATCATATTACGACCTAATGATTTTACTCAATTTAGTCATTGAAATACTTTGCAAGCTTTAGGACAGTAGGCGACATTTATGTTACATACGTATGGCCGGTATTACACTATCAAATTTCTTTGTCAAAATTTTGATCAAAGATGTGATCAAATATTCCGTCAAATATATTTGACAAAGATCTTCGACGTAGCGCTAGAAGGGGTATTACACTGTCATATTTTTCGTCAAAGTTCAAGATGGCTGGCAACAAGCAACAGCAGTTGCATGTACCACAATTGCACTGTGTGCACATGCGGAAGAGAAGCCGGGGAAAAAAAGGAAACATACCTGGGTGAAGCCGTGGGTTTTACGACGGCACGATAAAAGCATTCAACAAAACTTGTCACGAGAGCTTATAATGGAGGACGTCAAGTCGTACATCAATTACTTAAGAATGGATGAGCATACATTTCTGTAAGTGTATCCTCATATCACAAAGCACAATATTCACTTAAGGATTGCTACATCTGCAGAAGACAGGCTCACTGTAACACTTCGATTCCTTGCTACAGGAGAGGGTTAGGGTATGTTAGATTAGATTAGGTCAGGTCAGGTCTCCAATCTTCTTAATCTATTTTTGTATTCAGGGTGCATCGCGTTGTAAAGCACCTAATCAGCTTCATACATCTCTATTAATTTTGTAGTTGTCGGCACACACCAATTGTATTTACCGGCAATGTTTATAAAAACACTACAGACGACAGAACGCTGCAGCGATGCTAGCGCTCCATGTGGTAAGATGTCACATTGCAGTGAACAGAAGACAGGCGACTTCTTTGATCAAATCTACAGCGAGGCCCTAGATTTGATCAAATATTGGTCGACATTTGACAAAGTTCCCTATTTCACCATCAAATATCTTTGACAAAGAAATTTGATAGTGTAATACCGGCCTATATTCGTGCCCGTTATTGGTAACAGCAGTGGTTTTATGCACTGGCGTGCCACTTTTGAATTTGCCTGTTGGATGTGAATTGTAACGCCAAGATCATCAAATACCGTACATTGCTCTCCAGAACGTTGACAGCAAGTATGGCATCTGCTTGGTCAGTTAACCAGTAGCCAATCATAGTGCAGATAAGACTGTAAAAAATAACCAGTATCGCAAAAATGCCCCGAATGCGTTATTGTGGCTGCCCATTACAAATATTAGTGACTCAAAAACACTATGTACAGTCGTCCTGTAGTAGCCATTGTTGAAGAAATTGTTTCGTGCGTCTGTGTCTGTGTCTGTGCTTGACTGAGTGGTGGAACGGGTGCGATCTGTCACGCGTTCTGGGGCGGAATAGCTTGCTGACTACCCAGTGGCGTGGGCAGCGTCGCCGGAGTGAAGAATGTACTTAAAAAATAAAACGGCCAACACAGGGAGCACGTGGCGCTCGAGAGAGAGAACCGCGATTGGCCCTTAACGTTTCGACTCGCTGGAACGTCGATCGCAATTCGTAGACATTCTAATGCATTAATGTTGTACAGATTTACATTGGAAAAAATTAATTGCAGTTTCGGCCTTCAGATACAAATCTGACGCTGACAGTATCTCGTCGTCTCTAGTGATCATATCGAACAAATTGTGTAAGTGGTGGGTAATAATAAAATCAACGTTATGTATTTCTCACTTATCATTTTTACCCAGGTCCAGTTTCTGATCCATTATGTATGGAAACATTTCTGTACGTCTTTATTGCAATACAGCGCCAGAACTGCACCTGGGGGTAAATCGGTTCTGCATTTACGCATTAGAATATCCACAAATTTCAGCTGGCGTACTATAATCAGAGCTCACACTGGACCTCTGTGAGTAGCTACGCTTTAAATATAAGCATCAGGTACAACCACATTTAGGGTGGTTGGTACAAGGCATAGCTGTAGTGCCCTACTGCTTCAAACCAATAGACTCCGATTCCGAAGGAGCGGGATTCAGGATGCCTATCTTACATTGGGAAAATTTTTTGAACAAGGAACAAAGTAGTTATAAAGTACGAAGTGGTTTGAAGAAGTCTGTGAAGGGTGTTCCGGAGCTGACACTAGACATAATTCCTATGCACCGACTTCAAAAATTTAAAATGTCATCAGTTCGTAAAGATATGTGAGAAAGTGCATTTTACCTTTAATCGAAAAAAGGTAGTTCCCAGCATAACGAAGGAAAGCGTGTCAGTATGTACTCTTTCGGAATAGCAATGAATAAATCTGCCGAATGTGTTATGTATTTTTAAGTTAACCATGGAGTGTGGGGTGAGAATATTCACACCAACGAGTCAGGAGAAAAACATTTATACAGGGTAATTTACCAGTGGCACTTCAAGCGTTGTATTGTCGCAATGTACGTTCCTCGATCGCTGATACGTGCAGCGTGCTTTGTTATTCTGAACAAGGCTAACGTTTGTCGCGAACTGGACAGCTAGTCCCTTCACAGTGAACCACTGAATTAGGATAGTGAAGGTGTTGGGGAGCAGAGATGGTGCGTGTGCAACTTGAGGCGCTATAAGTGGCAGCGATCGATGTTGTGGGAGGGGAGCAGTTTCTCTCTCTCTCTCTCTCTCTCTTTCTCTCTCTCTCTCTCACAGACAGACAGAGAGAGAGAGAGAGAGAGAGAGAGAGAGAGAGAGAGAGAGAGAGAGAGAGAGATCTTCATACATAAGTCATCACCCTGGTTTAGTAATGCTTAACTGTCTCCAGTTGCGAGTTAGCGTTTCCGACATCATGTTAGAAATTAGACCGAAGATTTTTCTACTGTGTCGATTCTGTTGACCGGAATAAACTCCTTATCCCTGTCAGGGATAAAATGCACGAAGCCCAAGTATACCTAAAACCTATGTAGAAATCCTACTGCTGTTGTACGAATCGAAAGACACGAAAGGGAAGCAGTGATTTACAGTGGGGTGAGTCAGCGTTGTAGTTTATCCAACATGTTATTCAATCTGAGTACTCAGTGATGCCAAGAAGAAATCTGGGGACTGAATGAAAGTTCAAGGATAGGAAATTAAAACGTTGAGATTTGCTGTTGACATTGTAATTCTATGCGACAGCAAATAACGTGGAAGAGCAGTTTAAGGGAATGAATAGTGACTTTAAGAGAGGTGGTGAGATGAACATCAACAAAAGTAAAACAAGTGTGATGAAATGTAGTCAAATGTCAGGCGATTCTGAGGGAATTAAATTAGGAAATTAGGCGCTGAAAGTAGTAAATTAGTTTTGCTTTTAGCGCAACAAAAAGCTGACAATGGCCGACGTAGTGTGTATTAAAATCCTGGCTGGCAATAGGATGAAAACAGTTTCTTTAAAAGTGGGATTTGTTAACATCTAAAATGACTTTGTGGAGGTAGAAAATCTTTTTCGAGGTTTTTGTTTGGATGGTAGCTCGAATGACTAGGATGAGGATGTAATGAATGGAATTATGGAGGAAAGATGGGTAAAACTTGACTAGAAGATACCGGTTGATATGAAAGTACTGAGTCCTCAACAAATCGTCAGTTTGGTTAAGGACTGAAGTGTTGGGGATAAACAGTATACTCCTTACTACTATTTTAGATTACGCCAGCTAAATGTAACCTAATAACTTCCAAGAATATTCGTTGCTTTGAAAGAATGTTACTGTTTCCGTGGACACATTAAATAGCTGCTGTTTACTTTCTAGTGGTAGGTTAATGTCAATATTAATATTAGGATACAGTTACTCGCAAATTAAATATGGACATACATGGTGTCTCAGGAGAAATGGTCAATATTCAGGCTTATGACAGGAACAATAATACGAAGCAAAAGTCTGTTAAACATGGGCACAGAAATCCACACATTAAGATCTATAAGCCCTTCTTCACCTTCGAGACTGTGAAACGCAAAACAAGAAAAGAAATAGAGTAAACACGGGCTCTAAAGTGCATGCATGAAGACCTACGAGCCCTTGTTCACCTTCGCTACTGTGAAACTCGTCTCTTCTACTAACAAGCCCTAACAGATCTTATGATGTGCATTTTAGAACCCATGTTAACTAGACTTTTCTTGTGTGTACTACCTCCTCCCAAAATATGAAAAGCAAATATTAATAACTAGATAACTACGCGTTAATGTATCACTGCTTCCAAATAGCTTGCAGTAGAAGAGATGTTCCTTACGGTACTGAAGATGAAATAGTGCTCATAGCTTTTAAGGTATGGGTTTTAGCGCCCTTGTTTACTAGATTTTTCTGCTTCACATGATCGTTCTTGTCATATCCCTGAATATTGACTACGCCTTCTGGGACACTGCATAGTCGTAAAAACAAGAGGTCTGGTTATAATACGCTATTGCTTGTCATCCAGCTTTACAATCAACACAGGTATTTGCCATGTATCTAATAGGAATTTTCATCTTTGGGTCTAAATATTCGGATGATTTTGTGAGAGAGCGGCTAATGAGGTTAACTTTTTAATTTTCGTTCGAATTGATGACAATACCCGATAGGTATTAGTCGAATATCTTCTCAAGTGAATACGCTGATCTGATCTGAGACGTAAACTGACAGTCTACTTGTTACTATTTTCTTGTCTTGTATGCAATATTCGCACTGCTCGCTTGCGCTGAACACTATTTACTTGAGTTGGTCTACCCCAGTAGATAATACCGTAAGACAAGAGGAAGTGAAAATATCTTGCGTTTAGATCAACACAGTGAGACCCTTCTAAAAGCAAAAGACCCTAAACAGATGTATTATTTACGTTATGACTCCATTTTTAGTATCCAGTTTGACACGAAAGGAATTTCAGAGACACTGTGTAATTTAGTGTATGATCATGCAAGGTTCGCTTCGGTGGAGGGGAGGGGGTGGAGGCGGGATACGTTTGCTATTGTCTAGGCGCCCCCGCACTCAGCGATGTAACTTTCCAGCTGCTATACTGTCAATGTGCCACAGATGCGTAAGCCCCCCTGCGGGTCCGGGGATTAGAATAGGCCCGAGGTATTCCTGCCTGTCGTAAGAGGCGACTAAAAGGAGTCCCACCCCCTCACGGGGGTCGTTAGCGCCTACGTCCGGAGACGGACGGTTCCACGACCTCTATTTGCGGTCATTTTGCTTTTTCACTTCTCGTTTCTTCCTTCCTTTGGTTGGTTCCTTTCTTTGCTCTTTTCCACCTCACTGTCTTCCTTATTCTTTCCCTTGTCTTCTTTCCCTTGTCTTCTTTCCCTTGTCTTCTTTCCCTTGTCTTCTTTCCCTTGTCTTCTTTCCCTTGTCTTCTTTCCCTTGTCTTCTTTCCCTTGTCTTCTTTCCCTTGTCTTCTTTCCCTTGCCTTCTTTCCCTTGCCTTCTTTCCCTTGCCTTCTTTCCCTTGCCTTCTTTCCCTTGCCTTCTTTCCCTTGCCGTCTTTCCCTTGCCGTCTTTCCCTTGCCTTCTCATTACCTTCTTCTCCTTGCCTTCTCTGGTCTCCGCCTCGGCGTTTGAGACATCTGTCCTCTCTCTCCCTCTCTCTCTTCTTCTTCCTCTTTTTCCTCCCTCCCTGTGTGTGCCTGAAGGCCGACCCACGCGTTCGCACGCGTAGCCGGTGACGGGGTAACGCGTAATTCCCCGCCCTGGGTAGACATGTAAGGCACGCACGTACCCCCTGGTAAAGGCCAGACCCAGGGAGGGGTGACTGCCTGAGCTGATACCTTCTGACCATGCCGATTGGTCCCTCCGTCTGTTTCTCGGGAGGTGTGACCTGAGGTGTAAACATTCACCTAAGGCGGGAGTGCCCTCTGAGAGGGTCCCCACAAGGAAGGAGCGCGCCATCGGAGACGCTGGCAATCGTGGGGGATTCCTCCGCAATGGATTTCACTCCATCTGTCTCGACTTCTGCCCAAAAACGGAAACGTGACCAGCCACCAGTGACAAAAGTACTACCGCCTGCCCCACAGTTCCTCGTCGTTTCTCGATCTGAGGACGGAAAGGATTTTTCCTCTATCAACCCTTTCGTTATCCAGAAGGGTGTAGATGCCATAGCCGGATCTGTTAAATCTTGTACCAGGTTGCGTAACGGTACCTTATTACTAGAAACTGAGAGCGCCTTTCAGGCACAAAAACTGCTTCGGGCCACACTCCTGTACACGTTCCCTGTGCGGGTGGAGGCTCACCGAACTTTGAATTCGTCTCGTGGTGTGGTCTATACTAGCTCCCTCGACGGATTGACTGACGAGGAGATTCAATCATTCCTCGCTGAGCAGGGCGTGACGGCTGTCCATAGGGTCATGAAAAAGGTCAACAATGACCTTGTACCGACCCGGACACTTTTCTTGACCTTCGATAGTGTTAAGCTGCCATCGCGCATCAAGGCGGGCTACGAGGTTATTTCTGTTCGCCCCTATGTCCCGACACCTACGCGCTGCTACCAGTGTCAGCGTTTCAATCACACTCTACAGTCTTGTTCCAATGCGGCTAAATGTGTCACTTGTGGCAGGGATGCCCATGAGGGTGACTGTCCACCTCCGTCTCCTCGTTGTGTGAACTGTCAGGGTGACCATGCCGCATCCTCCCGCGACTGTCCTGTCTATAAGGAAGAACGCTGTATCCAAGAAATTCGGGTCAAAGAGAAAGTGTCCACCTCGGCTGCTCGCAAGCTATTGGCTAGTAGGAAGCCCACGCTGCTCCCAGCGGGGAAATACAGTACTGTCCTCGCCTCTCCTCGGACTACCAGGGAGGTGGCAACCCAGACATGCGATCTGACCTTCAGCACCACGGTCGTCCGTTCGGCCAGTACTAAGATCGCCCGGTCGACGTCTCCTCTTCCTCCCGTCACCCCTCAGACCCAAGCACCTTCATCAGCTTCTGCCAAGACGAAGACCCAGAAGTCAGATTCACGGGCCTTCAAGAAGGAACCGTCCCGTGCAGACTTCCTACTACGTACCTCGACCTCCCAGCCTTCGACCGGTACTTCCACCAAACGTCCTTCCAAGAAGGCTCATAGGAAGCACAGTTCTCCTTCTCCGCCACGGCGCATTTCTTCTCCTGCGCCACCCAGCGGTTGCCGCCCCAGGCCGTCATCCGTTTCGCCTGGCCGCACCGCTGGTAGCCGAACATCTGGCCGTTCACCGGCGGAGGAAGCTCCCCCTCCCGGCCATCTTCCCAAGATGGCCGATGAACCTATAGACCCAATGGACGATGACTGTCCGGCTACTGATAGCGGCGGCAGTGCTCGCTCGAAGCCAGGCCCTCAGCGGCCTTCGAGGTGACCCCTTCTTTCATCTTCCTTTTCTTCTTACGATGGCACTTATTCACTGGAATATTCGCAGCATTCGCTCCAACCGAGAGGACTTGAAGTTGCTGCTCCGCTTGCACCGTCCGCTCGTCGTAGCCCTCCAGGAAACGAAGCTACGCCCATGCGATCAAATTGCCTTGGCACACTACATCTCTGTGCGTTTTGACCTACCCCCTGTGGTAGGTATCCCAGCTCATGGAGGGGTTATGTTGCTGGTCCGGGATGATGTTTACAACGATCCCATCACGTTGCACACCGGCCTGCAGGCAGTTGCCATCCGCATTACTCTTCCCACTTTTACATTTTCCATTTGTACCGTTTACGCTCCATCGTCATCTGCCGTTACCAGGGCAGACATGATGCAACTTATTGCTCAGCTACCTGCACCATTTTTGTTAACTGGAGACTTCAATGCCCACCATCCCCTTTGGGGCTCTCCAGCATCCTGCCCGAGGGGCTCCCTGTTAGCAGACCTTTTCAACCAGCTCAATCTTGTCTGCCTCAATACTGGCGCCCCTACTTTTCTTTCGGACACATCTCACACCTATTCCCATTTAGACCTCTCTATCTGTACTCCCCAACTTGCACGCCGGTTTGAGTGGTATGCACTTTCTGATACATATTCGAGTGACCACTTCCCGTGTGTTATCCATCTCCTGCAGCATACCCCCTCTCCGTGCTCCTCTAGTTGGACCATCTCCAAGGCAGACTGGGGGCTCTTCTCTTCCAGGGCGACCTTTCAGGATCAAACCTTCACAAGCTGCGATCGTCAGGTCGCACACCTCACGGAAGTCATTCTCGCTGCTGCTGAATATTCCATCCCTCACCCTACTTCTTCTCCACGTCGCGTACCGGTCCCCTGGTGGACTGCAGCATGTAGAGACGCTTTACGTACTCGTCGACGTGCTTTACGCACCTTTAAACGCCACCCTACAGTGGCGAATTGTATCAATTAGAAACGATTACGTGCTCAGTGTCGTCGTATTATTAAAGAAAGCAAGAAAGCCAGCTGGGCTGCTTTCACAAGCACCTTCAACAGTTTTACTCCTCCTCCTGTTGTCTGGGGTGGCCTGCGCCGGCTATCTGGCACTAAGGTCCACTCACCAGTTTCTGGCTTGACGGTCGCGAATGACGTCCTTGTGGCCCCGGAGGATGTCTCCAATGCCTTCGGCCGCTTTTTCGCAGAGGTTTCGAGATCCGCTCATTACCACCCTGCCTTCCTCCCCCGCAAACAGGCAGAGGAGGCTAGGCCACCTAACTTCCGCTCCTCGAATCGTGAAAGTTATAATGCCCCATTCACCATGCGGGAACTCGAAAACGCACTTGGCCGATCACGGTCCTCCGCTCCAGGGCCTGATTCTATTCATATTCAGATGCTGAAGAACCTTTCTCCTGCGGGTAAAGGTTTTCTTCTTCGTACTTACAATCGCATCTGGATTGAGGGACATGTTCCCGCATGCTGGCGCGAGTCTATTGTTGTCCCGATTCCTAAGCCGGGGAAGGACAAGCACTTGCCTTCCAGTTATCGACCCATCTCGCTTACCAGCTGTGTCTGTAAAGTGATGGAGCGAATGGTTAACTCTCGATTGGTTTGGCTGCTCGAGTCTCGACGCCTACTTACCAATGTACAATGTGGATTTCGTAGGCGCCGCTCTGCTGTTGACCATCTGGTTACCTTGTCGACCTTCATTATGAATAACTTCTTGCGGAAGCGCCCGACCGCGGCTGTGTTCTTTGATTTGGAGAAGGCTTACAACACCTGTTGGAGGGCGGGCATTCTCCGCACCATGCATACATGGGGCCTTCGCGGTCGCCTCCCTCTTTTTATTCGTTCTTTTTTAATGGATCGACAGTTCAGGGTACGTGTGGGTTCTGTCCTGTCAGACACCTTTCGCCAGGAGAATGTGGTGCCACAGGGCTCAGTTTTGAGCGTCGCTCTCTTCGCCATCGCGATCAATCCAATAATGGATTGCCTCCCAGCTGATGTATCAGGATCCCTTTTCGTGGACGATTTTACCATCTATTGCAGCGCGCAGTGTACATGTGTCCTGGAGCGCTGTCTTCAGCGTTCTCTTGACCGTCTTTACTCTTGGAGTGTCGCCAATGGCTTCCGTTTTTCTGCCGAGAAGACGGTCTGTATTAACTTCTGGCGCTACAAAGCGTTTCTCCCACCGTCCTTACGACTCGGTCCCGTTGCTCTCCCAATCGTGGAGACAACAATATTTTTAGGTCTTACATTTGACAGGAAACTTAGCTGGTCTCCACATGTGTCATATTTGGCTGCCCGTTGTACCCGTTCTTTAAATGTCCTCCGTGTTCTCAGTGGTATGTCGTGGGGAGCGGATCGAACCGTCCTGCTTCGTCTATATCGGTCGATCGTCCGCTCCAAGCTGGATTATAGGAGCTTCGTATACTCCTCTGCATGGCCATCCATCTTACGCCGCCTCAACTCCATACAACATCGCGGTTTACGACTTGCGATCGGAGCGTTTTATACTAGTCCCGTAGAGAGTCTTCATGCTGACGCTGGCGAATTGCCACACACCTACCGGCTCGATATACTGCTTTGTCGGTATGCCTGTCGGCTACTGTCAATGCCCGACCACCCGTCTTATCGTTCCTTTTTTGACGACTCTCTCGACGGCCAATACGGGTTGTATGTCTCTGCCCTGCTACCCCCTGGAGTTCGCTTTCGTCGCCTCCTTCAACACCTTAATTTTTCACTCCCTGCAACCTTTCGAGTGGGCGAGAGCCACACGCCACCTTGGCTCCAGGCTCAGGTCCGCGTTCACCTTGACCTCAGCTCGCTCCCAAAAGAGGTTACCCCCGGTTCGGTCTACCACTCCCGTTTTGTTGAACTTCGTTCAAAGTTCATCAATATGACCTTCATTTATACAGATAGCTCAAAGACCAATGACGGGGTCGGGTGTTTCTTTATTGTCGGGGCACAAAGTTTCAAATACCGGCTCCATGGCCATTGTTCGGTCTTCACAGCTGAGCTCTTTGCCCTCTACCAGGCTGTTCTTTACATCTGCCGCCACCGACATTCTGCTTATGTCATCTGCTCCGATTCCCTGAGCGCCATCCAGAGCCTCAGTGATCCGTATCCGGATCACCCTTTCGTGCACCGGATCCAACGCTCTCTTCAGCAGCTGGTGGACGTCGGTTCTCCGGTTAGCTTTATGTGGGTCCCTGGCCATGTCGGTATCCCTGGGAACGAAGCTGCAGATGCCGCGGCCAAGGCTGCGGTCCTCCAGCCTCGGACAGCTTCTTGTTGTGTCCCTTCATCAGATTGTAGCAGGGTCATTTGTCGGCGCATTTTATCGCTGTGGCATGCCGATTGGGCTGCACTTACAGACAACAAGCTTCGGGCCTTGAAACCTCTTCCCGTGGCTTGGACGTCCTCCTCCCGCCCTTCTCGGCGGGAGGAGGTCGTTTTGGCCCGGTTACGCATTGGACACTGCCGGTTCAGCCATCGCCATCTGCTGACGGCTGCGCCGGCGCCGTTCTGCCCGTGTGGGCAATTGCTGACGGTCCGCCACATTTTAATGTCCTGTCCGGATTTTAACACACTGCGTCTAGATCTTAACCTGCCATGTATTTCAGATGCCATTTTAGCGGATGACCCACGAGCAGCTGCTCGTGTTCTTCGTTTTATCAATTTGACAAACCTCTCTAAGGACATTTGATGATGCTGTTTTTTAATCCTATGCCTGTCTGTCTTTTATCGTGTTTTCCCTTTTAGTTGTTGTTTTAAACTTGTGCCTCGCGGTGCATTCTTAACGTAATCAGGGCGCTAATGACCATTGAAGTTGTGCGCCCTAAAACCACAAAAAAAAGATGCGTAAGATTTTAGTAATGGCAATAAAATGCTTTAATATAACAAACTCTCTAATTGCAGTAAAGAAAATCCGTTTCGTATTCAACAAAGAGGTACCGAAAGTGTCAATTGAAAAGAACAGGCAGAGAACTTTGCAAAATCACTACAGATGAAAATACATATATGGAACTCACTCCTTGAAGCCATCCAACAATCAGCAAGAAAACTTGCTAAACCACCACGGAAAGGGAAACACAAATGGCCGACATCAGACTGCGATAGAGCCCTTCAATCTCGTATCCGAGCATGGAAGACACGGTGGTGGTGGTGGTGGTGGTGGTGGTGGTTGTTGTTGTTGTTGTTGTTGTTGTTGTTGTTGTTGTTGTTGTCTTCAGTCCAGAGACTGGTTTGATGCAGGTCTCCATGCTTCTCTGTCCTGTGCAAGCTTCCTCATCTCCCAGTACCTACTGCAACCTACATCCTTGAAGACACGGTATAGCCACGAAACTCTAGATAACTGGCATAATTTCTTAGAAATGTGGAGGAAAGCACCTAAAACAATTGCACGTATTAAAGAGGTATACCACCTCGAAAGATTAGAGGAAACCGACAATGATTTCAAAAAGAACCACATACGAAATTTTCACGTAATATTTAGGAAAGAACTAATGAACAACAAGCCATGCAGTCTTCGTTTTCGACGAATACACGTTTTAGGACGAATACAAACTGTGAAATCCTGCAGCAAAACTACACAAATGCCAACCAATTTCATTTAACTGCATCACGTCAAAACTCTCTTCCACTTACACATGCGGAAATACAAAACATGATTTTGCATCTCACAAACAACAAAGCAATGGGGGAAGGTGGTATAAGAGTAGAAATGCTAAAGATCGGAAGTGAAGTCTAGCCATTACACTAAAAGGGCGATAAGGAAGGTCCAAACAATTGCCGAGATACTCAACTTCTAGCAGTTGGCTACAGTGTTTCCTTACATGTGCTGCTTACTAGGCTGGAGCGAGTAACAGACAGAACGTAGGCTATGATATGTGAATACCAGGCAGGCTTCTGACCGGGCCGATCATGTGCAGACTGATCTGTAATTTCACCTCAAAAAAGTCTCAGCCTGTTTAATATACTTTGTTAACGCAGTGTGTGTGTAACTAAACAACCATGTTGATAGAACATATCCTTATTCTCAAAAGGAAATTCATGGCGGGGGGGAAATCTCCGAATCTTTCCAGATTATAAGGGGGATAGGATAAGGTGATGGACTTCACCCACTCCTGTTCAACTTAGTACTCGATAATATCGTCAAAACTAGGGAGAATATAATGCCAGAATAAGTACATGGACAAAAGATAAACGAATCATCAGTAGGTGCACTGCTTTTGCCGACGACCTGGCAATAATTATCAGGACTCCCGAGGAAGCCAACCACGCCATACAGAAACTTAAGGAGACTGCCATCAAGACCGGAGCCCAAATATCTTGCGAAAAAACTCCATACATCGACTCAAAAGGGCCGAAAAGTGGCATCACTTTCAACTAAGTACGGCATCGTTACACAGGCTAAACATAGGTGAAATTGCAGGAAAACAAAACTCGTGCAGAAAAATTGCGTAAAGCCTACACAATTACCTGAAATGTGTACAACAAGAAATTGCTGTCCGTAAGAGCCAAACTGTCACTGCCACACTGTCCTCCTTACAGATGCATTCCACGCAACAGAGACGTCATCGTTAATTATCAATGTCAGACACATCGAGAAAATAGAACGACAAATAATGAGAAAAATATTTGGGCCCAAAATTCAAGATGGTATCTTGATGCGCTCTGTTCAGGACAACTGTATTCGCTGACTGATCTGTTCACCTCACTTGCAAGGAAAAGTGGTATGAAATTGTACGTTTATATAGCACAAATGGACGACTCTCGGCTGATCAAGAAAATCTTCCATCTCATCACCGGAACCCTATAATCAAAAATACCTAAAGTGACCTCACATAAATCGTTGTTGACCCACTGGCAACTACACGGATTACAATGAAGGCAGAAGATTAAAACACACAACTCATACCCAAGAACCCAACACGAAGTAATTTGGAACCTGAAAAAGCATGGGCGCAGGAAAGAATACAGGCTCGAAATGAAATGATGAAAGTTTTGGGAAGATAAGAAGAAAAAGAAAGCAAGTAATGGTTCCACGTGCCCGTTAGAAGGCGAAACGATGTATATATACACAGGCTCTGCGTCTACTCGTCATCAAAATTATGATGTATGCATGTCATGTTGTGTTTATTATTTTCATAAAATCAAAAAGCATGAGAGGGGAAGGGAAAAGAAAATTTGTGATAGAAAATAAACTTGCAGGAATGGATTGTAAGGCGTACACAAATTCGTGTATAAAATTAGATACTTCTGTTATTTTCGGCTGATGATTCACGCTTGCTGAGCTGACATTGATCGTAAAAAAGAGTGGGACCAGTAATGTTAGCGGGATCTTATACAAACGCCGCATTATTGCAATTGCGTGGTTGTTTAAAAGTTTCCGTAGAAATACAAACTTTGTTTGCATTCATAAAAGGCTCTCTCGTCCAGCAAACTACGCGTAATGCGTCATTTCGCCAATGGTGGTGAGGAGAGGTTAGCCGGTGATGTACAGTGGAATTGGATCAGTCCTTTCGAAATGCTACATTTATCTTAATTGCAGTTCCCCTTGTACGTCAGGCTAAAGCAATGCACTAACAAGGGACAGCGCCTGCTGGTCGTCACAGGCTTGGTCCAAATTTTCGGCAGATGCAGAGGTTGGCCAGATATGAAAATAACTAACATAAATTGCTCATGCCTCGCTTCGAAACGTTTGTCCATCTGCAGCTTCCGCTTCTGCCACTTTCGTATCTGGCCAGCAGCTGCATCTGCCATAAATTTTGACCAAATCAGTGATGACGAGTAGGCGCGCAGTCTCCTTGTAATGCATCGCTTTAGCAAGACGTTCAACCAATTCAGATAAACGTACCATTTGAAAAGGATTGATTGATCAAATAATTTGACAAGTTAATGTGTCACGCAGTTGATTTAGGTGCTATGATAATAACAAACTGTCAAGACCTCGACGTTATTAACATAATCATCATCATCATCATCAGTTATCTGCTATATTAGCAGGTCCTTTGCCTCTCCATTTTTTGCGATCCATTGCTTCCTTCTTAAGTCTGCTGTATGTTGTACCATCTATCATGTCATCCAGTATCTGGAATCTCTTCCTTCCTTGCTTCCTTTTCCCTTCTACATAACTTTCTAAAACTGTTTTGATCAGCCCCCCAGGGAGTCCACAACCCTTTTGTGGATACGTGCGTAGCGAGCATGGGACCCCGAGCTAATGTGGCCCTCCTTCCTTTCCGGGCTGCATACCTTCCTTTTCCGCATCCTTCACTAACCCCCATCTTCGCCCCCCCCCCCCTCCCCTCACCTCTGGCTCTTTCCTTCCCTTTCTCCCCCTCTGGGAGTATGGTTTGTGCCTATGTCCAGAGACGGACGCTCGTAATTGTAACGCATTCTTCGCCTTCTCTGCTTGTATGTCTTCATCCTTCCTTTGTCCTTCTCTTTTCCTTACCTCTTCTCTTTATCCTTTTCTCCACTGCGGCGTTTGAGACCTCTCTTCTTTCCTTTCCCTTTCTTTGTTTTTCCCTTTCTCTTTCTTCCCCCCTGTGCGTGTCTGAAGGCCGACTCACGCATTTTCGTGCGTAGCCCGTGACGGGGTAACGCGTAATTCCCCGCCCCGGGTAGACAGGTAGGACACGTACGTACCCCCTGGTAACGGCTAGGCCCAGGGAGGGGTGATTACCCGAGCTGATACCTTCCGAAAGTGCCGATTGGTCCCTCCGTCCGTTTGTCGGGAGGTGTGACCTGACATGTGAACAATCATCTAAGGTGGGAGTGCCCTCAGAGAGGGCCCCCACAAGGGAGGAGCGCGCCATCGGAGATGCCGGTAATCATGGGGGATTGTTCCGCAATGGTTTCCTCACCTTCCACTATGTCTGCTCACAAACGTAAGTTCACTGAGTCTCAGCTACAGACGGTTCTTCCATCGTTGCCACAGTTCCTTGTTGTTTCTCGGTCTGACGAAGGTCACGACTTTTCCACGGTCAACCCTTTCATTATTCAGAAAGGTGTCGACGCAATTGCGGGTCCTGTAAAGTCTTGTTCCAGATTACGGAATGGCACCCTGTTGTTAGAAACACACAGTGCCCTCCAGGCTCAAAAATTGCTGCGTACTTCTCTGCTCCACACCTTCCCTGTCCGGGTGGAACCGCACCGTACCTTAAATTCCTCGCGTGGAGTCGTTTATACACGCTCCCTCGATGGATTGTCTGACGAAGAAATTCAGCACTATCTGTCTGACCAGGGCGTCACGGCTGTTCATCGGGTTATGAAAAGGGTTGACTCGAACATCATTCCAACCCGCACTGTCTTCTTGACATTTGACAAAGTTCAACTCCCATCAAAAATCAAAGCAGGCTATGAGATAATTTCCGTTCGCCCTTATGTCCCAAACCCTACGCGTTGCTATCGATGTCAGCGGTTCAATCACACCAGCCAGTCCTGTTCCAATCCGGCCAAATGTGTTACGTGTGGCAGGGATGCCCATGAAGGTGCTTGTCCACCTCCATCCCCTCGCTGCATCAACTGTATGGGTGACCACGCTGCTTCCTCTCGAGATTGCCCCGTTTTCAAGGACGAAAAGCTGATCCAGGAAATAAGAGTGAAGGAAAGGGTGTCGACCTTTGCTGCTCGAAAGTTACTCGCCAGTCGACAGCCCACCGTGCCTCAGAAAGGAAAATACAGCGCTGTCCTTGCTTCTCCTCGGCCAACAAAGGAGGCGGCCACGCAGACTTGCGACCTCACATTTAGTACCACGGTCGTCAGATCGGCCAGCGCAAAGATCGCCCGTTCAACCTCACCACCTTCGCCTGCCCACTCTATGGCTCACCCTTCGTCGGGTTCTGCTAAATCTCGAGCCCAAAAGTCAGACGCCAAGTCTTCGAAAAAAGAGCATTCTCGTGAAGAGTTTTTATGTACTGCAACTTCACAACCATCGGTTCCTCCTTCATCTAAACATACCTCCAAGAAGGCTACGAAGAAACACAGTTCCTCTCCTTCTCCGCCAAGGCGTGTCCCATCTACAGCACCACCTGGCGGAAATCGCCCTCGGCCATCTTCTGTGTCGCCGAGGCGCACTGCTGGTGGCCGGTCAACTGGCCGATCGTTGGTGGCAGGAGCTGCTCCTGACCAACCTATGGATCAGGATCTTCTGCCTTCGACTGAATGCCATTCCATGCTGTCGGTCGCAAGCTCTGAGCAGTCGTTGAGTTGACAGCACCCTTGGTCGCGTTCCTCCATTTTCTGTTCACCCTATGTCCATTATCCACTGGAATATCCGTGGCATTCGCGCCAATCGGGAGGAATTGTCGATCCTCTTAAGATCCTACTCGCCGGTCATCTTCTGTCTTCAGGAAACAAAGCTGCGTCCCCATGACCGCTTTGTTCTCCCTCATTTTCAGTCCGTCCGATATGACCTCCCCTCTGTTGAAGGCACTCCAGCCCATGGAGGACTCATGATTCTGCTCCATGATACTCTCCATTATTACCCAATCCCCTTAAACACTTCCTTCCAAGCTGTCACCGTCTGTCTTTCCCTTTCTGGATACACGTTCTCTCTTTGTACTGTATACATTCCATCGTCCACACCAATGGCACGAACTGATCTCCTTTATCTTCTTGGTCAGCTTCCACCCCCCCCCCCCCCCCCTATTTGCTGTTTGGGGACTTCAATGCCCACCACCCGCTTTGGGGATCTCCACATCCTTGTCCACGTGGCTCACTATTGCTAGACGTCTTCCACCAAGCGGATCTAGTTTGCCTCAACACTGGGGTCCCTACATTTTTGTCTCCCTCCACGACAAATTTCTCACATTTGGACCTTTCGGTCGGTACTGTTCCGCTAGCTCGGCGCTTCGAATGGTTCGCCCTTGATGATACACACTCGAGTGATCACTTTCTCTGTGTCCTTAGACTGCAGCCTCCACTGCCCTATATGCTCCCGCGACGCTGGAAGTTTGCCCAAGCCGATTGGACACTTTTTTCGTCTCTAGCGACATCCGATGACCGTCACTTTCCCAGCGTCGACGAAGAGGTCATAAATATTACCGACGTTATTCTTACAGCTGCGGAACGTTCAATACCACGCACCTCCGAATTGCCTCGGCGCCCCCCAGTTCCTTGGTGGAACGAGGCATGCCGTGACGCAATACGTGAGCGGCGACGTGCTCTTCGCGTTTTCCGCCACCATCCTACTTTGGCCAACTGTATCCACTATAAGCAGTTCCGTGCGCGATGCCGTCGGGTCATCCGCGATAGCAAGAAGGCAAGCTGGAAATTCTTTATTAGCTCATTTAACACCTTCACTCCCTCCTCGGAAGTTTGGAGTCGGCTTCGACGGTTCTCAGGCGCGCCTAGTTTCTCCCCGGTCTCTGGGCTCACTGTCGCGCGTGATACGTTAGTGGACCCCGTCGCAATTTCTAACTCCTTGGGTAAACACTTTGCTGAGATTTCGAGCTCTTCAAATTACCCGCCAGCGTTTCTCCCGAAGAAACGTGCAGCGGAAGTGCAACCTCTTGCTTTCTTCTCTCAAAATTGCGAAAGCTATAATACTGTTTTCTCCCTGCGGGAACTCCAACATGCACTCTCTTCTCGCTCCTCCGCCCGAGGACCGGATGGTATCCACATCCAAATGTTGCTGCATTTATCAACCCATAGTCTGCGTTACCTCCTTCGCCTTTATAATCGAATTTGGACCGACAGTACTTTTCCCAGACGATGGCGGGAAGCTATCGTCGTTCCTGTTCCGAAACCTGGAAAGGACAAACATCTCCCCTCTAGCTATCGCCCCATTTCTCTCACGAGTAATGTATGTAAGGTTTTGGAGTGTATGGTGAATTGCCGTTTAGCTTGGTGGCTGGAGTCCCGCAGTCTTTTAACACCTGCCCAATGCGGTTTCCGAAAGCATCGTTCTGCAGTTGACCGTCTTGTTTCTCTCTCCACTTCTATCATGAACAATTTTCTCCGGAAACGCCAAACAGTAGCAATATTTTTTGATCTGAAGAGAGCATACGATACCTGTTGGAGGACAGGCATCCTCCGCACACTGTTCTCTTGGGGCTTTCGAGGTCGGCAGCCCCTTTTTCTTCGCGAATTTATGGCAGAGCGCACATTTAGAGTGCGGGTGAACACTACTCTCTCCCGTACTTTCTCCCAAGAAAACGGGGTACCCCAGGGCTCCGTGCTAAGTGTTGTACTGTTTGCTATTGCCATAAATCCAATTATGGATTGTCTCCTTCCTGATGTCTCGGGCTCCCTCTTTGTGGACGATTTTGATATCTACTACAGCTCTCAACGGACCAGCCTTCTTGAACGACGTCTTCAAGGATGTCTCGATCGCCTCTATTCTTGGAGCACCGAAACCGGCTTCCGTTTTTCTCCCAGTAAGACCGTTTGTGTTAATTTTTGGCGACGTAAGGAGTTTCTTCCAGCCTCCTTACATCTAGGACCTGTCAACCTTCCGTTTTCGGACGTCGCTAAATTCTTGGGTCTTATGTTTGACAGAAAACTGTGCTGGTCCTCCCACGTTTCCTATCTTTCGGCTCGCTGTCTGCGATCCCTCAACACCCTCCGTGTCCTGAGTGGTACCTCCTGGGGAGCGGACCGAGTGGTCCTTCTCCGCCTCTATCGCGCCTTAGTGCGCTCGGAATTGGAGTATGGAAGCATAGTTTACTACTCTGCTCGGCCATCTATTCTTCGTCGTCTCGACTCTATCCACCACCGTTGATTACGTTTAGTGTCTGGAGCTTTTTACACCAGCCCTGTGGAAAGCCTTTCTGCTGAGACTGCTGAACCTCCACTGTCCAATCGGCGAGCAGTCCTTCTGAGTCGTTATGCTAGTCATCTGTCTTCCATGCCTGCTAATCCAGCCCATGACATTTTTCTCGACGCCTCCTTTTATGTAGGGTATGCAGGCCGCCCCTCCTCCCTACTACCACCGGGAGTCCGCTTCCGTCAACTGCTCCATTCTCTTTCCTTCCGCTTTCCTAAAACCTTCTTGACAACTTGGGGTACAGCACCGCCTTGGCTCCGTCCCCGGATCTGCCTGCTCCGTGACCTTTGTCAATTTCCCAAGGATGGTACCCCTTCCCTTGTTTATCGTCGGGCATTTTCTGCTCTATGTGCACAAATGAAGGAAGTCACATTTATTTACACTGATGGCTCGAAAACATCGTTAGGTGTAGGGAGTGCCTATATTGTTGGCGACACCGTAAATCAATTTCGGCTTCCCGACTAGTGTTCGGTTTATACTGCGGAGCTTTACGCTGTTCTCCAGGCTGTCCACTACATCCGCCGCCATCAGCGGACACAGTATGTTATCTGCTGAGATTCTCTCAGCTCTCTCCTCAGTCTCTAAGCTCTTTACCCTGTGCACCCTCTGGTCCACCGGATTCAGGACTGTCTGCGCTTGCTCCACCTGGGGGGCGTCTCGGTGGCGTTTCTCTGGCTCCCGGGACACGTTGGTATCTGTGGAAATGAGGCGGCCGATATTGCGGCCAAGGCTGCAGTCTCTCTTCTTCGGTCAGCTATTCAATCGATTCCCGTCGCCGATCTACGGAGCGTTTTATGTCGTCGTGTTGTTCTTTTATGGCACGCACATTGCGGGACGTGAAAGCTCTTCCTTGTGCTTGGACCTCTTCCTCCCGAACGCGTCGTCGGGAGGAGGTAATTTTAACTAGACTCCGGATAGGGCACTGTCTTTTTAGCCATCGACATCTTTTAAGCGGCGATCCTCCCCCACTCTGTCCCCACTGCTCTCAGCTTTGGACGGTAAGACACCTTTTACTTGAGTGCCCCCATTTTACTCCGTTACGCGCCCGTCTACAGCTGTCGCCTGATAATATCGTCAATTTTAGCAGATGACACGCGCTCGGCCGATCGCGTTCTCGAGTTTATTAGTGCCAGTGAAATGACGTCAGTCATTCGAAGCTTTTTTTTTTTTTTTTTTTGGGGGGGGGGACAACCAACCCCTTTCTGTAGTGGATTTTTAAGCCTTCCTTCTGCTTTTAGTTTCTCCAGTTTTTTGAGTTTCGTTCCCACTGCTGCTGGTTTCCATTTTCGGTTTTTACTGTTTCCTAAGTCACGGACCGGGCGCTAATGACCATAGCAGTTTTGCGCCCTCAAAACCAAAACAAAGCAAAAAAAAAAGTTTTGATCGGTCCGTCATTCTTTCTTAATATATCCCCAATCCAATTTCTTTTTCTTCTCTTTATTACATCTAGTAACTGTCTTTTCTCTCCCACTCTTCTCAATACCTCTTCATTTTTTACTCTGTCCATCCAACTTAGTCTTTCCATCCTCCGCCAGGTCCAGATCTCAAAAGCCTCCAGTCTTTCTCTGTCTTTCTTCCTCCTAGTCCATGTTTCAGCGCCATATAGAAGAACACTCCATACAAGACATTTTATGAGGCTCTTCCTGAGTTCTCTGTCCAGACCGCTGCAGAAAATTCTCCTTTTCTTATAAAACGCCTCTTTTGCCATTGCTACCCATGTTTTAATTTCTGTGGTGCACTTCCAGTCGGTGTCTATCCTGCTTCAAAGATACTTAAAATTCTGCACCTGTTCTAGTATTTCTCCATTCAGCATAATTGTTTTTCCTTATTTTCTCGTGGTGCCAATACTTTAGTTTTATTTGTGTTAATTTTCATTCCATATTTTTTCCGTTAGTTTCAATGGTGTCCACCAAATCCTGTAATTCTTTTTCCCCTGTGGCTAGAAGGAGCATGTCATCAGCAAACCTCAGACACCCTACTCTTCTTCCTCCTCCAGTTTCTACGCCTTTGTCAACTAATGAGCATTAGTCAATCATCTTTTCCAAGTAGAGGTTGAAAAGAACATAATACAAAACCGAAATGTACATTAAAGTCTGTTGATTGTGCCTATACCAGCGTGTAAATGAGGAGACTGGTGTGTTCTTCGTTATTTTTTCCTGGCGTTTGTGAAAGTTACTCGTTTTATATTATTATTAATTTTAGATTTATTTTTGACGTAATGGCGAGTCTTCCTCTTACTCACTGTGTTTTATCGTTCACGAACCGTGTCGGATGAGTTGTTGACAGGAGGTGCTGCCTAGGGTGGGAAAAACCGACCGATTAAAACGAATATCGGTGTTTTAGTTCTAAATAACCGGTATTTTTCGATATTTTTTGGCTCTCTATTATAAGAGGTTTTTCATTTTTTACTAATGTACGAGTAAAGAATCCCGAAACATCGATTAGCCATAGCGGCAGTGCCATATTGTTCGTGTTGAAATAAACCTTTTTACAAAAGGAGGAATTTTTATTCGTAAAATTCTCATGGTTTTGAAGTATTGCTTTTTATAGAAAACAGAAAAAGCGATCCGTGCTGTTTCAGTATCAGTGCCGACGGAAACGAGCGACATGACGTACGAATTGGTACAGCATTGATAAAACGGTAATGTCCCCGTTGCCGTGTGTCATGGCTTAAGATAAGCGGATACGTGCATTGCGCAATACTTGTCTCCACATGGGCAATACGGTAGTCTCTCATTGTCGTCACCAGACATCTGTTGCATGGCAGAATGGCACAAACCCTAGTTTGGAAATATTTTTACGAAGTGATAACAGAAATGAAGTACAGTGCTTCATTTGCTTAAAAGATTATAGATTTATCTGTCATTTCTATGAAATAATAAGAAGAAAGGAATTATGGTAACAGTAATAAATTAAAAACGAACAAAAATTCATTCATAGTATGCAATAAAAACAGAAAGTAGGTGAGTTGTTGCCTGTGTCTGTATAATATGCTTGTAGCCCTTGAAAAAAGACAAATTAACACGAGAAACGGTGTCCTTCAACCTCAGTTTTCACCCTTGACAATGACTATATATAATGCCCGAATGTTGGTATGTTCTCCGATTACATCATGATTTTTGAGCAGAGTTTCAAAAAATTACAATCAGTAGGAGGATACTAGTGATTTTCTGTAGTGTTCAACCATTTATCACTTTTAGAGAAAAGCAGCGAACGGTATACTGAATAAGTTTTCTTTTATTTGTCTATTTAGTATTTTGATTCTGCGTATCTCGAAACTGGAAGACTCAAAATGTTTAATCTTTGTTAGATTTCTAATTTTATTGTAGTATAATAGCAATAAAAAACCGGAAATCGTTTATTTCAGAAAACGGTTATTTTGATTGGTTTTAACAATCAGGTTAAATTGGTGTGAAAAAAAGATAAAACTGAAACACGTTGTTCCAGCGATAAACGTCATCGCTACTGCTGGACTCTGAATGTGCGCCACGTACCTGCCTGAAAGGTTACTGGGAGGCTCACCCCCTGGACAGGCCTTCAGCCAACAACTAACTACTATAAAATGCAGCTTGTAATCTCTGTAATTACGTGCAATTTCCGAGACTGCTAACTTTACATGCCACTTAATTCCCCGAAAGTTACCTGTGAAATTCGGAAATCGATAGCTAAATAAAAATATATACGCGTCTACTAATTTTTTTTGGTTCGCCATGAGACGAGTGTCAGAGAAATACTTAACCGCTTTGTAGTGAACCAGCCGTAGTCCCGTCCAGTTATGTGAACTGTTTCGTAAGGATGAATTTGGATCGTTGAGTTGTGAAACATTTTGACAGTCGCGATACGAAAGGCATTTAATGTCGAGTAATTGCAGGACTTGGCAGTGTTACGCAGGGCGCTGGGGTCGCTGCCCTGAGGCGGAGCTCGCTCCATCAGGCTTCATAATGCGTGCTGGGCCGCACAGCACACAACGCTGCCGCCTGCGGACAATCGATAAGCGGCGCTGCTGCCTCCGCGGCTGCACAATTCAATTTGCTCCTTGTCTTGATGCCACTACCAGTAGTCTCTCTCTCTCTCTCTCTCTCTCTCTCTCTAACTGCGCAAATTAGGCACCAAGGCACCGAGACCATTCAAAATTTAATACACTATAAATATTAATACACCAAATTAAGCTTCCTTTTGTTCAGTAGCCCATCTGTTGGCTGTCTGCTTGGCCCATGGACTCACTTATCTTTTTACAGGTTTGCCTTAGTACTTTTTGTGTGACGAAAGGCCATTGGATAATTTTAAAAAAGAGTGTAGTGACATAATCTTATGACTAAATATTGTAGTAAAGATAAAAAAATTGTTTTGCATAAAGATGGCGTTGGTAACAATGAAATTGCTTTTTAAATGACGTCA
Organism: Schistocerca serialis cubense; assembly: GCF_023864345.2. Lineage (NCBI taxonomy): Eukaryota > Metazoa > Arthropoda > Insecta > Orthoptera > Acrididae > Schistocerca > Schistocerca serialis. The sequence continues at coordinate 586,497,353 of NC_064644.1, forward strand.
TTTTCCTCTTACCTGTAACTTTTTATTGTGCTGTTGCAAAAAAAAAAAATGGTTCAAATGGCTCAGTCCCCTAGAAATTAGAACTACTTAAACCTAACTAACCTAAGGACATCACACACTTCCATGCCCGAGGCGGGATTCGAACCTGCGACCGTAGCGGTCACGCGGTTCCAGACTGAAGCGCCTAGAACCGCACGGCCACAACGGCCTGTCGGCCGTGCTGTTGCAATTTCGGCTCAAAGAGCACCTACATTCATACAACACGACATACCCAGAAAAACAGATTACAATGTGGCGTTACTGGCTTTCCCTAAGTGGCTGTAACATTCTGCGTTCCTTTATTGCCCTCGTACACTGTCCAGCTTGCTAGCATTGTTACAAGGCAACTGATGCTGTTGGGAAACAATATACACAAATTAACTATAGAGAAATACGGTCGCAGAGCGCTTCATCACCTAGACAAGAATGAAAGAAAATTCAGGTGATTTTTAACTCGTAAGTCGGAACATTGAATCTGGACCTGTACTAATGTGTTGTTATGGTGGCTGTAACGTTTTTCCACTGTTCAGTCGTCCGAAGTTTACGCTCCTTACAAAAAATCGAAGCGTTGTTCGGCATTTACCGGCGTGATGTGTGGCTTGTGAGCAGCCGCTTGGCCATGAAATCCAAGTTTTCTCACCTCCCGTCTAACTGTCATAGTACTTGCAGTGGATCCCGATGCAGGCTGGAATTCCTGTGTGATTTTCTGGATAGATGTCTGCCTATTACACATTACGACCTTATTCAACTATCGGCGGTCTCTGTCAGTCAACAGACGAGGTCGGCTTGTACGCTTTTGTGCTGTACGTGTCCCTTCAGATTTCCACTTCACTGTCACATCGGGGAAACAGTAGGCCTGTGGACGCTTAGGAGTGTGGAAATCTCGCTTACAGACGTATGACAAAGGTGACACCCAATCACTATACCGTTCTGCTCCCTCACGATGTCTAATGACACCTGAGGTCGCTGATATGGAGCACCTGTTAGTAGGTGGCAGTGCAATGCACCTAATATGAAAAACATGTTTGTGGGGGTGTCTGGGTACTTTTGATCATTTTATATAAGGGACAGTCAGATGGAAACGAAGCATATGGTAACAAAGTAAGTGAACTGTTAATTATTTCAAAAGTTTTCGCCCTTACCTCACATTGAGACAGGACGGTCAGTGCCTTCGTGAAAAATGTTTGCGATTGCCTGCGGAACCATGATTGTACATAGGCGTGCAACTCTTCGTCCGAAGCAAAACGACAGCGACTAATGTCTCTCTTCAGCGCTCTGAAAATCGTTTAGGGAGAGATCACGACTATTGGAGGATGTCTAAGGGCTTCCTTTGCACATTCGCATCATGTGGGCGGTTCCATCTCATTGCACTTCTTCCACACCGTCCCGGTCTTTCCGCCTTCGATCTCCCCGCCCCCTCTCCCCCCTCTCTCTCTCTCTCTCTCTCACTCTCTCTCGCGCTCTCTTTTTTAAACCTTAAGAAAGACATTCATGGTCGTCGATTTTCTTTAGTCGAAGAGGTAAAAGTCCTGGGTACAGTCTTGGTTCCTTTGGCGACGGCGAAAATTTTTCCATGAGGGCATTGGCCGTCTTGTCTCTCAATGGGGTAAGTGTATTACCCGTTACGACGATTACTTTTGAAACAGTTTACTTACTTTTTTTACCACGTGTTTCCTTTTTATTTGACTGCCCTTATATACTGTTCCATGCCTTTTAGCAAGCTAGCACCCCTACTGCAACAGCACCTGTTCGATTTTGAACTGAGCCAAATAGGTGATTGCCAAATCCCACACCACCTTGTCGCAGAACAATAATAATTTATTATTCTTAACTCAAGACCTAGGTCTCCCTTCAGAAATAGCCTTTCTTATTCTTTTCTTTTCATTTATTAATACAGATTGACCACAGTGCTTATTGCATGTAGTTCTACAAACCACGCCGCGCGGGATTAGCCGAGCGGTCTGGGGCGCTGCGGTCATGGACTGTGCGGCTGGTCCTGGCGGAGGTTCGAGTCCTCCCTCGGGCATGGGTGTATGTGTGTTTGTCATAAGGATAATTTAGGTTAAGTAGTGTGTAGGCTTAGGTACTGATGACCTTAGCAGTTAAGTCCCATAAGATTTCACACAAATTTGAACATTTCTACGAACCACGATTTCGCGTTATGTTTCGGGCACGGTTATGCTGTCAGTTGGAAAATATCTCCTGCCGGTGAGTAACGGGTGGGAGAGATTTCCCGCCCGTCGTTCAGAGAAAAACAACTCTTGCATGCGCCGTCCTAGTGTCCGGAAATTGTTCCCAAGTGGCAGGCACCGTAGCTATGTACAGTAAATCTGCAGCCTGTTGACATTCACATGCTTAAAAGATTCGATGTCATATTACAGCACAGGGATGGGTTTAAAGTAAACTGACTTCATTCTTATGCTATGTAACCCTTGATAGTAACTGACAACTGTTGTCAGTGACACAAGTAACATGACGTGTACATTTGTCTTACTTATGTACGTGTTTAATTCAGTCAGCCTGGGGCTAAAGACTTATGTACCTACGACAGTAACCAGTCAGTACTACCGTATCGATAATGATACTACATTTTATACAGCGCAGTCTTGAGTGGACCATGTACATCACAACAGAGGTTACACAACCAGAAGTGTGTACTTCTAGAAATCTAAAACTCTTATTTCTAAACTCGATTTGTTCGTTGAGTATATCTTTCGGTTGCTCTTGAAGGCATTGTAAATATGAATTTCCTTCAGTATACGCTCCTCCACTCCATGCAGTACCTTCAAAAATTCCTCAGTGGTGCTGGTGTTGCGCAGATGTTTGTGCGCTTTCTGAATCTGGTGCAAATACACCTACCCCCCTCGTTTCACGTAGAAACTCCACATCACCACATTTCATTGTATACATTCCTGATTAAGTAAATGGTTTTCTTTTGTGGGTGGTTTGTTGTTTTTTAATGTGTACGTTGTGTTCCGTTCCGTTCCAGTGGTGTGCTTTAATTGTTCGTACATGTGCAGTTTATTTAACTGTATGATTTGTAGGCGCACATACGTATAGTTACACATAAAATGACGCAACACACACTAAAGTGACAGTAAAACTTATCACGGGCAAATTACATAATCTTTTTTATGGAAATATTATTGGTAGGTTTAATGGCAGCGATATGAAATACACAAAAAGCGGTGTGAACTACCGTATTAGCTCGTCTGTTTGCAAAACATCCCAGATTCTTTTTGCACTGCGATTTCATTGAAACTAATACTGCTCAAATGTCATGGGTTCGCATCAGGCCCCCACAACCGCACGAGTGGTCGACTGTGAAGAGCGGACAAATTGAATAGCTGGGCGGCGGCCATTAGAGTGGTAAACTGACGCGCGGAGTTCGAATATTTATACATCGCTTTTGGTTATAAAATGCCTTCCCTTGAGTTAGGTCACAAACATAATGCCTCATTTAAATATGTTACTACAATACACTTTTTAATTTATGAACAAACAGCAACTAGTCACTGTTAATGAATTTATCTTACGTACTGCATGGAATCTGCCGTAGCTAAAAGTTACGTACTGGACCCCTAGCATTTTTCGTAGTTCATTTACGATAGATGTACGCAAAATGCATCAAAATAATCGAAGATTTGCCCACTATATTAATAGATATTTTCTGCTTTAGATTTTATGACGAGAAGTGCGTTATATATGGCATAGTGCTTTGGCAACTCACAACCAAATTATCAAGTTTCAACCTAACCTAGACCATGAAAACACTACAGATCAGCCAACTTTCTTCAGAATGATCAGAACATATAAAATGGTATTCTGTCGGTCGGAAATGTTGCCTCCTGACAGCGTGTAACCATTTTTGTAACAGCTATGGTTTTGAGAAAGGAAACCTGCAAATAGATGCACAGACATTATACTAATACCGTGTTACAAAAACATTTATTAAGCAAGTGCACTGACATACAAAACAACTTAAAATATTCACTTACCTGTGAAGTGTAATATTCGTTCCTTTCTCGAATTTATTTGTACAATTAATCGCTGCACGACTCTTCACCATTGTACTTCTTTTGATTGGAACGTACAGACAGTAGAATTACGAGTAACAAATACTGTATGTACGTCCCAACAAATATACAACGTTGAATCAGGGTCTTCAAGAGTACTACACAACACATCAGATTACAACCACTATAATGGCGTCCAGCCGAAGGTTCAAATTATCCCGCGACTGCAGCGCCATCAGTGAGTCTAGTTATTTTTTACAAGGTCTTTGGTTCGCATAGAGAAATACTATTGTGTGGCATATTTATCACTGATCATTTCGAAGGAAGTTAATTTCTGTGAGATAAAAGATGCTGCAACCACAAGAATCTAATGAAAACTACTATTAATCTTTGGAGATAAATTAAAATGACAGTGAAGTTAAATCACATAATTAAAACGCAAACTTTGTAATTACTGCCGAGGCTCTGTGCCCTTTTATATTGGCAATATTCAAATAAGACGTGGCGGCCGCGCAAATGGCCGACAACAATCATTCATAGGCTCGCGCTGTATTGCGCGTTCTAGTACTCTGAAAAAATGTCATTAATTTCCTAACATGTAGGGATGCTAAAGATACATAAATAAAGGTTTTAAGACAGATAAACACATATTTAACAAAGTTGCAACGTAAGTACACTTACAATGTCTCTCACATCTATTCTTATCTAACATTAGGACCAGAGTAAGTAATTACTCAAAATCATTTGATTATTTCACGGTTACAAATATTTTTAACGCAGAACAAAGAATGATATACATAATAAATCGATACTGTTTTTAAGTACAGCTACGTCGAATGACAAGTGTTTGTTCTATACATTTTTTCGTACTTCTTTCAAGAGTCGTAAGTATTAATTCATTGCACCGTTCGTAATTCCATTTGAATAAATATTGTTCTCCCCTGGACAACCAGTACATTGGCGTGCCGACTATTTTCCAATTTTGTTGTCCGTAATATGATACAGAATCTTGCAAATATGTTAAGTTTAAGACCGCAAATTCATCGTACATACTGTTGTTCTCCTATGTTTTCCTTGGAACAGTGTATTATATCTTTCGAGATGCTTTACAGTGACACAAAAACCGAAATTGTTAATAGATAAATGAAAACAGTTAGAACCCAAAGCGGAAATGAGTTCATTTAAATAATGTATATAGAAAGTGGACCTGTATTTCCAGAAGTTACTCAACTTCGTGTTGCAAGTGGGATTTAAAATTAAGAGTGAAAATATATCAGTGATACGATTCGCTGATGACACATTCACCCATACTGAGGAAGAATCACAGGATCTGTTGAATGGATTATGTTGAACGGAATGAAGTTTCCTGCGTAAACGATATGCATTGAGAGTAAACAGAGATACACTAAAGTGTTTTGGAGTAGCAGCGGAAATTACATTAACGACACAGCATTCTGTGGAAGTGAATCATGGACATTTAAAATATGTTGCTACAGAATAAATGTCTTGGTAAGACAAGGAATGATGTTCTCCACAAATAAGGTGAAGATAGGAATGTGATAAAAAGACCAACTAGAAAAGCAGAAATGATGGTGCATGTTGCACAATAGCTTAAAGGAAATGTAAATTTTATAAACGGATCAATCTTGTTTTTGACGTGGACGTCGTCGCGCGTGTTTCGTACAGTTGGAGGACTTGTAATACCGGTTTATCTACAAAAGAAATACAGTTTAAGCTGGTGAATGTTTTATAGAACGATTTATAAGGAAACTCCTCGGTGAAAACCATTGATTCTCTCACATCTCATAGCCTTATTCGTCAGATTCACGATGAACTGCCTAGCATTTCGTTAATGATCATAGTTACTGAAATTTTTCGACATTAAATAAGCTACTGCTCAAAATTCGAATAGTATGCAATATGAAAATACAGGTCGCTATGAGTTTGCTTTTGGTGCACGTTATGTCTTACGTGGCAGTGTATAAAATGGAGCTAACGTATCGAATTTACATTAAACTTGAGACGAAATATATACGTATTTCCAATGTTCAGAAAATGGATTATCTTTAGTGAACTAACTTCTGATGCCCTGCACAAGTAATAGAGTGAAAGAGAAGTATTGATAATCTCCCTCACATCTGATAAGATATCGAAAAGAAGAACGGGTTTGGCAGTCAGGCGGAAATAATCGCCCCCTTCTGTTGCAATTTTAACGTAGTCGTATAACCCACTGGGAGTTTAATAATAAACGGTTGACTTGAATTATTGGTCGCCCTGGCACAACCTGCAAATGCGGTCGTTCGTGGACTCGCTAGTTGTAGTTTAGAACTTCAGAAGTTCTGCGAGAGGCCGCGTTTATATAAGGGCTTCAGCTGTACAACTACATCTCCTCTACCACGTTGTCCCGTCCGCAAGGGAAATCCCCATCACCACCACCACCATTATTCATTATTACTGACTATGTGCTGATGGAAAATTAGTATCTTAGCCTTCCTCGCGCCATATAAAATAGATGAAAAATACGCAAATGGTTGTTTTCTTTACCTCCTTCGTTCATTTATTTCTGCAGTGATGTATGATGTCTGTCTCTCTGCGTGGCCCGTCTCATTCTCGACGTTCCCAGAGTACTTCGTACAGCTGGATTATAGGATCTTAACGTAGTGAGGTAATGATGAAGAATATGCTGAAGTTTAAGAGACTAGCCAGGAAGAGACAATGCGCAAAGAAGTGGAATGCGGAAGTACTAAGGTATGAAGAGATATGCTTGAACTTCTCTGAAGCCGTAGGAACTGCAATAATGAATAGCGCAATAGGCTATTCATGTGGAAGTGGAACGGACATCTCTAAAAAGGGCATCACAGAAGTTGGAGAGAAAAACGTAGGTACAAGGAAAGTAACTATGAAGAAACCATGGGTGACAGAAGAAATGCTTTAGTTGATCGACAAAAGAAGGAAGTACAAAAATGTTCAGGGAAACTCAGGAATGCAGAATTCAAACCACATAGGGATGCATTAAATAGGAAGTGCAAGGAAGCTAAGATGAAATGGCTAAATGAAAAATATGAAGAAACCGAAAAGGAATTGACTGTCGGAAGGACTGATCCAGCATTAGAAAAGTCGAAACAATCTTCGGTGAAATTAAAAGGATTGGTGGTAACATTCAGAGTGAAATGGGAATTCCAGCGGACAGGTGGAAACAGCACAGTCAGGGCCTGCATGAGGGGTGGAGGGGGGGGGGGGGGACTTACTGATGGTCTGGTAGGAGATAGAGGAGTCGATAGGGAAGAGATAGAGGATCCTGTATTAGAAACAGAATTTATAAGTTTGGAAGATTTAAAATCAAACAAGACAAAAGGAAACTTGCTGGCAGATTAAAACTGTGTGCCCGACCGAGACTCGAACTCGGGACCTTTGCCTTTCGCGAGCAAGTGCTCTACCATCTGAGCTACCGAAGCACGACTCACGCCGGGTACTCACAGCTTTACTTCTGCCAGTATCTCGTCTCCTACCTTCCAAACTTTACAGAAGCTCTTCTGCGAACATTGCAGAACTAGCACTCCTGAAAGAAAGGATACTGCGGAGACATGGCTTAGCCACAGCCTGGGGGATGTTTCCAGAATGAGATTTTCACTCTGCCAGGAAGTTTCATATCAGCGCACACTCCGCTGCAGAGTGAAAATCTCATTCTGGAAACATCCCCCAGGCTGTGGCTAAGCCGTCTCCGCATTATCCTTTCTTTCAGGAGTGCTAGTTCTGCAAGGTTCGCAGGAGAGCTTCTGTAAAATTTGGAAGGTAGGAGACGAGATACTGGCAGAAGTAAAGCTGTGAGGACCGGGCGTGAGTCGTGCTTCGGTAGCTCAGATGGTAGAGCACTTGCCCGCGAAAGGCAAAGGTCCCGAGTTCGAGTCTCGGTCGGGCACACAGTTTTAATCTGCCAGGAAGTTTCATATCAACGCACAATACGCTGCAGAGTGAAAATCTAATTCTGAAGACAGAAGGGATGCATAACACTCCATCGGGAATTCTGAAGTCTGGGGGATTGGCTACAAAACAATTATTCACGTTGGTGTGTGGAATGTATGAGACTTTAGGAAAAAAAAATCATCCACACAGTTCCCAAGATTGCAAGAGCCAAGACGTGCGAAAATTATCGCACAATCAGCTTAACAGCTCATGCATTCAAGTTCAAAAAATGGTTCAAATGGCTCTGAGTACTATGGGACTTAACATCTGAGGTCATCAGTCCGCTAGAACTGGGAAATACTTAAACCTAACTAACCTAAGGACATCACACACATCCATGCCCGAGGCACCAGTCCTGATGCCCGCCTGCTTAGCTGGGTGGTAACGTGCTCTCCTCCCATGAAAGGCTGGTTGGAGATTTTCTCCACTCGGGGGACTGGGTGTTGTGTTGTCATTTCATCATCACCGGCGCGCAAGTCGCTTACCCGGTTGGGGTCTCCCGGCCAACGATGCCATTTCTATTTTTGCCAGTCCTGATACTATTCAACGGCTCTTCGAAGTACTGATGGGGAATTTTCGGGTGCATAATGGTTTATGTTATATGAACCCACATACCCTGACTGAACCAGGCCTCATCTGAAGACGCAACGAAGAACTCGGGACAGAGCATCAGAGAGATGAGCATGCGCAGACAAGTTACAGCAACCGATAGCGCATGTGTTTCCAGCGGTTTCTTTGACGGGCAGTTCTCATGTTCATTAACAAGAGCCAATTCCTTGTCAGTCTCAAAATATTTTGAGGGGCGGTTTTATTTTGTCACCCTGTAGAAAAAGCAACAAAGAGCGGCACATTTTTAGTCGGCGCGAGATTGTTGCGGAGATCCTCCGCAAACTGCAGTGGCAAGCGCAACAAGAGAGGCTTTGTGAATCACAGAAAGGTTTACCATTGGAATTCCAAAAGAGTTTGTTCCAAAAAAAGTTTCGGGCGACGTATTATTTCTTCCCACGTACGTCTAACGTAATGACCATCACGTGAAAATCAGAGTAATTGAGAACTTCATACGTTAATTGAGCGACAAATATCCTTTTCACGTACAGGGAACGGGAACGGAGGGAAGGGGTAGTGGTACCGCAAGTATAGTAGTTTGCCGAGTATATAGCGTTACCCAGAAAAGTTGAGACGAACTTCGATTTGTTGTAGATGGTGGGTTGGAAACAAATCGAGGAACGTCATGCAACGACGCTACAGAGCGTTGAAGTTGTAGGCACCGGCGATTGGCCACTAAAACCGCCCCTTCAAAGCAAATGTAGGTGGACGGTCTCGCAATGTTATTTGTTACGGCGTCTGTTAAAATTCCTGAACTTTGTCCACAAAAATTTTCTACGCTTACCTTATACACTCCTGGAAATTGAAATAAGAACACCGTGAATTCATTGTCCCAGGAAGGGGAAACTTTATTGACACATTCCTGGGGTCAGATACATCACATGATCACACTGACAGAACCACAGGCACATAGACACAGGCAACAGAGCATGCACAATGTCGGCACTAGTACAGTGTATATCCACCTTTCGCAGCAATGCAGGCTGCTATTCTCCCATGGAGACGATCGTAGAGATGCTGGATGTAGTCCTGTGGAACGGCTTGCCATGCCATTTCCACCTGGCGCCTCAGTTGGACCAGCGTTCGTGCTGGACGTGCAGACCGCGTGAGACGACGCTTCATCCAGTCCCAAACATGCTCAATGGGGGACAGATCCGGAGATCTTGCTGGCCAGGGTAGTTGACTTACACCTTCTAGAGCACGTTGGGTGGCACGGGATACATGCGGACGTGCATTGTCCTGTTGGAACAGCAAGTTCCCTTGCCGGTCTAGGAACGGTAGAACGATGGGTTCGATGACGGTTTGGATGTACCGTGCACTATTCAGTGTCCCCTCGACGATCACCAGTGGTGTACGGCCAGTGTAGGAGATCGCTCCCCACACCATGATGCCGGGTGTTGGCCCTGTGTGCCTCGGTCGTATGCAGTCCTGATTGTGGCGCTCACCTGCACGGCGCCAAACACGCATACGACCATCATTGGCACCAAGGCAGAAGCGACTCTCATCGCTGAAGACGACACGTCTCCATTCGTCCCTCCATTCACGCCTGTCGCGACACCACTGGAGGCGGGCTGCACGATGTTGGGGCGTGAGCGGAAGACGGCCTAACGGTGTGCGGGACCGTAGCCCAGCTTCATGGAGACGGTTGCGAATGGTCCTCGCCGATACCCCAGGAGCAACAGTGTCCCTAATTTGCTGGGAAGTGGCGGTGCGGTCCCCTACGGCACTGCGTAGGATCCTACGGTCTTGGCGTGCATCCGTGCGTCGCTGCGGTCCGGTCCCAGGTCGACGGGCACGTGCACCTTCCGCCGACCACTGGCGACAACATCGATGTACTGTGGAGACCTCACGCCCCACGTGTTGAGCAATTCGGCGGTACGTCCACCCGGCCTCCCGCATGCCCACTATACGCCCTCGCTCAAAGTCCGTCAACTGCACATACGGCTCACGTCCACGCTGTCGCGGCATGCTACCAGTGTTAAAGACTGCGATGGAGCTCCGTATGCCACGGCAAACTGGCTGACACTGACGGCGGCGGTGCACAAATGCTGCGCAGCTAGCGCCATTCGACGGCCAACACCACGGTTCCTGGTGTGTCCGCTGTGCCGTGCGTGTGATCATTGCTTGTACAGCCCTCTCGCAGTGTCCGGAGCAAGTATGGTGGGTCTGACACACCGGTGTCAATGTGTTCTTTTTTCCATTTCCAGGAGTGTATTTACTGTGGATGGTCTCCTTCGAAATACTCTCCCCCACAATTGATACACGGCACCCAACTGTTTCCACTTCCGGGAGCAGTCTTGGTACGCCTCTTGTTGGATCTTGCTAAGCGCCGTTTGCTTTTATCTTGTCCATCGTTGCAAACCTTCGTCCTTTCAACGGGGTTTCCACCTTTGGAAATTAAAAAAAGTGTGCAGTTGCCAGCTCTGCAGAGTACAGAGGATGAGGCAGCAGAGTGATTTTTTTGTGCAGTACTCACGCTCCAACGGGCATGAATGTGCGGGTGTGTTGTGATGCAAGAGCCATGAACTGTCTGGCCACGTTCCAGGCCGCTCTCACATTTTCTCGCAGACGTCGCAACACGTCCCAATAGTACCATCGATTAACAGTTTGTCCCTGTGGCAGGAATTCGTGATGAATTGATCCTTCAAAGCCTAAGAAAACTATCAGCATGGCTTTGACATTTGACCTGACTAGCTTTTTGTGGTCTTGGAGAACTGTCGACTAATTATAAAATTCGATGCAAGTGCCAAAAATAAAAATTTCGTTTTATTGTCAAAATATGATCTATGTGCCTAAAGTTCGTCAATAAAAACGGGGCTATCTAGTAATCAGTGTGGAAGTGGTTTGAAACGTTGCAACCAGAATGCTCCAGGTGCTAAGTGCCACCTGTTCAGAAACAAAATCCAGGCTATGTGCCCGTGCTGTTGTTTTTAGTTTGAGGTTCGAGTTGTGTTCAAGTTGCAGTGATTAGTCCTGTCTGTTGTGTTTGTTATTGTGGTTTATGTGATGCATGAAACAAGAAGAAGTCTGAAAAGGGGTGAAGGTAGTGTTTCCCAAATAAATAAGAAGCTAAGAGCCGAGGGGAAACCATGTGAGAATAATGAGAAAGTTACTGTACCTCTACAACAACCTCCACCTGATGAGGTAAGTGTATATGATAACTAACGCCTTAGCACTAACGCATTTTTGAAGAACCTCGGTTGATTATGATATTTCTGTGGCGTTTTAAGCTAACCTATGTTTAGATTATGCAGACCACGTTAGGTTATGTTTGACTTGGTTTCTGGACCATAGTAGACCTACTAACTGTGCAGAGTAGCAAACAAACAGGTTATTCGTGGCAGTCACAAATTATTTACTGCCTCTAATTCCCGTGTTTGTTTGTCGTGGGTTTCATGCCGGTGCCGCTATCAGTGTAGACACATTGCGTCGGAACACAAATTAAACATATTCAATCAGTTCTACGAACTAGGTGATAATGTTAAGCAAAACTCTTATTTGATGGTAAACGTAAGTGCATGCAATGTTACAAGAAGGCGTCATGGTTCTTACGAAGAACTTGAGGAGAGTCGCAGACAGGCTAGTGTTCATAAAATTACCAGGCGAAGAGTGGAAACCTTGGTAAGAGCAAAAAAAGAGTGGGGATGTTACCTACATTGAACGTAGTGGAAATAAAAATAAAGGAAGGAAATATACAGCTGCTGATGAAAAACGCATTGTTGAACACATCAAAAGTTTCCCCAAGGACGAAAGCCATTACACAAGGGCTAAAAGCTCCCTACTATTTCAAAGCCAAGATTTAAATTATGGCAGAATGTATGAGGCTTTTTTTACGCTTTATGCAAACACAAACATTAGATATTTGCACTACAAAAAAGTATTGAAAGAACACTTTCCCAAACTGAGATTTCACCGCCCAAGGAAAGATACCTGTAACACATGTTATCTGCTTAAAATTAAAATGTTGAATGACTCAACCTATAGAGCTGTACATTGTACTTCAGTAGAATTTCATCATAGACGCGCTGAAAAAGCTAGAGAAGAGATGAAGCGTGATCATGTATATTCTACCACTCCTTTAACTATTTTGTTTGCTGACACAGCACTTCTGTAGGCCTAACTGACTTTTGATTATAATATAGTTATTATAGAAAAACTGTAAACAGTATTTTCCAGATGTTTATAATAGTAAAATTATCATCATCATCATCATCCTTCCCGCACCTCTTTATTTACAGACTTAGCCCGGTTTTTATGTTGGAGAGTTGGCACATAGCCCTGTTCTTGTTTTGTTCCATCAGCAATTTTTGTTGTTGTTAAATGTTTAACAGTAACCTTACTCTAAAAATATTTGTAGATTAACTGTTTTCATTTGTTTAGGCTATAAAAGAATAAGGATATCAAATAGGAACGCTTTCTGGAAATTTTTTGCGATTTCCGCAAAACAGCAGTTGCGGCACTAACCACGGATTTTACGATTAGTCGAAAACTTTCCCCAACCCATTGTGAAAATTGAGCCGTGGTCTCAAGATCATAACCGCAGACCAACGTCACAACAACGAAGGTAGGAGACGAGGTACTGGCAGAAGTAAAGCTGTGAGTACCGGGGGTGAGTCGTGCTTCGGTAGCTCAGTTGGTAGAGCACTTGCCCGCGAAAGGCAAAGGTCCCGAGTTCGAGTCTCGGTCGGGCACACAGTTTTAATCTGCCAGGAAGTTTCATATCAGCGCACACTCCGCTGCAGAGTGAAAAAAATCTCATTCTGGAAACATCCCCCAGGATGTGGCTAAGCCATGTCTCCGCAGTATCCTTTCTTTCAGGAGTGCTAGTTCTGCAAGGTTCGCAGGAGAGCTTCTGTAAAGTTTGGAAGGTAGGAGACGAGGTACTGGCAGAAGTAAAGCTGTGAGTACCGGGGGTGAGTCGTGCTTCGGTAGCTCAGTTGGTAGAGCACTTGCCCGCGAAAGGCAAAGGTCCCGAGTTCGAGTCTCGGTCGGGCACACAGTTTTAATCTGCCAGGAAGTTTCATATCAGCGCACACTCCGCTGCAGAGTGAAAAAAATCTCATTCTGGAAACATCCCCCAGGCTGTGGCTAAGCCATGTCTCCGCAGTATCCTTTCTTTCAGGAGTGCTAGTTCTGCAAGGTTCGCAGGAGAGCTTCTGTAAAGTTTGGAAGGTAGGAGACGAGGTACTGGCAGAAGTAAAGCTGTGAGTACCGGGGGTGAGTCGTGCTTCGGTAGCTCAGTTGGTAGAGCACTTGCCCGCGAAAGGCAAAGGTCCCGAGTTCGAGTCTCGGTCGGGCACACAGTTTTAATCTGCCAGGAAGTTTCATATCAGCGCACACTCCGCTGCAGAGTGAAAATCTCATTCTGGAAACATCCCCCAGGCTGTGGCTAAGCCATGTCTCCGCAATATCCTTTCTTTCAGGAGTGCTAGTTCTGCAAGGTTCGCAGGAGAGCTTCTGTAAAGTTTGGAAGGTAGGAGACGAGGTACTGGCAGAAGTAAAGCTGTGAGTACCGGGGGTGAGTCGTGCTTCGGTAGCTCAGTTGGTAGAGCACTTGCCCGCGAAAGACAAAGGTCCCGAGTTCGAGTCTCGGTCGGGCACACAGTTTTAATCTGCCAGGAAGTTTCATATCAGCGCACACTCCGCTGCAGAGTGAAAATCTCATTCTGGAAACATCCCCCAGGCTGTGGCTAAGCCATGTCTCCGCAGTATCCTTTCTTTCAGGAGTGCTAGTTCTGCAAGGTTCGCAGGAGAGCTTCTGTAAAGTTTGGAAGGTAGGAGACGAGGTACTGGCAGAAGTAAAGCTGTGAGTACCGGGGGTGAGTCGTGCTTCGGTAGCTCAGTTGGTAGAGCACTTGCCCGCGAAAGGCAAAGGTCCCGAGTTCGAGTCTCGGTCGGGCACACAGTTTTAATCTGCCAGGAAGTTTCATATCAGCGCACACTCCGCTGCAGAGTGAAAATCTCATTCTGGAAACATCCCCCAGGCTGTGGCTAAGCCATGTCTCCGCAGTATCCTTTCTTTCAGGAGTGCTAGTTCTGCAAGGTTCGCAGGAGAGCTTCTGTAAAGTTTGGAAGGTAGGAGACGAGGTACTGGCAGAAGTAAAGCTGTGAGTACCGGGGGTGAGTCGTGCTTCGGTAGCTCAGTTGGTAGAGCACTTGCCCGCGAAAGGCAAAGGTCCCGAGTTCGAGTCTCGGTCGGGCACACAGTTTTAATCTGCCAGGAAGTTTCATATCAGCGCACACTCCGCTGCAGAGTGAAAATCTCATTCTGGAAACATCCCCCAGGCTGTGGCTAAGCCATGTCTCCGCAGTATCCTTTCTTTCAGGAGTGCTAGTTCTGCAAGGTTCGCAGGAGAGCTTCTGTAAAGTTTGGAAGGTAGGAGACGAGGTACTGGCAGAAGTAAAGCTGTGAGTACCGGGGGTGAGTCGTGCTTCGGTAGCTCAGTTGGTAGAGCACTTGCCCGCGAAAGGCAAAGGTCCCGAGTTCGAGTCTCGGTCGGGCACACAGTTTTAATCTGCCAGGAAGTTTCATATCAGCGCACACTCCGCTGCAGAGTGAAAATCTCATTCTGGAAACATCCCCCAGGCTGTGGCTAAGCCATGTCTCCGCAGTATCCTTTCTTTCAGGAGTGCTAGTTCTGCAAGGTTCGCAGGAGAGCTTCTGTAAAGTTTGGAAGGTAGGAGACGAGGTACTGGCAGAAGTAAAGCTGTGAGTACCGGGGGTGAGTCGTGCTTCGGTAGCTCAGTTGGTAGAGCACTTGCCCGCGAAAGGCAAAGGTCCCGAGTTCGAGTCTTGAAACAGTAACTGTTACGCATGTTTCATGGAAATCCTGCAGTTGAAAGAGGCTTTTCTGTTAACACAGAAGTTTTCAACTAAAACTTAGAAGCTACAATTGTTACAAGAAGAAGTGTTTAAATTGCAATACAATCGTTACGTGTTTACTTAATTGTGAGAAACAACTAAATGTGGACTTCACAAAATAAATAATACTTGCTGCGAAGAATGGTCCATCAAAAAGAGCAGAAGACTTAAAAAAAATCTGATGAAAATGAAATGACCAAACTTGGAAGAGCAGTTCAAGAAATAGAGTTAAAAAATAAAAAGAATGATTTTGTTATGGCCAGGTGTTCAGTTTTTTACCGAATAGTTCGGCATCTCTGCCCCGTGTTTGGTGTCAGATGTCGTAGTATGAATGGTTCACTATTTTCGGCATTCCGTTCATATCAATAATTCATTTATTATTGTTGGATGTAAGGCCCGCCAGTTGTGCAAAACGCCGTTTTTTCCAAGTTCCCTAACATGTTTCATCACCTCTGTGCCGTCATCAGTGTGATTCTCTTTTATGTAATCTGTAATCTGAACATTTTTACTAAATGATTACAAAATTATGCGGATATTTAGTTCAAACAACTATTCGTTTATTTTTGTTAGTACTTTCACAGTCGTTTTGCATGGTTTTTCGAGCGGTCTAAGGCGCTGCAGTCATGGACTGTGAGGCCCTAACATTCTGCGTGGTGTCTGTTGTTCTAAGTCGTGTCTCCCTACAACTTTCGCGCGACGCTTTGAGCGTGTTTTTTAGGGAATTGACTAGTTTGAAACTGGGACCTGTTGCTGGTAGGAGACGCCAGACCACACATGACATGTAGAGTTCAGAAGAGTTCAGTGAGACTAGCGATGATATAATCAAATACTTAATGATTTTAGCGTCAGCTCCACTGCACTCCCTGTAAAAGAATCTTAATACTAACTAAATTTAGTGGAAGGGGTTCAAGGCTTTCCTATTTTTAGTTAGCTGGTAAAATAACGTCGAAAAAGCAGTGAAGTTTACTATTGGAAATTTTATTCTACTCACAGAACATTGTTTATAAATTGCACTATTGATAAAAGGAAATGTTTTAATACAGGATGATAAAAACAACTGCGTTCAACAAAAATGTGAACGAATATTCCCTGAATGGGTTTCCAAGTTCTACAATGGATCGAAGGATGACCTATGCCATATCACATCTATAATCTAGGTTTAAATTAAGTTTCACAAAAGAGAAAACTCTCAAAATGGTCTACAGTGACCCTCAATTATCTTTAATTACTTATCTAACTTGTCGTAAATTACAGTGGCTGATGTGGCTTATCAATAATTATGTAACAGAAAAATCATCGCGTTTCAGATTTTAACTTACGTAGCAAATGTGAATACCATGAGCTTCAATTGACGATCGACACTAGTATTACATAAAAAGGGGGTGTAACAGATGAGACTTCTACAGTTCTGAGTGAAGCCTTATGCGCTCAAAAATGCGACATCGCGTGCGTTCATTACCTTGTCGGTGTTGGTCAGGGGGCGGCGGCCGGCGCAGCTCCATGCAGCTCGCCGTCTGGGAACTAACTCTCTTCTAACTTCTCCTTACTACAATTTACCGAAGTTGGTTTAAAAAAAACTATCTGGCTGTGTTTTTATCTGACCAATCAGTGTCTCAATGTTAACCTTAAGCTCTGCCTACAAAAATTCTGTCTATCCAATGAGAAACGTTGTACTTGTCGTGGTGGGGCAATGTTTTTAAAGTTTGCAACGTAACAGAGACGCTAAAAGGTCTCACGCTAAAACTTGCAGCTCGAGTGGCCCTTTTAGTATTATTGTAAGATATATACTGTTCTTCTGGAGGGCTCTCTCTCTTAACATGGTCTGGGGGTGGTCCTAGCGGTTAGCTGGCAACGTGGGTGTCCGTCCCTTATCGTAGGGCCTTCTAGCTTAACACGGTTCTGCTCTCGGCTTCTGTTCTCGTTTCTCCCCTCCATTTAGGCATTCTTGTGTTAGTCTGTGGTATTCCATTTGCTCACTCGTTACTCGTATTACTTTGGTTAATTTAATGTCACGATTTATTCGGAGCTATGTGACATACTACTCGATTTGCTTATCATGTCAGGGTTTTCATGGAAGGTGTTGGATTTGCCTGACACCTTACAAGGCTGGTCCCGACGGAGGTTCGAATCCTCCCTCGGGCGTGGGTGTGTGCATGTTTGTCCTTAGGATAATTTGGGTTAAGAAGTGTGTAAGCTCAGGGACTGATGATCTTAGCAGTTAAGTCTCATATAAGATTTCACACACTTTGAACATTTTTTGCATGGTTTTTCAGGACCACTTGTGTATTATTTATTACAGACAGTTTGTCACCTGCAGCCAAACGATGTTTGGTTGTAGATGACAAGCGACCTGTAATAAATAATACACAAGTGGTCCTGAAAAACCATGCAAGCTGAGTGTGACGGTACTAACAAAAATAAACAAATTGTTGTTTGAACTAAATATCCACATAATTTTGTAATCATTTAGTAAAAATGTTCACATTACAGATTAAATAAAACAAACTCACTGATGATGGCACAGAGGTGCTGAAACATGTTTGGAAACTTGGAAAAACGGTGTTTTGCATAATTGGCGGACCTAGCATCCAACAATTTTAACTGCAAACATGGTAAAACAAGGAGCTGCAAATCTAAATGATGAATTTATGTATTGATTTGCAGAATTGTCACAAAGATGGTGGTTCCATACAGCAGTGCCTTTATGGAAAAGGTCTTCAAATCACGTGAATCATTTATAGTGTGACACTAGATACAAACTGGGCGTCGTATAGTAAAAGCAGAGTTATTCATTCACCGTAATTAGTTTCTGAAGAAATCTGTTGTCACAGTTTATAACAAAAATGACCGGGAGCGTCAGGACTGTGTGTTAAACTGTGGCTGACCCTCAGCTCAGGTGATGCAGTGAAGGAATAGCCAGCCAGCTTATAATAGTTGAAATTATTTGCGTGATACAAAGTAGCTATATGTATCATATGTAGTACCACTAAATCACCGAGCCGAAATCTAACAACACACATTTTCTTTTACATATTTAGCAGTGTCTCCGTCTCTTTCCGCGAAACGTTTCTCTTCAAACTACTTCAGGCATTTTGTACTAATAGTTACAACAACACTAAAAATCTCTAAGGAGCAGTAATTACTTAATCATAAAAAGTAAATACAATAGCGTGTTGTGATCATCATGGACGTAAAAGAAGGGAATTGTCATTACTTCACAGACATGAAGCCTATGTCCGCCATCTTACATGACCCAAAGCATTAAGTTCAAATGGTTCTGAGCACTATGGGACGTAACATCTAAGGTCATCAGACCCCTAGAAGTTAGAATTGCTGAAACCTAACTAACCTAAGGACATCACACACATCCATGTACGAGGCAGAATTCGAA